>NC_083436.1:10090356-10715356 GCF_020745735.1 Hemiscyllium ocellatum
TATTTGCAATTCATCATAAGTCAAGAATCGCTTACAGAAAAGTTCTTGTCCTAACCATATAATGAGAAACAGGGAACTTGGAGCATAGAAAGTCTGAATGAAAGTTAGACACTTCTCTCACAAATGGGTGTGAAGAAAAATTAGAGGCAGATAACCGCAACCTTTCTTTTGGCAGAGTTCAGAGAACAGGCTGATAGTCCACTTGCCAGTAGAGATCTGAAGGGGGAGTTTTTAAAAAAAACTAGACAGAAAAAAATGCTGGTGGGCAAATATAAATACACAAATTCCTAGTGTTTTCCCAGTTTGCTTAATAACCGGAAAGCAATAAAGAGAAATAATTAAGTATAACAGTAAAAGGAAAGAACATTGCAACTTTCCAATCAACAGAAAAAATGTCATCAGCATAAAGAGGTGATTCACGAGATTTTTCTCCTGCTGGGATTCTGTAGAGGTCAGGATCTTGCCTGATCACTGCAGCTAATGGTTTCTTGCTGTAATAAATATTGTTTAAAGTGGTCATGGACAGCCTTGTAGAGTGCCTCTTTGTAATATAAAAGATGTGAAATATTCAGCATTACTGCTAACTTCCTCTTCAGGTGAAGAATATATTGTTTTAAAAATTGGATCAAATCCAAATCTTTCTAAAACATATTAGAACAAGAAATCTTAAATACGCACAATTTTAAAGAACTTTTCTGGCATTCAAGAAAATAGATGGAACTGCTACAACCTATTGAGTTCAGCTGCAGTAATGAAGTTATGTTTCTCAGATAAGTCTGAAAGGAGAGATTACCGGTAGTGATACCATTAAAAACCAAGATAACTTGTAGAATACTCTGCTAATGCTTTACACAATTGAATTGAAAGCAAATTTTGCATCTTCTGTTGTAGCCCTTGAAATATAGGATTACATAGAATAGGTAGCACAGAAACAGACCATTCAGTCTAATCAGTCCATGTAAGCATTCATGCCCACTCGTGCTTCCTTCAGTATTTTCTGAAGTAGATCATAAGACCATAAGACATAGGAGTGGAAGTAAGGCCATTCGGCCCATCGAGTCCACTCCGCCATTCAATCATGGCTGATGGGCATTTCAACTCCACTTACCCACGTTCTCCCCGTAGCCCTTAATTCCTTGAGACATCAAGAATCTATCAATCTCTGCCTTGAAGACATTTAGCGTCCCGGCCTCCACTGCACTCTGCGGCAATGAATTCCACAGGCCCACCACTCTCTGGCTGAAGAAATGTCTCCACATTTCTGTTCTGAATTGACCCCCTCTAATTTTAAGGCTGTGTCCACGGGTCCTAGTCTCCTCGCCTAACAAAAAATTTCCTAGCGTCCACCCTTTCCAAGCCATGTATTGTATTGTAAGTTTCTACGAAGTCTCCCCTTAATCTTCTAAACTCCAATGAATACAGGATCCTCAGCCGTTTCTCATATGTTAGACCAACCATTCCAGGGATCATCTGTGTGAATCTCCGCTGGACACGTTCCAGTGCCAGTATGCCCTTCCTGATGTGGGGACCAAAACTGGACACAGTACTCCAAATGGGGCCTAACCAGAGCTTTATAAAGTCTCAGTAGCACATCTCTGCTTTTATATTCCAACCCTCTTGAGATAAGTGACAACATTGCATTTGCTTTCTTAATCACAGACTCAACCTGCATGTTTACCTTTAGAGAATCCTCGACTAGCACTCCCAGATCCCTTTGTACTTTGGCTTTACGAATTTTCTCACCATTTAGAAAGTAGTCTATGCTTTTATTCTTTTTGCCAAAGTGCAAGACCTCGCATTTGCTCACGTTGAATTCCATCAGCCATTTCCTGGACCACTCTCCCAAAATGTCTAGATCCTTCTGTAGCCTCCCCACTTCCTCAGTACTACCTGCCTGTCCACCTAACTTCATATCATCTGCAAACTTCGCTAGAATGCCCCCAAAAGTAAATCTATCTTTGTAACTCTCTATGCTCTTCTCCTTTAAATGCTTGTCTAACTTCCCTTCAAATGCCTGTACAGTATTTATTAGCCACTCCTAGTAATAAAGACTTAGACATTCTTGCCTCAAAGTAGCTTCTTCTGAATTCCCTATTGGAATTTTGGTGATTGTCTTATGTTAATAGCCTCTTATTATTCTCTTCTCCACAATTAGAAACATCACTCGGAAAAATTTCAGAAATTTAAAGATCGGTATTAAATCACCTCCCCTCCCAGCCTTCATTTCTCAAGAGAGGAGACCCAGACTGTTCATCCTCTTCTGATATATCAACCCACAAATCATGCCTAGTATCAGGCCTGTAAATCCTCTCTCATCCTTGTTAGTCTCGATATATTAGTTACGGCATAGATTATAAAGTTATGTTGAAGCTATGCATGACTTATGTTTGGCTGGAGCAGGACTACTATATACTGTTCTGGTAACCACGATAACATTGGAGGAGTCCAGAGGACATTCACCAGGATATAGCCTGCTTTGGAGCATTTAGTTGTAAAGAGAAAGTGGATAAGATTGGGTTGGTTTCTTTAGCATAGTGAAGGCTGTTGGGGAACCTGATTGAAATGTACAAGATCTTGAGGGCATAAGTAGTGTGGATAGGCAGCAGTTGTTCCCCTGAGTTGAAGAATCAATAACAAGGAGGCATAATTTTATGCTAAAAGGTTTAGAAGGGATTTTTTAAAAAGCCTTTTCTCACACAGAGTGGTAAGAAACTGGAAAGCACTGCCTGGGAGGGCAGTAGAGGTGGGAAACCTCACAACTTTTAAAAGGTACATGGATGAGCTTTTGAAATGTCATAGCCAAGATCCAAAGCCTTAAATGTTTTCAAAACCTCTTGTTGCTTGTATGACCCTGGTGAGTTACTACCCCCAAACCTAGAACATGTAACAATGAAGTGCCACGGGAGTTTACTTCTGTTATCTTGATGGTTTACGTCCCATCCCATGCAGGAGTAAAGAGCGTTCTTAATGAAATAGACATGCAATAAATAGCCTTGAAATGGAATACAGAGTCAAGATTAGAGTGGTGCTGGAAAAGCACAGCAGGTCAGGCAGCATCCGAGGAGCGGGAAAAACGACTTTTTGGGAAAACGCCCTTCATCAGGAATACCCTTAGGCCTTGTTCATCATAGCCAATTACTTCAACCAGTCCAACTTTGAGTGTGCTGCCAAGATAAAATGAACACTTTTCGTGTCCCACCAGAGGCCCAAACACTTTGGAGCAGTGTTACACAAGTATCAAAGACATCTACTACTCCATTCTCCAGCCTGCAAAAGGCTGAGCTCCTCCTTCCAGCTCGCAAGCAGAAACTGAAGTGTGAGGATCTGGTACAGAAAGTCGTACAGCGATGGTCTAAGGTAATGGATGTGCTCCTGTGTGGCTGTTTGGAATCGGTGGACTGGTCTGTGCTCAAGAACTCAGCGGCCACCCTTAATGAGTATGCCACTTTTGTCACAGATTTCATCAATAAGCATGTAGAGTACTGCGTGCCAAAGAAGTTAATCCGAGTGTTCCCCAAACATCAAACCATGGTGAACTGAAAGATCCACACCCTATACAGAAGTCCAGGTCTAAGGTATCCAAGTTGAGTGACCCTGACCTATAGAGGAAATCTAGGTACGATCTTCGTAATGCCATCAGGGACACCAAGAGGCAATAGCAGACTAAGCTAGAGTCCCAGACTAACCACATGAGCACACGTCAACTATGGCAAGTTTTATGTGGTCAAACGGGCCACAAAGCAAAATCATGTTGAATCACTGATAACAATGCATCCCTTCCTGATGAACTCAATGCATTGTATGCTCATTTTGAACAGAAGGTCAGTGAAATGGTGTCACCCACACCAACAGCTTCGGCTGCAACTGTACCAACAGTCACCATTACAGACTTCAGATTGGCCGCCTTGAGGGTGAAAACGACTGGCCCAGATGGAGTCCTCGACCGTGCACTCAGAATCTGCATAGACCAGCTGGCGGGAGTATCTGCAGACATCTTTAACCTCTCCTACTCCAATGTGAGGTGCAGGAAAATTCAAGCAACATGCCTTAATGCCTACCGCCTTGTGCCTCTTACATCGAACATCGTGAAGTGATTCAAGAGGTTAATAACTATACACATCAACTCCAGCTTCCAAGATTGCCTCATTCTGCTACAATTCGCTTACTGTCACAAAAGATCAATGGCAGATTCCATCTTCTTGGCTTGACACTCATCCAGAACATCCAGATAACAAGAGCACCTGCGTGAGACTCCTATGTATTGACTTTAGCTCCACCTTCAACACCATAATTCCAAAAGAATGCATCTCCAAACTCTGAAACCTACAACTCTGCTCACCCCTACCTCTGGAACTGGATCCCCAAATACCTGAGCTGCAGACCACAATCAGTAAGGATACGTGAAAACACCTCATTCACAATAATCCTCAACACTGGTGCCTCGCAAGGCTGCATACTCAGCCCTTTACTATAGTCTTTATATACTCAGAACTGTATGGACAAATTCAGCTCTAACTACATTTACAAATTTGTTGATGACACCATGATAGTGGATTGGACCTCACACAACAAAGAGATGGAGTAGAGGAAAGAGATAGCTTAGTGCCATGGTGTAAAGACAAGACTCTCTCCCTCGATATCAACAAAATGAAGAGGCTGGTCATCGACTTCAGGAAGCAGAGTGGAGGACACACCTTTGTCTGTGCCAGTGATGCTGAGGTGGATGTGGTTGAGATCTTCAAGTTCCTAGGAGTAAATATCACCAATGATCCATCCTGTTCCGTCCATGTTGATGCTACAGTCAAGAAAGTACACCAACGCCTCTACTCCCTCAGAAAGCTAAGGAAATTCGGCATGTTTACAAGACATTTAACAATTTATATAGATGTACCATAAGCATCATCCCAGCTTAGTATGGCAACTGCTGTATCCAAGATCGCAGGAAATTACCGAGTCATGAACTCAGCCCAATCCATCACAAAAACCAGCCTTTCTTCCATTGACTCTGTCTACACTTCCTGCTGCCTCAGGAAAGCACACAACATGATCAAATCTTCCTCCCGCCCAGCTATGCTCTCTTCCGCTCTTTTCCATTGGGCGAAAGATACAAAAGTTTGAAAATTTAAGAATAGCTTCTTTCCCACTGTTATCAGACTAATGAATGGACCTGTCATATATTAGATTTGATCTTTCTCTGCACCTTCTCTGTAGCTGTAACACTGCATTCTGCATTCCGATCTATTTCCCTGTTTGACTTATGTAAGGTATGATTTGTCTAGTTAGCATGCAAAACAATACTTTTCACTGTATCTAGATCCATGCGACAACAATAAATCAATGCAAGTCAAGTACTGGAGAGTGTGATTAGTGTAGATGAGTCAGTACAGATTCAGTGGGCTGAAGGGTCTCTTCTGGCTTAATGATACTGTATCCTTTTATTTCGTATTATTGTAATAGCAACTGCAAGCAGTATTTTAATGTGTGGACTCAGTAACATTTCAAATATGTTTTACGTAACTTCCCTGCTTTTAAATTATATCCTTTCAGAGATTAATCCTAGCACTTGGTTTATGACTTTGATAACTTATGCAACATTTAGTAATTGGTCTATTTGAATTCTCTTTTGTCCTGTACTCCACCTGGATGCACAGCCTCCGCTTAGATGGACTCCTAGTCTTCTTACCAGAAAGTTGTACCTCACATTTACCTATGTTGAACTTCTTTTGTCAATTATTCACCCATTCTGCAAATGTATTAATGCCCTTCCTTTGATTTGTTAAGGTGCCATTGCAAATTTACAAATCATTTTTGATTCCAAAGTCCAAATTATTTAATTTGAAGTGACATGTAAATATCAATGGTCCCAGCATTGATCTTTGTGGACCACTAATTCCTACCTCCTGACACTCCGAATAACTACTTTTTATTCCCACTCACTCCTTTCTGTTTTGAAGCGAGCTAACAATCCCTGTTCTTTTTTTCCTGCCATTGCATTCTTGAACCCTACACATTTGGATTAGATTCCCTACAGTGCGGGGACAGGCCCTTCGGCCCAACAAGTCCACACTGACCCTCTGAAGAGTAACCCACCCAGACCCATTTCTCTCTGATTAATGCATCTAACACTATAGGCAATTTAGAATGGTAATTCACCATAGGGACTGTGGGAGGAAACTGGAGCAACTGGAAGGAAACCCACACAGGCAGGGGGAGAATGTGCAAACTCCACACAGACAGTTGCCCGAGGCTGGAATCGAACCTGGATCCCTGGTGCTGTGAGTCAGCAGTGCTAACCACTGAGCTGCGTTATCTATTATGTGGCAGCTTAAGGAAAATTTCGATAAATTACATCTACTACTTACCAGTGTCTATTGTCTCTGTTAACATCTTAAAGAGGTTCGTGAAGGTTGGCCAGGTAGATTTGATTGCAGTTTAATGAATTTTACTATTATTTTATTCAATTATAAATCCTGACATGGAAAACCAAAATGTTGCTGCTTTTGATGTAAACTTTATATTGAGAGAAATGTGGTACACTAAATTATTTTTCGTCAATGATTGGATTTGGAACTATTTTAGATGTTCATGTAGAAGGTTTTATGTTCCTAAAGAACCTAGATAGTGAACTTAGTGAAACTTCTACCTTAGCACAATTGGTACTTTCATCTCAGAACTAAGTTATATTGATTGACTGAACATTGCAAATATGAATTGCAAAGAGTGTTAGATGCTTTAATCAGAGGGAAATGGGTCTGGGTGGGTTACGCTTCAGAGGATTAGTGTGGACTTGTTGGGCCGAGTGGCCTGTCCCCGCACTGTAGGGAACCTAATCCAAATATATAAGGTTCAAGAATGCAATGGCAGGAAAAAAAGAAAAGGGATTGTTAGCTTGCTTCAAAACAGAATGAGCATTGCAAATTTGAAAAAGGTATCATATTAAGTTAAGTAAGGTCGATGTCTGATATTTCTACTTAAGGATTGCAGTTTGGGAAATCAGGAAATCAACATGCCAATATACTTTGTTTCATCTACATCCAGTCAGTGTGCTGACAGTACATATAGGGCAGAGTTTGGAGAAAATCCTTCGTCAATCCTGGAGCTACTAGTATTCAAAGTAATGGTGTGCAGCTGTTGACTGAGGGCACTAACAAGATTGACTTTGGTATCTTCAGTCATCAAATCATCTGCCAACATACAACAGCCTTGTGAACTGTGCACCAGAAAAAGTCAACTTATTTTGGAAATTGTCCAAATAAATGTCATAGTAAATAGATGATAATATCAAGATGATAATATGATTGAGATGATAATATCAACATTCCCTCAATAGTATGTAGACACCTCTAAGGACAGAACTTGTGGCTGCTGTGGAGATGCCCTCGCAATTCCAGCTGCATTTACTGCCCCATAATTATTTGCATACTGGAGTTTAATTCCACAGCTTCCACTGCAGATTCCTGCCAAGAAAAGATGCGATTCAGATGCAGGCAATGTCCTGATGTAGGCAGCTTCCATTTCAGAAACTCTATTTTTAGTCATAAATGAAGCTTAGAGCAGCCTGAACTGTTCATTTCAGCTAAGAAGAAGGTAACCTGTCGACTTATTTTAAAGAAAAAGAAACAAGAACTTTTTATTTGCCTGCAGCTGCTAAGACATCCCAGAATGGATAGACAGTTGGCACTTAACAGAAAACAGCGTGCATTCAGGTTGACTGGGTGTGACAAATAGAGGTTTGTGCTGGGCCCTCCCCTTTTTGTAATTTATATCTATGATTTGGATGAGTGGAGCGAAGGAATGACAATGAATGTGCAAATGACACAAAGTAGGAAAATATACTGGGAAGGTGACGTAACCAGGATGCAGACCAATAGGTTAAGTGAGTGTGCAAAAATCGGATAGATGGAATAAAATGTGGAATTGGCAACTTTTATGAGAGAAAAAAGTAGCTGAATATTGTTTAAATGGAGAATAACTGCAGAAACCAAAATGCAGCAGGATTTAGGTGTCCAACTGCATAAATTACAAAAAAAAACTAGTATACAAGTTAAAGCAAGTAATTCAGCTGTTAGTAGGTCACTATCCTTCATTTCAAAAAGAATTGAACATAAATTAACTTATGCATGGCATTGGTGAGGCCACATCTCCATTTGTGCAGTTTTGGTCCCCTTATTTAAAAAGAGTCTTACAGATACTCCCTAGATACAGGAGTCATTCCTCTGAGTTGGAAAATTGCACGTCTCTACTTTTTTTTAAGAAGGGTGAAAGAGGAAAACCACTGAATTTCAGACCAGTTAGCCTAACATCCGTGGTGGGGAAATTGTTGGAGTTTATAAGTAAAGATGGGATATCTGAATGCCTTGGAAATTTTCAGTTAATCAGGAAGAGACAGCATGACAGGTAGGTCATGCATGACAACCCTGACTGAATTTTTAGAAGAGGTGATTAAGGTAGTGGATAGGGGAATGTCTATGGATAAGAACAGAAATTGCTGGAAACACTCAGCAAGCCTAGCAGCATCTATGGAGCAAAACGAAGTTGTGTTCTGAAGAAGGATTACTGGACAGGAAATATTTATTCTGCTTTCTCTCTGCAGTTGCTGCAAGTTCTGCTGAGTTTTTCCAGCAATTTTTTTTCTCTGATTTCCAGCATTCACGGTACCTTTTTTTGTTGAATGTCTATGGATGTTGTTTATGTTGACTTCTAGAATGCATTTGATAAAGTCCCACATAAGCTTTTAATGAAAGTAGAAACCCATGGAATTGAGGCAAATTACTGATGTGGCTGGAAAATTGGTTGTGGCAGGTGACTGAAAGTAGGGATAATGAGTAAGTACTCAAGTTGACAGGATGTGATCGGTACCGTTCCACAAGGATGTGTGTTTGCACTTCAGTTATTCATGTTGTTTATTGCAGACTTGGATAATGGCAAAGAAAGTCATTTCATTGTAGATGATCACATAAAATCGCAAGGGATATTTGTAATATATGTGAATGGGCATAGTGGTAGATGGAGTTCAACCTCAGTAAATGAGAGATTATTCATTTTGGATCAAGAAAGGATAGATCAGGGTATTTTATAGATGGCATGAAGTTAAATATAGTGGATGTCCAGAAAGACTTGGGGGTTCAGGTGCATAGATGAATGAACAGTTGCAAAAAATAATGAAGAAGGATAGTGGAATGCCAGACTTTATATCCAGAGGACTGGAATACCTGGATGCAGAAGTTAGACCCTGGTTAGACCTCATTTGGAGTACTGTGCACCGATCTGGGCATCACCTTGGAGGGAATTCAACATGGATTTACCAGAATGATAGCTGACCTTCAGGGTTTAAGTTATGAGGAGAAATTATACAAATGAGGCTTGTTTTACCTAGAATTTAGAAGGTGATCTGATTGAAGTCTTCAAGGTATTAACATGAAAAGGCAGGGTAGATAAAGATAAACTGTTTACATTGGTTGGGATTCTAGAACTAAGGGGCAAAGTCTAAAACCATTAAGGAGAGGAAGAAAGCACTTCCATATAAAAAGGGTGCTAGATGTTTGTAACTCCCTTCCACAACTGACAGTTGATGCTAGATCAGTTGTTAGATTTAAATGTGAGACAGCTATATCTTTGTTAAGCAAAGATATTAAGGGATATAGGCCAAAGACAGGTATATGGAGTTAGGCCACAGTTCTGCCATGATCTCATTTGTGGAACAGCCTAGAGTCTGTTCCAGTGTTCTTATGTTCCTGTGGTTGTGTTTTGTGTTGGTTCTGAGCAAGTCTATTAGCTTGATACCTGGAATGTAACATAGAGTGCTTGTCTTATGGTGAAAAGTTGAAATGACTGTTGTTTGCAATTGAGTTTAAAAGAGTGGGGAATGATTTTATTGAAGGTATAAAATCTTGAATAGTCTTGACAAGGTAGACATAGAAAGGATGTTTATCTTTGGTAACTCCAGAACTAGGACACACCAGTAAAATTAGAGGTCACCCTGTTAGGACAGAACTGAGGGGAAATATTTTCTGAGAGTTGTGTGACCTTACAACTCTGTCTCCGGAAGCACTGGAGACAGGATAATTGAATATTTTCAAGTTGGAGATGAAAGATTCTTATTTGGTAAGCTAATCAAAGGTAGTCCGGGGTAGATGGAAACATGGAATCCTGAGCAATGAGAGCAGTCATAATCTTAATTAAAGCAAATCAGGCTTGAAGGGCCAAATGGCTTGCTTTTGTTCCTAATTTGTATATTTATATGATAGATTCTGAGATGTTTGTATATCAGAATGAGATAATTCAGCTTTGTGTTTAGCCTCATCCCATGTTCCAGCTATTGGCCTATACCTTTATATTTATGCACTTCATTTGCGTATCCAGATAATTTTAAATGTGATATTATTTGATAAACAATTTTTTTAGTCTCTGGAAGAGTTGACGGTTATGGGGAGTGGGCAAGAAGGTGGATTTGAAGCCCAATATCAGGCATTTGGTGTAGGATCGAGGAGCCCCATGTTCTACCCCACACCTGTGAATAATGTTATTGTGTTCTGCCACTACTATCCTTTCAAGTAATGAGTTCTAAATCCCCAACATTCCAAGATGAAAAAAATCCTCCGCTTCTTCTACCAGTTATTTTGATCAACGCCCCAGGTTGCTTCCCTTCTAAGTAAATTCTTACTATTCATTCTGCCTGGGCCCCACATTATTTTATTGGTCTTCAGTCTTCTTACAATCTCCTCCTCTCTTCCAAAGAAAACAATCCAACCAATACTATCTGTGCTTTATAGCTAAAACTTCCCAGTCATGGTAACATCCTCGTTAATCTCTTCTGCATATTCTACTTTGGTAGTTGTCAGTTTATATTTCAATAGCTCATCCTGCCAAAGTTTTTAAAAGATGTTGTGACATTGTGAAAGAGAAAAGAAAACAAAATATAATCTGCATGTAGACAAACCGGAAGCTGGAAGAACACAGCAAGTCAGGCAGCATCGGGAAGTGGAGAAGTCAATGTTTTGGATATAACCATACTTCAGAAGTATCCATTTAAATTTTCTCCCTAACTTTGGATTCTGAGGCTGATCTTTTACTATATGAATGATTAAGCTGGTTGTTTTGTGTACCTCAGTCTATTGTGCCTGGTTTCTCTGGCAAGGTGATTAAAAAGAGATTACATGGCATTATCCCTGAATTCACGGAATCATCCGACAACATTTCCGCCACCTCCAAATGGACCCCACCACCAGGGATATATTTACCTCCCCACCTTCCGCCTTCTGCAAAGACCGTTTCCTCCATAACTACCTGGTCAGGTCCCCGACCCGCCAACAACCCACCCTCCCGTCCTGGCACCTTTCCCTGCCACTGCAGGAATTGCAAAACCTGCGCCCACACCTCCTCCCTCACCTCCATCCAAGGCCCCAAAGGAGCTTTCCACATCCATCAACGTTTTACCTGCACATCCACAGATACCATTTATTGTATCCATTGCTCCTGATGCAGTCTACTGTACATTGGGGAAACTGGCCGCCTCCTAGCAAAGCGCTTTAGGGAACATCTCTGGGATACACGCACCTATCAACCACACCGCACTGTGGCCCAACATTTCAATTCCCCCTCCCACTCAGCCGAGGACGTGGAGGTGCTGGGCCTCCTTCACTGCCGCTCCCTCACCACCCGACGCCTGGAGGAAGAACGCCTCATCTTCAGCCTCGGAACACTTCAACCCTAGGGCATCAATGTGGACTTCACCAGTTTCCTCATTTCCCCTTCCTCCACCTCACCCCAGTTCCAAACTTCCAGCTCAGCACTGTCCCCATGACTTGTCCTACCTGCCTATCTTCCTTTCCACCTATCCACTCCACCCTCCTACCTGACCTATCACCTTCATCCCCACCCCCACTCACCTATTGTACTCTATGCTACTTTCTCCCCACCCTCACCCTCCAGCACTCTGCCTGTATTCCTGATGAAGGGCTTTTGCCTGAAACGTCAATTTTCCTGCTGCTCGGATGCTGCCTGAACTGCTGTGCTTTTCCAACACCACTCTAATCCATTATCCCTGAATTGTAGATGTTATTGGTGATAATAGTCACTTATTCAGTTCTTAATTTCATGTTTCAATATTTTTTTTTCCTTCACCCAATACTGGTTCTTTCCCACTCTTCTTTATCTTCAACATGTACTCCACTGCCTTTAAAAATATTCTGAGCCTGTGCTTTAATTTTTATTATTGTTCAAGGTCCTCTGTCATCATTGTGTGGTTCTTCTATGTATTACTCCATTATTTCCTCATTCAGTCCTTTTCCATTAAAATTGAACCATCCTTTTATTTCAAGCATTTCATCAAACTGTTCTATTTTGAAATGCTATTAACAAATTCTAAGGAGATGATTTTTTATTGTTTTGATTGAAATGTGTTTGCTGTTTAACCATTTGTCATTCTCCTTTTTTGCACTTTCTTTTTATATTATAGTTCAGTCTGTTATGTTCTGTATACAACAGTTTTGTTTTTCTTATTTATCCATCCATATTGCATTTGTTGTTTTAGCTTGAAATACTTCAGTTTTTTTTTAACTATAACTTTAGCATTTTTATGTCAAGACCTCTTTGCACATGTTGAACTTCTCTTCTGCACTTGTCATTTCTTCCACCTGCAAGGTTGTTATTATCATCTACCTAGAATGCTTATTTAATGACAGAATATTTCAGTCATTAAATATCCTGTTTCTTTGGAATTTCTTTTCTTAGGAATTTTCAGCTTGACTTCTATTGTAGCAATCACTGTATGGCTATTACATACTGCTCAAGAATATGATTTTGACTGTTAAACTGAGTTTCTGAAACATCTATTTATTGCAATAAAGTCAAGTTGATCTCTAGCTGATTTTCTAGATAGTTTTGAAACATTAAATGATTACCAATGCAGATGTGTCATAATTTGCTGGCAGTTTTTCATTATAGTTGAAGACAGTACATTGTAATTTCAGAATGCTATCTTCTATGAAGTGTGGCTAACTATCCCTATTGTGAAGGAATTTGGATCTCAAAAACTATTATGCATTCTTTGTATGCATTATATCATGTCCCAGACTAATTTTCTTGTGGTTGATTCAAGAATATTAAGCTTAATATTCCACATTGACCATAGTTAGGTGTCAGGGAGAAAAGCTGTGTAGTCTATTTCTGTCCGTTAATAGATCAAAATCTGGGACTCCCTTATCTGAGTAAATTTGCACTTTCGTCAATAAACATAGAAGGCAACATTTCCCTCAGACTAACTCCCACAGCAAGTCGTGACTAATTCAACCTCGACTAACTGTCTTTGTCTTCCTCAAGTGTGCAAAATGATCTGAACTTGGAAAACCACTTGGGGTCAGGAATGGTTCATTTGAATAGGCAGCATTCTGGTATAAACAAGATATACTGGAAGTACATCAAAGCAGAATATCCTGGGGTATTGCATTTGAAATTAGTCATTCTTCCTTGGTTTACCCTTTTAGGAAACAAGGTAATAACTTATACTGGTCGTTTAGAAGATAATTATGTTAAATATTAGGTGTTGCAAGCAAGGTTTCCTGATCAAAAACAGCTCAAGGAAGTTCGGTCGAGTAATATTTTAAGTCTGCAGTGGTGCCACATAATATTAACATGCCCAACTGTTTTAGTCCAGGAAACTTTGCCTACAGCATTTAATGTCTAAATAATTATTCCCTAACTGATCAATCTAGATTATTGCCTTATTTCCTATCTAGTGTGATATTAGTACATTTTCTTCCTAACTGATTTGTTTCATAATTATTTTTCCATACCTGATTAAGGATGTAATTTGTTATCCTTTTAACATTATGTTCTGCTTCATGATTTCCCAAGTTTGCTATTTTCACTGTGGCTTTTGCATATGCAACACTTTTCTATTTGCCCAAGATTATATTTTGAGGAGACACCAGTACAACTTGCCACAAATTCCAACTTCACGAATTAATGTGGTCCACTGTTGATGAACTTTCTTTTATTTCAACCTTTGTAGCTCATGCGGTAGGTAGACCAAAAGTGTGAATGCATGCATGTCTGGCACTGAGAGACAGCATTGTCTTCCAGAGTTTGCCTTAAAACCCTGATATGGCTATACTGTATTTCCTTATTTTGAGAAGGAAAAAATAAGTTACTCACTTGTCATTATGAATTTAGAATTTTCACTGTGAAAGGCAAAGTATTTTTTTAATTGTAGTGGAAGATGACTATATTTTCAGATGTGACCTATGGTAAAATAGTGAAAGGAAATGTTGGAACTGTAAAAGATACCAGAAGTTTGCAATTAGAAGATTAAGATGGGATAGCAAACACTCTGAATAAAACGATTACTTACTCAAAGGGAAAATGAATAATATGTGCTCCTCAAATGCCAATAACTTAGACAAGGTGAATTACATTGATATTTTTATGAAATGGGAGATCTAATAAGACTAAAAGGGTCCAAACATTAATATTCCAAGATGGATATCATTTACCCAAGAAAGGAAGATTTTTAGTGCAAAGACAAGATCATGGCTCATCACTGGACACTGACTAGTTGATGGGAAGCAGGCCAGTGTGACATGCCTATTCAAAAGGAAGAGCAATCAGTTGGGTATCTAACAGACTCATTAGTTTGACTTCAGTAATTAAACTTCATTATTATCTGTAGAACATCAACCAAGTCACTAACAGTTTTAATGGCTTAGAGGAAATGTTTCTCAAAGTCTCATGGTACATGACATGTATTGAAATAACCAAACGCTGTTCAGAAGCAATGAGCAAAGTCAATGTACTATTGAACCATAAATCAAAAAAAAGTCAAATACAAATGATAGATAATGATGAAACAGTAAAGTGCTTTTATCAGACAAAACGTTGAATCCAGTTCCTATCATTGAGACACAAGGGATCAATTTATGGATTGGCTGCAGTACATAGCAATCAGCTTGGTAGCCTTCTTGGCTAAATTTTCCTGAGCTGTATGAAGATAAAATGCAAGAAAAGATGTCACTAGCAGTCTATGCGCCATTCTGCAACCTCTGTTTCTGACTGCTGATTTTTCTGAGAACAGAAAAGCAGGAAGCAGCCTGAAGGTGAAGCCTTCTTAATAGACTGTGTTGAGGCCATTAGAGAGCTCATTAGGAGGTTGTCTTTTGACTTCCTGAGATTTTCATTCAGAGTTCCCTAAAGCTGACCTCTCTAGCTGGAATGGGATGGCAGCACTGAAACTGTTCTATTTAGTACAATAAATATTTAAATGCATGTAGCAGTCACAACAAAGTAAACAAATTAATAGCACACATTCAGGTAAACAAATACGATATGATAGTCATTGCAGAGATGTAGATGCAGGAAGACAAAATTGGAGCCCCAAATATTAAGGAATGTGTGATATTTAAGAACAATAGGAAGCAGTGTAAAGATAGAAGGTTTGGGACTATTAATCAAAGATAGCATAAGTGCAATAGTTAAAGATGACCTCAGTTCAGAAGATCAACATGTTGAATCGGTTTAGGTGCAAATGTGGAAGTAAGAAAAATAAGTCAGGAGTGGGAACAATATAACCTAGCAGTAGTAACCACAATGTAAGCTAAAATCTGTAAGAAAAAAATATTGCAACAGACCATGAATGGACAGTACAACAAGCATAGATATTAGTCAGTGACAAACGCAGAAAATGAAAAAGATAGACCTGCAGAAAAATCTAGACAAACTTACACAATGTAACTACACTGACAACACAGAAGCATGGATAAAAAAACTGTTCTGACCGACCCTTAACAGACACTGAAAAAGCCATCTCAGTAAGAGGATTAAATTACAACTGCCAGGATGCGGACAAGAAATATTTCTTAGGGACGGTGATAATCATGGGTGATTTTAATTGATGTTTAATAAATTGGAAGAATCAAATTGGGACAATTGTAGTATGGATAAGGAGTTCTTTTAATACTTTCAAAATTGGTTCCAGAACATTCAACTCTAAGAAACTATCAGAGTAGGTCATTTTGGATTTGGTATTATCTAAGGAGACAGGATTTATTAATGACCTTTGTAATGGCATTTCTGGATACCAGTGACCACAACAAGACAAAATTTGTAGGTACAGAAGAAGCCATTCACCGCATCGACTCTCCACTATTCAATGAGATCATGACTGATCTAATAATTTACAAATCCACTTTTGTGTCTTTCCCCATGTGGTAATGCTGCTCCTTTAACAAAGTAATGTTGTCCTTGTTTTTGTTTCAAAAGGGGTCGTAAAGGCAGAGGTTCTGATATGTCTGGAAATATCTATTTGATGTAGGTTTGCTCACTGAGTTGGAAGCTTCATTTCCAGACGTTTCTTCATCCTACTAGGTAACACCTTCAGTGGGCTTCCAGGCAAAGCACTGCTGATAATTCCTGCTTACTATTTAGATGTTTGGGTTTCTTTGAGTTGGTGATGTCATCTCCTGTGGTGATGTTAATTCCTGTTCTTTTTCTCGGGGTGGTAGATGGGGTCTAACTCAATGTGTTTGTTGATACAGTTCCAGTTGGAATGCCATGTTTCTAGGAATTCTTGTGCGTGTCTCTGTTTGGCTTATCCTAGGATGGATGTGTTGTCCCAGTCGAAGTGGTCTCCTTCCTTATCTGTCTGAAAGGATACTAGTGAGAGAGGGTCATGTCGTTTTGTGGCTAGTTGATGTGCAATGTCTTAAATACCTCAATATCTTAAATACGGACCTCCCCTTAACACCCCACTAGCCAAAAGAACAACATAGCAAAACAGCCAGCCGCAGAATGCTTAGAGAAATGATTGATGATGCCCACAACAGACTCCATAAATACAACAGGGAAAGCTTGCACCAAATATCTTTACTCAGTCATGCAACAGACCATGACTGGACAGACACAGTACAACAAGCATACATATTAGACAAACGCAGAAAATGAAAAAAGTCGACCTGCAGAAAAACCTAGACAAACTTATACAATGTAACTACACTGACAACGCAGAAGCATGAAACTTTTCTGACCGACCCTTAACTAACACTGAAAAAGCCGTCTCAGTAAGAGGATTAAATTACAACTGCCAGGATGCGCACAAGAAATATTTCTTAGCATTAGAAACAACAATAAAAGACAACCTACTCACAGAAGAAACTCAGCAAACTATCAGACAGGTAGTCGCATCAACATTAAACAGAAAAAAGGAAGGAAACACGCTCAATACCCAAGAAAGGAAAGCACTGGAAAGAGTAAAAAAAGATAAAAACATTGTTATTCTACCTGCAGACAAAGGACGCTTGACAGTCATTCTAAATCAAACAGACTACATTGAAAACGTGAACACACTACTTACAGATACCAACACTTACCAACAAATGGCGATAGACCCAACCCCCCAACTAGAGAACTGAATCACAGCCCTACTCAAAAAAACTTCAGAAATATGGAGAACTAAATAAGATTGACTTCCAAAAAATGAAACCAGATGGATCCAACATACCAAGCTTCTACGGATTACCCAAAATTCACAGACCAGAAGCCCCCTCAGACTCATAGTCTTGCTACCTGGAACACCAACGTGCAGATTAGCCAAGGAGCTACACCAAAGACTAAAACACTTAGTAGAAGACTCACTCTACTCCATCCACTCCACCCAAGAATTCCTAAAGACCATCAAAAATACTAAGAAGAGGATGAAATAATGGTCTTCTTTGATCAATCAACGTTAACCTGGCTAATGAAACACTGCCCACACTGTTAGAAGACCCAAAGCCACATACACCAAAAACAGCAACTTCATCAGCAAGGACAGTATCGTCAAGCTAGTGGACCAATGCCTTACCACCCACTTCACCTTCAACAACAAAACTTACAGACAAACCAACGGAACACCCATGGGATCTCCGCTATCAGGGTTTTTAGCAGAGGCAGTAATACAGAGACTTGAACAAACAACTCTGCCAACCATTCAACCCAAACTTTGGGTCCACTACGTGGATGACACCTTTGTCATCACTAAATGAAACAAATTAGAGGAAACCTTCAAGACCATCCTTACAGGCATAAAATTCACTAAAGAGGAGGAAAACAACAAAAAACTGCCATTCCTAGATGTCACAGTAAAGCAAACAGCCAATGGGGAATTTGAAACCAGCATCCACAGGAAAACAACACAAACAAACCAAATATTGAACTACAGAAGCAACCATCCCAACACCCACAAATGAAGCTGCATCAGAACCTTATTTCAATGAACCAACACACACTGCAGCACAGAGGAGCTATGCAGTGTATTCAAAACGAATGGGTACCCAATGAACACAGTCCACCGATTTCTCAGCAACAGACACAAATAAGCAGACAAACACGTCCAGAAACCCTAACCACTCTCCCCTACATCAAAGACATCTTGGGAATGACTGCCAGACGACTCAGACCCCTTGGCATCATGGTAGACCACAACACACTAAAACAGCAGTTAATGAACTTGAAAGACCCTATATAGACAACAAGCAAAACTAATGTCATTTACAAAATACCGTGCATGAAATGTAACAAACACTACATTGGACAAACAGGCAGTAAACTAGACACCAGGATACATGAACATCAACTAGCCACAAAACGACATGATCCTCTCTCACTAGTATCCTTACATACAGATGAGGAAGGACACCACTTCGACTGAGATAACATGTCATTCCAAACGGAATCCTATCAACAAACACATTGAGTTAGAGCCCATCTATCATCCCCTGAGAAAAAGAACAGGAAATGATATCACCACAGGAAATAACATCACACGAGATGACATCACTAACCCAAAGAAACTCAAATATATAAATAGAAAGCAGGAATTATCAGCAGAGCTTCGCCTGGAGGCCCACTGAAGATGTTACCTAGTAGGGTAATGAAACATTTGGAAATGAAACTTCCAGCTCAGTGAGCAAACCTACATCCAGAACCTCAACCTGAGCTACAAATCTTCTCAAAACTTGCTAATATGTACTTGAGAAAGCTTTTAAGTCTTTCTTTCAAAATACTTGTTCAATGAAAGACGGAATAGCTGGTTCTCCCAGTTCAGGGTTTGGTTTGGTCTGGTTTTAGCAAGCAGTCAGTTTGAAGCGGTGAGGAAATGGTTCCCGGATTCAACAAAAGTTTTCTGGCTGACTCTCTATCTGACATCTCTCCTGTAAGAACCTGTGTTTGATTTTACCTTTTTTTGCAAAGGCAGTGTTTATGAGGATTAAAGAAGTATTTAGAACAACATCATTAGGTTGTGATAGAGACAATTGAGTTTTCAGATAAGTTACGTTATTCTAAATTTGGTTCTCTTTTGTTCATGTTTCATTCAGTAGTCTATAAATAAATTGTGTATTGTTTACAACTGAGTGGTTGGACAAGCTGCATCGCTCCTGGAATATCCAACCTACACCTGCTCAAAACAACTAGAAAAGTTAGGATCTAGACTACCTTCTTGAAATGTTTTGAGGGATTCTGGCCTGGTCCCTCATAACCTTTGATTTAATCCTGATTCAAAATTTGACTATCTCAGCCTTGGATAAAACTTACTGACCCACCTTTGACAGCCCTCTGCAGGAAAGAATTCTGCAGATTTGCTACCCAGTGAGAGAATAAGTTCCTTCTCATTTCTGTCTTCAATGGGCGAACTCTTATTCTGAGACGATGCCCTCTGATCCTAGACTTTCCCACAGGGGGAAACCACTTCATCGTATCTACCCTGTCAAGATTCTAGAATCTTATATGTTTAAACATAGTTGCCTCATTCTTCTAAACTCCAATGAGTACAGGCCCAACCTACTCAACATCTCCTCTAAAACAGTTCCTCCGTACCTGTTATCAGCCAAGTGAATCTTCTCTGAATTGCTTCTAATGCCAGTACATCTTTACTTAGATAACAAACCCAAACTTTTCATTGTATTCCCGCTTTTGTTTGTCTAATGCCTTAGTGCATTCTGTTTTAACATGACAGTTGCAATGCTCTATAACCTCGGACTACAGAAAATTACACTCTGGAAAACCAGTATAGAAAATCGGTATGCCTGTTCAATAGAAAGTTTGTGTAACACTGTGTCCATAATTCGTCAGTCGCTCTGTAGCCAATTAGCGTTGATGAAACAAGCATTATACCAGAACGCACTGTATAGTAATAGCCAACGTATAATCACTTGGCCTTCATACCATTATGTTGAAATCACAGATGTGTGTGTCATTATATGATTAAATTTTTCATTCAGTTTGAAAAGAAGAATCATGAGTTTTATACTATTTTTAGCTTTAAAAAGTGCAACTACGTTGGCATCAAACTGAAGCATGTTGAAGTGAACTGAGATATGAGTCTATGAGATAAATCATTAGAGAAGACTTGACATTCAGAATAATAAAATCAGTTAAAGGAAGAAGTTAAGGAAAACATCAAACTTGAGGAAAATGCATATAGTGGCAGGTCAGATGATATGTCAGAACATAAATTTCAGCAGGGAATGTCTAAAATGTTAATCAGGCTCATGGGATTAGAGTACGAGAAAGCTAGCTAAAATTGTAAGACCAAATAGCAAGAGTTTCTACAGGTAAGAAAACGAGCGAAGAATAAATAATGAATTTGGCAATCTGAAAAATAATAATGGGATTCATAATAGATAATAAAGAAATGGCAGATGAAATGAACAAATTTTGTTTCTGACTTCACCAGGTAGGGTACAAAAGATATTCTAATGATACTGTAAATCAGAACACAGAAGGGAAAGAAGAACTTTGTGAAATTACAGTCACCAGAGAACCAGTTCTATGAAAACTTACGGGACTGCTAAGCCCTAATGGAACTCATTCAAGGGTTTAAAAAGGTGGCTATTGAGGTATTAACTATTTAATTGTCTTTAAGAACCTTTACTAGGTTCTTAAAATGTCCCATTAGACCAAAAAGTAGTAAATTTCACTTCTTCATTCAAGAAGGGACAGAGGGAGAAAATAAGAGACAATGGGCCATTTAGCTTAAAATTTGTGTGTGGTGATGTTCAACTTTATCATTAAGGAGGTTTTAGAAGGACAACTAGAAAATTCAAGATACCAACTCCATTTTAATTTAGCCCCCTCCCTAACTCTCCATTTCCTTTGATGGTCTGCATTGACCATAATGAGGCATGCATTCAAATTAATCACTTGGAAAACACAAGTGATTTTCTGGTGGTCGTTAATAAGTGCAAAAACAAACCCACAGCTGATTTAGTGATAGGAAAACACATGCAACTGTTCATAAGAGCACTCATAGAATCAGGGATGTACAGCATGGAAACAGACCCTTCAGTCCAACCCATCCTTGCCGAGCAGATAACCCAACCCAATCTAGTCCCACCTGCCAGCACCCTGCCCATGTCCCTCCAAACCCTTCCTATTCATATGCCCATCCAAATGCCTCTTAAATGTTGCCATTGTACCAGCCTCCACCACTTCCTCTGGCAGCTCATTCCATACACGTACCACCCTCTGCGTGAAAAAGTTGCCCCTAAGGTCTCTTTTATGTCTTTCCCCTCTCACCCTAAACCTATGCCTTCTAGTTCTGGACTCTCCAACCCCAGGGAAACGACTTTGCCTATTTACGCTATCCAAACTCCTCATAATTTTGTAAACTTCTATAAGGTCACCCCTTAGCCTCCAACGCTCCAGAGAAAACAGCCCCAGCCTGTTCAGCCTTTCCCTGTAGCTCAAATCCTCCAACCCAGGCAACACCTTTGTAAATCTTTTCTGAACACTTTCAAGTTTCATAACATCTTTCCGATAGGAAGGAGACCAGAATTGCACGCAATATTCCAACAGTGGCCTAACCAATGTCCTGTACAGCCGCAACATGATCTCCCAACTCCTGTACTCAATACTCTGACCAGTAAAGGAATGCATACCAAACTTCTTCCTCACTATCCTATTCACCACTTTCAAGGAGCCATGAACCTGTACTCCAAGGTCTCTTTGTTCAGCTACACTCCCTAGGACCTTACCATTAAGTGTATAAGTCCTGCTAAGATTTGCTTTCCCAAAATGCAGCACCTCGCATTTATCTGAATTAAACTCCATCTGCCACTTCTGAACCCATTGGCCCATCTAGTCCAGATCCTGTTGTAATCTGAGGTCACCCTCTTCGCTGTCCACTACACCTCCAATTTTGGTGTCATCTGCAAACTTACTTACTGTTCCTCTTATGCTCACATCCAAATCATTTATGTAATTGACAAAAAGTAGAGGGACCAGCACCGATCCTTGTGGCACTCCACTGGTCACAGGCCTCCAGTCTGAAAAACAACCCTACACCTCCACCTTGGAGCAGAAAAATCTTATTTAGCAAATGTATTATAGCTCTTTGAACGTCTAATATGCAAACTGGATAAAAAGGAACCCACTGACATAGTGTACTTGAATTTTCGGACAATATTTGACAAGATGCCACAAAAATGATTATAGCGCAAAGTAGAAGCAAAAGTTGTAGGGGGTAAAATACTAACATGGATAGAAAATTGGTTGATAAAAACTGAAGAATTGCAGATGCTGAAAATCAGAAACAATTGTTGGAAAAGCTCAGCAGGTCTGGCAGCATCTGTAGAGAGAAATCAGAGTTAATGTTTCGGATCCAGAGACCCTTCCTCAGAAAATTGGTTGGCTGGAAGAAAACACAATATGCGAAAGGCTGCATGTGACAAATGGGGTTCTGTAAGATCTTTGCTGGGGCCTCAAATTTTACAATTTATATCCCAATAACTTGGATGAGTGGATTGAGGGCATGTTAGCTAGATTTACAGATGACACAGAGATAGGTAAGAATGAGCAGCATGGCAGCACAGCGGTTAGCACTGCTGTCTCACAATGACAGGGACCCAGGCTTGATTCCAGCCTTGGGTGACTGTATGGAGTTTGCATAGCCTCCCTGTATCTGTGTGGGTTTCCTCCCACAGTCAAAAGATATACAGATTAGGTAGATCAGCCATGTTAAAAATTGGCTTATAGTGTGCAGGGATGTGCAGGCTAGCCATGGTAAATGCCATGTGTGGGTTTAGGTGGGACAGAGGTGGAAGCAGGAATGCTAGTATCTGAAGAGAAACTTTTAGGCAACAGCTGTCTTATTCTTACACCATTACATTGAGGTCGTCATTTCATTGGCCTACCAGAGGACAGCTTTCTGAGCAGATGAGACTCTGCAAGGCCTTTTCAACTGAACAGAGTCACGCAAACATTTATTTATTAAATGTATTAGCCTACTTCTTCAGCAGGGCTTAATAGCTTGATCTGAGTTGTTTACAGTAGAGCCGTATGTGATCTTGCTTGTTCCCTTCTCCCTGGGAAGGTCATGGTATTCCTTTCCACTACTGTGGCTGGTGCCCAGTGCGACCCAATATGAGGATTGATATTACAGCCTATCCTGTGAGGAACTCAGACTTCCAGTCTCTGAGTGGATCCTTTTGACATTGATAATAATTGAAGCAGTGCCTTATTCTCCGATGTACTCCTTCTCCTTCTCCTTCTCCAGAGCGCAAAGTCACTCCTCTTCCTTTTCCAGTTCCTCCAATACATCTGCAGGATTGGTTGTAGGTATATAAGGAAACGCAGATCTTTAAGTGAAATGTCCCAAAGGTCTGCCTCTGCCACTCTACACCTGATTAAAAATTGCATTGCTACCTCATCTTAGAGTCATGTTCCCCTTGTCCGGCAGGTAACTGTTAAATGCTATTTTGTACTGGAATAGAAAGAAGCATTGTAGAGATATGATAGTTTGTCTGAAAAATGCAATAGTGTGGAACATGTGAATACCAATGTACAGGACCTCTGCGGTCTCTGTTCCCCACTGTGAACACTAGGCTTGCTCTTGCGTTCCATGGGAGCCTTCAGTATTGCACCTAATAATCTGTGAGCCATTCTGAATCATGCCATTGTCTGCCAACCAATGCATTCCATGGCTTTAGTGGCAAAGTGTGCTTGGAAGCTGAGTATATTGCTTCATAAAGATTGCAGATAATCATGCACAACTGAAGGTGCCAGTCACTGTTTTAGCATTTCCAAATCATGGCAGTTGCAAATTCAGATTAGAATTGTGGGAAAACCTAGATTTATCAATTATGTATGTCTTTATTGATCCTTTCCTTAAATTAACTTTATTCATTAAAACATCAGAAAAAATCTACATTGAATTTCAGTTGCCAGTACTGAGCAAATATTTTCAATTTAAAGATTTGATATGCTGTTATGTTGATATGGCTATATTGGTTTTACAAATCAAAGCTTTTAGCTCAAAAATGTACTTTTAAAACTTAGTTGAGTCAATTGAAAATATTTTGAGAGGGTTTCTCTGGTCACTAAAGTTCATCATGATGAGAAGGAAGGTACAAGGAAAACATAAATAAACTTGAAAGCAACTAAAAATAAGATAGAAAATGTTTAGAATATGGAGGAAATTAGCATTTAAATGTTTTTTTAAAAATCAGAAGAAAAATAAAATCTATATAAAGGCAGTGTCAAACCATCTTTATTGAAATGCTTATATTTACTACTTTTGCCTGCTACTGCATGTCATGGATATCATTGTCCAATGTCGGTACAGTTTGTAGATTGCAGCAGCAACAGCAAATACTACAAATATATAGCAAGTTTGGCAACAATTGAAAGACAAAGATCAATTCTTGTTTTAAACATACACCCAGTTCTTCCGAAAGATTAATTTATTTTGAAATTTCCAGTATTCATAGGACTATAAGCCCTGGGAATCAGTGATGGTGTCGCAATTACTTACAGTTTATACGATAACTTGTTAACAGAAATGAATGTACTATCACCAAGATTGCAGATTATGTAAAAATAAGTGGGAAAGACAGGTAGTGACAATGTCACAATGAGTCAACAGAGGGGTATAGACATGTTAAATAGTGGCCAAAACCTTGGCAGATGGGATATCATGTGGAGAAATATGAGGTACAGCTCTTTTATAGGATGAACAGAAGAGCTGAAATTTACTTAGACATCAGAAAAGTACAGCACGGTAATTTGAGATTCTTTATGCATAAATCAGGAAAAGCTAGCATCCAAGTTCAGTGGGGGAGACAAATTGACTGTTGGCCTTTATACTCCATTCCTTTTGAAATAAACTTTGGGATATCTTGCTAAAACTGTACAAGACACTTGCCAGACCATATCTGGAATACTGTGAACAATTTTGGTCCCTTTATCTAATGAGAAATATACTGGCATTGGAACCAGAACAGAGAAGGATCAATAGGTTGACTCCAGATATGGAGGAGTTTTCTTAGGAGGAGAGATTGAGTAGGTTGGGACTGTATTCATTGGAGTTTAGAAGAATGATAGGAGACCTTTTTGAAACCCTGGAGCTGGAGAGACAGTGGAATATGTAAGGGAGCAAGGTGGAACTGGAAATATATATTTGCCAAAGAGAGTGCAATGGAGTTCACTAGGCAGATAGCAGGGTCGTCCTCTGTGGAGAGATCAGTTTGACGGGGCCTGTATTCACAAGATTTACACTGATGAAGGAGATGAATGAAATATGTAAAATTCTAACAGGACTGGACTGATTAGATGCAGTATGTTTTCCCTGTTTGGGGAATCTCGAACCAGAGAGACATAAGCTCAGGGCTACTGGGTAGACCAATTAGGATGAGATGAGGAAAAGTTTCTTTACGCATAGAGTGGTGAAGTGGTGGAATTCCCCACCTCAAAAGGTTGTGGAGACCACGTCGTTGAATATATTCAAGAAAGATAAATGTTTAGATTTTAAAACCATCAACAGGTAAGAGGAGAAAGCAGGAATATGGCATTGAGATAGAGGATCAGCTATGATCATATTGAATGCTTGGCGGAGACTCTAATGGCCAAATTGCCTACTCCTGTTTCTAGTTTCTAAGTTTCATTTCCACCAGTATTTTAAAACAACAGATTATCTGGCCATTGTGGAAATTTGCTGGGCACAAATTGACACTGACTACACTGCAAATATAATTTATTGGTTGTAAAGTACTATGAGACATCAGTGGTCATGCAAAGTACATTTCTGTGCACACAATTGAGCACTGCTAAATTAGGCAGAGTTTGAGGTCAAGGCAATTGTCAGCATGATTTCATGTAAGAACAAGATGGAAGCAAGGCCTGATCATTGAGACATTGGAAACATGTATAGGGAGGATAGGAGGTGGGGTAGACAGGGTATGGAAAGGCAATAGCTATGACCCTTCAGTTTTTAAGGGATTCAACTACTTCAGACCTGTAAATAGTCATGTCTTTCATCTGATAAAACTTTGTTTGTGCCATGACAAATAAGTGCCTGTAAAACCTTAGGGGATACTGCTGCAACTTCTGAGTTGCCTCTGAGCCTGGCAGCCTTTCCCCTTGCTTTCCCTTTTCCTTCCTTCCTTAATGCTTCACTAATAGCTCCCTTGTTCCTGAAGAACAAAACTAGCAGTTAGTAGTCATTGAAGGAGAATCATTAAAAACAGGAATTGAGTAATTGTAAACAGGCTGCCCATGCTCTGTAGCCCAAGGCACAGCAATCCTGTGTTCTCTGACAGACAGTAACAGAAAAAAGCAGGGCTTTGTAGACTTGACATGAAGTTATAGAATTCTGGGGGCCAGTGTCCCAAGCTCAGAACTTGATTGTTTGTGAAACTTCATGAGCAGTCTATCATGAATGCAGAAAAGAAGATTAGAACAGAAAAATTGTATCAATTGAGGTTGATGAGTGTTTCCCATATGCCCTACTGGCTAACTAAATTAAATATATTCTCATCATGAAGTGGTTACAGTCATATTCATTTCCTGCTGTTTTTTTCACAGTGTTTTTTTTCCACTTGAAGCTCCTGATATTGACTGTTACAAAATATCTTGCACCACAATAATGTAGTTTAAAATTCCTGCTTTTTATTTAAAGGAGAGATTTTTCTTTTTGAAATAAGTTTTATTTATATCAGGATATCCTGTGTTTTCTCATTTTGGAAATGCGACAAATTTGTATCCTGTTTTCTCTCTCCCATTAATTTTCTTTGTACATGTTAGCCTCATTAATTTCTCGTGCACTCTTGTTTAACTTCCATTTAAATGCATTTGTCTGCCCATCATTATTTAATGCCTTAGTGGTAGGTTCCATTGGTAATGTTGCAGGGCAAATTGCATTGGTGTCACCCCAGCTTACCTTTGCAGCAACACATGCAAAATGCAGTGTGTCGAGGGATATGCTCCAAATGCTGACAAATGGGACTAGATAAGTTGAGGATATCTGGTCGGCATGGGTGAGGTGGACTGAATGGTCTGTTTCCGTGCTCTGTCACTTCATGCAATCAGTGCAGCCTTTTATAATCAAAGCTGCTCCTGAATGTCGGTTCATATTTAATTATTAAGACAGGCGGCTTTCGAGGCATTGGTTCTTGAAGACTAGTTAAGTGGACTCATTCCACTTTGCTTCCTTCATCCGCAGGATCCTAAAACCCCCTCATGTAACCCCCAATGTGCTTTCTGCAACAAAACAAATAACACCTTGGTGCCTTACTCCTTTGTTTTTGCTCCCTATTTACTCTGTCATTTGTCTACAAACAACAAAAATCTAATTATTACCACTCCTCTGCTTTTCCACAGATGATCTGCCTTTTCTTTTTGGTCTTTTCTAAGTGCGTATGTATATAGAAATATATACAGCTGCCAGAGGAAGTGGTGGGGGCTGTTACAATTGCAATATTTAAGAGGCATTTGGATGGGTATATGAATAGGAAGGGTTTGGAGGGATATGGGCCGGGTGCTGGCAGGTGGGACTGAATTGGGTTGGGATATCTGGTCGGCATGGACAGGTTGGACCGAAGGGTTTGTTTCCATGCTGTACATCTCTATGACTCTATGTTAACCAATGGAGAGTTGTATCTTATTCTTTTAAGATTTGTAGAAAGTTAGAAAAGCAGGCTTTACTGCTAAAAACAGGATGCAAATTTTCTATTTGTTTTATATTGTTAACATAGAAAAATTCTCAGGACAACATAGCATAGAAAAGACATTCAGAATTTGCCAAACCACCAAATTATTTGGTTTAAAGAATAGTTTTTTTTGCATATCTGTATGTATACTCTTTTATATATAATCTATCTAATGTACGCACATTCAATCGCTGAAAACAATTGGACTGTGAAATCAGGCATAATTTTTGCCTGCAATTGAGATGGACATTTGCTTAATTTTGAGTGGCTGGCCAATATGCTGGTTTTCCAGCACCATCTCACACCATGTCATTTTTCCAGAAATGAGATGAGGGTGGAATATTCCACTTAGCCTGCTGTCTACTTGCATGAAGGTGACCTACTAATAGCACATTGGGATGCAAGCACTCCTGCAAGCATTTAGGCACTTCCTGCTCACCTAGACATAGCTACAGTTCCCCTTCCATGATAGTGACCCAGCAACTGTGGTCATTTGCTTAAAAATACTTAAAGGATGTTTAGAGTGTTCCTCAGTATCGAAGTGCCCATTCTCTCCTTTACTCACAATGGCAGATTACAATTACTTCTGTTATGGAGGCCACTTGCTGTACTGAATTGGATGCCAGGCTTATACATTGACTGCTGTTTGGCTAATTCATGGCTAATTTCAAATTGCCTGTTTCTGCACAGCTTGGGTCAGAACCCCAGTAAATGTGACATTCAACACGCGTGCAAGCACAGATAATGATATTAAGAAGCAGAGCGTTTCTGGTACAGACAGTGAGAAAAAAAGTGACTGGAATTAAAAGTGCTGGAAAGCACAGTGGGTCAGGCAGCATAGATGGAGGGAGCAAGCTAACATTTCGAGTCCAGAAGACTTTTTGTCAGAGCAGAGGAAAATTGATGTTTTAAACAGCCCTTGAAGTTCTTGCATTGTTAAATTTTAAGAGCATAATTGTTTAATAATTAGCTTGTTTTCTTAGCAGAAGTGGAACCCGTAGATATTTTTATGCTGTCAGTGAATGGTTTTCCCAATTTACTTTTTATGATGTACTGGATTCCAAGAGAATGAGAGAAACAGGCAAGAGTAAGTGGTGGGCAAGTTGTCGGAGGGAATCCTGAGGGACAGGATTTACATACATTTGGAAAGTCAAGGACTCATTAGGGACAGTCAACATGGTTTTGTGCATAGGAAATCATGTCTCACAACTTGATTGAACTTTCTTGAAGAAATAATGAAGAGGATTGATGAGGGCAGAGTGGTGGACGTGATCTATATGGACTTTAGTAAAGCATTCAACAAGGTTCCCCATGGGAGACTGGTTAGCAAGGTTAGATCACAGGGAATACAGGGAGAATAGCCATTTGGATAATTTGGATACAGAATTGGCTTGAAGATAGAAGACAGAGGGTGATGGTGGAGGGTTGCTTTTCAGACTGGGGCCTGTGACCAGTGGTGTGCCACAAGGATTGAAGCTGGATCCATTGTTTTTCATCATTTATATAACTGATTTGGATGTGAAAGAAGGGGATATAGTTTATAAGTTTGCAGATGGCACCAAAATTGGAGGTGTAGTGACAGCAAAGAAGGTTACCTCAGAGTACAATGGGATATTGATCAGATGGGCCATTGGGCTCAGGAGTAGCAGATGGAGTTTAATTTAGATAAATGTGAGATGCTGCATTTTGGAAAGGCAAATCAGAGCAGGACTTATACACTTAGTGGTAAGGTCCTGGGGAGTGTTGCTGAACAAAGTGGAGTCGCAGGTAGATAGGATAGTGAAGAAGATGTTTAGTATGCTTTCCTTTATTGGTCAGTGTGTTGAATACAGGAGTTGGGAGATCATCTTGCGGCTGTACAGGACATTGGTTAGGCCACATTTGGAATATTGCATGCAGTTCTGGTCTCCTTCCTATTAGAAAGATGTTGTGAAACCTTTGAACGGGTTCGGAAAAGATTTACGAGGATGTTGCTAGGGTCGGAAGATTTGAGCTACAGGGAGAGGCTGAATAGGCTGTGGCTGTTTTCCCTGGAGTTTCAGAAGCTGAGGGATGACCTTATAGAGGTTTATAAAATCATGAGGGGCATGGATAGGGTAAATAGACAAAGTCTTTTCCCTGGGTTGGGTAAGTCCAGAACTAGAGCATGTAGATTTAGGGTGAGAATGGAAAAATTTAAAAGGGATCTAAGGGGCAACTTTTTCACACAGAAAGTAGTGCATGTATGGAATGAGCTGCCAGAGGAAATGGTGGGAGTTTGTATAGTGACAACATTTAAAAGGCATTTGGATGTGTATATTGATAAGAAGGGTTTGGAGGGATATGGGCCAAGTGCTGGCAAGCGGGACTAGATTAAGTTAGGATGTCTGGTAGGCCTAGATGAGTTGGACAGAAGGGTCTGTTTCCGAGCTGTACATCTCTAAGACTCTATAACTTAGAAAGTTCTAGCTTTTCTCATTGCAAATACATTTTACTTCTTTCTCCGCTGCTCAAAAGCTGTTGAAATGTGGTTCACTGCATATTCTGAATTCTAGCCCCATTGTCCTGGCTAACTGGCCTTCAAGCCTTTCATGTCCCCATACTTGAAATTATCATACATGTGAGCTAACCAAGAAATGTGAATTGCTTTGCAAAGACTCATTTGCCTGATTTTGATCTCTTCAGATAAAAATGGTGATTTCAGTGCAGATGACTTTGTTTATTCTGCATGAATCTCCCAAGGGTGGCCTCAATCTGTGGTTTAGATGACTACCACAGCCATTCTCGGTCCATGTTTCATCTTTTTTAAGAAAATATTTTAGTCTATGAAAGGTCTAAGTATAGCAAATAGATGATGGAAATTAGAAGTTGATTGTACATACTTTACTGTTGTTGTAATGGTATTTGTTATTGTTATATGTATTAAACAGCAAGAGAATTAGAAATTAAAGACTATATCATCTTTTTAACGTGTTAGCATTGTAATGGACTCATTAAGGAGGCACTTTCACTTATCCCCTGTTATTTCTTAACCCACTGGTGATAAAGAAGCTGAATTGTACTCCAGGGAGATCACTCAGAACAGACTAAAATGAAAATTTTGTTGGGCATGTACTCTGCTAATTTTACCAAATGAAATGTCTCCAGTCTTGTTTGTCTCAACATCTGAAATGGTCACATTTCGTAGTTTGAGGTTAGAGTTTTTCTGAAACAATAGCACTTAACTCTCTTTTATAGCAAATATAATCAAAACATCTTTCCTCATATCAGCTGCAATTAACTTAAATATACCTTCTTGGTGTTAGGAAATATCACTTCCTCCTACATTTTTGTGGGCAAAAATGATCTGTTCGCTCCACTGACATGTTAACCACCGTTATCCAGGAGGTGTGGCCGTTCATGACTGTCAAGTAACTGCTGCACTTTTGACATATGATAGTTTTATCCATTTGTTTCTATCTTTTTGAATCAAAGCTTGATTATCGCATGGTAGTGTACCATTTGCCCTATGAAATCTTTTCCACTACTTTAATAGAACTAAACAATTAGTTCTCCTCCTCTGCCCTTTCCCTATAACCCTGCAAATTTTTCCTTCAAGTTATTCATCCAGTCATCTTTTGAAGGTGCTGTTGCATCTGCTTCCACATGCTTCCCAGCAATATTTACAGATTATAAAATTTTGCTGCATTAATGGTGATTTTCTTGTTGCCTCTGGCCCCTCTGTTTCTTTTTAAAATCTGTCTTCTTTGAATGTTGACCCTCACGTCACAGAAAACATCTCTATAATGTCTCCCCTCACACCTTTCTGCTTTAAATCGGGCAATCCTGACATTATGCCTGGAGTCCCATATCCCTGTTGATATTCGTTGCTGCTCCCCAAAGCTTTAACATTTTTCCTAAACTCTGCTGCCCAGAATTAGCCACTATATTCTAACCAGATCCTAACTGGTGTTTTATGAAGGTTTATCATAGCTTCCTTGCTTTTGTACTCTGTAGCAAGAGCCTATCTTTATTTTTATCCTATTGAATTTCTCCTCTTCCTCTTCTTTTACATTAATATTAAGTTTATCTTATTCTTTAGCAAAGACTAATTGAAAATACTCATTTCGTACTCAGTCACGCTCACTGTCTCCACAAGATCTTCATTTGTACCTAATTAGCTCCATTCTTTCCTTTACTACGTTTACTGTCATGAAACATGTTTATAAAAGCTTCTTACGATGCCTACTAATCGATCATCATAAATTTCTATGTTCCTCATATTTTCTTTTTTCACTACTCTGTATTGTTTGTATTCAGATTGGTTCCTACTGTCTCATTTATCCTAAGCTTCCTTTTTTTGTTCCATTTCAATCCAGAAATAAGCTTTGGGTTCTTTTCCTTTTTGTGGGAATATATCTAGTCAATGCACAATTATGCATTTGGAAGTCTCCCATCTTTTAACTTTGCTGTTTTACCTGGCAAACTTTTTGCCTGATCCACATGGATAATATTGTTTTTCCAACTCAACCCTCTTTGCTTTTTCTGTCCTTTTTAATGATCATTCTAAACTGAATGATGATATGATCACTGTTATGCAAATGCCCAGATTCAGTGCTGCTTCCAGTGTTGTTTAATTGGATACATACCAATCAAAAAAAACCTAATGTACATATTTCAGGAATACTTCCTTGACTTTGTCCAAGAGACTTTTAATTCCGAGTCCATGCTAAGCCAATGAAGATCTCCATTATCACCTCAGCGAATTTTTGCACCTTTTTTCACTTCTCATGTATAAATATACATTTGCATATTCAAAATAGAATATTTTTAATTTTCATTTATCTCTGCTAGTTCATACTTTCAGATTTTCCAAGTTTTGCATGGTAATTTGGTTCTTACAGTGGTAGTAAATATCTCTTATTTTCCATTTATATATTGAAATCTTTGAAATGTATTCTTTCTATATCTGTAAGCACTGTCATTGCGGTTTTTATGTGGATTAGTCATTTTCTTCAAAGAAGTAGAACTATGCTTTAAAAAATATTTACAATTGTATTTTCTGGCAAAATGGTTGTATTCATTTTGCTCTATATTGTTGTCTTGAACAATATTGCGTTTCTTATGAAAATTTGTCACTTAACTAACAAATGTTAACTGCATATAATTTTTTTCCCTGTTGAGACATTTTTCAGATATTCTTTTAATTCAGAATATGCCAATGAGGCATACCGTCATGTAGCTGCCCAACATATCCTACTTAGTCATGCTTGTTTATGATGTCAGTGTTCTACACCTGTTGTCTATACTCTAGGAAGTTCTATGGGAATTTGCAATTCCTGGCATTACTTATTTTTGTCCCGGGAGTAGGATTTACTGCACATTTACTGTGATTAAGTAGTTGTGCTTTGCTGAAAAGAATCAAAGTGAAGCTACATTGAAGGTACGTAATAAATTAAGTTCTACCTTTAATAAGGTTGTTAATAAATTTGGTTTTAAATACCTCGTAGAATCCTGGAATTCCTACAGTGCGGAAGCAGGCCTTCGGCCCATCGTGTTTACACCGTCCCTCCAAAGAGCATCCCATACCTGTAACTCTATATTTCCTATGGCTAATCCACCTAACCTGTGAATTCTGGATATTATCACCTGAACTGCACATCGTTTGACTGTGGGAGGAAACCAAAGTGCCCAGAGGAAATGCATGCAGACAAGGGAATAATGTGCAAACTCCATGTAGGCAGTCAGCTGAGGATGGAATTGAACCCATGTCCCTGGCACTGTGAGGCAGCAGTGCTAACCACTAAGCCAGCATGCCACCCTTCAGTGAATATATAGTATTGAAGAGAGAAAATTATAGGATGTTTAAAATTATGAAAGGAGAGTAGAAAGTGGTCTGAACTTCTCAGTTGAATTTTAAAATAATATCACCTCATCTGCTATTGAAACCTTTATTCCTGCCTTTGTTACCTCTAGGTTCAATTGCTCCCACACACCTCCAGCTAGTCCCTCACATTTTATCCAATGTAAGCTTGATTTATAGGTTTCAGTTAGCTGAGTGGACTGGACCACTTGATGAGGTAAAAACAATGACTGCAGATGCTAGAAACCAGATTCTGGATCAGTGGTGCTGGAAGAGCACAGCAGTTCAGACAACATCCAACGAGCAGCGAAATCGACGTTTCGGGCAAAGGCCCTTCATCAGGACAGCTTGAGTCTGATGAAGAATGACACCAACAGTGTAGGCTCAATTATTGTGCAGGCTATGCTAACTCATGAACATAAGAACAGACAAATACCCAAATCCCTCTGTGCTGCACTTTTTTTTTTGGAGTCTGTCCATTCAAATAATAGTCTTCCTTTTGATTCTTTCTACAAAAGTATGTGACTTTACACTTTCTGACATTAAACTACATCTGCCAAGCTTTTGTTCACTCACTCAGCCTATATATGTGTTCTTGCGGATACTGTATGACTTCTTCATGACATGCCCTCCCATTTATATTTTATCATGAGCAAGTTTAGATATATTACACTCTGCCCCTTTCTTCATACAGCTGGCAAATAATTGATGCCTTGGGCCTGATCCTTGTGGTTGTCCATTGGTGATACATTTCCAAACTGAACAGACCCATTATTCCCAACTTTCTGTCGTCTTTGTGTTTATCAGTTCTCAATTCATGCTAATGCTTTATCCCAATGTCGTGAGTTCCTATCTAGCACAACAAACTTGTACGTGGAATCTTATCAAATAACGTCTTGAAATCCAAATACACTACATCTACTAAAGGCCTCAAAGGGCCTCTAGCAAATTTGTCAAACATGACTTCTGAATTCACAAAACCTTGTTGATTGTTTGATTGTGCTGCGCTTTTCTAAATGTCCTGCTGTTTCTTTTTTGAAAATAAACTTTAGTGTTTTCCCAATGACAGATGGCTGACGTTTTCCTGCTTTCTGACTCCCTTCATGAACAGAGGAGTCACATTAGCAGTTTTTCAATATGCTGGAACTCTCCCAGAATCCAGCATGTTCTAGAACACTTTAACTAATGTCTCCACTAATTCTTGCTTCCATTGCTTCCTCACCTTCCATCGTGCTTGATGTGGAGTATTGCCTTTCAAGAACATAAGTATTATGAGCAGGAGTTGGCACTTCAGTATTTTAAGCCTGCTCCATCATCTTGTACAATCATGGCTGATCTCATCTCGATCTCAATTCCATTTTCCTACCTGTAATCCATCAACCGGTTACTAATTTAAAATCTGTCTTTCAATTTCTTAAATTTATTCAGTAACCCAGCATCTACAATGCTGGGGTAATGAGCCATTGATTCACCACCCTTTTGAGAGAATTAATTTCTCCTCATCTCTATTCTGAATCTGCTACCCCTTATCCTAAAATTATGACTTCTTGTTCAAGGCTATTCCTCATGAGTAAAATCCTATCCACATCTACTTTGTCAATTTCCTTTAGCATCTTACATACCTCAATTTGAACTCGACTCGCTCTTCTAACTTCCATAGGCCTGAATTGCTTAATCTCTCTTTATAAGACAAACCCCTCTTCTCCGGAATCAATCTGTTGAACCTCTTCAGAATTGCTTCCAATCCAAATACATCCCTGCTCAAGTAAGAAGACCAACACTGTATGCAGTACTCCAGGTGCAGTCTCACTAGTGCCTAGTTCAGTTGCAGCAACACTTCCCTACTTTTATATGCTCTTCTTTAGCAATAAATCCCAAACTTTTATTCATCTTCCTTTTTATCTGATTTACCTGCATACTAGCATACAAGCTATATAACCACTTGTTTTTCTGTAACAGAGAGATATCAAAGGTTCCCTTTGAACTATGGCTAATTATGATCTAATGTTGAAGTCATCCAAAACCATGCTGCCGCATTTGAAAAGCAATACGTTCCACACCCCTTTCAGTTTTGAGTTCACTGACGATGTTTGCTCCTGATGAAGTAATGTCTTGATTTTAGAATTTTCATCTTTATTATCAATTCTGTCCAAAGCCTCGTCCTTTTGTGTTGATGTAACCTCCTCCAACAGCGTAGCCTTCCAAGCCAAATGCACTCATAGAGATGTACAGCATGGAAACAGACCCTTTGGTCCAACCTGTCTATGCCAACCAGATATCCCAACCCAATCTAGTCCCACCTGCCAGCACCTGGCCCATATCCCTCCAAACCCTTCCTATTCATATACCCATCCAAATGCCTCTTAAATGTTACAATTGTACCAGCCTCCACCACATCCTTATTCCATACACGTTATACCCTCTGCGTGAAAAAGTTGCCCCTTAGATCTCATTTATGTCTTTCCCCTCTCACCCTGAACCTATGCCCTCTAGTTCTGCACTCCCCGACCCTAGGGAAAAGACTTTGCCTATTTACCCTATTCATGCCCCTCATAATTTTGTAAACCTCTATAAGGTCAGCCCTCAGCGTCCGACACTCCAGGGAAAACAGCCCCAGCCTATTCAGCCTCTCCCTATAGCTCAAATCCTCTAACCCAGGCAACATCCTTGTAAATCTTTTCTGAACCTTTTCAAGTTTCACACATCTTTCCGATAGGAAGGAGACCAGAATTGCACACAATATTCCAACAGTGGTCTAACCAATGTCCCGTACAGCTGCAACATGATCTCCCAACTCCTGTACTCAATACTCTGACCAATAAAGGAAAGCATACCAAACATCTTCCTCACTATCCTATCTACCTGCGACTCCACTTTCAAGGAGCTATGAACCTGCTTTCCAAGGTCTCTTTGTTCAGCAACACTCTCTAGGACCTTACCATTAAGTGTATAAGTGTATATGATTTGCTTTCCCAAAATGCAACACCTCGCATTTATCTGAATTAAACTCCATCTGCCACTTCTCAGCCATGTGGTCCAGATCCTGTTGTAATCTGAGGTAACCCTTTTTGCTGTCCACTACACCTCCAATTTTGGTGTCATCTGAAAACTTACTAACTGTACCTCTTATGCTCGCATCCAAATCATTTATGCAAATGACAAAATGTAGAGGACCCTTATACATTCCCAATTTTAATTAGTCAGTCATTTATGGTCATGCCTTCAATTGTTTCGAGTTCAAATTCTTTATATCTTCTTTATATCTCTTCCTCCCTTTGCTCCTTTAAGATACACCTTACAACCTACATATTTAACTAAGATTTTGTTCATCCTCTTATATGGCTCAAAGTCATTCTTGATTCTATAATGTTGCTATAAAGTGCCTTGGAATGTTTCTTTGCATTAAAGGTGCTATTTAAGAGTTGTCAGCTATATTGCTGTTCAAGTGTCCCTTGGCACCATCTGGTTAGTGGTGAGGCAACATGAAGGATAATTTCAAATTACCATAGGGGTCCTGGCCTTAACAAAAACCTCAGTAAAGATTAAAGGATTTGCCAAAGCATTTATATGAACAAAATCAGAGACAATAATTTTTATTATTGTTGGCTAACTTGTAGCCAATCACTCCAATTCTAACTGAAATCTTGGATGAGTGAGCAAGTGTTACCATATAGTTTTCCTCTTCCCTGTTTCTTCTTTTTTCCCCTGATTATCTTTTTTTTAAGATCTTCTGTTTAATTTGGCTTCTAATTCTAGGATGGTGACTGCCATCTTGATTATCTCATGGTCATTACCATTCATCATTAAATCTAGACAATGTGTATTACCCAGAGATGTGAGTACTGCAACAATCAAAGTTGGAACCGTCAAAACAATCCTTATTTTCAGCTATTGTACATACAAATGTATCTTTCGCAGCTGGTGCTGAATAGAAATCAACACCATGAGGCCAAACAGAGATTCTTTTTCTCTATCCCAATCCAGGAATAGCTTTAGATTGTGCAAATCTGCAGCTGAAATTAGTTAGCACAGCAGAGGTCAAGACAGCCAGATAACTTCTGATGAGTGTGTTTAGAGACACACCTATCCATCAACTTTGGGAAAGGAGCCATGAGAAAAACCCTTTTCCTGCAGCCTGAAAGTACTATTTGTAGATTAAAATCAATTAACATGCTTAACCTAAGTACAAGGTCTTCCTTTCTGAGCAGAAGGTAATGTAAATGTTACTGCATGGCATTCAGAGAAACAGAAGAAAGGAGCAAGAGGAGGCTATTCAGCCCTTTTGAGCCTGCTCTACCATTCATCACGATCATGGCTAATCTCTCAACTCAGTAGCCTAATCATGCTTTATCCCATTTGCCCCAAGTGCTATATTTAGCCACCTCGTGAATATATTCAATGTTTTGACAACAACTACTTCCTGTGGTCATGGGTTCCAGAGGCTCACCACTCTTTGGGTGAAGAAATGTCTTCTCATCTGTCTTAAATGGTCCTCCCCGAATCCTCAGACTGTGACCCCGGTTCTGGATACACCCACCATGGGAATATCCTCTGTACATCCACCCTGTCTAGTCCAGTTAGAATCAGCCTGGTAATTTGCTGTACTCCTCGAGAGTAAGAGCATCCTTCCTCAGAAAAGGAGACCAAACTGCACACAATATTCCAGGTGTGGCCTCACCAGGCCCTCTATAACTGTAACATCCCTGCTCAAAACTACTCGCAATGAAGGCCAATACACCATTTGCCTTCTTTACTGCCAGCTGCACCTGCATGCTTAGCTTCAGCGACTGGTGCACAAGGACACTCAGGTCCCGCTGCACTCTGCCCTCTCCTAAGTTCCAGCCATTCAGGCAGTAATCTGTCTTCTTGCTTTTGCTTCCGAAGTGACTAACCTCATATTTATCCAAATTATACTCCATCTGCCATTATCAAGAGTGTGGTGCTGGAAAAGCACAGTAGGTCAGGTTAGGAGAATCAACGCTTCAAGAATAAGCCCTTCATCAGGAATGCATCTGTCATTGATTTGCCTGCCAACCTTCCACATATTAGCATAATATTTAATAAATTTAATAAAAAGAAAATATTAAAAACACTGAGAGGGAGTTTTTTTTAAATTAAACTGTGTTAAACTGATTTGAATCAAACTTACTCCAAGGACAGGATTTTCTCTATGGGTTTCAGGATCCCACTGTCTTCAATAGGACTGAGAAACTTACATGTTTGGAAAACAGTTATTCACTGATTTGCCACATATTGACTAGTTGATGGCTAGAGGGCAAGTTTGTCAGGTTCTGAGGCTGGATTGGCAAGAAAATGTCCTCCAAATTAGAACCAGCAGGTGCCAGGGCAGGTTAGTGCGGGACAGGCTACTCAAAGACAGAAGTACCTATACTCCAATGTTTTTAAATTGAAAATAAAAAAATGAATGTACCACTTGGGTCACCAGTTCAGCCACAGAGAAGCTTATGTAGATAGCTTATTTACTCCTGCTACTTGTGGGAATGTAGGTGTCAACTGGAAAATCCTGCTTCATCTCTGACAATTGACCATAAGTGGCCATTACTGGCATCAGTTTGGACACCACTGTTGAGATCTAATAATGGAACCCTTCAATATTGTAAATAGAAAAGGAAAGAAGGCTTAGAGCCAGACACAGAGATGAACAAGCTCAGCCTCAGTGTAGTGATGTCATGGTAATATGCCATCTGTTTGTCTACACTAGAGCTGATCTCCAGATTTGCTTTAGACTTGTTTTTGCGTTCTAAGTACTGTACTAATAATAAATGGCATAGCAAGAGTGGCAAATGTAAGAGCCTCAGTTTTACACTTGAAAATGTCCACACAAGTTGAATCCAAGCCACATTCAGTTTGGGTTGAAACTTGTCATATGAGCAAAGCTCCAGACAGCAGGAAGTCAAGAGATTGATGTCTGAATCAGCAATGAATTACAGTGATACACAAGAGCAGTATTGTTCTTCACACAGTCTTCTCCAATTATCCCACACATGGTGCAGCAATGGAGAGAGTTGTGTGGCTGTTACACTAATCTTGATGAACATGGTAAACTTATGTGAGAATTAGTAATTAAATTTGTTGAATTTTTAATAACTTTTGAATTCACATTTAGTACTTTTACAATCCAGCATATGTTCCTAGATATTAATGTTGCTAGTCTCTTCCTTGCAGCAAGATTCTGAGCTAGATGAGGGGAAGAAGCCATGCAGTGTAGAAACTTGCTATGCTTTGTCAGGTTTTTTTTATGGTCCAAAAGTTTATTTATAGAGTATTTTGAATTTCTAATTTTGCTGCTTTGGAAGCAGCAATAACACAAGTGTCACTGATCCTGGTACAGATGACGCATGAGACCTGATTCAGCTTTCCCCTTGGCTTTCCACAATGAGAACACAGGATTGTGTGTGTGCATGTGTATGTGTGAATATGCTGACAGCTGCCTTCTCTGAAGACAAGGATGTTTTGCATTAACAGAGAGATGGCATACAAAGAACAAACTTCCCTTTCCTCTGTATGTGAACTATTAATCTCTGTGATAGAGAGCCTTTCCTTTAAATAAATTTTCCCACGATGTTCAATAAAGCCCAATGACTCTCAAATAACTTGTTTAGAAAGATTTTGTTTGTGTACAAACAATGTAATCAGTCTGGTTTGTCAAGAATCAGTTTCAAGCTTAGACTTCCAGTGGTAGATCCCAACCCCTGAAAATACTTACCAGGACAGAAATAAGTAAAAGATGTGCAGCTTTATCAGAAAGCTGAGTAGTAGAGGTAAAGGATGAAAGGACTTTGAAATAAATTATTTGAACTTAATACCTGGAAACATATGCAGAAGCTTTCCAAGAAGAGCTAAAAGTTTGCAATTAGCTGTTAAAATTAACCCTTCTGGCTATCTATTTGCATTACTGAGGACACAAATATATTTCCCAGCTCTGCATATTTTGTGACCCTCTTTATTGTTTCTAGATTTTAAGAGCTGATTGCTTCCTACTCTGTTATCTCTTCTTGGTTTGCACCTTCTGTAAAATATACTTTTGTAAATCATCTGCAATCCTCTGCAATATATTTTTTGTAATTTAGTAATAGGTGTGTTACAGAAAAGACATGGTAGGTACTTAATAGGTAACAAAGGTGTATTTGTGTGCAGGCTGGAGGGTGATGGATGAGTATCTCTAACATATTGTCTCCAACCCAGGTAAATTCAGGATGGGAAGACTTACTCAAGGGCCTCATTCTATCGCTGCTAATAGTCATCCAGCAGCATGAGAGAAATCTGAAAAACAAACCCGGTTAAAATTGCTTGTGGCATTTCAGTATTGAAGGGAGGGATCATTTGTTTGAAGGCGGGTGGGGTTCTCTGCTGAGAGCTACAGCCCAGCCCTTATGGCCAACCCCTTCCCTGTAACCCTCCCTCCTACCATTACCCTCCTGTGGCCTGGCCCCTCAGCAATCTTGGGCCTCAGGTAGGTGGACTGCCAGCAGCATCTACCATCTTCCTGGTAGTACTGTTGAGCAAGACACAGCTGCTGACTTCTAATTCACTGTCAGTTCTTGATGTATTGTGATTTCAGCCTTTGGGAACTTGATTCCAGGGAAGACCAGTTGCTCAGTTCAGGATCTGAGTGCAATTAATTTGGCAACGGTTCTCTAAGTAGGCAGTACAACCTCTTGCTGGTTCTCCAGCTAGTAAGTATGACTACTGTAGCCTAAGTGAAATTTTACCCTTGTTGTAAACATTTTTGCTTTCATTTTGTGTCTTCATTGACAGTATGTGTAATATCAGAGTAAAGGATAAATAAAATATATATTCTTTGTACATTGTTAGTGAGGGAGCTCAAAATATCAGTCAGAAGCAATATTAAGGAACTACTTCACATTGAGGAATTCTTCTTCTTTAAAACAAAATCATTTCCTTTCCTGTAGGTGCTGTCTCATGTTGAGATCCAACTCGATGTGCTGTGAAAGCACCAATATTTCATTCAAATGGGTTTTCTTTCTATGTAATAGATGATGCAATGACTTGTCAATAACCTATTAATTATGTACAGGTTTAAAGGTTCAAATGACCTTATCTTTATCAGATGTCTGCAAATGTGAATTTTCCATTGAGTTACGGGCAAGTGTGTCTAATTGGTAAGAGTGGGTGAATTTTATTTCCCCTCCCCAGTTGTCTCTTTCAAGGGCACTGAAGCCAATTGTAGTGCTTAAAAATAAGATGCATCGATGAAGTTTGTTAGTTAACATGGTCTAGTCTGTAGGGTATATTAAAAAAAAATGTGTTGCAGCCATGGGGGAATTAAAAGACATATTAAAAGGATATCACATGTAGCAGAAGAGTGTTATTTTCTGATTGGGCAGTCAGGAGCATTTCACTATTTACAAATTGTTTTTTTAAAATATATATTGATACCTTACCTCTTCATTTATCAGTTTTTCAGGCCTGCTATAACTTCTATTTTCAAACCCTGTCCACTCCTTGGTTTGGACACAGTAAAAAACAGAAATGCTCTGTAAATTACATAGTTTAAATATATTCTTAATTGTTTACCTGATTACTCTGAACTTCTTTAAAACACTTCTCCCACAACTTCCTTTCCAACTTGACTGTTTTACCAAGCATAAACATACATTGAAGCCGAATCAGAGTGGATAATGAGATGTAGAAAGTGAGGACTGCAGATGCTGGAGATCAGAGTCGAGAGTACAGTGGTGGAAAAGCACAGCAGGTCAGGCAGCATCCAAGAAGCAGGAGAATCGACGTTTCAGGCATAAGCCCTTCATCAGATGACAGAGGAGAAGCCTGGGTGTGAAGCAGGGTTGTATGTGTTTATTATTTGCAATCAAATATTGTCTCTGAAATGCAATGGCATCAGTTCAGGTACCACTCCAGCAGCTGTAGCAGTTAATGCAGGTTGACATTTCACTACAAATATTAAGGGAGTGTTGCTTTGTTAATGATGCTGCTTTGAGTGATAGGTTAAATTGAACTTTTTTGCGACAATTTAAAAGGCAGTAGAATGCTTTGGCCAGTGATTCTCCATTGACTAACATCACTGAAACAAAATATTTGAGTATTTATCTCACTTGTTACTTATTGACTGATATATTTAGAGTCATAGAGATGTACAGCTCAGAAACAGACCCTTCAGTCCAACTTGTCCATTCCGACCAGATATCCCAACCCAATCTAGTCCCATCTGCCAGTATTCACCCCATATCCCTCCAAACCCTTTCTATTCATATACCCATCCAGATGCCTTTTAAGTGTTGCAATTGTACTAGCCTCCACCACTTCCTCTGGCAGCTCATTATATACATGTACCACCGTCTGCGTGAAAAAGTTGCCCCGTTATCTTTCCCCTCTCACCCTAAACCTATGCCCTCTGGTTCTGAACTCCCCCACCCCAGGGAAAAGACTTGGTCCATTTACCCTATCCATGCTCTTCATGATTTTGCAAACTTCTATAAGATCACCCCTCAGCCTCCAATGCTCCAGGGAAAACATCCCTAGCCTATTCAACCTCTCCCTATCGCTTAAATCCTCCAACCTTGGCAGCATCCTTGTAAATCTTTTCTGAACCCTTTCAAGTTTCACAACATCTTTCCGATAGGAAGGAGACCAGAATTGTACGCAATATTCCAACAGTGGCCTAACTAATGTGCTGTACAGCCTCAACATGACCTCCCAACCCCTGTACCCCGTACTCTGACCAATAAAGGAAAGCATACCAAACACCTTTTTTACTATCCTGTCTACCTGCAACTCCACTTTCAAGGAGCTATGAACCTGCACTCCAAGGTCTTTTTGTTCAGCAATGCTCTCCAGGACCTTACCATTAAGTGTATATGTTGTGCTAAGATTTACTTTCCCAAAATGCAACACCTCGCATTTATCTAAATTAAACTCCATCTACCACTTCTCAGCCCATTGGTCTGTCTGATCAAGATCACGTTGTAATCTAAGGTAACCTTCTTCGCTGTCCACTACACCTCCAATTTTGGTGTCATCTGCAAACTTAGTAATAACTCCGTTTATGCTCACATCCAAATAATTTATATAAATGATGAAAAGTAGTGGACCCAGCACTGATCCTTGTGTCACTCCTCTGGTCACAGGGCTCCAGTGTGAAAAACAACCCTCCATCACTACCCTCTGTCTTCTACATTTGTGCCAGTTCTGTATCCAAATGGCTAGTTCTTCCTGTATTCCATGTGATCTAACCTTGCTAATCAGTCTCCCTGGGAAACCTCATTGAATGCCTTACTGAAGTCCATATCGATCACATCTACCACTCTGCCCTCATCAATACTCTGTTACTACTTCAGAAAACTCAATCAAGTTTGTGAGACATGATTTCCCACACATAAAGCCATGTTGACTATCCCAAATCAGTCCTTGCCTTTCCAAATACATGTTGTTTGCATTAAAATAGTAACTGCACTTCAAAAATACCTCCTACTTGTAAAGTTTTTTTGGATATCCTGGAAAATAGTATGAATACAAATTATTTTCTTGTTTGAACTTCGCTGAATTACAGATAGGGTATCCTAACACTGACTGTATACATACAGATGGTTAGAATATATGTTGTACTGATTGTTCTGGGCTTATCATAATAATGATTGGTGATTAAAAATCACTTTAAAGTGATCTAGCTCCTCCTCCATCAATCTTTATATTCTTTTTTCATGTCAAAGCTCATTGTAAATAGAATAATGTAACTATTATGCACTAAAGAATTGTCATACTGCGTGCTGAGTCAAATTTTCTTAATAATTAAATGTGCCTTTCCCTCAGTTTCTTGAAATTAAGCGGTCAGTGCTTGTTTAAATCTAAAAACTACTAAATTGTACACAAGCTTATATATTCATTAATGTGAAGTTCACTATTGTTAATAGAAAAAAAGTGTTCAGTTGAACTGAAAATTCTGTCTTCCGTTTGTAAGAAAGCTTTAATGGAATATATTGACTCTAAAAATTCTGGGTCTTGGATGGCAAAACAAGAATGCTGATTAGGCAGAGAGACCAGATTTAGGCACATTAGCCACCTGAACTCTGATGTTGACATACCTTGCTTTGTTCAGATTAAAGATCCGAGGCTAGGATCTTCCAATTTTTAGGTGAGCTTCCAGGAGAGAAATCCACCATCTATAAAAATGAGAACCCCACTGGCACTTCCAACAATCAGGCAGATGATTGACTACTTATGGGTTTTCCACTGGAAACCAGACATCTGACTAGGAATTTGACCCTTAAAGAGACATTAATTGACTGCTTAAAAGTTTCAAATGGCTGTAGGGATCATTAGAGTTTAGAAGGATGAGAAAGGATCTTGTGGAAACTTACAGAATACTGAGAGACTGGAATCGAATGGACTTGGATAATATGTTTCTCCTAGTCAAAGAGACTTGGACCCAAGAGCACAGCTTTGAAATGAAGCAATAACCCTTTAGAACTGAGATGAGGAGCAACTTCTTCAGCCAGAGAATGATGAATTATGGAAATCATTGTCACAGAGGACCAAGTTTTTTCTGTGTTTTAAGGAGATTAAAGTTTATGAAAAGAAGGCAGGAGAATGGAGTTAAGAAGTATGATAAGCTATGATCGAATTGTGGACAGAGTCAGTGGGTTGAATGGCTTAATTCTGCTTGTATATCTTATGATCTATCTTCTCATTCCTAGACCTGCTACCTCAGTTGAAAGACTGAAACCCTAATTTAAGATTGAATTAACTCATTTTCAAACTCAGCGGAACATTCTGCCATGTTACGGTCATTCCTAATTAGGGGCCTCATTTCTACAAGATTATCAATTAAGTTGTTCTTATTGCATATTGCTAGATCCACTGCAGCTTGTTCTCCAGGTGGTTCCTAGGTGCACTGATCTAGAAAACCAACTTGTGAACATTCTATGAACTTATCCTTCAAATTTGTAACTGGAAATTTAGTTTGCTCGTAGACATCAAGATTAAACTCCCTAATGATTATAGTATAATTTTTGTGATATGAGCCTCTAATTTCTGATTTATGCTCTGATATATACTGGTAGGGGGCCTATAAACAACTGCACTTAATGTTTTCTTACCCTTCATGTTTCTTGGCCTGATCTAAGCTGATTTAGTCTTTATTTTTCTGGGTTAAGATACTTTCTTTCTATTGACTTTATCCCATACCTTAAATTGAATACTGTGTACAGGTAGTTCTCCTATAATTCGATAATTATGTTCCCGTGTGACACCGTGTTGTAGAACATCACACAACATAAAAAATGGGGCCTATTGGAAAAACAGAGTTGGGGCAAATCACCAAAAATATCAATAAAAATTGATACGAAAATAGTACAAAGTTAAAAATCACACAAGACGAGGTTATAGTCCAACAGGTTTAATTGGAAGCACGCTAGCTTTCAGAGCGACGCTCCTTCAAACGTCGCTTCGAAAGCTCGTGTGCTTCCAATTAAACCTGTTGGACTATAACCTCGTGTTGTGTGACTTTTAACTTTGTACACCCCAGTCCAACACCGGCATCTCCAAATCATGACAAACATAGTAGTTAGTCTAACACAAACAGTAGCACAATCTAAGTAAATCTTTAAATTATATATTTTAATGAAATAATACAGTAAATTTAACACTTTAAATCACTGACTACAGTACCATACCTTTCTTGAAGCTCTTCACCAGAAAGCACGCGAGCTGACTGACTACAATATGCCGATGTGGAAATTCAGTCCTCCTCAAGATTCTCTCCCCAATTTGAAATAATGTTCCTTCTAAAAGTAGACTACAATTCCCAGTTTCAAGCTAAATTTCAAGGCTGGCAGAGCTGATTGCATTCCTGTTTTAGCTGAACACACTGAATTTGCGTTTTGCAGACAGAGGATCCTGAGAGGCTGGGTTTTGCTGTTCAGCTAGTGCCTGGGATGGAATCACAAAACAGCGAACAGGAGTTATATTTATTTTAGAAAGTCCACAATTCACAAATTGCGTTACAACCAAATCACGTTTAACAAGCATGCATTATAGGAGAACTATAGACAAGTTATTCCATTTCTTCATGACCAATAAATCTAAAATTATTAAAAGCTAATTCTTTGAGTGTTGAATAAAATGTCCTGAGCATTGACTGAAGGTATATGAATATGAGAGGCTGTCATGTCAACAATGGGTTGGGAATAATATAATAAACAGGGTGGTGACAGCAATGTCAGAGTTTAGCTGTCAATTCAAAATGCACTTGTCTCTTATTTTTATAAGCAAAAAAGCTTACTGTCTGTGGAACAAGAATACTATTTCAAAACTTACCTAGGTGGGTGGAAAGACTGTCCTTCCTGCACTTCTGATTGGCATAGCTTACCTGATTGCGTGAGTAAGCACTTCTAACAAAGTACTGGTGAGTGTTGGGCAGTTACACATATAAGTGAGTTTACAGAAACTGAATAAACCCAGTAGTATGATAATATTACTTTTTGGGAGTTCACATTTTTACCAGAAAGCATGAAGGCCAAAAAGAGGTTAATACAACTATTGCAAGATAACTGTAGCAGCAGGAGTGGAGAGCACTGTGGTTTCAGCATTTATGGATTTGGAAAAATATATTTACTTAACATGCCTGAACAAAAACAATTCAAAAATATGGTTTGGCAGTCAGCTAGTGCCTAGAAATGAGCCAATTTTCAGAGCAATTAAAATTTATATAATAAATTGGTTATAATAGACCTACCAAGGACATTCTATTCACTAAGTATTCACGAACAGTTTTTGTTTATGCATATAATGTGTTGAAGTGGGCGAGTTAAAACATACCACTGTCCACTTGATCATATAAAGATGACTAGATGTCTCTTCTAGCTTTTCTCCCCCTCAAAATCAAAAAGTCACCAAACCTCAATTCTGGAGGAAATTATAACTTTAAAAATCAAAGCAGAAACGTTTGCTTCAAAAGTACTGTTCTAAAGATGACATCTTTGTTTTTATGTTCTCTAAGAATTATGTATTCTGATCTTGTACGTTTAGGCATTTGACTGTCAGGGTGAGGCCTCAGTGGGGTGCACTCTGCTACTATCGATCTCTCTCGCCATTTTGTTGTATTTCCGTTTTCTCTTTTCTTTCCTTCTTCTGCTGTACACCACTATCTGTACTCTCCTTACACCTTGTACATACTTTTGTCTCTTCTCATGTAGCTATTTCTTTTGATAAATCTCAGTACTATTATAGAAAGTAACTGTGGCCACAATTTGACAGTTCTTCTTAAGATTTACTTCCAAGTAGAACTTCAGTCACTGCCCTTCACCACATTCTTTTTTCAGGTACTAGAATCAAACCATCTGTCTTACACACAATTAGCTCATCAGTATAAACATGGCTGCATTATCTCAGCCACACTACTGTTAGGCACACTTAAAGCCACTCCTGCAGCTGCTACAGTACTTGTGTTACTATTTTTCTCCCTTTTATTTACAGCTGTCTTGGAGTCTCTGACTGAACTGCAGCTTGCATTTATTTAGTGCTTTTAACTTAGTAAATTAAAAGGTCCCAAGATACCTTATAATGCTTTACATTTCAGAAAACATGATTTGACACCAAGCTAATGCATCTGCTATTAGGACAAATAATCATAAGTCTAGTCCAAAAGATAGGTTAAATCTAGCACCTTAATCTGATGGGCTGATGAGTGGCAGATGGAGTTTAATTTAGACAAATGTGAGATGCTGCATTTTGGAAAGGCATGTCAGGGCAGGACTTATACACTTAACGATGAGATCCTGGGGAATGTTGTTGAATAACGTTTTGGAAGTGGAGTTGTGGTAGACAGGACAGTGAAGAAGTTGTTTAGTTTGCTTGCCTTTATTGGTCAGTGCATGAGTATAGGAGTTGGGAGGTGATTTTTGGCTGCAGAGGATATTGGTGAGGCCACTTTTGGAATACTGTGTTCAAATCTGGTCTCCCTGCTTTTAGGAAGTATGTTGTGAAATTCGAAAGTGTTCAGAAAAGATCTACAGGGATATTGCCAGGTTGAAGAGTTTGAGCTATAGGAAAAGGCTGAATAGGCTCGGGTTATTTTCCCTGGAGCTTTAGAGGTTGAAGGTTGACCTTAAAAAATGTTCGTAAAATCAAGAGAGGCATGGATAGGCTGAGTAGCCAAAGTCATTTCCCTAGGGTAGTCCAAAACTAGAGGGCATAGATTTAAGGTGAAAGGGGAAAGATTTAAAAGGAACCTAGGGGCAATTTTTTCAGAGTGTAGTGCGTGTGTGGAATGATACTCAAAGAAAGTGGTGGAGACTGGTACAATTACAACATTTATAAAGCATCTGGATGGGTACATGAATAGGAAGGGTTTGGAGGGATTTGGGCCAAATGCTGGCAAATGGCTCTAGATTAATTTAGGACATCTGGTCAGCATAGAGGAGTTGGACCAAACCGGCTTTCCATAACGTACAGCTTTATGATTCTGGAACAAGAGCAAATATTTAGCAGATGCTGGAAATCTGACATAAAAACAGAAAAGCATCATTTGTGGAGAGAAAATAGTTAATATTTTAGAAAGCTCTGATGCAGGGTCATCATCATCAATTTGAAGTATTACCACTGTTTCTCTCTTTTTTTCCCTCTGCATTTAAGAAATGGCTTTAAAGAAAAAAAAACAAAATAGAGAGACAGAGAGAGCTTCAGGGAGTGAATTCCAGTGCTCATGGGTGTAGCAGGTGAAGCCATAATTGCCAGTGGTGGTCTAATTTAAAGGTGCACAAGAGGCCAGAATTGAAAGAACAGTTATCTTGAAGAGTTGATGGAATGGGGCAGTTTACAGAAATCGGGAATAAGTGAGGGCATAGAGTCATGTAAAAAAAGAAGCTGAGAATCTTAAAATTGAGATCTAGGAAGCAATATAAATTCAAGGTCCACCTCTGGATACAAGCAAATAATCTAGGCTGTTAATTCATTTCAGTATTGAAGAAACATTTTTGAAACTGTCAGCTTTTGGACAGGAAATGTTAAAATGGTCCTTGCTGTCTTTTCGTAACCATTGGAGTCATTTGAATCTTTGTGGTGCAGGAAGAGGATGCTCGAGTGCATAGTGGCTGTCAATGGAACAATCCAGTCAATCCCATCCTCCTGCTACATCGCTGTAATGCTGCAGATTTATTGCCTTCAAGTGCTGAGCCAATTTACTTTTGTAATCATTGACAGCCTCACTCTCCACCACTCTGTGGGCATAGAGTTCTGGATGTATATGATACATCCCATTTTTAAAAAATGCAAATTTTTTCTGGTCAGCATTCTTCCCTCTGCTAAATCTGTAGGTTTTGCTAATTACTCATTTCATTTGATGACTGTGCACACCAGCACTCCACAATGTATTGTTGCATTTGCCTGTGCAGCAACAGTACCCAAGCTTCCAAACTTCATTGATTGTCAAATACTTGGAAGCCATCCAGATGATGTGATATTGATTCAAATGTGCTTATTCATAGTCAACTATAAAATGCTTCAGTTGTGATGCTTGTACCATTAGATAAGCTATTTTTGTTCAAAGCACATTTGTAAGTGATTAGGGGCATTTCAGTTTTATCTGTGAGGTTAGACACATTACTTTGAGCCATGTTTGAGTGGATGCTCTATTTTCATTATTGTTGAAGCATTTAATTTTTATATTACTTTTTACCGGTTGTTATTTCATGTTTTGAACCAGCTAAATTTTAATGTGGTGCAAATCCAATTTATTTATTGCTTTTCTTTTCCATCTTAAATTTTCCAATCAGTTTAAAATGTACAGTATGAGTTGTTCAATTGGTGTCATTTTCAGATATAAAGCTGTTCTTAAAACATTTTACTAAACCCCTTCTTGCCATTTGTTAAGGTATTTGAGGAAATAGTTTTACAAGAGGACATGATAAAGGAATGGTACTGTTTAAATTGCTTTTCTGAGATGCACTCAGTGGGTGGACAACCTCTTCCTGTTTTGTAGTCACTCTACAACTTTTCAAAAGAGGATCAAACCATCTGAAAGTAAAGACCAACTATGAAATACAAAATTGTTTTAATTCAAAGAAAGCGAGTGACCATAGAGAATAGTAGAACAAAATCCATTTATATAGTTTTATTTCTGTTTTTTTTTAAATTAGCAAAATAACAAAACACACACTTCTTTTGTGAACTAGTTTGATTCATTTTGGTATTCCTTTTGCTTCTAAACATGAAAACTGACCCCGTGGATTTATTTTCAGGACCAAGGTCTAAATCTACCTTTCGAAAACTCCTCTTTCGAAACCTTATCTATGTACCTGGGAGAGGTGTCTGATGCTGGTTGGATGACTGCCTGTCTACCAACAGGTCTACCAATAAAATCTGTTACATTCCTCCTTCACGAGAGGAGCATTTCCAACCAGATGTTGAACAGGCATTACAAACCCAAAATGTACAGTGCTTGCTCAGGCTTTGGAATGCTTGAATTCAGTGTGACAGGTCATTTATCACTCCAGAAAAAGGTCTTAACATCTTTCAGTCAGGATGTGCACATCCAACCAATATATAATTAGATGATAGAAAACCTCTCCAGCCCCCAGAAAATGTGAATTTAAAACTGAATGGGGGCCAGCTAAGCTAATGAGCCTGGAATGAGACAATTGCATGAATACAGTAATTACCTTCCAAAAGCTGTACTGTCTGGTTTGAGTACATATCTTCCCTGCCTGCACCTGTGGCATTTTGAATGAACAACTTGACAAATTCAATTTATTTTAAAACACCAAACCTGAACATAATGCGATCCAAAGATTCTGGGACTGAAGAAGGAGATGGGAAATCTATTGAGTGTGTTCAGCAACAGTTCCACATAGATCTGCAACTTACTTATATTTATTCGATAATTTTAGTCTTCCGTAACCCCAGCGAATTTAAATTCTATCGGGATTACCCACTTGTAAATCTGTTTTTTTTTAAAACGCTATTTCCTAATTGAGACCTCAATTCAGCACTTTCCATACCCATTAAACTATGTGTCTTAATATACTAAGTAGCTACATGGAGCATTTGTACACTTAATTATCATTGCTGTCTAGATTTAACTGTATTGTTCAAAGATGTCTTCAGCAAGTTAGTCCTTGCAACTGTTGTCTTGACTCCTCTGAAGAACAATCACCTGAACTTGTTGCGGTATTTGCAAGACGTAGAGTGAAGAAAAAATTAAATTACTCATTTGATAGGGTAAATATTCTTTATATAACACACTTGCACTACACACACACAAATCTAATCAAATATCGTCCAGTACAGATCTAGAACTAAGGAGTGGGCAGATGGGATTGGAGGAACAAATAAGAATGTAGAATGAAGCTTAACTTCAAGTGGTAAATTTCTTTAATTTTAGGTCAAAACAAATGAGCCATCTGAAACTTTATACAATACAGAATCAAGAGGCCACATCCAGCATTGTCTGTCTGTGTGGCTTGATGACATTTTCATGTATACTATATGATTACTTCAGATCATTGATAATTATGTCGCTAAAGAGTGAGAAAGAACCTACCAGCAAGCTGTTCTATCTTTCCAGGCCAGGCAATCCTCAGGGTATTATTTTCATCAGTAAATGTTGGCTCAGGTCTTATTGTATTCTGAATATATAAACAGATTGTGAGTATAAGACATATCAACTTTGAAAAGGCTGGTTTCTGACAATAGACAATAGGTGCAGGAGTAGGCCATTCGGCTCTTTGAGCCAGCACCACCATTTATTATGATCATGGCTGATCATCCACAATCAGTATCCTGTTCCTGCCTTATCCCCGTAACCCTTGATTCCACTATCTTTAAGGACTCTATCCATCTCTTTCTTGAAAGTATCCAGAGACTTGGCCTCCAATGCCTTCTGAGGCAGAGCATTCCATATATCCACCATTCTCTGGGTGAAGAAGTTTCTACTCAACTCTGTTCTAAATGACCTACCCCTTATTTTTAAACTGTGTCCTCTGGTTCTGACAATATTTTCAGAACTGATTAGCAAAGCTTTTTGGCTTCTCTATGTTGAAATGTTTTAATCTCTCCTCTCTGCTTATCCAGCTGACTCAAGAATGGATTGAATGGTGAATGCAAGGAGAAGCAATTCTCTGTTTTAACCATGAAACTCTTAAAGATAATTTCTGTGAGATTTATTGTTTCTTAATGGCAAAAAGCCGTCCACTACAGGTTTTGCAATGATTCAGTTGCTGAACGTATTTTGGCTTCTTGACAATAGTAGTTCCTGCTGGGTATGTACTAAACTCTCATGAGTTTACTGTGCTCTCTGCAGATGAAATATAAAATTTCAAAATGCAAAAGAAATAATAGGGGACAAGTTTGCTTACATGATACCCTGATCTATTGGGACATACAAGAGATCAGATTATGGTTTATGAATGAAAAAGATACAATTTATCAAAGCTTTTCATCTTGCATTCACACGATTTGCAGTGTAAAAGGGAACAGCACTTTTGTCCTGTAAAGCAGAGCAAGTTGATTTGACTGGGACGTGGACTCTGGTTAATAGACATGTTGACTTGCTGAATACTGTAGTTGAATAATTGACTTTTAACTGTTAAGTTTTGTCTAAATTTGAACTAGGCTACTTGACTGGAATGAGTCAAAGCATTGCCCTGAGGAATGAACCATAGAGTAGCTATTACCTGTTTAGTCCAGTTAAAATATGCCCAGTGTGAATATACGTTCTTTTTGTCTTCAAAAAACAGGACCCTGTGTATTAACGTATATAGCTTCTAATATTGATAAATACAGCACACTACAGTTTTGACTACCTTAAACTGGTTGTCAGAGTAATTCTTAACCTGTAGGAGCAAATTACTGCAGATGCTGGAATCTATACTGAAAACAGCCTTCTGGACTCAATATTAAGTTCGACGGTTGGAAATGTGCACATGCCTGATTCAACTGAACAAAGTAGGTGACAGACTCTGGTTCATTCCTCAGAGCAATGCCTTCACCAATGAAAATGAGCCCAGAATGGACTTGAGTGAGCCCAAATTGGACCTCATGATTGCAGCAAGTGAGCCCAGAGCCAACTCAAGTAAGCCCTTATTTACTTTTCTGGGGCAAGCATAGGACCTGGCATCGGAGTTGGTGGCTGCTATGTCAGGGAAGGTAGGCCCGCAGAGAAAGGTGGCATCTGAGGATTGGTGACTTTGTCTTTGGTTGGGCTTGGCTCTGGCTGCATTGAAGCAGTGGCAGAAGAACATCACAGGGACGTGCATTCTCCCTGGAAAGATCTTTACCAATCAGAATCCACTTGCCAACCAGTCAGCATACTCTGCTCATGCAGTATAAAAATACTGTTCCCCTTACCATTTGTAATTTTGAATATTTTCCTGATGTTTGGATGAAATGCTTCAACAAAATGTTATATCTTTCAGCAATATTATTCTGTACAATGAAACTTTTTTTGCTTCAACAAATTCACAAAATCTTTTAAATATTCAGGGGCAATATTTCTTCTGAATGGAAGCCTGCTGTTTTCTTACAGGGAATGAATGGGTAGAACTGTGCATCTCCTGGTAACTAAAACAATTAGCTACTAAAAAGTCCCCTCCCACCCCAGTTGTAATCTCTTCCAACCTGTCCATTCAGCAGAAGATACAAAAGTTTGAAAACACGTACCAACAGATTCAAGATAAGTTGCTTGCCCACTGTTGTTAGACTTCTGAATGAACTTCTCAAATTTCAAAAAAAATGTTGACCTTGCTGTTTGTGCATCTTCTCTGGCAGCACTTCACATGATATGATCTGTGTGTACTGCACACAAAACAAAACTTTTTACTACCATGTGACAATAATAAATCAAATCAAATTAACGTGACAGAAGTATAAAGAAGTAAAATACCTGCCTTCCAACATTTCAGTTATGCAAACAAATCTGAAATAATATAAATAAAATCAGAGTATATTATTAAAGTAAAATATGACTTAGGCTGGAACTTACATATGCAAAAAAAAGGAACAACTGTAATTCCACATTCCTCTTCATGTGGAATATGCTGACTGTATGGAAGAGCTTCCTATGAATTTCTCTCATTTCCTGCAAGTATAATTTTATTCCAGATTGTGATATTCTTGCTTTGACACTTGATGCCCTCCAGATAATTTTTTTAGCTGCTGTAGTAATCAACTTAACATAATTATTAAATTAACATTCAACAGCTTGAACAGGGTTCAAAAATAGTTTTAAACTGCCCATGAATGAACTTACATGTTTGTTGTAATGAGCTGGGGTTTGAATCGGGTGTTGGTGAATTGAGAAACTAATACAGAGAAATGTAATGAACAGTAGGAATTATTTGGCTAGAGAGGACAAATTTAAAAAATCACAACACCCGGATATTTGGAAGTGCAAGTTTTTGGAGTGTTGGTCCTTTGTCAGGTAGCTAAGGAGGGGCAGATATAAACCTATATATTATTTCTGTGCCTCTTATACACACATACACGCACGTGCGCACACACACTCATGTAGCCAAGATATTAGCCAAATCTATCACTGAAATGATATGGAAGTGCCAGTGTTGGACTGGGGTGTACAAAGTTAAAAATCACACAACACCAGGTTATAGTCCAACAGGTTTATTTGGAGGCACTGGGTTTTGAAGTGCTGCTTCTTCATCAGGTGGTTGTAGAGCAGAATCATAAGACATAGGATTTATAGCAACAGGATTGCAGTGTCGTGGAATGTAATATTAAACAAATTTAGGTTGTCTTTACAGGGAATTTCACTATTGGGAATGTAACCTTGTTTAACTTAGTGACCAGGTTCTGATAAGTTGCTAAGCAAAGAAGAATGGTTGTAATGGTTGCTATTGAGGCCTGACTTGGTAATTGTTCTGTTGTCTCTGTCTCAGGAAGAGGTGTGGTGTCTCTTGCCTGCAGTAAAACTGATGACATGACCTGATAGACAGCACTACAGAGACAAAGAGGAATTTATAGGCACCCGAAGGCAATACAAGCTGATGATGAAAGGTGTTTTAAATGTAAGACACTAATTCAAGGTGAAATAAAAACCTTAGAAGAGCTTTGTGTCTGCTTCAAATTTTACATGATTAAAGCTAGCTTCAAAACTTCTGAGATGGAAACAAAATAAAATGTTGACAGTACTGTGGTGGTGCCAAAAAGGAGTTAGATTTACAGAGAAATCCAGGTAATAATCAGACCTTCATTGTTTTCATTTAGGTTTTTCTGTTCTTTGAATAGACAAAGGTCAAATATTCTTGTAGGGTATTTTAATTATACAGTTCATGAGACCCCCAGATGCGCCAGCTCTGTTTACATAGGGGATGCTTCAGTGCTTGTCATTAAAAATAGTTTGACAGTTTAACTCCAGTGAAACAAGGCATCTTTGGTTACCTTCATTGAAATATACGTGATTGTGTGGTGTCTTATCACCTCCTGGAAATGTCTCAGCATGTCATGCAATTAATTACTTTTGAAGTGCAGTTACTTATAATAAGAATGTTCAGCAGTTATTCTGCACCACAGTAAACAGCAATGAAATGAATTAAATATTTATGATGATTGAACAAAGAATTTTAGTCAGTTCATGGGGAAAACTCACTGCCCTTTGGATCACTGAAACTCCAGCTGAACACCCAGATATCTTGCCAGTTTTGACACTTCAGTGCTGTACTGAACATTCTTACAGAATATGTTCTCTCCTGTTGCACCTAACACTGCTAGTGTAAAGATGATCTGAATTAAATGCATCCAGTGACCTTTACTTCATGTCTTCTGTGCAGAGGGATTCAATTAGTGGGTCAGTGCACAATTTCACAAGTGCTGAGTTTCTTATTTCTCTTCAGAGCTTTACAGATTGAGTCAGTAATTCTTTGAGGTTCTGATGAAAAAACCTCAAATTCTAATTCAGAGGAAAATATTGACTCCCCAGCAAATAGAATTTACATTTACAAGTTGAGTGTAACAGATGTGTTGTAAGACAAATGCAAATGATGATATGAAAATCTGTATGCAAGTAATCATGACTTCTTATTTCAGGCATTTCATATTACAAGCTTGTGTACGCAAGGATGAGCTTCTCGATCAGTTATTATGTTACTGATACTATTTTCCTGTTCATTAATGCCATCTTCACACTGTGTGGCAGGAAGTGACATCAAACTAGACATACATACAGATATATAAAATAAATTGTTGGAGAAATTCGGCAGGTGTGGCAGCGTGCTGCCAGATTTGCTGAGTTTGTCCAGCAACTTCTGTTTTTGTTGCAGATCTTCAGCATTAGCCATTATTTGTTTTATTTAGCATGCAAATGTATGAATTTGGAGCAGGAGTAGCCTTGTCATTCAGCTTCTCAAAACTTGCTGTACCATTCAGTAAGATCATGGTTGATATAGCTTTGCCTCAACTCCACTTTTCTGCCTGTTTCTGATAACTTTTGTTTCCTTTCTTTGTTAAAGAACCATCAATCTCTGCCCTAAAAATGTTCAGTGACACTGTCTCCACTACCCACTTTGGTGGACAGTTCCACTGACCTTCAATCCTTGAGAAAAGACATTTCCCCTCGTTTCCATCACCAATGGGAGACTCCGTTTTTAAATAGTGTCTCCTAGTCCTAGTCTCTCACATAATGGTAAACAAACTTCTTAGCATCCACAGTGTGAACTCTCCTCAAAGTCTCATATGTTTCAGTAAGATCACCTCTAATAAACTGCAGTGGAAACAGGCCCAATCTGAAAACCTTTGCCGCACAGAATAAATTCTTCTTCCCAGGAATGAGTTGAGTTAATCTTCCCTGGATATCTCATACATTCCTGTAAACAATACTCAAAACACCTGTAGTGCAACATCCAACATTTATGTTCCATTCCTCTTGCACTAAAGGACAGAATTATATTTGCCTTCCTAATCACTTGCTATATTTGCATACTAACTTTTTTTATAGGACATCCAGATCCCTATATCTGGTAAGGGCATCATCAAAGAACATGCTGCTTTTGATTATTTTGCATGCCAAAGTGGACAAGTTCACAATTTCTAACATTAGACTCCATCGGCTAAACTCCTTGAAGTCACTTACCCTATTTATATCCCTTTGCAGTCTCTTAGCCACCTTGTCATAACTTAACTTTGCTCCCTATGTTCGTATCATAAACAAGTTTATCAATCATAGACTCAATTTGTTCATCCAAGTCATCAACATAGTTTGTAAATAGTTGTGGTCCCAGCACTGATCCCTGTGGCACAGCACTTTGCCAATCCAAAAATGATGCATTTATGCCTATTCTCTGTTTCTGTTAGCTAATCAGTTCTCTATCCATGCTAATAAATGACCAGCTATGGGTGATTTCCTATTTTGTATACGAACATGAAATTCTACATACAATACTTGTACAAATTTCCCTTTATCTATGTAGATAGTTACTGCTTCAAAAAGCAAATAATTTAGTCAAACACAAAAAATGTTGACTCTGGCTGACTGCATAAAGATTTTTCAGGTGCCCCATATTATGCTCCCAGACCAGACCATCACATTTATTTTACGATTTGGCTAGGGACCAGTAATTTATTTTTTAAGTGTTGGAACCTCACAAAATTTCACAATTTGAAACAACAAATCGTTAGCTTTACAATGCTATGTTAAAACAGGTTTACCAGACTTGTTTCTGGGATTGCAGGACTGTCCTGCAGAGAGAGATTGGACAAACTGAGCTTGTATTCTCTAGATAATGAGAGATATTTCATTGAAACCTACAAAATACTTAAAAGGATAGACAAGGTGGATATAGCTAAGATGTTTCCCCTTGTTGCGGAGTCTAGAACCAGTTGGCACAATTTAAAAAGGAGAGGACTGCCATTTAGGATTAAGATGAAAACACATTTTATTTACTCAGAGTGGTTAATCTTTGGAAATCTCAATCCCAGAGGTCTGTGTAAGCTCAGTCTTTGATTATGTTTAAAGTAGATTTTTGATTATCAATAGCATAAACAGTTACGGGCATCGCGTTGGTAAAAGTCATTGATGAGTTCAATCAACCATGATCGTATTAAATGATGTAGCAGGCTCAATGGACTAAATAGCCTACTGTTGTGCCTATGTCTTTTTGTTCCTCCCTCTTTCTTTTTCACTCCATCTGACTGACTATAACTCTTGAACTTCTTTTCAGTAATCCAGGTACTATTTTGAGTGACAAATTGAAACCTTAAAATAAGCCCCACCCCATTACTAAATCGAAACACCAAGTTTCTGACTGCCAAAATGTTCACAGCTTGCTGGCTTGCACAATTAAAATGAATAAAACAAAAGAGGATATCACGACACAAAGAAAGAAAGGAGATTTAACCACAATGACTGTTTCTTTGCAAGGGTTTTGAAAATACAAGTCCTTATCATCATAAACATATAACAAATAGCCTATTACAGACTGTACAGAGAACTCTTTTATTTACTCATTTGCATGTACAGGTATTGTACTAATAAAGCTATAAGAGCTTAACTCTAAGTACATGTAGTAATTAAGATTAGCGGTGTTTAAACATCATAGCATTAAAATAACATCAGACTGATTGATTATTTTTCTTACACCATTTGCTGTTTAAACTCTAGAAAGAGCATTTGCAATCATATTGTTCATGGAAAATGCCTAGTTTCATTTCTGCTGAGGATCCTCCCATAACTCTTTCTTTGAAACATTAATGACATTATTGGTGCTGCCTCCCTCTCCCTGTCTCTCCCAAAATTGAAAGAATGGATACATTTTGCTTCCAACTACCGCCCTGCTCTTACCTTCAACTGGTCACGTTCTGTCTCCTCCCTTCCCTTCCTCAAAATCACTGTTTCCACTTGTGGGCTAAGGTTGACCACCAATATCCATTACAAACCCCACCAACTCCCACAGTTACCTGGATTGTACATCCTCACACCCGAGATTGGTAAAGATACCATCCCATTCTCTTGATTTCTCTGCCTTCATTGCATCTGTTCTCAAATGTCACACCTTCGGCAGAGGGGCCTCAGAAATGTTTACCTTTGTCCCACCACCAAGGTTGACAGGGCCCTCAGCTTTATCTGACCCATCTCCTGCATTTCTGTCCTCACCCCTTCTCTCTTTCTCCCACAGCGCCAACAAAGTCCCCCATCCTCACTTTTCAATCACCAGTATCTGCATCCAGAGGATCATAAGCTGCTATTTCCATCACCTCTGCTACCACCAGACACATATTTCCCTGCCTTCCCTTACTTTGTCAGCCTTCTGCAGGGGATCATTTTCTCTCGGACACCCTGTTCCACTCTTACTCCATCCCAACACCTCATCACACCCTCATGACACCTTCTCATGCAGTCGCAGAAGATACAACACCTGCCTGTTTACTTCCTCCTCACTGTCTGAGACCTCAGACATACATTCCAGGTGAAGCAGCAGTTTACCTGCACTTCACTTAATCTAGTCTGCTGTATTCAGTGCTCACATTAGGGAAATGTATCGCAGATTGGTCAACTGCTTTGCAGAACACCTGCGTTCTGTCTGCAAACATGATCGCCTGCTGTTTAGCCAATTAGCAATGGGTTAATGAGTACAAAGAGGTGTCTTTGTGGTGGGAAAACAACACATCATTGCCAAGACTGACTAGCTAGTGATTCACAGTGCAACATCTGCCACGAAAGGAGGCATTTGCAAGGACTTCAAGCAGTAGATAACTTTTAGCTCCAACTCTGAAACTTAAAAATCCACACTGCTGCTAATAACAGCTTCTGGCTCACTGAAGAATACTTGACTTATATATGGTCAAATAGTTTAATTGGGCACAGGAAAATGATTCCTCCTTGATTGAAGCCTGTGTTCTCCAGCCAGGCAATTACCTCTGATTCCACGGTCAGGGCACACCACTGAAGAGACAAGTTCAGGTGTCTACCACTCTTCATCAGAGGAAAAACAATCACTGAGATCATTGGTGATTCACAAATAGGAGTCTTCCTTACTGATCCACAGAGGCCACGTAATGTCTCGCCAGCTAGATATGGAGTCGCCAGAGTTGGACTGGGGTCAGCAAGGTCAAAACTCAGAACGACACCAGGTTATGGACCAACAGGTTTATTTGAAATTTCGAGCTTCACAGCTCCACACTTTCCTCAGGCATGGTATATAGGCAGATATAAGACACAGTGTGTACAAGCAAAAAGTTAACAACATTAAAACTAGCTGCCCTTGTTGAATCCTTCAAACAGTTAGGAGGTAGACTGCTGATTAAAATGCAAATCCAGATTCCTTTCAAGTCTTTGTCCCCAGATAATTAAAGGTTTTATCAATGTACAGGAGTCTCCCGATAATACACATCAGGTGTGAGATGCCACTTCGAATCTGTTTTAAGCTGAGGTCAGAAAAGAATCTTGAATGAAATAATTCTCCACAGTTTGTTGTGTGTGTGTGTGTGTGTGTGTGTGTGTGAGAGAGAGAGAGAGAGAGAGAGAGACACACACACAGTGAGAGAAAGAGTATGTGTGACTGTGTGAGACAGTGTGTGTGTGACTGTGAAAATGAGAGTGTGTGTGCGGAACAGTGTGTGTGCGCAAGTTTGTATGTGCAACAGTGTGTGTGTCTGTGTGTGCGTGCACGACTGTGTGTCTGTGTGTGCGCGCACGACTGCATGTGTGAGAGACCGTGTCTGACTACGTGTGCGAGACAGCATGCCTGTGCGTGACTGTGAGCGAGAGAAACAGCACGTGACGGTGTGAGTGTGAGAGAGACTGTGTGAGCGTGAGAGAGCGCGAATGTGTGTGTGTGTGAGCGTGAGAGAGCGCGAGTGTGTGTGTGTGTGAGCGTGAGAGAGCGCGAGTGTGTGTGAGCGTGAGAGAGCGCGAGTGTGTGTGTGTGAGCGTGAGAGAGCGCGAGTGTGTGTGTGTGAGCGCGTGTGTGTGTGTGAGCGCGAGTGTGTGTGTGTGAGCATGAGAGAGCGCGAGTGTGTGTGTGAGCGTGAGTGTGTGTGTGTGAGCGTGAGAGAGCGTGAGAGAGCGCGAGTGTGTGTGTGAGCGTGAGAGAGCGCGAGTGTGTGTGTGTGTGAGCGCGAGTGTGTGTGTGTGAGCGTGAGAGAGCGCGAGTGTGTGTGTGTGAGCGCGAGAGAGCGCGAGTGTGTGTGTGTGAGCGCGAGAGAGCGCGAGTGTGTGTGTGTGAGCGTGAGAGAGCGCGAGTGTGTGTGTGTGTGAGAGCGAGTGTGTGTGTGTGTGAGCGCGAGTGTGTGTGTGTGTGAGCGCGAGTGTGTGTGTGAGCGCGAGAGAGCGCGAGTGTGTGTGTGTGTGAGCGCGAGTGTGTGTGTGTGAGCGCGAGAGAGCGCGAGTGTGTGTGTGTGAGCGCGAGAGAGCGCGAGTGTGTGTGTGTGAGCGCGAGAGAGCGCGAGTGTGTGTGTGTGAGCGTGAGAGAGCGCGAGTGTGTGTGTGAGAGCGCGAGTGTGTGTGTGTGAGCGTGAGAGAGCGCGAGTGTGTGTGTGTGAGCGTGAGAGAGCGCGAGTGTGTGTGTGTGAGCGCGAGTGTGTGTGTGTGAGCGCGAGTGTGTGTGTGTGAGCGTGAGAGAGCGCGAGTGTGTGTGTGTGAGCGCGAGTGTGTGTGTGAGCGTGAGAGAGCGCGAGTGTGTGTGTGAGCGTGAGAGAGCGCGAGTGTGTGCGTGAGCGTGAGTGTGTGTGTGTGAGCGTGAGAGAGCGCGAGTGTGTGTGTGTGTGAGCGCGAGTGTGTGTGTGTGAGCGCGAGAGAGCGCGAGTGTGTGTGTGTGAGCGTGAGAGAGCGCGAGTGTGTGTGTGTGAGCGCGAGAGAGCGCGAGTGTGTGTGTGTGAGCGTGAGAGAGCGCGAGTGTGTGTGTGTGTGAGCGCGAGTGTGTGTGTGTGAGCGTGAGAGAGCGCGAGTGTGTGTGTGTGAGCGCGAGAGAGCGCGAGTGTGTGTGTGTGAGCGCGAGAGAGCGCGAGTGTGTGTGTGTGAGCGTGAGAGAGCGCGAGTGTGTGTGTGTGTGAGCGTGAGTGTGTGTGTGTGAGCGCGAGAGAGCGCGAGTGTGTGTGTGAGAGCGTGAGAGAGCGCGAGTGTGTGTGTGTGTGAGCGCGAGTGTGTGTGTGTGTGAGCGCGAGTGTGTGTGTGAGCGTGAGAGAGCGCGAGTGTGTGTGTGAGAGCGCGAGTGTGTGTGTGTGAGCGTGAGAGAGCGCGAGTGTGTGTGTGTGTGAGCGCGAGAGTGCGCGAGTGTGTGTGTGTGAGCGTGAGAGAGCGCGAGTGTGTGTGTGTGAGCGCGAGTGTGTGTGTGAGCGTGAGAGAGCGCGAGTGTGTGTGTGAGCGTGAGAGAGCGCGAGTGCGTGCGTGAGCGTGAGAGAGCGCGAGTGTGTGCGTGTGAGAAAGAGGCAGAGCGCGTGTGACTGTGCGTGTGAGAAAGAGGCAGAGAGCGTGTGACTGTGCCTGTGAGAAAGAGGCAGAGAGCGTGTGGCTGTGTGTGAGAGAAAGAGGCAGAGCGCGTGTGACTGTGTGTGAGAGAGAGAGAGAGAGCATGCGACTGTGAGAGAGAGAGCGCGTGTGACTGTGTGTGAGAGAGAGAGCGCGTGTGACTGTGTGAGAGAGAGACAGAGCGTGTGACTGTGTGAGAGAGAGAACGCGTGTGACTGTGAGAGAGAGAACGCGTGTGACTGAGAGAGAGCGCGCGTGTGACTGAGATAGAGAGCGCGTGTGACTGTGAGAGAGAGCGGGTGTGACTGTGTGAGAGAGAGAGAGCGCGTGACTGTGTGAGAGAGACATAGCGTGTGACTGTGTGAGAGAAAGACAGAGCGCGTGACTGTGTGAGAGAAAGACAGAGCGCGTGACTGTGTGAGAGAGAGAGCGCGTGTGACTGTGTGAGAGAGCGAGAGCGTGTGACTGTGTGAGAGGGGGAGACAGAGCGTGTGACTGTGTGAGAGAGAGACAGAGCGTGTGACTGTGTGAGAGAGGGAGAAAACCTGTGGCTGTGTAAGGGAGAGCATGTAACTGTGTGTGAGAGAGAGAGCGTGTGGCTGTGTGTGAGAGAGAGCGTGTGACTGTGTGTGTGAGAAAGAGGCAGAGAGCGTGTGGCTGTGTGTGAGAAAGAGGCGGAGAGCGTGTGACTGTGTGTGAGAGAAAGAGGCAGAGCGCGTGTGACTGTGTGAGAGAGAGAGAGAGAGAGAGCATGCGATTGTGAGAGAGAGAGCGCGTGTGACTGTGTGAGAGAGAGAGCGCGTGTGACTGTGTGAGAGAGAGAGCGCGTGTGACTGTGTGAGAGAGAGAACGCGTGTGACTGTGAGAGAGAGAACGCGTGTGACTGTGAGAGAGAGAGCGCGTGTGACTGAGAGAGAGAGCGCGTGTGACTGAGAGAGAGAGCGCGTGTGACTGAGAGAGAGAGCGCGTGTGACTGTGAGAGAGAGAGCGGGTGTGACTGTGTGTGAGAGAGAGAGAGAGCGAGAGCGCGTGACTGTGTGAGAGAGAGAGCGCGTGACTGTGTGAGAGAGAGAGAGCGTGTGACTGTGTGAGAGAGACATAGCGTGTGACTGTGTGTGAGAGAGAGCGCGTGACTGTGTGAGAGAAAGACAGAGCGTGTGACTGTGTGAGAGAGCGAGAGCGTGTGACTGTGTGAGAGAGGGAGACAGAGCGTGTGACTGTGCGAGAGAGAGAGACAGAGCGTGTGACTGTGTGAGAGAGAGAGAGAGAGCGTGTGACTGTGTGAGAGAGAGAGAGAGGGAGAGCGTGTGACTGTGTGAGAGAGGGAGAAAACCTGTGGCTGTGTAAGGGAGAGCATGTAACTGTGTGTGAGAGAGAGAGCGTGTGGCTGTGTGTGAGAGAGAGCGTGTGGCTGTGTGTGTGAGAGAGCGTGTGGCTGTGTGTGTGAGAGAGCGTGTGGCTGTGTGTGTGAGAGAGAGCGTGTGGCTGTGCGTGTGAGAGAGAGCGTGTGGCTGTGTGTGTGAGAGAGAGCGTGTGGCTGTGTGTGAGAGAGAGAGCGCGTGCGACTGTGTGTGAGAGAGAGAGCGCGTGCGACTGTGTGAGAGAGAGAGCGCGTGCGACTGTGTGTGAGAGAGAGAGCGCGTGCGACTGTGAGAGAGAGCGTGTGACTGTGTGTGAGAGAGAGAGCGTGTGACTGTGTGTGAGAGAGAGCGTGTGACTGTGTGAGAGAGAGAGCGTGTGACTGTGTGTGAGAGAGAGCGTGTGACTGTGAGAGTGAGAGCGTGTGACTGTGTGTGAGAGAGCGCGTGTGACTGTGTGTGAGAGAGCACGTGTGACTGTGTGAGAGAGCGCGTGCGACTGTGTGAGAGAGCGCGTGCGACTGTGTGAGAGAGCGAGAGCGTGCGACTGTGTGTGAGAGAGAGAGCGCGTGTGACTGTGTGTGAGAGAGAGCGCGTGCGACTGTGTGAGAGAGAGAGAGCGCGTGCGACTGTGAGAGAGAGCGTGTGACTGTGTGAGAGAGAGAGCGTGTGACTGTGTGTGAGAGAGAGCGTGTGACTGAGAGTGAGAGCGTGTGACTGTGTGTGAGAGAGAGCGCGTGTGACTGTGTGAGAGAGCGCGTGCGACTGTGTGAGAGAGCGAGAGCGTGCGACTGTGTGAGAGAGCGCGTGCGACTGTGTGAGAGAGCGCGTGCGACTGTGTGAGAGAGCGAGAGCGTGCGACTGTGTGTGAGAGAGCGAGAGCGTGCGACTGTGTGTGAGAGAGAGAGAGCGTGTGACTGTGTGAGAGAGACAGAGCGTGTGACTATGTGAGAGAGGGAGAAAACGTGTGACTGTGTAAGAGAGAGCGTGTGACTGTGTGTGAGAGAGAACGTGTGACTGTGTGTGAGGGAGAGAGCGCGTGCGACTGTGTGAGAGAGAGAGCGCGCGTGCGACTGTGTGAGAGAGAGAGAGCGCGTGCGACTGTGTGAGAGAGAGCGTGCGACTGTGTGTGAGAGAGAGCGTGTGACTGTGTGAGAGAGAGAGCGTGTGACTGTGTGAGAGAGAGAGCGTGTGACTGTGAGAGTGAGAGCGTGTGACTGTGTGTGAGAGAGAGCGTGTGACTGTGAGAGTGAGAGCGTGTGACTGTGTGTGAGAGAGCGCGCGTGTGACTGTGAGAGAGAGAGCACGTGTGACTGTGTGAGAGAGCGCGTGCGACTGTGTGAGAGAGCGAGAGCGTGCGACTGTGTGAGAGAGCGCGTGCGACTGTGTGAGAGAGCGAGAGCGTGCGACTGTGTGTGAGAGAGAGAGAGCGTGTGACTGTGTGAGAGAGACAGAGCGTGTGACTATGTGAGAGAGGGAGAAAACGTGTGACTGTGTAAGAGAGAGCATGTAACTGTGTGTGTGAGAGAGAGCGTGTGACTGTGTGTGAGAGAGAACGTGTGACTGTGTGTGAGAGAGAGCGCGCGTGCGACTGTGTGAGAGAGAGAGCGCGCGTGTGACTGTGCGAGAGAGAGAGAGCGCGTGCGACTGTGTGAGAGAGAGCGTGCGACTGTGTGAGAGAGATAGCGCGTGTGACTGTGTAAGAGAGAGCATGTAATTGTGTGTGTGAGAGAGAGCGTGCGGCTGTGTGAGAGAGAGACAGAGCGTGCGGCTGTGTGAGAGAGAGACAGAGCGTGCGACTGTGTGAGAGAGAGACAGAGCGTGCGACTGTGTGAGAGAGACAGAGCGTGCGACTGTGAGAGAGAGACAGAGCGTGCGACTGTGTGAGAGAGAGACAGAGCGTGCGACTGTGTGTGAGAGAGAGCGTGTGACTGTGTAAGAGAGAGAGCGTGCGGCTGTGTGTGAGAGAGAGAGAGCGTGCGACTGTGTGAGAGAGAGACAGAGCGTGCGACTGTGTGAGAGAGAGACAGAGCGTGCGACTGTGTGAGAGAGAGACAGAGCGTGCGACTGTGTGAGAGAGAGACAGAGCGTGCGACTGTGTGAGAGAGAGACAGAGCGTGCGACTGTGTGAGAGAAAGACAGAGCGTGTGACTGTGTGTGAGAGAGAGAGAGAGCGAGAGCGCGTGACTGTGTGAGAGAGAGAGCGCGTGACTGTGTGAGAGAGAGAGAGCGTGTGACTGTGTGAGAGAGACATAGCGTGTGACTGTGTGTGAGAGAGAGCGCGTGACTGTGTGAGAGAAAGACAGAGCGTGTGACTGTGTGAGAGAGCGAGAGCGTGTGACTGTGTGAGAGAGGGAGACAGAGCGTGTGACTGTGCGAGAGAGAGAGACAGAGCGTGTGACTGTGTGTGAGAGAGAGAGAGAGAGCGTGTGACTGTGTGAGAGAGAGAGAGAGGGAGAGCGTGTGACTGTGTGAGAGAGGGAGAAAACCTGTGGCTGTGTAAGGGAGAGCATGTAACTGTGTGTGAGAGAGAGAGCGTGTGGCTGTGTGTGAGAGAGAGCGTGTGGCTGTGTGTGTGAGAGAGCGTGTGGCTGTGTGTGTGAGAGAGAGCGTGTGGCTGTGTGTGTGAGAGAGAGCGTGTGGCTGTGCGTGTGAGAGAGAGCGTGTGGCTGTGTGTGTGAGAGAGAGCGTGTGGCTGTGTGTGAGAGAGAGAGCGCGTGCGACTGTGTGTGAGAGAGAGAGCGCGTGCGACTGTGTGAGAGAGAGAGCGCGTGCGACTGTGTGTGAGAGAGAGAGCGCGTGCGACTGTGAGAGAGAGCGTGTGACTGTGTGTGAGAGAGAGAGCGTGTGACTGTGTGTGAGAGAGAGCGTGTGACTGTGTGAGAGAGAGAGCGTGTGACTGTGTGTGAGAGAGAGCGTGTGACTGTGAGAGTGAGAGCGTGTGACTGTGTGTGAGAGAGAGCGCGTGTGACTGTGTGTGAGAGAGCACGTGTGACTGTGTGAGAGAGCGCGTGCGACTGTGTGAGAGAGCGCGTGCGACTGTGTGAGAGAGCGAGAGCGTGCGACTGTGTGTGAGAGAGAGAGCGCGTGCGACTGTGTGTGAGAGAGAGCGCGTGTGACTGTGTGAGAGAGAGAGCGCGTGCGACTGTGTGAGAGAGAGAGAGCGCGTGCGACTGTGAGAGAGAGCGTGTGACTGTGTGAGAGAGAGAGCGTGTGACTGTGTGTGAGAGAGAGCGTGTGACTGAGAGTGAGAGCGTGTGACTGTGTGTGAGAGAGAGCGCGTGTGACTGTGAGAGAGAGAGCACGTGTGACTGTGTGAGAGAGCGCGTGCGACTGTGTGAGAGAGCGAGAGCGTGCGACTGTGTGAGAGAGCGCGTGCGACTGTGTGAGAGAGCGCGTTCGACTGTGTGAGAGAGCGAGAGCGTGCGACTGTGTGTGAGAGAGAGAGAGCGTGTGACTGTGTGAGAGAGACAGAGCGTGTGACTATGTGAGAGAGGGAGAAAACGTGTGACTGTGTAAGAGAGAGCGTGTGACTGTGTGTGAGAGAGAACGTGTGACTGTGTGTGAGGGAGAGAGCGCGTGCGACTGTGTGAGAGAGAGAGCGCGCGTGCGACTGTGTGAGAGAGAGAGAGCGCGTGCGACTGTGTGAGAGAGAGCGTGCGACTGTGTGTGAGAGAGAGCGTGTGACTGTGTGAGAGAGAGAGCGTGTGACTGTGTGAGAGAGAGAGCGTGTGACTGTGAGAGTGAGAGCGTGTGACTGTGTGTGAGAGAGAGCGTGTGACTGTGAGAGTGAGAGCGTGTGACTGTGTGTGAGAGAGAGCGCGTGTGACTGTGAGAGAGAGAGCACGTGTGACTGTGTGAGAGAGCGCGTGCGACTGTGTGAGAGAGCGAGAGCGTGCGACTGTGTGAGAGAGCGCGTGCGACTGTGTGAGAGAGCGAGAGCGTGCGACTGTGTGTGAGAGAGAGAGAGCGTGTGACTATGTGAGAGAGGGAGAAAACGTGTGACTGTGTAAGAGAGAGCATGTAACTGTGTGTGTGAGAGAGAGCGTGTGACTGTGTGTGAGAGAGAACGTGTGACTGTGTGTGAGAGAGAGAGCGCGTGCGACTGTGTGAGAGAGAGAGCGCGCGTGTGACTGTGTGAGAGAGAGAGAGCGCGTGCGACTGTGTGAGAGAGAGCGTGCGACTGTGTGAGAGAGATAGCGCGTGTGACTGTGTAAGAGAGAGCATGTAATTGTGTGTGTGAGAGAGAGCGTGCGGCTGTGTGAGAGAGAGACAGAGCGTGCGGCTGTGTGAGAGAGAGACAGAGCGTGCGACTGTGTGAGAGAGAGACAGAGCGTGCGACTGTGTGAGAGAGACAGAGCGTGCGACTGTGAGAGAGAGACAGAGCGTGCGACTGTGTGAGAGAGAGAGAGCGTGCGACTGTGTGTGAGAGAGAGCGTGCGACTGTGTGTGAGAGAGAGCGTGCGACTGTGTGTGAGAGAGACAGAGCGTGCGACTGTGTGAGAGAGAGACAGAGCGTGCGACTGTGTGAGAGAGAGACAGAGCGTGCGACTGTGTGAGAGAGAGACAGAGCGTGCGACTGTGTGAGAGAGACAGAGCGTGCGACTGTGTGAGAGAGAGACAGAGCGTGCGACTGTGTGTGAGAGAGCATGTAATTGTGTGTGTGAGAGAGAGCGTGCGGCTGTGTGTGAGAGAGACAGAGCGTGCGACTGTGTGAGAGAGAGACAGAGCGTGCGACTGTGTGAGAGAGAGACAGAGCGTGCGACTGTGTGAGAGAGAGAGCGTGTGAATGTGTGAGAGAGGGATAAAACGTGTGACTGTGTAAGAGAGAGCATGTAACTGTGTGTGTGTGAGAGAGAGAGAGCGTGTGGCTGTGTGTGAGAGAGAGAGCGTGTGACTGTGAGAGAGAGAGCGTGTGACTGTGTGAGAGAGGGAGCGTATGACTGTGTGAGAGAGGGAGCGTGTGGCTGTGTGTGAGAGAGAGAGCGTGTGGCTGTGTGTGAGAGAGAGAGCGTGTGGCTGTGTGTGAGAGAGAGAGCGTGTGGCTGTGTGTGAGAGAGAGAGCGTGTGACTGTGAGAGAGAGGGAGCGTGTGACTGTGTGTGAGAGAGAGCGTGTGACTGTGTAAGAGAGAGCATGTAATTGTGTGTGTGAGAGAGAGCGTGTGGCTGTGTGTGAGAGAGAGAGCGTGTGACTGTGAGAGAGGGAGCGTGTGACTGTGTGAGAGAGGGAGCGTATGACTGTGTGAGAGAGGGAGCGTGTGACTGTGTGAGAGAGGGGGAGCTTGTGACTGTGTGAGAGAGTGGGAGCTTGTGACTGTGTGAGAGAGTGGGAGCTTGTGACTGTGTGTGAGAGAGGGAGCTTGTGACTGTGTGTGAGAGAGGGAGCGTGTGACTGTGTGTGAGAGAGGGAGCGTGTGACTGTGTGTGAGAGAGAGCGTGTGACTGTGTAAGAGAGAGCATGTAATTGTGTGTGTGAGAGAGCGTGCGACTGTGTGAGAGAGAGCGTGCGACTGTGTGTGAGAGAGAGCGAGCGTGCGACTGTGTGAGAGAGAGAGCGAGCGCGTGACTGTGTGAGAGAGAGACAGAGCGCGTGACTGTGCGAGAGAGAGAGACAGAGCGTGTGACTGTGTGAGAGAGAGAGAGAGAGCGTGTGACTGTGTGAGAGAGAGAGAGAGAGCGTGTGACTGAGAGAGAGAGAGCGTGTGACTGTGAGAGAGAGAGCGTGTGACTGTGAGAGAGAGAGAGAGAGCGTGTGACTGTGTGTGAGAGAGAGAGAGCGAGCGTGTGACTGTGAGAGAGAGAGACAGAGCGCGTGACTGTGTGAGAGAGAGACAGAGCGTGTGACTGTGTGAGAGAGAGAGAGAGAGCGTGTGACTGTGTGTGAGAGAGAGAGAGAGCGTGTGACTGAGAGAGAGAGAGCGTGTGACTGAGAGAGAGAGAGCGTGTGACTGTGTGTGAGAGAGAGAGAGAGCGCGTGACTGTGTGAGAGAGAGAAGGCGTGTGACTGTGTGAGAGAGACATAGCGTGTGACTGTGTGTGAGAGAGCGTGTGACTGTGTGAGAGAGAGCGCGTGACTGTGTGAGAGCGCGTGACTGTGTGAGAGCGCGTGACTGTGTGAGAGCGCGTGACTGTGTGAGAGGGCGCGTGTGACTGTGTGAGAGGGCGCGTGTGACTGTGTGAGAGACAGAGCGTATGACTGTGTGAGAGAGGGAGCGTGTGACTGTGTGAGAGAGAGGGAGCTTGTGACTGTGTGTGAGAGAGAGCGTGTGACTGTGTAAGAGAGAGCATGTAATTGTGTGTGTGAGAGAGAGCGTGCGACTGTGAGAGAGAGACAGAGCGTGCGACTGTGTGAGAGAGAGACAGAGCGTGCGACTGTGTGTGAGAGAGAGCGTGTGACTGTGTAAGAGAGAGAGCGTGCGGCTGTGTGTGAGAGAGAGAGAGCGTGCGACTGTGTGAGAGAGAGACAGAGCGTGCGACTGTGTGAGAGAGAGACAGAGCGTGCGACTGTGTGAGAGAGAGACAGAGCGTGCGACTGTGTGTGAGAGAGCATGTAATTGTGTGTGTGAGAGAGAGCGTGCGGCTGTGTGAGAGAGAGACAGAGCGTGCGACTGTGTGAGAGAGAGACAGAGCGTGCGACTGTGTGAGAGAGAGAGCGTGTGAATGTGTGAGAGAGGGATAAAACGTGTGACTGTGTAAGAGAGAGCATGTAACTGTGTGTGTGTGTGAGAGAGAGAGAGCGTGTGGCTGTGTGTGAGAGAGAGAGCGTGTGACTGAGAGAGAGAGCGTGTGACTGTGAGAGAGGGAGCGTGTGACTGTGTGAGAGAGGGAGCGTGTGACTGTGTGAGAGAGGGAGCGTGTGACTGTGTGAGAGACAGCGTATGACTGTGTGAGAGAGGGAGCGTGTGACTGTGTGAGAGAGAGGGAGCTTGTGACTGTGAGAGAGAGGGAGCTTGTGACTGTGTGAGAGAGAGGGAGCGTGTGACTGTGTGTGAGAGAGAGCGTGTGACTGTGTAAGAGAGAGCATGTAATTGTGTGTGTGAGAGAGAGCGTGTGGCTGTGTGTGAGAGAGAGAGCGTGTGACTGTGAGAGAGGGAGCGTGTGACTGTGTGAGAGACAGAGCGTATGACTGTGTGAGAGAGGGAGCGTGTGACTGTGTGAGAGAGAGGGAGCTTGTGACTGTGAGAGAGAGGGAGCTTGTGACTGTGTGAGAGAGAGGGAGCTTGTGACTGTGTGAGAGAGAGGGAGCTTGTGACTGTGTGTGAGAGAGGGAGCGTGTGACTGTGTGTGAGAGAGGGAGCGTGTGACTGTGTGTGAGAGAGAGCGTGTGACTGTGTAAGAGAGAGCATGTAATTGTGTGTGTGAGAGAGAGCGTGTGGCTGTGTGTGAGAGAGAGAGCGTGTGACTGTGAGAGAGGGAGCGTGTGACTGTGTGAGAGACAGAGCGTATGACTGTGTGAGAGAGGGAGCGTGTGACTGTGTGAGAGAGAGGGAGCTTGTGACTGTGAGAGAGAGGGAGCTTGTGACTGTGTGAGAGAGAGGGAGCTTGTGACTGTGTGAGAGAGAGGGAGCTTGTGACTGTGTGTGAGAGAGGGAGCGTGTGACTGTGTGTGAGAGAGGGAGCGTGTGACTGTGTGTGAGAGAGAGCGTGTGACTGTGTAAGAGAGAGCATGTAATTGTGTGTGTGAGAGAGAGCGTGCGACTGTGTGAGAGAGAGCGAGCGCGAGCGCGTGACTGTGTGAGAGAGAGAGCGAGCGCGTGACTGTGTGAGAGAGAGACAGAGCGCGTGACTGTGTGAGAGAGAGACAGAGCGTGTGACTGTGTGAGAGAGAGAGAGAGCGTGTGACTGTGTGTGAGAGAGAGAGCGTGTGACAGAGAGAGAGAGCGTGTGAGAGAGAGAGAGAGCGTGTGACTGTGTGTGAGAGAGAGAGCGTGTGACTGTGAGAGAGAGAGAGCAAGCGTGTGACTGTGAGAGAGAGAGAGAGAGCGTGTGACTGTGAGAGAGAGAGAGAGCGTGTGACTGTGTGAGAGAGAGAGAGCGAGCGCGTGACTGTGTGTGAGAGAGACAGAGCGCGTGACTGTGTGAGAGAGAGACAGAGCGTGTGACTGTGTGAGAGAGAGAGAGAGCGTGTGACTGTGTGTGACTGAGAGAGAGAGAGCGTGTGACTGAGAGAGAGAGAGCGTGTGACTGTGAGAGAGAGAGAGCAAGCGTGTGACTGTGAGAGAGAGAGAGAGCGTGTGACTGTGTGTGAGAGAGAGAGAGCGAGCGTGTGACTGAGAGAGAGAGAGAGCGTGTGACTGTGTGTGAGAGAGAGAGAGAGCGCGTGACTGTGTGAGAGAGAGAAGGCGTGTGACTGTGTGAGAGAGACATAGCGTGTGACTGTGTAAGAGAGAGCATGTAACTGTGTGTGTGAGAGAGAGCGTGTGACTGTGTGTGAGAGAGAACGTGTGACTGTGTGTGAGAGAGAGAGCGCGTGCGACTGTGTGAGAGAGAGAGCGCGCGTGTGACTGTGTGAGAGAGAGAGAGCGTGTGACTGTGAGAGAGAGAGCGTGTGACTGTGAGAGAGAGCAAGCGTGTGACAGAGAGAGAGAGAGCGTGTGACTGTGTGTGAGAGAGAGAGAGCGAGCGTGTGACTGTGAGAGAGAGAGACAGAGCGCGTGACTGTGTGAGAGAGAGACAGAGCGTGTGACTGTGTGAGAGAGAGAGAGAGAGCGTGTGACTGTGTGTGAGAGAGAGAGAGAGCGTGTGACTGTGTGTGAGAGAGAGAGAGAGCGTGTGACTGTGTGTGAGAGAGAGAGAGAGCGCGTGACTGTGAGAGAGAGAAGGCGTGTGACTGTGTGAGAGAGACATAGCGTGTGACTGTGTGTGAGAGAGCGTGTGACTGTGTGAGAGAGAGCGCGTGACTGTGTGAGAGCGCGTGACTGTGTGAGAGCGCGTGACTGTGTGAGAGCGCGTGACTGTGTGAGAGCGCGTGACTGTGTGAGAGGGCGCGTGTGACTGTGTGAGAGACAGAGCGTATGACTGTGTGAGAGAGGGAGCTTGTGACTGTGTGTGAGAGAGAGCGTGTGACTGTGTAAGAGAGAGCATGTAATTGTGTGTGTGAGAGAGAGCGTGCGACTGTGAGAGAGAGACAGAGCGTGCGACTGTGTGAGAGAGAGACAGAGCGTGCGACTGTGTGTGAGAGAGAGCGTGTGACTGTGTAAGAGAGAGAGCGTGCGGCTGTGTGTGAGAGAGAGAGAGCGTGCGACTGTGTGAGAGAGAGACAGAGCGTGCGACTGTGTGAGAGAGAGACAGAGCGTGCGACTGTGTGAGAGAGAGACAGAGCGTGCGACTGTGTGAGAGAGACAGAGCGTGCGACTGTGTGAGAGAGAGACAGAGCGTGCGACTGTGTGTGAGAGAGCATGTAATTGTGTGTGTGAGAGAGAGCGTGCGGCTGTGTGAGAGAGAGACAGAGCGTGCGACTGTGTGAGAGAGAGACAGAGCGTGCGACTGTGTGAGAGAGAGAGCGTGTGAATGTGTGAGAGAGGGATAAAACGTGTGACTGTGTAAGAGAGAGCATGTAACTGTGTGTGTGTGTGAGAGAGAGAGAGCGTGTGGCTGTGTGTGAGAGAGAGAGCGTGTGACTGTGAGAGAGGGAGCGTGTGACTGTGTGAGAGAGGGAGCGTGTGACTGTGTGAGAGAGGGAGCGTGTGACTGTGTGAGAGACAGCGTATGACTGTGTGAGAGAGGGAGCGTGTGACTGTGTGAGAGAGGGAGCTTGTGACTGTGAGAGAGAGGGAGCTTGTGACTGTGTGAGAGAGAGGGAGCGTGTGACTGTGTGTGAGAGAGAGCGTGTGACTGTGTAAGAGAGAGCATGTAATTGTGTGTGTGAGAGAGAGCGTGTGGCTGTGTGTGAGAGAGAGAGCGTGTGACTGTGAGAGAGGGAGCGTGTGACTGTGTGAGAGACAGAGCGTATGACTGTGTGAGAGAGGGAGCGTGTGACTGTGTGAGAGAGAGGGAGCTTGTGACTGTGAGAGAGAGGGAGCTTGTGACTGTGTGAGAGAGAGGGAGCTTGTGACTGTGTGTGAGAGAGGGAGCGTGTGACTGTGTGTGAGAGAGGGAGCGTGTGACTGTGTGTGAGAGAGAGCGTGTGACTGTGTAAGAGAGAGCATGTAATTGTGTGTGTGAGAGAGAGCGTGCGACTGTGTGAGAGAGAGAGCGCGTGTGACTGTGTAAGAGAGAGCATGTAATTGTGTGTGTGAGAGAGAGCGTGCGGCTGTGTGAGAGAGAGACAGAGCGTGCGGCTGTGTGAGAGAGAGACAGAGCGTGCGACTGTGTGAGAGAGAGACAGAGCGTGCGACTGTGAGAGAGAGACAGAGCGTGCGACTGTGAGAGAGAGACAGAGCGTGCGACTGTGTGAGAGAGAGACAGAGCGTGCGACTGTGTGTGAGAGAGAGCGTGCGACTGTGTGTGAGAGAGAGCGTGCGGCTGTGTGAGAGAGAGACAGAGCGTGCGACTGTGTGAGAGAGAGACAGAGCGTGCGGCTGTGTGTGAGAGAGACAGAGCGTGCGACTGTGTGAGAGAGAGACAGAGCGTGCGACTGTGTGAGAGAGAGACAGAGCGTGCGACTGTGTGAGAGAGAGACAGAGCGTGCGACTGTGTGAGAGAGAGACAGAGCGTGCGACTGTGTGAGAGAGAGAGCGTGTGAATGTGTGAGAGAGGGATAAAACGTGTGACTGTGTAAGAGAGAGCATGTAACTGTGTGTGTGTGAGAGAGAGAGAGCGTGTGGCTGTGTGTGAGAGAGAGAGCGTGTGACTGTGAGAGAGAGAGCGTGTGACTGTGAGAGAGAGAGCGTGTGACTGTGAGAGAGAGAGCGAGCGTATGACTGTGTGAGAGAGGGAGCGTGTGGCTGTGTGTGAGAGAGAGAGCGTGTGGCTGTGTGTGAGAGAGAGAGCGTGTGGCTGTGTGTGAGAGAGAGAGCGTGTGACTGTGAGAGAGAGGGAGCGTGTGACTGTGTGTGAGAGAGAGCGTGTGACTGTGTGAGAGAGAGCATGTAATTGTGTGTGTGAGAGAGAGCGTGTGGCTGTGTGTGAGAGAGAGAGCGTGTGACTGTGAGAGAGGGAGCGTGTGACTGTGTGAGAGAGGGAGCGTATGACTGTGTGAGAGAGGGAGCGTGTGACTGTGTGAGAGAGGGGGAGCTTGTGACTGTGTGAGAGAGTGGGAGCGTGTGACTGTGTGTGAGAGAGAGCGTGTGACTGTGTAAGAGAGAGCATGTAATTGTGTGTGTGAGAGAGCGTGCGACTGTGTGAGAGCGAGCGTGCGACTGTGTGTGAGAGAGAGCGAGCGTGCGACTGTGTGAGAGAGAGAGCGAGCGCGTGACTGTGTGAGAGAGAGACAGAGCGCGTGACTGTGCGAGAGAGATAGACAGAGCGTGTGACTGTGTGAGAGAGAGAGAGAGAGCGTGTGACTGTGTGAGAGAGAGAGAGAGAGCGTGTGACTGAGAGAGAGAGAGCGTGTGACTGAGAGAGAGAGAGCGTGTGACTGTGAGAGAGAGAGCGTGTGACTGTGAGAGAGAGAGAGCAAGCGTGTGACTGAGAGAGAGAGAGAGCGTGTGACTGTGTGTGAGAGAGAGAGAGCGAGCGTGTGACTGTGAGAGAGAGAGACAGAGCGCGTGACTGTGTGAGAGAGAGACAGAGCGTGTGACTGTGTGAGAGAGAGAGAGAGCGTGTGACTGTGTGTGAGAGAGAGAGAGAGCGTGTGACTGAGAGAGAGAGAGCGTGTGACTGTGTGTGAGAGAGAGAGAGAGCGCGTGACTGTGTGAGAGAGAGAAGGCGTGTGACTGTGTGAGAGAGACATAGCGTGTGACTGTGTGTGAGAGAGCGTGTGACTGTGTGAGAGAGAGCGCGTGACTGTGTGAGAGCGCGTGACTGTGTGAGAGCGCGTGACTGTGTGAGAGCGCGTGACTGTGTGAGAGCGCGTGACTGTGTGAGAGGGCGCGTGTGACTGTGTGAGAGAGGGAGCGTGTGACTGTGTGAGAGAGGGAGCGTGTGACTGTGTGAGAGAGAGGGAGCTTGTGACTGTGTGTGAGAGAGAGCGTGTGACTGTGTAAGAGAGAGCATGTAATTGTGTGTGTGAGAGAGAGCGTGCGACTGTGAGAGAGAGACAGAGCGTGCGACTGTGTGAGAGAGAGACAGAGCGTGCGACTGTGTGTGAGAGAGAGCGTGTGACTGTGTAAGAGAGAGAGCGTGCGGCTGTGTGTGAGAGAGAGAGAGCGTGCGACTGTGTGAGAGAGAGACAGAGCGTGCGACTGTGTGAGAGAGAGACAGAGCGTGCGACTGTGTGAGAGAGAGACAGAGCGTGCGACTGTGTGAGAGAGACAGAGCGTGCGACTGTGTGAGAGAGAGACAGAGCGTGCGACTGTGTGTGAGAGAGCATGTAATTGTGTGTGTGAGAGAGAGCGTGCGGCTGTGTGAGAGAGAGACAGAGCGTGCGACTGTGTGAGAGAGAGACAGAGCGTGCGACTGTGTGAGAGAGAGAGCGTGTGACTGTGTGTGAGAGAGAGAGAGCGAGCGTGTGACTGTGAGAGAGAGAGACAGAGCGTGCGGCTGTGTGAGAGAGAGACAGAGCGTGCGACTGTGTGAGAGAGACAGAGCGTGCGACTGTGTGAGAGAGAGAGCGTGTGAATGTGTGAGAGAGGGATAAAACGTGTGACTGTGTAAGAGAGAGCATGTAACTGTGTGTGTGTGTGAGAGAGAGAGAGCGTGTGGCTGTGTGTGAGAGAGAGAGCGTGTGACTGTGAGAGAGAGAGCGTGTGACTGTGAGAGAGGGAGCGTGTGACTGTGTGAGAGAGGGAGCGTGTGACTGTGTGAGAGAGGGAGCGTGTGACTGTGTGAGAGAGGGAGCGTGTGACTGTGTGAGAGAGGGAGCGTGTGACTGTGTGAGAGACAGCGTATGACTGTGTGAGAGAGGGAGCGTGTGACTGTGTGAGAGAGAGGGAGCTTGTGACTGTGAGAGAGAGGGAGCTTGTGACTGTGTGAGAGAGAGGGAGCGTGTGACTGTGTGTGAGAGAGAGCGTGTGACTGTGTAAGAGAGAGCATGTAATTGTGTGTGTGAGAGAGAGCGTGTGGCTGTGTGTGAGAGAGAGAGCGTGTGACTGTGAGAGAGGGAGCGTGTGACTGTGTGAGAGACAGAGCGTATGACTGTGTGAGAGAGGGAGCGTGTGACTGTGTGAGAGAGAGGGAGCTTGTGACTGTGAGAGAGAGGGAGCTTGTGACTGTGTGAGAGAGAGGGAGCTTGTGACTGTGTGAGAGAGAGGGAGCTTGTGACTGTGTGAGAGAGAGGGAGCGTGTGACTGTGTGTGAGAGAGGGAGCGTGTGACTGTGTGTGAGAGAGAGCGTGTGACTGTGTAAGAGAGAGCATGTAATTGTGTGTGTGAGAGAGAGCGTGCGACTGTGTGAGAGAGAGCGAGCGCGAGCGCGTGACTGTGTGAGAGAGAGAGCGAGCGCGTGACTGTGTGAGAGAGAGACAGAGAGCGTGACTGTGTGAGAGAGAGACAGAGCGTGTGACTGTGTGAGAGAGAGAGAGAGCGTGTGACTGTGTGTGAGAGAGAGAGCGTGTGACAGAGAGAGAGAGCGTGTGACAGAGAGAGAGAGCGCGTGTGACTGTGAGAGAGAGAGAGCAAGCGTGTGACTGTGAGAGAGAGAGAGAGCGTGTGACTGTGTGAGAGAGAGAGAGCGAGCGTGTGACTGTGAGAGAGAGAGAGAGAGAGCGTGTGACTGTGTGTGAGAGAGAGAGAGAGAGCGTGTGACTGAGAGAGAGAGAGCGTGTGACTGTGAGAGAGAGCGAGCTAGCGTGTGACTGTGAGAGAGAGAGAGCGTGTGACTGTGTGTGAGAGAGAGAGAGCGAGCGTGTGACTGAGAGAGAGAGAGAGCGTGTGACTGTGTGTGAGAGAGAGAGAGAGCGCGTGACTGTGTGAGAGAGAGAAGGCGTGTGACTGTGTGAGAGAGACATAGCGTGTGACTGTGTGTGAGAGAGCGTGCGACTGTGTGAGAGAGAGCGAGCGCGAGCGCGTGACTGTGTGAGAGAGAGAGCGAGCGCGTGACTGTGTGAGAGAGAGACAGAGCGTGTGACTGTGTGAGAGAGAGAGAGAGCGTGTGACTGTGTGTGAGAGAGAGAGCGTGTGACAGAGAGAGAGAGCGCGTGTGACTGTGAGAGAGAGAGAGCAAGCGTGTGACTGTGAGAGAGAGAGAGAGCGTGTGACTGTGTGAGAGAGAGAGAGCGCGTGACTGTGTGAGAGAGAGACAGAGCGTGTGACTGTGTGAGAGAGAGAGAGAGCGTGTGACTGTGTGTGAGAGAGAGAGCGTGTGACAGAGAGAGAGAGTGTGTGAGAGAGAGAGAGAGCGTGTGACTGTGTGTGAGAGAGAGAGCGTGTGACAGAGAGAGAGAGCGTGTGACAGAGAGAGAGAGAGCGTGTGACAGAGAGAGAGAGCGCGTGTGACTGTGAGAGAGAGAGAGCAAGCGTGTGACTGTGAGAGAGAGAGAGAGCGTGTGACTGTGTGAGAGAGAGAGAGCGAGCGTGTGACTGTGAGAGAGAGAGAGCGAGCGTGTGACTGTGAGAGAGAGAGACAGAGCGCGTGACTGTGTGAGAGAGAGACAGAGCGTGTGACTGTGTGAGAGAGAGAGAGAGAGCGTGTGACTGTGTGTGAGAGAGAGAGAGAGAGCGTGTGACTGAGAGAGAGAGAGAGCGTGTGACTGAGAGAGAGAGAGAGCAAGCGTGTGACTGTGTGAGAGAGAGAGAGCGTGTGACTGTGTGTGAGAGAGAGAGAGAGAGCGTGTGACTGAGAGAGAGAGAGAGCGTGTGACTGTGTGTGAGAGAGAGAGAGAGCGCGTGACTGTGTGAGAGAGAGAAGGCGTGTGACTGTGTGAGAGAGAGACAGAGCGTGCGACTGTGTGAGAGAGAGACAGAGCGTGCGACTGTGAGAGAGAGACAGAGCGTGCGACTGTGAGAGAGAGACAGAGCGTGCGACTGTGTGAGAGAGAGACAGAGCGTGCGACTGTGTGTGAGAGAGAGCGTGCGACTGTGTGTGAGAGAGAGCGTGCGGCTGTGTGAGAGAGAGACAGAGCGTGCGACTGTGTGAGAGAGAGACAGAGCGTGCGGCTGTGTGTGAGAGAGACAGAGCGTGCGACTGTGTGAGAGAGAGACAGAGCGTGCGACTGTGTGAGAGAGAGACAGAGCGTGCGACTGTGTGAGAGAGAGACAGAGCGTGCGACTGTGTGAGAGAGAGAGCGTGTGAATGTGTGAGAGAGGGATAAAACGTGTGACTGTGTAAGAGAGAGCATGTAACTGTGTGTGTGTGAGAGAGAGAGAGCGTGTGGCTGTGTGTGAGAGAGAGAGCGTGTGACTGTGAGAGAGAGAGCGTGTGACTGTGAGAGAGAGAGCGTGTGACTGTGAGAGAGAGAGCGAGCGTGTGACTGTGTGAGAGAGGGAGCGTGTGGCTGTGTGTGAGAGAGAGAGCGTGTGGCTGTGTGTGAGAGAGAGAGCGTGTGGCTGTGTGTGAGAGAGAGAGCGTGTGACTGTGAGAGAGAGGGAGCGTGTGACTGTGTGTGAGAGAGAGCGTGTGACTGTGTGAGAGAGAGCATGTAATTGTGTGTGTGAGAGAGAGCGTGTGGCTGTGTGTGAGAGAGAGAGCGTGTGACTGTGAGAGAGGGAGCGTGTGACTGTGTGAGAGAGGGAGCGTATGACTGTGTGAGAGAGGGAGCGTGTGACTGTGTGAGAGAGGGGGAGCTTGTGACTGTGTGAGAGAGTGGGAGCTTGTGACTGTGTGAGAGAGTGGGAGCTTGTGACTGTGTGAGAGAGAGGGAGCTTGTGACTGTGTGTGAGAGAGGGAGCGTGTGACTGTGTGTGAGAGAGGGAGCGTGTGACTGTGTGTGAGAGAGAGCGTGTGACTGTGTAAGAGAGAGCATGTAATTGTGTGTGTGAGAGAGCGTGCGACTGTGTGAGAGCGAGCGTGCGACTGTGTGTGAGAGAGAGCGAGCGTGCGACTGTGTGAGAGAGAGAGCGAGCGCGTGACTGTGTGAGAGAGAGACAGAGCGCGTGACTGTGCGAGAGAGATAGACAGAGCGTGTGACTGTGTGAGAGAGAGAGAGAGAGCGTGTGACTGTGTGAGAGAGAGAGAGAGAGCGTGTGACTGAGAGAGAGAGAGCGTGTGACTGTGAGAGAGAGAGCGTGTGACTGTGAGAGAGAGAGAGCAAGCGTGTGACTGAGAGAGAGAGAGAGCGTGTGACTGTGTGTGAGAGAGAGAGAGCGAGCGTGTGACTGTGAGAGAGAGAGACAGAGCGCGTGACTGTGTGAGAGAGAGACAGAGCGTGTGACTGTGTGAGAGAGAGAGAGAGCGTGTGACTGTGTGTGAGAGAGAGAGAGAGCGTGTGACTGAGAGAGAGAGAGCGTGTGACTGTGTGTGAGAGAGAGAGAGAGCGCGTGACTGTGTGAGAGAGAGAAGGCGTGTGACTGTGTGAGAGAGACATAGCGTGTGACTGTGTGTGAGAGAGCGTGTGACTGTGTGAGAGAGAGCGCGTGACTGTGTGAGAGAGAGCGCGTGACTGTGTGAGAGCGCGTGACTGTGTGAGAGCGCGTGACTGTGTGAGAGCGCGTGACTGTGTGAGAGGGCGCGTGTGACTGTGTGAGAGAGGGAGCGTGTGACTGTGTGAGAGAGAGGGAGCTTGTGACTGTGTGTGAGAGAGAGCGTGTGACTGTGTAAGAGAGAGCATGTAATTGTGTGTGTGAGAGAGAGCGTGCGACTGTGAGAGAGAGACAGAGCGTGCGACTGTGTGAGAGAGAGACAGAGCGTGCGACTGTGTGTGAGAGAGAGCGTGTGACTGTGTAAGAGAGAGAGCGTGCGGCTGTGTGTGAGAGAGAGAGAGCGTGCGACTGTGTGAGAGAGAGACAGAGCGTGCGACTGTGTGAGAGAGAGACAGAGCGTGCGACTGTGTGAGAGAGAGACAGAGCGTGCGACTGTGTGAGAGAGAGACAGAGCGTGCGACTGTGTGTGAGAGAGCATGTAATTGTGTGTGTGAGAGAGAGCGTGCGGCTGTGTGAGAGAGAGACAGAGCGTGCGACTGTGTGAGAGAGACAGAGCGTGCGACTGTGTGAGAGAGAGAGCGTGTGAATGTGTGAGAGAGGGATAAAACGTGTGACTGTGTAAGAGAGAGCATGTAACTGTGTGTGTGTGTGAGAGAGAGAGAGCGTGTGGCTGTGTGTGAGAGAGAGAGCGTGTGACTGTGAGAGAGAGAGCGTGTGACTGTGAGAGAGGGAGCGTGTGACTGTGTGAGAGAGGGAGCGTGTGACTGTGTGAGAGAGGGAGCGTGTGACTGTGTGAGAGACAGCGTATGACTGTGTGAGAGAGGGAGCGTGTGACTGTGTGAGAGAGAGGGAGCTTGTGACTGTGAGAGAGAGGGAGCTTGTGACTGTGTGAGAGAGAGGGAGCGTGTGACTGTGTGTGAGAGAGAGCGTGTGACTGTGTAAGAGAGAGCATGTAATTGTGTGTGTGAGAGAGAGCGTGTGGCTGTGTGTGAGAGAGAGAGCGTGTGACTGTGAGAGAGGGAGCGTGTGACTGTGTGAGAGACAGAGCGTATGACTGTGTGAGAGAGGGAGCGTGTGACTGTGTGAGAGAGAGGGAGCTTGTGACTGTGAGAGAGAGGGAGCTTGTGACTGTGTGAGAGAGAGGGAGCTTGTGACTGTGTGAGAGAGAGGGAGCTTGTGACTGTGTGAGAGAGAGGGAGCGTGTGACTGTGTGTGAGAGAGGGAGCGTGTGACTGTGTGTGAGAGAGAGCGTGTGACTGTGTAAGAGAGAGCATGTAATTGTGTGTGTGAGAGAGAGCGTGCGACTGTGTGAGAGAGAGCGAGCGCGAGCGCGTGACTGTGTGAGAGAGAGAGCGAGCGCGTGACTGTGTGAGAGAGAGACAGAGCGCGTGACTGTGTGAGAGAGAGACAGAGCGTGTGACTGTGTGAGAGAGAGAGAGAGCGTGTGACTGTGTGTGAGAGAGAGAGCGTGTGACAGAGAGAGAGAGCGTGTGACAGAGAGAGAGAGCGCGTGTGACTGTGAGAGAGAGAGAGCAAGCGTGTGACTGTGAGAGAGAGAGAGAGCGTGTGACTGTGTGAGAGAGAGAGAGCGAGCGTGTGACTGTGAGAGAGAGAGACAGAGCGCGTGACTGTGAGAGAGAGAGACAGAGCGTGTGACTGTGTGAGAGAGAGAGAGAGAGCGTGTGACTGTGTGTGAGAGAGAGAGAGAGAGCGTGTGACTGAGAGAGAGAGAGCGTGTGACTGTGAGAGAGAGCGAGCAAGCGTGTGACTGTGAGAGAGAGAGAGCGTGTGACTGTGTGTGAGAGAGAGAGAGCGAGCGTGTGACTGAGAGAGAGAGAGAGCGTGTGACTGTGTGTGAGAGAGAGAGAGAGCGCGTGACTGTGTGAGAGAGAGAAGGCGTGTGACTGTGTGAGAGAGACATAGCGTGTGACTGTGTGTGAGAGAGCGTGCGACTGTGTGAGAGAGAGCGAGCGCGAGCGCGTGACTGTGTGAGAGAGAGAGCGAGCGCGTGACTGTGTGAGAGAGAGACAGAGCGTGTGACTGTGTGAGAGAGAGAGAGAGCGTGTGACTGTGTGTGAGAGAGAGAGCGTGTGACAGAGAGAGAGAGCGCGTGTGACTGTGAGAGAGAGAGAGCAAGCGTGTGACTGTGAGAGAGAGAGAGAGCGTGTGACTGTGTGAGAGAGAGAGAGCGCGTGACTGTGTGAGAGAGAGACAGAGCGTGTGACTGTGTGAGAGAGAGAGAGAGCGTGTGACTGTGTGTGAGAGAGAGAGCGTGTGACAGAGAGAGAGAGCGTGTGACAGAGAGAGAGAGCGCGTGTGACTGTGAGAGAGAGAGAGCAAGCGTGTGACTGTGAGAGAGAGAGAGAGCGTGTGACTGTGTGAGAGAGAGAGAGCGAGCGTGTGACTGTGAGAGAGAGAGACAGAGCGCGTGACTGTGTGAGAGAGAGACAGAGCGTGTGACTGTGTGAGAGAGAGAGAGAGAGCGTGTGACTGTGTGTGAGAGAGAGAGAGAGAGCGTGTGACAGAGAGAGAGAGAGCGTGTGACAGAGAGAGAGCGTGTGACAGAGAGAGAGAGAGAGCAAGCGTGTGACTGTGTGAGAGAGAGAGAGCGTGTGACTGTGTGTGAGAGAGAGAGAGAGAGCGTGTGACTGAGAGAGAGAGAGAGCGTGTGACTGTGTGTGAGAGAGAGAGAGAGCGCGTGACTGTGTGAGAGAGAGAAGGCGTGTGACTGTGTGAGAGAGACATAGCGTGTGACTGTGTGTGAGAGAGCGTGTGACTGTGTGAGAGAGAGCGCGTGACTGTGTGAGAGCGCGTGACTGTGTGAGAGCGCGTGACTGTGTGAGAGCGTGTGACTGTGTGAGAGGGCGCGAGTGACTGTGTGAGAGACAGAGCGTATGACTGTGAGAGAGGGAGCGTGTGACTGTGTGAGAGAGAGGGAGCTTGTGACTGTGTGAGAGAGAGGGAACTTGTGACTGTGTGTGAGAGAGAGCGTGTGACTGTGTAAGAGAGAGCATGTAATTGTGTGTGTGAGAGAGAGCGTGTGGCTGTGTGTGAGAGAGACAGAGCGTGCGACTGTCTGAGAGAGACAGAGCGTGCGACTGTCTGAGAGAGACAGAGCGTGCGACTGTCTGAGAGAGACAGAGCGTGCGACTGTCTGAGAGAGACAGAGCGTGCGACTGTCTGAGAGAGACAGAGCGTGCGACTGTCTGAGAGAGACAGAGCGTGCGACTGTCTGAGAGAGACAGAGCGTGTGACTGTGTGAGAGAGAGCGCGTGTGACTGTGAGAGAGAGAGCGCGTGTGACTGAGAGAGAGCGCGTGTGACTGAGAGAGAGCGCGTGTGAGACTGTGAGAGAGAGAGCGGGTGTGACTGTGTGAGAGAGCGAGAGCGTGCGACTGTGTGAGAGAGAGAGCGTGCGACTGTGTGAGAGAGAGACAGAGCGCGTGACTGTGTGAGAGAGAGACAGAGCGCGTGACTGTGTGAGAGAGAGACAGAGCGTGTGACTGTGTGAGAGAGAGAGAGAGAGCGTGTGACTGTGAGAGAGAGAGAGCGTGTGACTGTGAGAGAGAGAGAGCGTGTGACTGTGTGAGAGAGAGAGCGCGTGACTGTGTGAGAGAGAGAAGGCGCGTGACTGTGTGAGAGAGACATAGCGTGTGACTGTGTGTGAGAGAGAGCGCGTGACTGTGTGAGAGCGTGTGACTGTGAGAGAGAGGGAGAAAACGTGTGACTGTGTAAGAGAGCATGTAACTGTGTGTGTGAGAGAGAGAGCGTGTGACTGTGAGAGAGAGAGAGCGTGTGACTGAGTGAGAGAGAGAGAGCGTGTGACTGAGTGAGAGAGAGAGAGAGTGTGACTGTGTGAGTGAGAGAGAGAGAGAGTGTGACTGTGTGAGTGAGACAGAGAGAGAGTGTGACTGTGTGAGTGAGAGACAGAGCGTGTGACTGTGTGAGAGAGAGACAGAGCGTGTGACTGTGTGAGAGAGAGAGAGCGTGTGACTGTGAGAGAGAGAGCGTGTGACTGTGAGAGAGAGAGAGCGTGTGACTGTGAGAGAGAGAGAGCGTGTGACTGTGAGAGAGAGAGCGCGTGACTGTGTGAGAGAGAGAGAGAGCGCGTGACTGTGTGAGAGAGAGAGAGAGCGCGTGACTGTGTGAGAGAGAGAGAGAGCGTGTGACTGTGTGAGAGAGAGAGAGAGCGTGTGACTGTGTGAGAGAGAGCGTGTGACTGTGTGTGAGAGAGAGCGTGTGACTGTGTGTGAGAGAGAGCGTGTGACTGTGAGAGTGAGAGCGTGTGACTGTGTGTGAGAGAGAGCGTGTGACTGTGAGAGTGAGAGCGTGTGACTGTGTGTGAGAGAGAGCGTGTGACTGTGAGAGTGAGAGCGTGTGACTGTGTGAGAGAGAGCGCGTGTGACTGTGAGAGAGAGAGCACGTGCGACTGTGTGAGAGAGCGCGTGCGACTGTGTGAGAGAGCGCGTGCGACTGTGTGAGAGAGCGAGAGCGTGCGACTGTGTGTGAGAGAGAGAGAGCGTGTGACTGTGTGAGAGAGAGAGAGCGTGTGACTATGTGAGAGAGGGAGAAAACGTGTGACTGTGTAAGAGAGAGCATGTAACTGTGTGTGTGAGAGAGAACGTGTGACTGTGTGTGAGAGAGAGAGCGCGTGCGACTGTGTGAGAGAGCGCGCGTGTGACTGTGTGAGAGAGAGAGAGCGCGTGCGACTGTGTGAGAGAGAGCGTGCGACTGTGTGAGAGAGAGAGCGCGTGTGACTGTGTAAGAGAGAGCATGTAATTGTGTGTGTGAGAGAGAGCGTGCGGCTGTGTGTGAGAGAGACAGAGCGTGCGACTGTGTGAGAGAGAGACAGAGCGTGCGACTGTGTGAGAGAGAGACAGAGCGTGCGACTGTGAGAGAGAGACAGAGCGTGCGACTGTGAGAGAGAGACAGAGCGTGCGACTGTGTGAGAGAGAGACAGAGCGTGCGACTGTGTGTGAGAGAGAGCGTGTGACTGTGTAAGAGAGAGAGCGTGCGGCTGTGTGTGAGAGAGAGAGAGCGTGCGACTGTGTGAGAGAGAGAGACAGAGCGTGCGACTGTGTGAGAGAGAGACAGAGCGTGCGACTGTGAGAGAGAGACAGAGCGTGCGACTGTGTGAGAGAGAGACAGAGCGTGCGACTGTGTGTGAGAGAGAGAGCGTGTGACTGTGTGTGAGAGAGAACGTGTGACTGTGTGTGAGAGAGAACGTGTGACTGTGTGTGAGAGAGAGAGCGCGTGCGACTGTGTGAGAGAGCGCGCGTGCGACTGTGTGAGAGAGAGCGTGCGACTGTGTGAGAGAGAGCGCGTGTGACTGTGTAAGAGAGAGCATGTAATTGTGTGTGTGAGAGAGAGCGTGCGGCTGTGTGTGAGAGAGACAGAGCGTGCGACTGTGTGAGAGAGAGACAGAGCGTGCGACTGTGAGAGAGAGACAGAGCGTGCGACTGTGTGAGAGAGAGACAGAGCGTGCGACTGTGTGTGAGAGAGCATGTAATTGTGTGTGTGAGAGAGAGCGTGCGGCTGTGTGAGAGAGAGACAGAGCGTGCGACTGTGTGAGAGAGAGACAGAGCGTGCGACTGTGTGAGAGAGAGACAGAGCGTGCGACTGTGAGAGAGAGACAGAGCGTGCGACTGTGTGTGAGAGAGAGAGAGCGTGTGACTGTGTGAGAGAGACAGAGCGTGTGACTATGTGAGAGAGGGAGAAAACGTGTGACTGTGTAAGAGAGAGCATGTAACTGTGTGTGTGAGAGAGAGCGTGTGACTGTGTGTGTGAGAGAGAGCGTGTGACTGTGTGTGAGAGAGAACGTGTGACTGTGTGTGAGAGAGAGAGCGCGTGCGACTGTGTGAGAGAGCGCGCGTGTGACTGTGTGAGAGAGAGAGAGCGCGTGCGACTGTGTGAGAGAGAGCGTGCGACTGTGTGAGAGAGAGCGCGTGTGACTGTGTAAGAGAGAGCATGTAATTGTGTGTGTGAGAGAGAGCGTGCGGCTGTGTGTGAGAGAGACAGAGCGTGCGACTGTGTGAGAGAGAGACAGAGCGTGCGACTGTGAGAGAGAGACAGAGCGTGCGACTGTGTGAGAGAGAGACAGAGCGTGCGACTGTGTGAGAGAGAGACAGAGCGTGCGACTGTGTGAGAGAGAGCGTGCGACTGTGTGAGAGAGAGCGTGTGACTGTGTAAGAGAGAGAGCGTGCGGCTGTGTGTGAGAGAGAGAGAGCGTGCGACTGTGTGAGAGAGAGAGACAGAGCGTGCGACTGTGTGAGAGAGAGACAGAGCGTGCGACTGTGAGAGAGAGAGACAGAGCGTGCGACTGTGTGAGAGAGAGACAGAGCGTGCGACTGTGAGAGAGAGACAGAGCGTGCGACTGTGTGAGAGAGAGACAGAGCGTGCGACTGTGTGTGAGAGAGCATGTAATTGTGTGTGTGAGAGAGAGCGTGCGGCTGTGTGTGAGAGAGACAGAGCGTGCGACTGTGTGAGAGAGAGACAGAGCGTGCGACTGTGTGAGAGAGAGAGCGTGTGAATGTGTGAGAGAGGGATAAAACGTGTGACTGTGTAAGAGAGAGCATGTAACTGTGTGTGTGAGAGAGAGAGAGCGTGTGACTGTGTGTGAGAGAGAACGTGTGACTGTGTGTGAGAGAGAGAGCGCGTGCGACTGTGTGAGAGAGCGCGCGTGTGACTGTGTGAGAGAGAGAGAGCGCGTGCGACTGTGTGAGAGAGAGCGTGCGACTGTGTGAGAGAGAGAGCGCGTGTGACTGTGTAAGAGAGAGCATGTAATTGTGTGTGTGAGAGAGAGCGTGCGGCTGTGTGTGAGAGAGAGAGAGCGTGTGACTGTGAGAGAGAGAGCGTGTGACTGTGAGAGAGAGAGCGTGTGACTGTGAGAGAGGAAGCGTGTGACTGTGTGAGAGAGGGAGCGTGTGACTTTGTGAGAGAGAGGGAGCTTGTGACTGTGAGAGAGAGGGAGCGTGTGACTGTGTGTGAGAGAGAGCGTGTGACTGTGTAAGAGAGAGCATGTAATTGTGTGTGTGAGAGAGAGCGTGTGGCTGTGTGTGAGAGAGAGAGCGTGTGGCTGTGTGTGAGAGAGAGAGCGTGTGACTGTGAGAGAGAGAGCGTGTGACTGTGAGAGAGGGAGCGTGTGACTGTGTGAGAGAGGGAGCGTGTGACTGTGTGAGAGAGAGGGAGCTTGTGACTGTGTGAGAGAGAGGGAGCTTGTGACTGTGTGAGAGAGAGGGAGCTTGTGACTGTGTGAGAGAGAGGGAGCGTGTGACTGTGTGTGAGAGAGGGAGCGTGTGACTGTGTGTGAGAGAGGGAGCGTGTGACTGTGTGTGAGAGAGACAGAGCGTGCGACTGTGTGAGAGAGAGACAGAGCGTGCGACTGTGTGAGAGAGAGAGCGTGTGAATGTGTGAGAGAGGGATAAAACGTGTGACTGTGTAAGAGAGAGCATGTAACTGTGTGTGTGTGAGAGAGAGAGAGCGTGTGGCTGTGTGTGAGAGAGAGAGCGTGTGACTGTGAGAGAGAGAGCGTGTGACTGTGAGAGAGGGAGCGTGTGACTGTGTGAGAGAGGGAGCGTGTGACTGTGTGTGAGACAGCGTATGACTGTGTGAGAGAGGGAGCGTGTGACTGTGTGAGAGAGGGAGCGTGTGACTGTGTGAGAGAGAGGGAGCTTGTGACTGTGAGAGAGAGGGAGCTTGTGACTGTGAGAGAGAGGGAGCTTGTGACTGTGTGAGAGAGAGGGAGCGTGTGACTGTGTGTGAGAGAGAGCGTGTGACTGTGTGTGAGAGAGAGCGTGTGACTGAGAGTGAGAGCGTGTGACTGTGTGTGAGAGAGAGCGCGTGTGACTGTGAGAGAGAGAGCACGTGTGACTGTGTGAGAGAGCGCGTGCGACTGTGTGAGAGAGCGAGAGCGTGCGACTGTGTGAGAGAGACAGAGCGTGCGACTGTGTGAGAGAGACAGAGCGTGCGACTGTGTGAGAGAGAGACAGAGCGTGCGACTGTGTGTGAGAGAGCATGTAATTGTGTGTGTGAGAGAGAGCGTGCGACTGTGTGAGAGAGAGACAGAGCGTGCGACTGTGTGTGAGAGAGCATGTAATTGTGTGTGTGAGAGAGAGCGTGCGGCTGTGTGTGAGAGAGCATGTAATTGTGTGTGTGAGAGAGAGCGTGCGGCTGTGTGTGAGAGAGACAGAGCGTGCGACTGTGTGAGAGAGAGACAGAGCGCGTGACTGTGTGTGAGAGAGAGCGAGCGCGTGACTGTGTGAGAGAGAGACAGAGCGCGTGACTGTGTGAGAGAGAGACAGAGCGTGTGACTGTGTGAGAGAGAGAGAGAGAGCGTGTGACTGTGTGTGAGAGAGAGAGAGAGCGTGACTGTGTGAGAGAGAGAAGGCGTGTGACTGTGTGAGAGAGACATAGCGTGTGACTGTGTGTGAGAGAGCGTGTGACTGTGTGAGAGAGAGCGCGTGACTGTGTGAGAGCGTGTGACAGTGTGAGAGGGCGCGTGTGACTGTGTGAGAGACAGAGCGTATGACTGTGTGAGAGAGAGGGAGCTTGTGACTGTGTGAGAGAGAGGGAGCTTGTGACTGTGTGAGAGAGAGGGAGCTTGTGACTGTGTGTGAGAGAGAGCGTGTGACTGTGTAAGAGAGAGCATGTAATTGTGTGTGTGAGAGAGAGCGTGTGGCTGTGTGTGAGAGAGACAGAGCGTGCGACTGTGAGAGAGAGACAGAGCGTGCGACTGTGTGAGAGAGAGACAGAGCGTGCGACTGTGTGTGAGAGAGAGCGTGTGACTGTGTAAGAGAGAGAGCGTGCGGCTGTGTGTGAGAGAGAGAGAGAGCGTGCGACTGTGTGAGAGAGAGAGAGAGCGTGCGACTGTGTGAGAGAGAGACAGAGCGTGCGACTGTGTGAGAGAGAGACAGAGCGTGCGACTGTGTGAGAGAGAGACAGAGCGTGCGACTGTGTGAGAGAGACAGAGCGTGCGACTGTGTGAGAGAGACAGAGCGTGCGACTGTGTGTGAGAGAGCATGTAATTGTGTGTGTGAGAGAGAGCGTGCGACTGTGTGTGAGAGAGCATGTAATTGTGTGTGTGAGAGAGAGCGTGCGACTGTGTGAGAGAGAGACAGAGCGTGCGACTGTGTGTGAGAGAGCATGTAATTGTGTGTGTGAGAGAGAGCGTGCGGCTGTGTGTGAGAGAGCATGTAACTGTGTGTGTGAGAGAGAGCGTGCGGCTGTGTGTGAGAGAGACAGAGCGTGCGACTGTGTGAGAGAGAGACAGAGCGCGTGACTGTGTGTGAGAGAGAGCGAGCGCGTGACTGTGTGAGAGAGAGACAGAGCGCGTGACTGTGTGAGAGAGAGACAGAGCGTGTGACTGTGTGTGAGAGAGAGAGAGAGAGCGTGTGACAGAGAGAGAGAGCGTGTGACAGAGAGAGAGAGCGTGTGACAGAGAGAGAGAGAGCGTGTGACTGTGAGAGAGAGAGAGCAAGCGTGTGACTGTGAGAGAGAGAGAGCGTGTGACTGTGTGTGAGAGAGAGCGAGCGAGCGTGTGACTGTGTGTGAGAGAGACAGAGCGCGTGACTGTGTGAGAGAGAGAGAGAGCGTGTGACTGTGTGAGAGAGAGCATGTAATTGTGTGTGTGAGAGAGAGCGTGTGACTGTGTGTGAGAGAGAGAGAGCGAGCGTGTGACTGTGAGAGAGAGCGAGCGTGTGACTGTGAGAGAGAGAGAGCGTGTGACTGTGTGTGAGAGAGAGAGAGAGCGCGTGACTGTGTGAGAGAGAGAAGGCGTGTGACTGTGTGAGAGAGACATAGCGCGTGACTGTGTGAGAGAGAGCGCGTGACTGTGTGAGAGCGCGTGACTGTGTGAGAGCGCGTGACTGTGTGAGAGCGCGTGACTGTGTGAGAGGGCGCGAGTGACTGTGTGAGAGACAGAGCGTATGACTGTGTGAGAGAGGGAGCGTGTGACTGTGTGAGAGAGAGGGAGCTTGTGACTGTGTGAGAGAGAGGGAACTTGTGACTGTGTGTGAGAGAGAGCGTGTGACTGTGTAAGAGAGAGACAGAGCGTGCGACTGTCTGAGAGAGACAGAGCGTGCGACTGTCTGAGAGAGACAGAGCGTGCGACTGTCTGAGAGAGACAGAGCGTGCGACTGTCTGAGAGAGACAGAGCGTGCGACTGTCTGAGAGAGACAGAGCGTGCGACTGTCTGAGAGAGACAGAGCGTGCGACTGTCTGAGAGAGACAGAGCGTGCGACTGTCTGAGAGAGACAGAGCGTGTGACTGTGTGAGAGAGAGCGCGTGTGACTGAGAGAGAGCGCGTGTGACTGAGAGAGAGCGCGTGTGACTGAGAGAGAGCGCGTGTGAGACTGTGAGAGAGAGAGCGGGTGTGACTGTGTGAGAGAGCGAGAGCGCGTGACTGTGTGAGAGAGAGACAGAGCGCGTGACTGTGTGAGAGAGAGACAGAGCGTGTGACTGTGTGAGAGAGAGAGAGAGCGCGTGACTGTGAGAGAGAGAGAGCGCGTGACTGTGAGAGAGAGAGAGCGTGTGACTGTGAGAGAGAGAGAGCGAGAGAGAGAGCGCGTGACTGTGTGAGAGAGACATAGCGTGTGACTGTGTGTGAGAGAGAGTGCGTGACTGTGTGAGAGCGTGTGACTGTGAGAGAGAGGGAGAAAACGTGTGACTGTGTAAGAGAGCATGTAACTGTGTGTGTGAGAGAGAGAGCATGTGACTGTGAGAGAGAGAGAGCGTGTGACTGAGTGAGAGAGAGAGAGCGTGTGACTGAGTGAGAGAGAGAGAGAGTGTGACTGTGTGAGTGAGAGAGAGAGAGAGTGTGACTGTGTGAGTGAGAGAGAGAGAGAGTGTGAGTGAGACAGAGAGAGAGTGTGACTGTGTGAGAGAGAGACAGAGCGTGTGACTGTGTGAGAGAGAGACAGAGCGTGTGACTGTGTGAGAGAGAGACAGAGCGTGTGACTGTGTGAGAGAGAGAGAGAGCGTGTGACTGTGAGAGAGAGAGAGCGTGTGACTGTGAGAGAGAGAGAGCGTGTGACAGAGAGAGAGAGAGCGCGTGACTGTGAGAGAGAGAGAGCGTGTGACTGTGTGAGAGAGAGAGAGAGAGAGAGTGTGTGACTGAGAGAGAGAGAGTGTGTGACTGAGAGAGAGAGAGCGTGTGACTGAGAGAGAGAGAGCGTGTGACTGTGAGAGAGAGAGAGCAAGCGTGTGACTGTGAGAGAGAGAGAGAGCGTGTGACTGTGTGTGAGAGAGAGAGAGCGAGCGTGTGACTGTGAGAGAGAGAGACAGAGCGCGTGACTGTGTGAGAGAGAGACAGAGCGTGTGACTGTGTGAGAGAGAGAGAGAGAGCGTGTGACTGTGTGTGAGAGAGAGAGAGAGCGTGACTGTGTGAGAGAGAGAAGGCGTGTGACTGTGTGAGAGAGACATAGCGTGTGACTGTGTGTGAGAGAGCGTGTGACTGTGTGAGAGAGAGCGCGTGACTGTGTGAGAGCGTGTGACAGTGTGAGAGGGCGCGTGTGACTGTGTGAGAGACAGAGCGTATGACTGTGTGAGAGAGAGGGAGCTTGTGACTGTGTGAGAGAGAGGGAGCTTGTGACTGTGTGAGAGAGAGGGAGCTTGTGACTGTGTGTGAGAGAGCGTGTGACTGTGTAAGAGAGAGCATGTAATTGTGTGTGTGAGAGAGAGCGTGTGGCTGTGTGTGAGAGAGACAGAGCGTGCGACTGTGAGAGAGAGACAGAGCGTGCGACTGTGTGAGAGAGAGACAGAGCGTGCGACTGTGTGTGAGAGAGAGCGTGTGACTGTGTAAGAGAGAGAGCGTGCGGCTGTGTGTGAGAGAGAGAGAGAGCGTGCGACTGTGTGAGAGAGAGAGAGAGCGTGCGACTGTGTGAGAGAGAGAGAGAGCGTGCGACTGTGTGAGAGAGAGAGAGAGCGTGCGACTGTGTGAGAGAGAGACAGAGCGTGCGACTGTGTGAGAGAGAGACAGAGCGTGCGACTGTGTGAGAGAGAGACAGAGCGTGCGACTGTGTGAGAGAGACAGAGCGTGCGACTGTGTGAGAGAGACAGAGCGTGCGACTGTGTGAGAGAGAGACAGAGCGTGCGACTGTGTGTGAGAGAGCATGTAATTGTGTGTGTGAGAGAGAGCGTGCGGCTGTGTGTGAGAGAGACAGAGCGTGCGACTGTGTGAGAGAGAGACAGAGCGCGTGACTGTGTGTGAGAGAGAGCGAGCGCGTGACTGTGTGAGAGAGAGACAGAGCGCGTGACTGTGTGAGAGAGAGACAGAGCGTGTGACTGTGTGTGAGAGAGAGAGAGAGAGCGTGTGACAGAGAGAGAGAGCGTGTGACAGAGAGAGAGAGCGTGTGACTGAGAGAGAGAGAGCGTGTGACTGTGAGAGAGAGAGAGCAAGCGTGTGACTGTGAGAGAGAGAGAGCGTGTGACTGTGTGTGAGAGAGAGCGAGCGAGCGTGTGACTGTGTGTGAGAGAGACAGAGCGCGTGACTGTGTGAGAGAGAGACAGAGCGTGTGACTGTGTGAGAGAGAGCATGTAATTGTGTGTGTGAGAGAGAGCGTGTGACTGTGTGTGAGAGAGAGAGAGCGAGCGTGTGACTGTGAGAGAGAGCGAGCGTGTGACTGTGAGAGAGAGAGAGAGTGTGACTGTGTGTGAGAGAGAGAGAGAGCGCGTGACTGTGTGAGAGAGAGAAGGCGTGTGACTGTGTGAGAGAGACATAGCGCGTGACTGTGTGAGAGAGAGCGCGTGACTGTGTGAGAGCGCGTGACTGTGTGAGAGCGCGTGACTGTGTGAGAGCGCGTGACTGTGTGAGAGCGCGTGACTGTGTGAGAGCGTGTGACTGTGTGAGAGGGCGCGAGTGACTGTGTGAGAGACAGAGCGTATGACTGTGTGAGAGAGGGAGCGTGTGACTGTGTGAGAGAGAGGGAGCTTGTGACTGTGTGAGAGAGAGGGAACTTGTGACTGTGTGTGAGAGAGAGCGTGTGACTGTGTAAGAGAGAGCATGTAATTGTGTGTGTGAGAGAGAGCGTGTGGCTGTGTGTGAGAGAGACAGAGCGTGCGACTGTGTGAGAGAGAGACAGAGCGTGCGACTGTCTGAGAGAGACAGAGCGTGCGACTGTCTGAGAGAGACAGAGCGTGCGACTGTCTGAGAGAGACAGAGCGTGCGACTGTCTGAGAGAGACAGAGCGTGCGACTGTCTGAGAGAGACAGAGCGTGCGACTGTCTGAGAGAGACAGAGCGTGCGACTGTCTGAGAGAGACAGAGCGTGCGACTGTCTGAGAGAGACAGAGCGTGTGACTGTGTGAGAGAGAGCGCGTGTGACTGTGAGAGAGAGAGCGCGTGTGACTGAGAGAGAGCGCGTGTGACTGAGAGAGAGCGCGTGTGACTGAGAGAGAGCGCGTGTGAGACTGTGAGAGAGAGAGCGGGTGTGACTGTGTGAGAGAGCGAGAGCGTGCGACTGTGTGAGAGAGAGAGCGTGTGACTGTGTGAGAGAGAGACAGAGCGCGTGACTGTGTGAGAGAGAGACAGAGCGCGTGACTGTGTGAGAGAGAGACAGAGCGTGTGACTGTGTGAGAGAGAGAGAGAGCGCGTGACTGTGAGAGAGAGAGAGCGCGTGACTGTGAGAGAGAGAGAGCGTGTGACTGTGAGAGAGAGAGAGCGAGAGAGAGAGCGCGTGACTGTGTGAGAGAGACATAGCGTGTGACTGTGTGTGAGAGAGAGTGCGTGACTGTGTGAGAGCGTGTGACTGTGAGAGAGAGGGAGAAAACGTGTGACTGTGTAAGAGAGCATGTAACTGTGTGTGTGAGAGAGAGAGCATGTGACTGTGAGAGAGAGAGAGAGTGTGACTGTGTGAGTGAGAGAGAGAGAGAGAGTGTGACTGTGTGAGTGAGAGAGAGAGAGAGTGTGACTGTGTGAGTGAGACAGAGAGAGAGTGTGAGTGAGACAGAGAGAGAGTGTGACTGTGTGAGAGAGAGACAGAGCGTGTGACTGTGTGAGAGAGAGACAGAGCGTGTGACTGTGTGAGAGAGAGACAGAGCGTGTGACTGTGTGAGAGAGAGACAGAGCGTGTGACTGTGTGAGAGAGAGACAGAGCGTGTGACTGTGAGAGAGAGAGAGAGCGTGTGACTGTGAGAGAGAGAGAGCGTGTGACAGAGAGAGAGAGAGCGCGTGACTGTGAGAGAGAGAGAGCGTGTGACTGTGTGAGAGAGAGAGAGAGCGTGTGACTGTGAGAGAGAGAGAGCGTGTGACTGTGAGAGAGAGAGCGTGTGACTGTGTAAGAGAGAGCATGTAATTGTGTGTGTGAGAGAGAGCGTGTGACTGTGTAAGAGAGAGCATGTAATTGTGTGTGTGAGAGAGAGCGTGTGGCTGTGTGTGAGAGAGAGAGAGCGTGCGGCTGTGTGTGAGAGAGACAGAGCGTGCGACTGTCTGAGAGAGACAGAGCGTGCGACTGTCTGAGAGAGACAGAGCGTGCGACTGTCTGAGAGAGACAGAGCGTGCGACTGTGTGAGCGAGAGAACGCGTGTGACTGTGTGAGAGAGAGAACGCGTGTGACTGTGAGAGAGAGAGCGCGTGTGACTGAGAGAGAGCGCGTGTGACTGAGAGAGAGCGCGTGTGACTGAGAGAGAGCGCGTGTGTGACTGTGAGAGAGAGAGCGGGTGTGACTGTGTGTGAGAGCGAGAGCGTGCGACTGTGTGAGAGCGAGAGCGTGTGACTGTGTGTGAGAGAGAGAGAGCGTGTGACTGTGTGAGAGAGAGACAGAGCGCGTGACTGTGTGAGAGAGAGAGAGAGCGTGTGACTGTGAGAGAGAGAGAGCGTGTGACTGTGAGAGAGAGAGAGCGTGTGACTGTGAGAGAGAGAGAGCGTGTGACTGTGTGAGAGAGAGAGCGTGTGACTGTGTGAGAGAGAGAGAGCGCGTGACTGTGAGAGAGAGAGGGCGTGTGACTGTGTGAGAGAGACATAGCGTGTGACTGTGTGTGAGAGAGAGCGTGTGACTGTGTGTGAGAGAGAGAGAGCGCGTGACTGTGTGTGAGAGAGAGAGAGCGCGTGACTGTGTGAGAGAGAGACAGAGCGCGTGACTGTGTGTGAGAGAGAGAGAGCGCGTGACTGTGTGAGAGAGAGACAGAGCGTGTGACTGTGTGAGAGAGACATAGCGTGTGACTGTGTGTGAGAGAGAGCGCGTGACTGTGTGAGAGCGTGTGACTGTGAGAGAGAGGGAGAAAACGTGTGACTGTGTAAGAGAGCATGTAACTGTGTGTGTGAGAGAGAGAGCGTGTGACTGTGAGAGAGAGAGAGCGTGTGACTGAGTGAGAGAGAGAGAGAGTGTGACTGTGTGAGTGAGAGAGAGAGAGTGTGACTGTGTGAGTGAGAGAGAGAGAGTGTGACTGTGTGAGAGAGAGAGAGAGAGAGTGTGACTGTGTGAGTGAGTGAGAGAGAGTGTGTGAGTGAGAGAGAGAGAGTGTGTGAGTGAGAGAGAGTGTGTGAGTGAGAGAGAGTGTGTGAGTGAGAGAGAGTGTGTGAGTGAGAGAGAGTGTGTGAGTGAGAGAGAGAGTGTGTGAGTGAGAGAGAGAGTGTGTGTGAGTGAGAGAGAGCGTGTGACTGTGTGAGAGAGAGACAGAGCGTGTGACTGTGTGAGAGAGAGACAGAGCGTGTGACTGTGAGAGAGAGAGAGCGTGTGACTGTGAGTGTGTGAGAGAGAGAGCGTGTGACTGTGAGAGAGAGAGAGCGTGTGACTGTGAGTGTGTGAGAGAGAGCGTGTGACTGTGTGTGTGAGAGAGAGCGTGTGACTGTGTGTGTGAGAGAGAGCGTGTGACTGTGTGTGAGAGAGAGCGTGTGACTGTGTGTGAGAGAGAGAGAGCGTGTGACTGTGTGTGAGAGAGAGAGAGCGTGTGACTGTGTGTGAGAGAGAGAGAGCGTGTGACTGTGTGTGAGAGAGAGAGAGCGTGTGACTGTGTGTGAGAGAGCACGCGTGACTGTGTGAGAGCGTGTGACTGTGTGAGAGAGGGAGAAAACGTGTGACTGTGTAAGAGAGAGCATGTAACTGTGTGTGTGTGAGAGAGAGAGAGAGAGCGTGTGGGTGTGTGTGTGAGAGAGAGAGCGTGTGACTGTGTGTGAGAGAGAGAGCGTGTGACTGTGTGTGAGAGAGAGAGCGTGTGACTGTGTGTGAGAGAGAGAGAGCGTGTGACTGTGAGAGAGAGCGTGTGACTTTGTGTGTGAGAGAGAGCGTGTGGCTGTGTGTGAGAGAGAGCGTGTGGCTGTGTGTGAGAGAGCGCGTGCGACTGTGTGAGAGAGAGAGAGCGCGTGCGACTGTGTGAGAGAGAGAGAGCGCGTGCGACTGTGTGAGAGAGAGAGAGAGCGCGTGCGACTGTGTGAGAGAGAGCGTGTGACTGTGTGAGAGAGAGAGCGTGTGACTGTGAGAGAGAGCGTGCGACTGTGTGAGAGTGAGAGCGTGTGACTGTGTGTGAGAGAGAGCACGCGTGTGACTGTGAGAGAGAGCACGCGTGTGGCTGTGAGAGAGAGAGCGCGTGTGACTGTGTGAGAGAGCACGTGTGACTGTGAGAGAGAGAGCACGTGTGACTGTGAGAGAGCACGTGCGACTGTGTGTGTGAGAGAGAGCGTGTGACTGTGTGTGAGAGAGAGTGCGTGTGACAGAGAGAGAGCGCGTGTGACTGAGAGAGAGAGCGCGTGTGACTGAGAGAGAGAGCGGGTGTGACTGTGTGAGAGAGCGAGAGCGTGCGACTGTGTGAGAGAGAGAGCGCGTGACTGTGTGTGAGAGAGAGCGAGCGCGTGACTGTGTGAGAGAGAGAGCGAGCGCGTGACTGTGTGAGAGAGAGAGCGAGCGCGTGACTGTGTGAGAGAGAGACAGAGCGCGTGACTGTGTGAGAGAGAGACAGAGCGCGTGACTGTGTGAGAGAGAGACAGAGCGTGTGACTGTGTGAGAGAGAGAGAGAGCGTGTGACTGTGAGAGAGAGAGACAGAGCGTGCGACTGTCTGAGAGAGACAGAGCGTGCGACTGTGTGAGAGAGACAGAGCGTGTGACTGTGTGAGAGAGAGAACGCGTGTGACTGAGAGAGAGAGCGCGTGTGACTGAGAGAGAGCGCGTGTGACTGAGAGAGAGCGCGTGTGACTGAGAGAGAGAGCGTGTGTGACTGTGAGAGAGAGAGAGGGTGTGACTGTGTGAGAGAGCGAGACCGCGTGACTGTGTGAGAGAGAGAGCGCGTGACTGTGTGAGAGAGACAGAGCGCGTGACTGTGTGATAGAGAGACAGAGCGCGTGACTGTGTGATAGAGAGACAGAGCGCGTGACTGTGTGAGAGAGAGACAGAGCGCGTGACTGTGTGAGAGAGAGACAGAGCGCGTGACTGTGTGAGAGAGAGACAGAGCGCGTGACTGTGTGAGAGAGAGACAGAGCGTGTGACTGTGTGAGAGAGAGAGAGAGCGTGTGACTGTGAGAGAGAGAGAGCGTGTGACTGTGTGTGAGAGAGAGAGAGAGTGTGACTGTGAGAGAGAGAGAGCAAGCGTGTGACTGTGAGAGAGAGAGAGCAAGCGTGTGACTGTGAGAGAGAGAGAGCAAGCGTGTGACTGTGAGAGAGAGAGAGAGAGCGTGTGACTGTGTGTGAGAGAGAGAGAGCGAGCGTGTGACTGTGAGAGAGAGAGAGCGTGTGACTGTGTGTGAGAGAGAGAAGGCGTGTGACTGTGTGAGAGAGACAGCGTGTGACTGTGTGTGAGAGAGAGCGTGTGACTGTGTGTGAGAGAGAGCGTGTGACTGTGTGTGAGAGAGAGCGCGTGACTGTGTGAGAGCGCGTGACTGTGTGAGAGCGCGTGACTGTGTGAGAGCGCGTGACTGTGTGAGAGCGCGTGACTGTGTGAGAGCGTGTGACTGTGTGAGAGGGCGCGTGTGACTGTGTGAGAGAGAGGGAGCTTGTGACTGTGTGTGAGAGAGAGCGTGTGACTGTGTAAGAGAGAGCATGTAATTGTGTGTGTGAGAGAGAGCGTGTGGCTGTGTGTGAGAGAGACAGAGCGTGCGACTGTGAGAGAGAGACAGAGCGTGCGACTGTGTGAGAGAGAGACAGAGCGTGCGACTGTGTGTGAGAGAGAGCGTGTGACTGTGTAAGAGAGAGAGCGTGCGGCTGTGTGTGAGAGAGAGAGAGAGCGTGCGACTGTGTGAGAGAGAGAGAGAGCGTGCGACTGTGTGAGAGAGAGACAGAGAGTGCGACTGTGTGAGAGAGAGACAGAGCGTGCGACTGTGTGAGAGAGAGACAGAGCGTGCGACTGTGTGAGAGAGACAGAGCGTGCGACTGTGTGAGAGAGACAGAGCGTGCGACTGTGTGAGAGAGAGACAGAGCGTGCGACTGTGTGTGAGAGAGCATGTAATTGTGTGTGTGAGAGAGAGCGTGCGGCTGTGTGTGAGAGAGCATGTAATTGTGTGTGTGAGAGAGAGCGTGCGGCTGTGTGTGAGAGAGACAGAGCGTGCGACTGTGTGAGAGAGAGACAGAGCGCGTGACTGTGTGTGAGAGAGAGCGAGCGCGTGACTGTGTGAGAGAGAGACAGAGCGCGTGACTGTGTGAGAGAGAGACAGAGCGTGTGACTGTGTGTGAGAGAGAGAGAGAGAGCGTGTGACAGAGAGAGAGAGCGTGTGACTGAGAGAGAGAGAGCGTGTGACTGTGAGAGAGAGAGAGCAAGCGTGTGACTGTGAGAGAGAGAGAGCGTGTGACTGTGTGTGAGAGAGAGCGAGCGAGCGTGTGACTGTGTGTGAGAGAGACAGAGCGCGTGACTGTGTGAGAGAGAGACAGAGCGTGTGACTGTGTGAGAGAGAGCATGTAATTGTGTGTGTGAGAGAGAGCGTGTGACTGTGTGTGAGAGAGAGAGAGCGAGCGTGTGACTGTGAGAGAGAGCGAGCGTGTGACTGTGAGAGAGAGCGAGCGTGTGACTGTGAGAGAGAGAGAGCGTGTGACTGTGTGTGAGAGAGAGAGAGAGCGCGTGACTGTGTGAGAGAGAGAAGGCGTGTGACTGTGTGAGAGAGACATAGCGAGTGACTGTGTGAGAGAGAGCGCGTGACTGTGTGAGAGCGCGTGACTGTGTGAGAGCGCGTGACTGTGTGAGAGCGCGTGACTGTGTGAGAGCGCGTGACTGTGTGAGAGCGTGTGACTGTGTGAGAGGGCGCGAGTGACTGTGTGAGAGACAGAGCGTATGACTGTGTGAGAGAGGGAGCGTGTGACTGTGTGAGAGAGAGGGAGCTTGTGACTGTGTGAGAGAGAGGGAACTTGTGACTGTGTGTGAGAGAGAGCGTGTGACTGTGTAAGAGAGAGCATGTAATTGTGTGTGTGAGAGAGAGCGTGTGGCTGTGTGTGAGAGAGACAGAGCGTGCGACTGTCTGAGAGAGACAGAGCGTGCGACTGTCTGAGAGAGACAGAGCGTGCGACTGTCTGAGAGAGACAGAGCGTGCGACTGTCTGAGAGAGACAGAGCGTGCGACTGTCTGAGAGAGACAGAGCGTGCGACTGTCTGAGAGAGACAGAGCGTGCGACTGTCTGAGAGAGACAGAGCGTGCGACTGTCTGAGAGAGACAGAGCGTGCGACTGTCTGAGAGAGACAGAGCGTGTGACTGTGTGAGAGAGAGCGCGTGTGACTGTGAGAGAGAGAGCGCGTGTGACTGAGAGAGAGCGCGTCTGACTGAGAGAGAGCGCGTCTGACTGAGAGAGAGCGCGTGTGACTGAGAGAGAGCGCGTGTGAGACTGTGAGAGAGAGAGCGGGTGTGACTGTGTGAGAGAGCGAGAGCGTGCGACTGTGTGAGAGAGAGAGCGTGTGACTGTGTGAGAGAGAGACAGAGCGCGTGACTGTGTGAGAGAGAGACAGAGCGTGTGACTGTGTGAGAGAGAGACAGAGCGTGTGACTGTGTGAGAGAGAGAGAGAGCGCGTGACTGTGAGAGAGAGAGAGCGCGTGACTGTGAGAGAGAGAGAGCGTGTGACTGTGAGAGAGAGAGAGCGAGAGAGAGAGCGCGTGACTGTGTGAGAGAGACATAGCGTGTGACTGTGTGTGAGAGAGAGTGCGTGACTGTGTGAGAGCGTGTGACTGTGAGAGAGAGGGAGAAAACGTGTGACTGTGTAAGAGAGCATGTAACTGTGTGTGTGAGAGAGAGAGCATGTGACTGTGAGAGAGAGAGAGCGTGTGACTGAGTGAGAGAGAGAGAGCGTGTGACTGAGTGAGAGAGAGAGAGAGTGTGACTGTGTGAGTGAGAGAGAGAGAGAGTGTGACTGTGTGAGTGAGACAGAGAGAGAGTGTGAGTGAGACAGAGAGAGAGTGTGACTGTGTGAGAGAGAGACAGAGCGTGTGACTGTGTGAGAGAGAGACAGAGCGTGTGACTGTGTGAGAGAGAGAGAGAGCGTGTGACTGTGAGAGAGAGAGAGCGTGTGACAGAGAGAGAGAGAGCGCGTGACTGTGAGAGAGAGAGAGCGTGTGACTGTGTGAGAGAGAGAGAGAGCGTGTGACTGTGAGAGAGAGAGAGCGTGTGACTGTGAGAGAGAGAGCGTGTGACTGTGTAAGAGAGAGCATGTAATTGTGTGTGTGAGAGAGAGCGTGTGACTGTGTAAGAGAGAGCATGTAATTGTGTGTGTGAGAGAGAGCGTGTGGCTGTGTGTGAGAGAGAGAGAGCGTGCGGCTGTGTGTGAGAGAGACAGAGCGTGCGACTGTCTGAGAGAGACAGAGCGTGCGACTGTCTGAGAGAGACAGAGCGTGCGACTGTCTGAGAGAGACAGAGCGTGCGACTGTGTGAGCGAGAGAACGCGTGTGACTGTGTGAGAGAGAGAACGCGTGTGACTGTGAGAGAGAGAGCGCGTGTGACTGAGAGAGAGCGCGTGTGACTGAGAGAGAGCGCGTGTGACTGAGAGAGAGAGCGTGTGTGACTGTGAGAGAGAGAGCGGGTGTGACTGTGTGTGAGAGCGAGAGCGTGCGACTGTGTGAGAGCGAGAGCGTGTGACTGTGTGTGAGAGAGAGAGAGCGCGTGACTGTGTGAGAGAGAGACAGAGCGCGTGACTGTGTGAGAGAGAGACAGAGCGTGTGACTGTGTGAGAGAGAGAGAGAGCGTGTGACTGTGAGAGAGAGAGAGCGTGTGACTGTGAGAGAGAGAGAGCGTGTGACTGTGAGAGAGAGAGAGCGTGTGACTGTGTGAGAGAGAGAGAGCGCGTGACTGTGAGAGAGAGAAGGCGTGTGACTGTGTGAGAGAGACATAGCGTGTGACTGTGTGTGAGAGAGAGCGTGTGACTGTGTGTGAGAGAGAGAGAGCGCGTGACTGTGTGAGAGAGAGACAGAGCGCGTGACTGTGTGTGAGAGAGAGAGAGCGCGTGACTGTGTGAGAGAGAGACAGAGCGCGTGACTGTGTGAGAGAGACATAGCGTGTGACTGTGTGTGAGAGAGAGCGCGTGACTGTGTGAGAGCGTGTGACTGTGAGAGAGAGGGAGAAAACGTGTGACTGTGTAAGAGAGCATGTAACTGTGTGTGTGAGAGAGAGAGCGTGTGACTGTGAGAGAGAGAGAGCGTGTGACTGAGTGAGAGAGAGAGAGCGTGTGACTGAGTGAGAGAGAGAGAGAGTGTGACTGTGTGAGTGAGAGAGAGAGAGTGTGACTGTGTGAGTGAGAGAGAGAGAGTGTGACTGTGTGAGAGAGAGAGAGAGAGAGTGTGACTGTGTGAGTGAGAGAGAGAGAGTGTGTGACTGTGTGAGTGAGAGAGAGTGTGTGAGTGAGAGAGAGAGAGTGTGTGAGTGAGAGAGAGTGTGTGAGTGAGAGAGAGAGAGTGTGTGAGTGAGAGAGAGAGAGTGTGTGAGTGAGAGAGAGAGTGTGTGTGAGTGAGAGAGAGTGTGTGACTGTGTGAGAGAGAGACAGAGCGTGTGACTGTGTGAGAGAGAGACAGAGCGTGTGACTGTGAGAGAGAGAGAGCGTGTGACTGTGAGTGTGTGAGAGAGAGAGCGTGTGACTGTGAGAGAGAGAGAGCGTGTAACTGTGAGTGTGTGAGAGAGAGCGTGTGACTGTGTGTGTGAGAGAGAGCGTGTGACTGTGTGTGTGAGAGAGAGAGCGTGTGACTGTGTGTGAGAGAGAGAGAGCGTGTGACTGTGTGTGAGAGAGCACGCGTGACTGTGTGAGAGCGTGTGACTGTGTGAGAGAGGGAGAAAACGTGTGACTGTGTAAGAGAGAGCATGTAACTGTGTGTGTGTGAGAGAGAGAGAGAGCGTGTGGGTGTGTGTGTGAGAGAGAGAGCGTGTGACTGTGTGTGAGAGAGAGAGCGTGTGACTGTGTGTGAGAGAGAGAGCGTGTGACTGTGTGTGAGAGAGAGAGAGCGTGTGACTGTGAGAGAGAGCGTGTGACTTTGTGTGTGAGAGAGAGCGTGTGGCTGTGTGTGAGAGAGAGCGTGTGGCTGTGTGTGAGAGAGCGCGTGCGACTGTGTGAGAGAGAGAGAGCGCGTGCGACTGTGTGAGAGAGAGAGAGCGCGTGCGACTGTGTGAGAGAGAGAGAGAGCGCGTGCGACTGTGTGAGAGAGAGCGTGTGACTGTGTGAGAGAGAGAGCGTGTGACTGTGAGAGAGAGCGTGCGACTGTGTGAGAGTGAGAGCGTGTGACTGTGTGTGAGAGAGAGCACGCGTGTGACTGTGAGAGAGAGCACGCGTGTGGCTGTGAGAGAGAGAGCGCGTGTGACTGTGTGAGAGAGCACGTGTGACTGTGTGAGAGAGAGAGCACGTGTGACTGTGAGAGAGCACGTGCGACTGTGTGTGTGAGAGAGAGCGTGTGACTGTGTGTGAGAGAGAGTGCGTGTGACAGAGAGAGAGCGCGTGTGACTGAGAGAGAGAGCGCGTGTGACTGAGAGAGAGAGCGGGTGTGACTGTGTGAGAGAGCGAGAGCGTGCGACTGTGTGAGAGAGAGAGCGCGTGACTGTGTGTGAGAGAGAGCGAGCGCGTGACTGTGTGAGAGAGAGAGCGAGCGCGTGACTGTGTGAGAGAGAGAGCGAGCGCGTGACTGTGTGAGAGAGAGAGCGAGCGCGTGACTGTGTGAGAGAGAGAGCGAGCGCGTGACTGTGTGAGAGAGAGAGCGAGCGCGTGACTGTGTGAGAGAGAGACAGAGCGCGTGACTGTGTGAGAGAGAGACAGAGCGCGTGACTGTGTGAGAGAGAGACAGAGCGCGTGACTGTGTGAGAGAGAGAGAGAGCGTGTGACTGTGAGAGAGAGAGACAGAGCGTGCGACTGTCTGAGAGAGACAGAGCGTGCGACTGTGTGAGAGAGACAGAGCGTGTGACTGTGTGAGAGAGAGAACGCGTGTGACTGAGAGAGAGAGCGCGTGTGACTGAGAGAGAGCGCGTGTGACTGAGAGAGAGCGCGTGTGACTGAGAGAGAGAGCGTGTGTGACTGTGAGAGAGAGAGCGGGTGTGACTGTGTGAGAGAGAGAGACCGCGTGACTGTGTGAGAGAGAGAGCGCGTGACTGTGTGAGAGAGACAGAGCGCGTGACTGTGTGATAGAGAGACAGAGCGCGTGACTGTGTGAGAGAGAGACAGAGCGCGTGACTGTGTGAGAGAGAGACAGAGCGCGTGACTGTGTGAGAGAGAGACAGAGCGCGTGACTGTGTGAGAGAGAGACAGAGCGCGTGACTGTGTGAGAGAGAGACAGAGCGTGTGACTGTGTGAGAGAGAGAGAGAGCGTGTGACTGTGAGAGAGAGAGAGCGTGTGACTGTGTGTGAGAGAGAGAGAGAGTGTGACTGTGAGAGAGAGAGAGCAAGCGTGTGACTGTGAGAGAGAGAGAGCAAGCGTGTGACTGTGAGAGAGAGAGAGCGTGTGACTGTGTGAGAGAGAGAGAAGGCGTGTGACTGTGAGAGAGACAGCGTGTGACTGTGTGTGAGAGAGAGCGTGTGACTGTGTGTGAGAGAGAGCGTGTGACTGTGTGTGAGAGAGAGCGTGTGACTGTGTGTGAGAGAGAGCGCGTGACTGTGTGAGAGCGCGTGACTGTGTGAGAGCGCGTGACTGTGTGAGAGCGCGTGACTGTGTGAGAGCGTGTGACTGTGTGAGAGAGAGGGAGCTTGTGACTGTGTGTGAGAGAGAGCGTGTGACTGTGTAAGAGAGAGCATGTAATTGTGTGTGTGAGAGAGAGCGTGTGGCTGTGTGTGAGAGAGAGAGAGCGTGCTGCTGTGTGTGAGAGAGACAGAGCGTGCGACTGTCTGAGAGAGACAGAGCGTGCGACTGTGTGAGAGAGACAGAGCGTGTGACTGTGTGAGAGAGAGAACGCGTGTGACTGAGAGAGAGAGCGCGTGTGACTGAGAGAGAGCGCGTGTGACTGAGAGAGAGAGCGTGTGTGACTGTGAGAGAGAGAGCGGGTGTGACTGTGTGAGAGAGCGAGAGCGTGTGACTGTGTGAGAGAGAGAGCGCGTGACTGTGTGAGAGAGAGACAGAGCGCGTGACTGTGTGAGAGAGAGACAGAGCGCGTGACTGTGTGAGAGAGAGACAGAGCGCGTGACTGTGTGAGAGAGAGACAGAGCGCGTGACTGTGTGAGAGAGAGAGAGAGCGTGTGACTGTGAGAGAGAGAGACAGAGCGTGCGACTGTCTGAGAGAGACAGAGCGTGCGACTGTGTGAGAGAGACAGAGCGTGTGACTGTGTGAGAGAGAGAACGCGTGTGACTGAGAGAGAGAGCGCGTGTGACTGAGAGAGAGCGCGTGTGACTGAGAGAGAGCGCGTGTGACTGAGAGAGAGAGCGTGTGTGACTGTGAGAGAGAGAGCGGGTGTGACTGTGTGAGAGAGCGAGACCGCGTGACTGTGTGAGAGAGAGAGCGCGTGACTGTGTGAGAGAGACAGAGCGCGTGACTGTGTGATAGAGAGACAGAGCGCGTGACTGTGTGAGAGAGAGACAGAGCGCGTGACTGTGTGAGAGAGAGACAGAGCGCGTGACTGTGTGAGAGAGAGACAGAGCGCGTGACTGTGTGAGAGAGAGACAGAGCGTGTGACTGTGTGAGAGAGAGAGAGAGCGTGTGACTGTGAGAGAGAGAGAGCGTGTGACTGTGTGTGAGAGAGAGAGAGAGTGTGACTGTGAGAGAGAGAGAGCAAGCGTGTGACTGTGAGAGAGAGAGAGCAAGCGTGTGACTGTGAGAGAGAGAGAGCGTGTGACTGTGTGAGAGAGAGAGAAGGCGTGTGACTGTGAGAGAGACAGCGTGTGACTGTGTGTGAGAGAGAGCGTGTGACTGTGTGTGAGAGAGAGCGTGTGACTGTGTGTGAGAGAGAGCGTGTGACTGTGTGTGAGAGAGAGCGCGTGACTGTGTGAGAGCGCGTGACTGTGTGAGAGCGCGTGACTGTGTGAGAGCGCGTGACTGTGTGAGAGCGTGTGACTGTGTGAGAGAGAGGGAGCTTGTGACTGTGTGTGAGAGAGAGCGTGTGACTGTGTAAGAGAGAGCATGTAATTGTGTGTGTGAGAGAGAGCGTGTGGCTGTGTGTGAGAGAGAGAGAGCGTGCTGCTGTGTGTGAGAGAGACAGAGCGTGCGACTGTCTGAGAGAGACAGAGCGTGCGACTGTGTGAGAGAGACAGAGCGTGTGACTGTGTGAGAGAGAGAACGCGTGTGACTGAGAGAGAGAGCGCGTGTGACTGAGAGAGAGCGCGTGTGACTGAGAGAGAGAGCGTGTGTGACTGTGAGAGAGAGAGCGGGTGTGACTGTGTGAGAGAGCGAGAGCGTGTGACTGTGTGAGAGAGAGAGCGCGTGACTGTGTGAGAGAGAGACAGAGCGCGTGACTGTGTGAGAGAGAGACAGAGCGCGTGACTGTGTGAGAGAGAGACAGAGCGCGTGACTGTGTGAGAGAGAGACAGAGCGCGTGACTGTGTGAGAGAGAGAGAGAGCGTGTGACTGTGAGAGAGAGAGAGCGTGTGACTGTGAGAGAGAGAGAGCGTGTGACTGTGAGAGAGAGAGAGCGTGTGACTGTGTGTGAGAGAGAGAGAGAGTGTGACTGTGAGAGAGAGAGAGCAAGCGTGTGACTGTGAGAGAGAGAGAGAGCGTGTGACTGTGTGTGAGAGAGAGAGAGAGCGAGCGTGTGACTGTGAGAGAGAGAGAGCGTGTGACTGTGTGTGAGAGAGAGAAGGCGTGTGACTGTGTGAGAGAGACATAGCGTGTGACTGTGTGTGAGAGAGAGCGTGTGACTGTGTGAGAGAGAGAGAGCGTGTGACTGTGAGAGAGAGAAGGCGTGTGACTGTGTGAGAGAGAGAGCGCGTGACTGTGTGAGAGCGTGTGACTGTGAGAGAGAGGGAGAAAACGTGTGACTGTGTAAGAGAGCATGTAACTGTGTGTGTGAGAGAGAGAGCGTGTGACTGTGAGAGAGAGAGAGCGTGTGACTGAGTGAGAGCGAGAGAGCGTGTGACTGAGTGAGAGCGAGAGAGCGTGTGACTGAGTGAGAGAGAGAGAGAGAGTGTGACTGTGTGAGTGAGAGAGAGAGAGAGAGAGAGTGTGACTGTGTGAGTGAGAGAGAGAGAGAGAGTGTGACTGTGTGAGTGAGAGAGAGAGAGAGAGTGTGACTGTGTGAGTGAGAGAGAGAGAGAGAGTGTGACTGTGTGAGTGAGAGAGAGAGAGAGAGTGTGACTGTGTGAGTGAGAGAGAGAGAGAGAGTGTGACTGTGTGAGTGAGAGAGAGAGAGAGAGTGTGACTGTGTGAGTGAGAGAGAGAGAGAGTGTGTGACTGTGTGAGTGAGAGAGAGAGAGCGTGTGAGTGAGAGAGAGAGAGCGTGTGAGTGAGAGAGAGAGAGCGTGTGAGTGAGAGAGAGAGAGCGTGTGACTGAGAGAGAGAGAGCGTGTGACTGTGTGAGAGAGACATAGCGTGTGACTGTGTGTGAGAGAGAGCGTGTGACTGTGTGTGAGAGAGAGAGAGCGTGTGACTGTGAGTGTGTGAGAGAGAGCGTGTGACTGTGTGAGAGAGAGAGCGTGTGACTGTGTGAGAGAGAGAGAGCGTGTGACTGTGTGAGAGAGAGAGAGCGTGTGACTGTGTGTGAGAGAGAGAGAGAGCGTGTGACTGTGTGTGAGAGAGCACGCGTGACTGTGTGAGAGCGCGTGACTGTGTGAGAGGGCGCGTGTGACTGTGTGAGAGAGAGGGAGCTTGTGACTGTGTGTGAGAGAGAGCGTGTGACTGTGTAAGAGAGAGCATGTAATTGTGTGTGTGAGAGAGAGCGTGTGGCTGTGTGTGAGAGAGAGAGAGCGTGCTGCTGTGTGTGAGAGAGACAGAGCGTGCGACTGTCTGAGAGAGACAGAGCGTGCGACTGTGTGAGAGAGACAGAGCGTGTGACTGTGTGAGAGAGAGAACGCGTGTGACTGAGAGAGAGAGCGCGTGTGACTGAGAGAGAGCGCGTGTGTGACTGAGAGAGAGAGCGTGTGTGACTGTGAGAGAGAGAGCGGGTGTGACTGTGTGAGAGAGCGAGAGCGTGCGACTGTGTGAGAGAGAGAGCGCGTGACTGTGTGAGAGAGAGACAGAGCGCGTGACTGTGTGAGAGAGAGACAGAGCGCGTGACTGTGTGAGAGAGAGACAGAGCGCGTGACTGTGTGAGAGAGAGACAGAGCGCGTGACTGTGAGAGAGAGACAGAGCGTGTGACTGTGAGAGAGAGAGAGCGTGTGACTGTGAGAGAGAGAGAGCGTGTGACTGTGTGTGAGAGAGAGAGAGAGTGTGACTGTGAGAGAGAGAGAGCAAGCGTGTGACTGTGAGAGAGAGAGAGCGTGTGACTGTGTGTGAGAGAGAGAGAGCGAGCGTGTGACTGTGAGAGAGAGAGAGCGTGTGACTGTGTGTGAGAGAGAGAAGGCGTGTGACTGTGTGAGAGAGACATAGCGTGTGACTGTGTGTGAGAGAGAGCGTGTGACTGTGTGAGAGAGAGAGAGCGTGTGACTGTGAGAGAGAGAAGGCGTGTGACTGTGTGAGAGAGAGAGCGCGTGACTGTGTGAGAGCGTGTGACTGTGAGAGAGAGGGAGAAAACGTGTGACTGTGTAAGAGAGCATGTAACTGTGTGTGTGAGAGAGAGAGCGTGTGACTGTGAGAGAGAGAGAGCGTGTGACTGAGTGAGAGCGAGAGAGAGAGTGTGTGACTGTGTGAGTGAGAGAGAGAGAGTGTGTGACTGTGTGAGTGAGAGAGAGAGAGTGTGTGACTGTGTGAGTGAGAGAGAGAGAGTGTGTGACTGTGTGAGTGAGAGAGAGTGTGTGACTGTGTGAGTGAGAGAGAGTGTGTGACTGTGTGAGTGAGAGAGAGAGAGCGTGTGAGTGAGAGAGAGAGAGCGTGTGAGTGAGAGAGAGAGAGCGTGTGACTGTGTGAGAGAGACATAGCGTGTGACTGTGTGTGAGAGAGAGCGTGTGACTGTGTGTGTGAGAGAGAGAGCGTGTGACTGTGAGTGTGTGAGAGAGAGCGTGTGACTGTGTGAGAGAGAGAGAGCGTGTGACTGTGTGAGAGAGAGAGAGCGTGTGACTGTGTGAGAGAGAGAGAGCGTGTGACTGTGTGTGAGAGAGAGAGAGAGCGTGTGACTGTGTGTGAGAGAGCACGCGTGACTGTGTGAGAGCGCGTGACTGTGTGAGAGGGCGCGTGTGACTGTGTGAGAGAGAGGGAGCTTGTGACTGTGTGTGAGAGAGAGCGTGTGACTGTGTAAGAGAGAGCATGTAATTGTGTGTGTGAGAGAGAGCGTGTGGCTGTGTGTGAGAGAGAGAGAGCGTGCTGCTGTGTGTGAGAGAGACAGAGCGTGCGACTGTCTGAGAGAGACAGAGCGTGCGACTGTGTGAGAGAGACAGAGCGTGTGACTGTGTGAGAGAGAGAACGCGTGTGACAGAGAGAGAGCGCGTGTGACTGAGAGAGAGCGCGTGTGACTGAGAGAGAGAGCGTGTGTGACTGTGAGAGAGAGAGCGGGTGTGACTGTGTGAGAGAGCGAGAGCGTGCGACTGTGTGAGAGAGAGAGCGCGTGACTGTGTGAGAGAGAGACAGAGCGCGTGACTGTGTGAGAGAGAGACAGAGCGCGTGACTGTGTGAGAGAGAGACAGAGCGCGTGACTGTGTGAGAGAGAGACAGAGCGCGTGACTGTGTGAGAGAGAGAGAGAGCGTGTGACTGTGAGAGAGAGAGAGCGTGTGACTGTGAGAGAGAGAGAGCGTGTGACTGTGTGTGAGAGAGAGAGAGAGTGTGACTGTGAGAGAGAGAGAGCAAGCGTGTGACTGTGAGAGAGAGAGAGAGCGTGTGACTGTGTGTGAGAGAGAGAGAGCGAGCGTGTGACTGTGAGAGAGAGAGAGCGTGTGACTGTGTGTGAGAGAGAGAAGGCGTGTGACTGTGTGAGAGAGACATAGCGTGTGACTGTGTGTGAGAGAGAGCGTGTGACTGTGTGAGAGAGAGAGAGCGTGTGACTGTGAGAGAGAGAAGGCGTGTGACTGTGTGAGAGAGAGAGCGCGTGACTGTGTGAGAGCGTGTGACTGTGAGAGAGAGGGAGAAAACGTGTGACTGTGTAAGAGAGCATGTAACTGTGTGTGTGAGAGAGAGCGTGTGACTGTGTGAGTGAGAGAGAGAGAGTGTGTGACTGTGTGAGTGAGAGAGAGAGAGTGTGTGACTGTGTGAGTGAGAGAGAGAGAGTGTGTGACTGTGTGAGTGAGAGAGAGAGAGTGTGTGACTGTGTGAGTGAGAGAGAGAGAGTGTGTGACTGTGTGAGTGAGAGAGAGAGAGTGTGTGACTGTGTGAGTGAGAGAGAGAGAGTGTGTGACTGTGTGAGTGAGAGAGAGAGAGTGTGTGACTGTGTGAGTGAGAGAGAGAGAGTGTGTGACTGTGTGAGTGAGAGAGACTGTGTGAGTGAGAGAGAGTGTGTGACTGTGTGAGTGAGAGAGAGTGTGTGACTGTGTGAGTGAGAGAGAGAGTGTGTGACTGTGTGAGTGAGAGAGAGAGAGCGTGTGAGTGAGAGAGAGAGAGCGTGTGAGTGAGAGAGAGAGAGCGTGTGAGTGAGAGAGAGAGACATAGCGTGTGACTGTGTGTGAGAGAGAGAGAGCGTGTGACTGTGAGTGTGTGAGAGAGAGCGTGTGACTGTGAGTGTGTGAGAGAGAGCGTGTGACTGTGTGTGTGAGAGAGAGCGTGTGACTGTGTGTGAGAGAGAGCGTGTGACTGTGTGTGTGAGAGAGCGTGTGACTGTGTGAGAGAGAGAGAGCGTGTGACTGTGTGAGAGAGAGAGAGCGTGTGACTGTGTGAGAGAGAGAGAGCGTGTGACTGTGTGTGTGAGAGAGAGAGAGCGTGTGACTGTGTGTGAGAGAGCACGCGTGACTTTGTGTTTGAGAGAGAGCGTGTGACTTTGTGTGAGAGAGAGGGAGCGTGTGACTGTGTGAGAGAGAGGGAGCGTGTGACTGTGTGTGAGAGAGAGCGTGTGACTGTGTGAGAGAAAGGGAGCGTGTGACTGTGAGAGAGAGAGGGTGCGTGTGTCTGTGTGAGAGAGAGGGAGCGTGTGACTGTGTGTGAGAGCGAGCGTGTGACTGTGTGTGTGTGAGAGAGAGCGTGTGACTGTGTGTGTGTGAGAGAGAGCGTGTGACTGTGTGAGAGAGAGAGAGAGCGTGTGACTGAGAGAGAGCGTGTGACTTTGTGTGAGAGAGAGGGAGCGTGTGACTGTGTGAGAGAGAGGGAGCGTGTGACTGTGTGAGAGAGAGGGAGCGTGTGACTGTGTGAGAGAGAGGGAGCGTGTGACTGTGTGAGAGAGAGGGAGCGTGTGACTGTGTGAGTGAGAGAGAGAGTGTGTGACTGTGTGAGTGAGAGAGAGAGTGTGTGACTGTGTGAGTGAGAGAGAGTGTGTGAGTGAGAGAGAGTGTGTGAGTGAGAGAGAGTGTGTGACTGTGTGAGTGAGAGAGAGTGTGTGACTGTGTGAGTGAGAGAGAGTGTGTGACTGTGTGAGTGAGAGAGAGTGTGTGACTGTGTGAGTGAGAGAGAGAGTGTGTGACTGTGTGAGTGAGAGAGAGAGAGCGTGTGAGTGAGAGAGAGAGAGCGTGTGAGTGAGAGAGAGAGCGTGTGAGTGAGAGAGAGAGACATAGCGTGTGACTGTGTGTGTGAGAGAGCGTGTGACTGTGTGAGAGAGAGAGAGCGTGTGACTGTGTGAGAGAGAGAGAGAGCGTGTGACTGAGAGAGAGCGTGTGACTTTGTGTGAGAGAGAGGGAGCGTGTGACTGTGTGAGAGAGAGGGAGCGTGTGACTGTGTGAGAGAGAGGGAGCGTGTGACTGTGTGAGAGAGAGGGAGCGTGTGACTGTGTGAGAGAGAGAGAGCGTGTGACTGAGAGAGAGGGAGCGTGTGACTGTGAGAGAGAGAGGGAGCGTGTGACTGTGTGTGAGAGAGAGAGAGCGTGTGACTGTGTGTGAGAGAGCACGCGTGACTGTGTGAGAGCGTGTGACTGTGTGTGTGAGAGAGAGCGTGTGACTTTGTGTTTGAGAGAGAGCGTGTGACTTTGTGTGAGAGAGAGGGAGCGTGTGACTGTGTGAGAGAGAGGGAGCGTGTGACTGTGTGTGAGAGAGAGCGTGTGACTGTGTGAGAGAAAGGGAGCGTGTGACTGTGAGAGAGAGAGGGTGCGTGTGTCTGTGTGAGAGAGAGGGAGCGTGTGACTGTGTGTGAGAGCGAGCGTGTGACTGTGTGTGTGTGAGAGCGAGCGTGTGACTGTGTGTGTGTGAGAGAGAGCGTGTGACTGTGTGTGTGTGAGAGAGAGCGTGTGACTGTGTGAGAGAGAGAGAGAGCGTGTGACTTTGTGTGAGAGAGAGGGAGCGTGTGACTGTGTGAGAGGGAGGGCGTGTGACTGTGTGTGAGAGAGGGCGTGTGACTGTGTGTGTGAGAGAGAGCGTGTGACTGTGTGTGTGAGAGAGAGCGTGTGACTGTGTGTTGGAGAGAGCGTGTGACTGTGTGAGAGAGAGGGAGCGTGTGACTGTGAGAGAGAGAGCGTGTGACTGTGTGTGAGAGAGAGCGTGTGACTGTGTGTGAGAGAGAGCGTGTGACTGTGTGTGTGAGAGAGAGCGTGTGACTGTGTGAGAGAGAGAGGGAGCGTGTGACTGTGAGAGAGAGAGGGAGCGTGTGACTGTGTGAGAGAGAGGGAGCGTGTGACTGTGTGTGTGAGAGAGAGAGCGTGTGACTGTGTGTGTGTGTGAGAGAGAGCGTGTGACTGTATGTGTGTGAGAGAGAGCGTGTGACTGTGTGTGTGAGAGAGAGCGTGTGACTGTGAGAGAGAGAGAGCGTGTGACTGTGAGAGAGAGAGAGCGTGTGACTGTGTGAGAGAGAGGGAGCGTGTGACTGTGAGAGAGAGAGCGTGTGACTGTGTGTGAGAGAGAGCGTGTGACTGTGTGTGTGTGAGAGAGAGCGTGTGACTGTGTGAGAGAGAGAGAGAGAGAGTGTGTGACTGTGTGAGTGAGAGAGAGAGAGTGTGTGACTGTGTGAGTGAGAGAGAGAGAGTGTGTGACTGTGTGAGTGAGAGAGAGAGAGTGTGTGACTGTGTGAGTGAGAGAGAGAGAGTGTGTGACTGTGTGAGTGAGAGAGAGAGAGTGTGTGACTGTGTGAGTGAGAGAGAGAGTGTGTGACTGTGTGAGTGAGAGAGAGTGTGTGACTGTGTGAGTGAGAGAGAGTGTGTGACTGTGTGAGTGAGAGAGAGAGAGCGTGTGAGTGAGAGAGAGAGAGCGAGCGCGTGACTGTGTGAGAGAGCGAGAGCGTGCGACTGTGTGAGAGAGAGAGCGCGTGACTGTGTGTGAGAGAGAGCGAGCGCGTGACTGTGTGTGAGAGAGAGCGAGCGCGTGACTGTGTGAGAGAGAGAGCGAGCACGTGACTGTGTGAGAGAGAGACAGAGCGCGTGACTGTGTGAGAGAGAGACAGAGCGCGTGACTGTGTGAGAGAGAGACAGAGCGTGTGACTGTGTGAGAGAGAGAGAGCGTGTGACTGTGAGAGAGAGAGAGCGTGTGACTGTGAGAGAGAGGGAGCGTGTGACTGTGTGAGAGAGAGGGAGCGTGTGACTGTGTGTGAGAGAGAGAGGGAGAATATGACTATGAGAGAGAGGGAGAGTGTGACTGTGTGAGAGAGAGGGAGAGTGTGACTGTGTGAGTGAGAGAGAGCGTGTGACTGTGTGTGTGAGAGAGAGCGTGTGACTGTGTGTGTGAGAGAGAGCGTGTGACTGTGTGTTGGAGAGAGCGTGTGACTGTGTGTTGGAGAGAGCGCGTGACTGTGTGAGAGAGAGGGAGCGCGTGACTGTGTGAGAGAGACATAGCGTGTGACTGTGTGTGAGAGCGAGCGCGTGACTGTGTGAGAGAGAGAGCGAGCGCGTGACTGTGTGAGAGAGAGACAGAGCGCGTGACTGTGTGAGAGAGAGACAGAGCGTGTGACTGTGTGAGAGAGAGACAGAGCGTGTGACTGTGAGAGAGAGAGAGCGTGTGACTGTGTGAGAGAGAGGGAGCGTGTGACTGTGAGAGAGAGGGAGCGTGTGACTGTGTGAGAGAGAGGGAGCGTGTGACTGTGTGTGAGAGAGAGAGGGAGAATATGACTATGAGAGAGAGGGAGAGTGTGACTGTGTGAGAGAGAGGGAGAGTGTGACTGTGTGTGTGAGAGAGAGCGTGTGACTGTATGTGTGTGAGAGAGAGCGTGTGACTGTATGTGTGTGAGAGAGAGCGTGTGACTGTGTGTGTGAGAGAGAGCGTGTGACTTTGTGTTTGAGAGAGAGCGTGTGACTTTGTGTGAGAGAGAGGGAGCGTGTGACTGTGTGAGAGAGAGGGAGCGTGTGACTGTGTGTGAGAGAGAGCGTGTGACTGTGTGAGAGAAAGGGAGCGTGTGACTGAGAGAGGGTGCGTGTGTCTGTGTGAGAGAGAGGGAGCGTGTGACTGTGTGTGAGAGTGAGCGTGTGACTGTGTGTGTGTGAGAGAGAGCGTGTGACTGTGTGAGAGAGAGAGAGAGCGTGTGACTGAGAGAGAGCGTGTGACTTTGTGTGAGAGAGAGGGAGCGTGTGACTGTGTGAGAGAGAGGGAGCGTGTGACTGTGAGAGAGAGAGAGCGTGTGACTGTGAGAGAGAGAGAGCGTGTGACTGTGTGAGAGAGAGGGAGCGTGTGACTGTGAGAGAGAGAGCGTGTGACTGTGTGTGAGAGAGAGCGTGTGACTGTGTGTGTGTGAGAGAGAGCGTGTGACTGTGTGTGTGTGAGAGAGAGCGTGTGACTGTGTGAGAGAGAGAGAGAGAGAGTGTGTGACTGTGTGAGTGAGAGAGAGAGAGTGTGTGACTGTGTGAGTGAGAGAGAGAGAGTGTGTGACTGTGTGAGTGAGAGAGAGAGAGTGTGTGACTGTGTGAGTGAGAGAGAGTGTGTGACTGTGTGAGTGAGAGAGAGTGTGTGACTGTGTGAGTGAGAGAGAGTGTGTGACTGTGTGAGTGAGAGAGAGAGAGCGTGTGAGTGAGAGAGAGAGAGCGAGCGCGTGACTGTGTGAGAGAGCGAGAGCGTGCGACTGTGTGAGAGAGAGAGCGTGCGACTGTGTGTGAGAGAGAGCGAGCGCGTGACTGTGTGTGAGAGAGAGCGAGCGCGTGACTGTGTGAGAGAGAGAGCGAGCACGTGACTGTGTGAGAGAGAGACAGAGCGCGTGACTGTGTGAGAGAGAGACAGAGCGCGTGACTGTGTGAGAGAGAGACAGAGCGTGTGACTGTGTGAGAGAGAGAGAGCGTGTGACTGTGAGAGAGAGAGAGCGTGTGACTGTGTGAGAGAGAGGGAGCGTGTGACTGTGAGAGAGAGGGAGCGTGTGACTGTGTGAGAGAGAGGGAGCGTGTGACTGTGTGTGAGAGAGAGAGGGAGAATATGACTATGAGAGAGAGGGAGAGTGTGACTGTGTGAGAGAGAGGGAGAGTGTGACTGTGTGAGTGAGAGAGAGCGTGTGACTGTGTGTGTGAGAGAGAGCGTGTGACTGTGTGTGTGAGAGAGAGCGTGTGACTGTGTGTTGGAGAGAGCGTGTGACTGTGTGTTGGAGAGAGCGCGTGACTGTGTGAGAGAGAGGGAGCGCGTGACTGTGTGAGAGAGAGGGAGCGTGTGACTGTGTGAGAGAGACATAGCGTGTGACTGTGTGTGAGAGCGAGCGCGTGACTGTGTGAGAGAGAGAGCGAGCGCGTGACTGTGTGAGAGAGAGACAGAGCGCGTGACTGTGTGAGAGAGAGACAGAGCGTGTGACTGTGTGAGAGAGAGACAGAGCGTGTGACTGTGAGAGAGAGAGAGCGTGTGACTGTGTGAGAGAGAGGGAGCGTGTGACTGTGAGAGAGAGGGAGCGTGTGACTGTGTGAGAGAGAGGGAGCGTGTGACTGTGTGTGAGAGAGAGAGGGAGAATATGACTATGAGAGAGAGGGAGAGTGTGACTGTGTGAGAGAGAGGGAGAGTGTGACTGTGTGAGAGAGAGGGAGAGTGTGACTGTGTGTGTGAGAGAGAGCGTGTGACTGTATGTGTGTGAGAGAGAGCGTGTGAGTGTGTGTGTGTGAGAGAGAGCGTGTGACTGTGTGTGTGAGAGAGAGCGTGTGACTTTGTGTTTGAGAGAGAGCGTGTGACTTTGTGTGAGAGAGAGGGAGCGTGTGACTGTGTGAGAGAGAGGGAGCGTGTGACTGTGTGTGAGAGAGAGCGTGTGACTGTGTGAGAGAAAGGGAGCGTGTGACTGAGAGAGGGTGCGTGTGTCTGTGTGAGAGAGAGGGAGCGTGTGACTGTGTGTGAGAGTGAGCGTGTGACTGTGTGTGTGTGAGAGAGAGCGTGTGACTGTGTGAGAGAGAGAGAGAGCGTGTGACTGAGAGAGAGCGTGTGACTTTGTGTGAGAGAGAGGGAGCGTGTGACTGTGTGAGAGAGAGGGAGCGTGTGACTGTGTGAGAGAGAGAGAGCGTGTGACTGTGAGAGAGTGGGAGCGTGTGACTGTGAGAGAGAGAGGAGCGTGTGACTGTGTGTGAGAGAGAGAGGGAGAATATGACTATGAGAGAGAGGGAGAGTGTGACTGTGTGAGAGAGAGGGAGAGTGTGACTGTGTGAGAGAGAGGGAGAGTGTGACTGTGTGTGTGAGAGAGAGCGTGTGACTGTATGTGTGTGAGAGAGAGCGTGTGACTGTATGTGTGTGAGAGAGAGCGTGTGACTGTGTGTGTGAGAGAGAGCGTGTGACTTTGTGTTTGAGAGAGAGCGTGTGACTTTGTGTGAGAGAGAGGGAGCGTGTGACTGTGTGAGAGAGAGGGAGCGTGTGACTGTGTGTGAGAGAGAGCGTGTGACTGTGTGAGAGAAAGGGAGCGTGTGACTGAGAGAGGGTGCGTGTGTCTGTGTGAGAGAGAGGGAGCGTGTGACTGTGTGTGAGAGTGAGCGTGTGACTGTGTGTGTGTGAGAGAGAGCGTGTGACTGTGTGAGAGAGAGAGAGAGCGTGTGACTGAGAGAGAGCGTGTGACTTTGTGTGAGAGAGAGGGAGCGTGTGACTGTGTGAGAGAGAGGGAGCGTGTGACTGTGTGAGAGAGAGAGAGCGTGTGACTGTGAGAGAGTGGGAGCGTGTGACTGTGAGAGAGAGAGGGAGCGTGTGACTGTGTGTGAGAGAGAGAGGGAGAATATGACTATGAGAGAGAGGGAGAGTGTGACTGTGTGAGAGAGAGGGAGAGTGTGACTGTGTGAGAGAGAGGGAGAGTGTGACTGTGTGAGAGGGAGGGCGTGTGACTGTGTGTGAGAGAGGGCGTGTGACTGTGTGTGTGAGAGAGAGCGTGTGACTGTGTGTGTGAGAGAGAGCGTGTGACTGTGTGTGAGAGAGAGCGTGTGACTGTGTGAGAGAAAGGGAGCGTGTGACTGTGAGAGAGAGAGGGTGCGTGTGTCTGTGTGAGAGAGAGGGAGCGTGTGACTGTGTGTGAGAGCGAGCGTGTGACTGTGTGTGTGTGAGAGAGAGCGTGTGACTGTGTGTGTGTGAGAGAGAGCGTGTGACTGTGTGAGAGAGAGAGAGAGCGTGTGACTGAGAGAGAGCGTGTGACTTTGTGTGAGAGGGAGCGTGTGACTGTGTGAGAGAGAGGGAGCGTGTGACTGTGTGAGAGAGAGAGAGCGTGTGACTGTGAGAGAGAGGGAGCGTGTGACTGTGTGTGAGAGAGAGAGGGAGAATATGACTATGAGAGAGAGGGAGAGTGTGACTGTGTGAGAGAGAGGGAGAGTGTGACTGTGTGAGAGAGAGGGAGAGTGTGACTGTGTGAGAGGGAGGGCGTGTGACTGTGTGTGAGAGAGGGCGTGTGACTGTGTGTGTGAGAGAGAGCGTGTGACTGTGTGTGTGAGAGAGAGCGTGTGACTGTGTGTGTGAGAGAGAGCGTGTGACTGTGTGTTGGAGAGAGCGTGTGACTGTGTGAGAGAGAGGGAGCGTGTGACTGTGAGAGAGGGAGCGTGTGACTGTGTGTGAGAGAGAGCGTGTGACTGTGTGTGAGAGAGAGCGTGTGACTGTGTGTGTGTGAGAGAGAGCGTGTGACTGTGTGAGAGAGAGAGGGAGCGTGTGACTGTGTGAGAGAGAGGGAGCGTGTGACTGTGTGAGAGAGAGGGAGCGTGTGACTGTGTGAGAGAGAGGGAGCGTGTGACTGTGTGAGAGAGAGGGAGCGTGTGACTGTGTGTGTGTGAGAGAGAGAGCGTGTGACTGTGTGTGTGTGAGAGAGAGCGTGTGACTGTATGTGTGTGAGAGAGAGCGTGTGACTGTGTGTGTGAGAGAGAGCGTGTGACTGTGAGAGAGAGAGAGCGTGTGACTGTGAGAGAGAGAGAGCGTGTGACTGTGTGAGAGAGAGGGAGCGTGTGACTGTGAGAGAGGGAGCGTGTGACTGTGAGAGAGAGAGCGTGTGACTGTGTGTGAGAGAGAGCGTGTGACTGTGTGTGAGAGAGAGCGTGTGACTGTGTGTGTGTGAGAGAGAGCGTGTGACTGTGTGTGTGTGAGAGAGAGCGTGTGACTGTGTGAGAGAGAGAGAGAGGGAGCGTGTGACTGTGTGAGAGAGAGCGTGTGACTGTGTGTGAGAGAGAGCGTGTGACTGTGTGTGTGTGAGAGAGAGCGTGTGACTGTATGTGTGAGAGAGAGAGAGTGTGACTGTGTGAGAGAGAGCACTTGACTTTGTGTTTGAGAGAGAGCGTGTGACTATGTGTGAGTGAGAAGGAGCGTGTGACTGTGTGAGAGAGAGGGAGCGTGTGACTGAGAGAGAGGGAGCGTGTGACTGTGTGAGAGAGAGGGAGCGTGTGACTGTGTGTGAGAGAGGGAGAGTATGACTGTATGAGAGAGAGGGAGAGTGTGACTGTGTGAGAGACAGAGTGTGTGACTGTGTGAGTGTGAGAGCAAGCGTGTGACTGTATGTGTGAGAGAGAGAGCGTGTGACTGTGTGAGAGAGAGAGAGAGCGTGTGACTGTGTGAGAGAGAGAGGGAGCGTGTGACTGTGTGAGAGAGAGGGAGCGTGTGACTGTGTGAGAGAGAGAGCGTGTGACTGTGTGTGTGTGTGAGAGAGAGCGTGTGACTGTATGTGTGTGAGAGAGAGCGTGTGACTGTGTGTGTGAGAGAGAGCGTGTGACTGTATGTGTGTGAGAGAGAGCGTGTGACTGTATGTGTGAGAGAGGGAGCGTGTGACTGTGAGAGAGAGAGAGCGTGTGACTGTGAGAGAGAGAGAGCGTGTGACTGTGTGTGTGAGAGGGAGCGTGTGACTGTGTGTGAGAGAGAGCGTGTGACTGTGTGTGTGAGAGCGAGCGTGTGACTGTATGTGTGAGAGAGAGCGTGTGACTGTGTGAGAGAGAGAGTGAGCGTGTGACTGTGAGAGAGAGCGTGTGACTGTGTGTGTGAGAGAGAGCGTGTGACTGTATGTGTGTGAGAGAGAGCGTGTGACTGTGTGTGTGAGAGAGCGTGTGACTGTATGTGTGTGAGAGAGAGCGTGTGACTGTATGTGTGAGAGAGGGAGCGTGTGACTGTGAGAGAGAGAGCGTGTGACTGTGAGAGAGAGAGAGCGTGTGACTGTGTGAGAGAGAGGGAGCGTGTGACTGTGTGTGAGAGAGAGCGTGTGACTGTGTGTGAGAGAGAGCGTGTGACTGTATGTGTGTGAGAGAGCGCGTGTGACTGTGTGTGTGAGAGAGCGTGTGACTGTATGTGTGTGAGAGAGAGCGTGTGACTGTATGTGTGAGAGAGGGAGCGTGTGACTGTGAGAGAGAGAGAGCGTGTGACTGTGTGAGAGAGAGGGAGCGTGTGACTGTGTGTGAGAGAGAGCGTGTGACTGTGTGTGTGAGAGCGAGCGTGTGACTGTATGTGTGAGAGAGAGAGCGTGTGACTGTGTGAGAGAGAGAGTGAGCGTGTGACTGTGAGAGAGAGCGTGTGACTGTGTGTGTGAGAGAGAGCGTGTGACTGTATGTGTGTGATAGAGAGCGTGTGACTGTGTGAGAGAGAGCGTGTGACTGTGTGTTCGAGAGAGCGTGTGACTGTGTGAGAGAGAGGGAGCGTGTGACTGTGAGAGAGAGGGAGCGTGTGACTGTGTGAGAGAGAGGGAGCGTGTGACTGTGTGAGAGAGAGGGAGCGTGTGACTGTGTGAGAGAGGGAGAGTATGACTGTGTGTGTGAGAGAGAGCGTGTGACTGTATGTGTGTGAGAGAGAGCGTGTGACTGTGTGTGTGAGAGAGAGCGTGTGACTGTGTGTGTGTGAGAGAGAGCGTGTGACTGAGAGAGAGCGTGTGACTTTGTGTTTGAGAGAGCGTGTGACTTTGTGTGAGAGAGGGGGAGCGTGTGACTGTGTGAGAGAGAGGGAGCGTGTGACTGTGTGTGAGAGAGAGCGTGTGACTGTGTGAGAGAAAGGGAGCGTGTGACTGTGAGAGAGAGAGGGTGCGTGTGTCTGTGTGAGAGAGAGGGAGCGTGTGACTGTGTGAGAGAGAGACAGAGCGTGTGACTGTGTGAGAGAGAGAGAGAGCGTGTGACTGTGAGAGAGAGAGAGCGTGTGACTGAGAGAGAGAGAGAGAGCGCGTGACTGTGAGAGAGAGAGAGCGCGTGACTGTGAGAGAGAGAGAGCGTGTGACTGTGTGAGAGAGAGAGAGAGCGTGTGACTGTGAGAGAGAGAGAGCGTGTGACTGTGAGAGAGAGAGAGCGAGCGTGTGACTGTGTGAGAGGGAGGGAGCGTGTGACTGTGAGAGAGAGGGAGCGTGTGACTGTGTGAGAGAGAGGGAGCGTGTGACTGTGTGAGAGAGGGAGAGTATGACTGTGTGTGTGAGAGAGAGCGTGTGACTGTATGTGTGTGAGAGAGAGCGTGTGACTGTGTGTGTGAGAGAGAGCGTATGACTGTGTGTGTGTGAGAGAGAGCGTGTGACTGTGAGAGAGAGCGTGTGACTTTGTGTTTGAGAGAGAGCGTGTGACTTTGTGTGAGAGAGAGGGAGCGTGTGACTGTGTGAGAGAGAGGGAGCGTGTGACTGTGTGTGAGAGAGAGCGTGTGACTGTGTGAGAGAAAGGGAGCGTGTGACTGTGAGAGAGAGAGGGTGCGTGTGTCTGTGTGAGAGAGAGGGAGCGTGTGACTGTGTGAGAGAGAGACAGAGCGTGTGTCTGTGTGAGAGAGAGGGAGCGTGTGACTGTGTGAGAGAGAGACAGAGCGTGTGACTGTGTGAGAGAGAGAGAGAGCGTGTGACTGTGAGAGAGAGAGAGCGTGTGACTGAGAGAGAGAGAGAGAGCGCGTGACTGAGAGAGAGAGAGAGAGCGCGTGACTGTGAGAGAGAGAGAGCGTGTGACTGTGTGAGAGAGAGAGAGAGCGTGTGACTGTGAGAGAGAGAGCGTGTGACTGTGAGAGAGAGAGAGAGAGCGTGTGACTGTGTAAGAGAGAGCATGTAATTGTGTGTGAGAGAGAGAGCGTGCGGCTGTGTGTGAGAGAGACAGAGCGTGCGACTGTCTGAGAGAGACAGAGCGTGCGACTGTCTGAGAGAGACAGAGCGTGCGACTGTCTGAGAGAGACAGAGCGTGCGACTGTCTGAGAGAGACAGAGCGTGCGACTGTGTGAGAGAGAGAACGCGTGTGACTGTGTGAGAGAGAGAACGCGTGTGACTGTAAGAGAGAGAGCGCGTGTGACTGAGAGAGAGCGCGTGTGACTGAGAGAGAGAGCGTGTGACTGTGAGAGAGAGAGAGCGTGTGACTGTGAGAGAGCGCGTGTGACTGAGAGAGAACGCGTGTGACTGTAAGAGAGAGAGCGCGTGTGACTGAGAGAGAGCGCGTGTGACTGAGAGAGAGAGCGTGTGACTGTGAGAGAGAGAGAGCGTGTGACTGTGAGAGAGAGAGAGCGTGTGACTGTGTGAGAGAGAGAGCGCGTGACTGTGTGAGAGAGAGAAGGCGCGTGACTGTGTGAGAGAGACATAGCGTGTGACTGTGTGTGAGAGAGAGCGCGTGACTGTGTGAGAGCGTGTGACTGTGAGATAGAGGGAGAAAACGTGTGACTGTGTAAGAGAGCATGTAACTGTGTGAGAGAGAGAGAGCGTGTGACTGAGTGAGAGAGAGAGAGAGCGTGTGACTGTGAGAGAGAGAGAGAGAGAGCGTGTGACTGTGTAAGAGAGAGCATGTAATTGTGTGTGTGAGAGAGAGCGTGTGGCTGTGTGTGAGAGAGACAGAGCGTGCGACTGTCTGAGAGAGACAGAGCGTGCGACTGTGTGAGAGAGAGAACGCGTGTGACTGTGTGAGAGAGAGAACGCGTGTGACTGTAAGAGAGAGAGCGCGTGTGACTGAGAGAGAGCGCGTGTGACTGAGAGAGAGCGCGTGTGACTGAGAGAGAGCGCGTGTGACTGTGAGAGAGAGAGAGCGTGTGACTGTGTGAGAGAGAGAGCGCGTGACTGTGTGAGAGAGAGAAGGCGCGTGACTGTGTGAGAGAGACATAGCGTGTGACTGTGTGTGAGAGAGAGCGCGTGACTGTGTGAGAGCGTGTGACTGTGAGATAGAGGGAGAAAACGTGTGACTGTGTAAGAGAGCATGTAACTGTGTGTGTGAGAGAGAGCGTGTGACTGTGAGAGAGAGAGAGCGTGTGACTGAGTGAGAGAGAGAGAGCGTGTGACTGAGTGAGAGAGAGAGAGAGTGTGACTGTGTGAGTGAGAGAGAGAGAGAGTGTGACTGTGAGTGAGAGAGAGTGTGACTGTGTGAGAGAGAGACAGAGCGTGTGACTGTGTGAGAGAGAGAACGCGTGTGACTGTGTGAGAGAGAGAGCGCGTGTGACTGTGAGAGAGAGAGCGCGTGTGACTGTGAGAGAGCGCGTGTGACTGTGAGAGAGCGCGTGTGACTGAGAGAGAGCGCGTGTGACTGAGAGAGAGAGCGCGTGTGACTGAGAGAGAGAGCGTGTGTGACTGTGAGAGAGAGAGCGGGTGTGACTGTGTGAGAGAGAGAGCGGGTGTGACTGTGTGAGAGAGCGAGAGCGTGCGACTGTGTGAGAGAGAGAGCGTGCGACTGTGTGAGAGAGACAGAGCGCGTGACTGTGTGAGAGAGAGACAGAGCGTGTGACTGTGTGAGAGAGAGAGAGAGCGTGTGACTGTGAGAGAGAGAGAGCGTGTGACTGTGTGTGAGAGAGAGAGCGCGTGACTGTGTGAGAGAGAGAAGGCGCGTGACTGTGTGAGAGAGACATAGCGTGTGACTGTGTGTGAGAGAGAGCGCGTGACTGTGTGAGAGCGTGTGACTGTGAGAGAGAGGGAGAAAACGTGTGACTATGTAAGAGAGCATGTAACTGTGTGTGTGAGAGAGAGAGCGTGTGACTGTGAGAGAGAGAGAGCGTGTGACTGAGTGAGAGAGAGAGAGCGTGTGACTGAGTGAGAGAGAGAGAGTGTGACTGTGAGTGAGAGAGAGAGAGTGTGTGACTGTGTGAGTGAGAGAGAGAGAGAGTGTGACTGTGTGAGTGAGAGAGAGAGAGAGTGTGACTGTGTGAGTGAGAGAGAGAGAGAGTGTGACTGTGTGAGTGAGAGAGAGAGAGAGTGTGACTGTGTGAGTGAGAGAGAGAGAGAGTGTGACTGTGTGAGTGAGAGAGAGAGAGAGTGTGACTGTGTGAGTGAGAGAGAGAGAGAGTGTGACTGTGTGAGTGAGAGACAGAGCGTGTGACTGTGTGAGAGAGAGACAGAGCGTGTGACTGTGTGAGAGAGAGAGAGAGCGTGTGACTGTGAGAGAGAGAGAGCGTGTGACTGTGAGAGAGAGAGAGCGCGTGAGCGCGTGAGAGAGAGAGAGAGAGCGCGTGACTGTGAGAGAGAGAGAGCGTGTGACTGAGAGAGAGAGAGAGAGCGCGTGACTGTGTGAGAGAGAGAAGGCGTGTGACTGAGAGAGAGAGAGCGTGTGACTGTGAGAGAGAGAGAGAGAGAGCGTGTGACTGTGTAAGAGAGAGCATGTAATTGTGTGTGTGAGAGAGAGCGTGTGGCTGTGTGTGAGAGAGACAGAGCGTGCGACCGTCTGAGAGAGACAGAGCGTGCGACTGTCTGAGAGAGAGAACGCGTGTGACTGTGTGAGAGAGAGAACGCGTGTGACTGTGAGAGAGAGAGCGCGTGTGACTGAGAGAGAGCGCGTGTGACTGAGAGAGAGCGCGTGTGACTGAGAGAGAGAGCGGGTGTGACTGTGAGAGAGAGAGCGGGTGTGACTGTGTGAGAGAGCGAGAGCGTGCGACTGTGTGAGAGCGAGAGCGTGTGACTGTGTGTGAGAGAGAGAGAGCGCGTGACTGTGTGAGAGAGAGACAGAGCGCGTGACTGTGTGAGAGAGAGACAGAGCGCGTGACTGTGTGAGAGAGAGACAGAGCGTGTGACTGTGTGAGAGAGAGACAGAGCGTGTGACTGTGTGAGAGAGAGAGAGCGTGTGACTGTGAGAGAGAGAGAGAGCGTGTGACTGTGAGAGAGAGAGAGCGTGTGACTGTGAGAGAGAGAGAGCGTGTGACTGTGTGAGAGAGAGAGAGCGCGTGACTGTGTGAGAGAGAGAAGGCGTGTGACTGTGTGAGAGAGACATAGCGTGTGACTGTGTGTGAGAGAGAGCGTGTGACTGTGTGTGAGAGAGAGAGAGCGCGTGACTGTGTGTGAGAGAGAGAGAGCGCGTGACTGTGTGTGAGAGAGAGAGAGCGCGTGACTGTGTGAGAGAGAGACAGAGCGTGTGACTGTGTGAGAGAGAGAGAGCGTGTGACTGTGAGAGAGAGAAGGCGTGTGACTGTGAGAGAGAGAGCGCGTGACTGTGTGAGAGCGTGTGACTGTGAGAGAGAGGGAGAAAACGTGTGACTGTGTAAGAGAGCATGTAACTGTGTGTGTGAGAGAGAGCGTGTGACTGTGAGAGAGAGAGAGCGTGTGACTGAGTGAGAGAGAGAGAGCGTGTGACTGAGTGAGAGAGAGAGAGAGTGTGACTGTGTGAGTGAGAGAGAGAGAGAGTGTGTGACTGTGTGAGTGAGAGAGAGAGAGAGTGTGTGACTGTGTGAGTGAGAGAGAGAGAGTGTGTGACTGTGTGAGTGAGAGAGAGAGAGCGTGTGAGTGAGAGAGAGAGAGCGTGTGAGTGAGAGAGAGAGAGCGTGTGAGTGAGAGAGAGAGAGCGTGTGACTGAGAGAGAGAGAGCGTGTGACTGTGTGAGAGACATAGCGTGTGACTGTGTGTGAGAGAGAGCGTGTGACTGTGTGTGAGAGAGAGAGAGCGTGTGACTGTGTGTGAGAGAGAGAGAGCGTGTGACTGTGAGTGTGTGAGAGAGAGCGTGTGACTGTGTGTGTGTGAGAGAGAGCGTGTGACTGTGTGTGTGAGAGAGAGCGTGTGACTGTGTGTGAGAGAGAGCGTGTGACTGTGAGAGAGAGAGAGCGTGTGACTGTGTGTGAGAGAGAGGGAGCGTGTGACTGTGTGTGAGAGAGAGGGAGCGTGTGACTGTGTGTGAGAGAGAGAGAGCGTGTGAGTGAGAGAGAGAGAGCGTGTGAGTGAGAGAGAGAGAGCGTGTGACTGTGTGAGAGAGCGAGAGCGTGCGACTGTGTGAGAGAGAGAAGGCGCGTGACTGTAAGAGAGAGAGCGCGCGTGACTGAGAGAGAGCGCGTGTGACTGAGAGAGAGCGCGTGTGACTGAGAGAGAGAGCGTGTGACTGTGAGAGAGAGAGAGCGTGTGACTGTGAGAGAGAGAGAGCGTGTGACTGTGTGAGAGAGAGAGCGTGTGACTGTGTGAGAGAGAGAGCGCGTGACTGTGTGAGAGAGAGAAGGCGCGTGACTGTGTGAGAGAGACATAGCGTGTGACTGTGTGTGAGAGAGAGCGCGTGACTGTGTGAGAGCGTGTGACTGTGAGATAGAGGGAGAAAACGTGTGACTGTGTAAGAGAGCATGTAACTGTGTGTGTGAGAGAGAGCGTGTGACTGTGAGAGAGAGAGAGCGTGTGACTGAGTGAGAGAGAGAGAGAGCGTGTGACTGTGAGAGAGAGAGAGAGAGCGTGTGACTGTGTAAGAGAGAGCATGTAATTGTGTGTGAGAGAGAGAGCGTGTGGCTGTGTGTGAGAGAGACAGAGCGTGCGACTGTCTGAGAGAGACAGAGCGTGCGACTGTCTGAGAGAGACAGAGCGTGCGACTGTCTGAGAGAGACAGAGCGTGCGACTGTCTGAGAGAGACAGAGCGTGCGACTGTGTGAGAGAGAGAACGCGTGTGACTGTGTGAGAGAGAGAACGCGTGTGACTGTAAGAGAGAGAGCGCGTGTGACTGAGAGAGAGCGCGTGTGACTGAGAGAGAGCGCGTGTGTGACTGAGAGAGAGAGAGCGGGTGTGACTGTGTGAGAGAGCGAGAGCGTGCGACTGTGTGAGAGAGAGAGCGCGTGACTGTGAGAGAGAGACAGAGCGCGTGACTGTGTGAGAGAGAGACAGAGCGTGTGACTGTGTGAGAGAGAGAGAGAGCGTGTGACTGTGAGAGAGAGAGAGCGTGTGACTGTGTGTGAGAGAGAGAGCGCGTGACTGTGTGAGAGAGAGAAGGCGCGTGACTGTGTGAGAGAGACATAGCGTGTGACTGTGTGTGAGAGAGAGCGCGTGACTGTGTGAGAGCGTGTGACTGTGAGAGAGAGGGAGAAAACGTGTGACTATGTAAGAGAGCATGTAACTGTGTGTGTGAGAGAGAGAGCGTGTGACTGTGAGAGAGAGAGAGCGTGTCACTGAGTGAGAGAGAGAGAGCGTGTGACTGAGTGAGAGAGAGAGAGTGTGACTGTGAGTGAGAGAGAGAGAGAGTGTGACTGTGTGAGTGAGAGAGAGAGAGAGTGTGACTGTGTGAGTGAGAGAGAGAGAGTGTGACTGTGTGAGTGAGAGAGAGAGAGAGTGTGACTGTGTGAGTGAGAGACAGAGCGTGTGACTGTGTGAGAGAGAGACAGAGCGTGTGACTGTGTGAGAGAGAGAGAGAGCGTGTGACTGTGAGAGAGAGAGAGCGTGTGACTGAGAGAGAGAGAGCGCGTGACTGTGAGAGAGAGAGAGCGTGTGACTGTGTGAGAGAGAGAGAGAGCGTGTGACTGTGAGAGAGAGAGCGTGTGACTGTGAGAGAGAGAGCGTGTGACTGAGAGAGAGAGAGAGAGCGCGTGACTGTGTGAGAGAGAGAAGGCGTGTGACTGAGAGAGAGAGAGCGTGTGACTGTGAGAGAGAGAGAGAGAGAGCGTGTGACTGTGTAAGAGAGAGCATGTAATTGTGTGTGTGAGAGAGAGCGTGTGACTGAGAGAGAGAGAGAGAGCGCGTGACTGTGTGAGAGAGAGAAGGCGTGTGACTGAGAGAGAGAGAGCGTGTGACTGTGAGAGAGAGAGAGAGAGAGAGCGTGTGACTGTGTAAGAGAGAGCATGTAATTGTGTGTGTGAGAGAGAGCGTGTGACTGAGAGAGAGAGAGAGAGCGCGTGACTGTGTGAGAGAGAGAAGGCGTGTGACTGAGAGAGAGAGAGCGTGTGACTGTGAGAGAGAGAGAGAGAGAGAGCGTGTGACTGTAAGAGAGAGCATGTAATTGTGTGTGTGAGAGAGAGCGTGTGACTGAGAGAGAGAGAGAGAGCGCGTGACTGTGTGAGAGAGAGAAGGCGTGTGACTGAGAGAGAGAGAGCGTGTGACTGTGAGAGAGAGAGAGCGTGTGACTGTGTAAGAGAGAGCATGTAATTGTGTGTGTGAGAGAGAGCGTGTGGCTGTGTGTGAGAGAGACAGAGCGTGCGACCGTCTGAGAGAGACAGAGCGTGCGACTGTCTGAGAGAGAGAACGCGTGTGACTGTGTGAGAGAGAGAACGCGTGTGACTGTGAGAGAGAGAGCGCGTGTGACTGAGAGAGAGCGCGTGTGACTGAGAGAGAGCGCGTGTGACTGAGAGAGAGAGCGTGTGTGACTGTGAGAGAGAGAGCGGGTGTGACTGTGTGAGAGAGCGAGAGCGTGCGACTGTGTGAGAGCGAGAGCGTGTGACTGTGTGAGAGAGAGAGAGAGCGCGTGACTGTGTGAGAGAGAGACAGAGCGTGTGACTGTGTGAGAGAGAGACAGAGCGTGTGACTGTGTGAGAGAGAGAGAGCGTGTGACTGTGAGAGAGAGAGAGCGTGTGACTGTGAGAGAGAGAGAGCGTGTGACTGTGTGAGAGAGAGAGAGCGCGTGACTGTGTGAGAGAGAGAGAGCGCGTGACTGTGTGAGAGAGAGAAGGCGTGTGACTGTGTGAGAGAGACATAGCGTGTGACTGTGTGTGAGAGAGAGCGTGTGACTGTGTGTGAGAGAGAGAGAGCGCGTGACTGTGTGTGAGAGAGAGAGAGCGCGTGACTGTGTGAGAGAGAGACAGAGCGTGTGACTGTGTGAGAGAGAGAGAGCGTGTGACTGTGAGAGAGAGAAGGCGTGTGACTGTGTGAGAGAGAGAGCGCGTGACTGTGTGAGAGCGTGTGACTGTGAGAGAGAGGGAGAAAACGTGTGACTGTGTAAGAGAGCATGTAACTGTGTGTGTGAGAGAGAGCGTGTGACTGTGAGAGAGAGAGAGCGTGTGACTGAGTGAGAGAGAGAGAGCGTGTGACTGAGTGAGAGAGAGAGAGCGTGTGACTGTGTGAGTGAGAGAGAGAGAGAGTGTGTGACTGTGTGAGTGAGAGAGAGAGAGAGTGTGTGACTGTGTGAGTGAGAGAGAGAGAGAGTGTGTGACTGTGTGAGTGAGAGAGAGAGAGAGTGTGTGACTGTGTGAGTGAGAGAGAGAGAGTGTGTGACTGTGTGAGTGAGAGAGAGAGAGTGTGTGACTGTGTGAGTGAGAGAGAGAGAGTGTGTGAGTGAGAGAGAGAGAGTGTGTGAGTGAGAGAGAGAGAGTGTGTGAGTGAGAGAGAGAGAGCGTGTGAGTGAGAGAGAGAGAGCGTGTGACTGAGAGAGAGAGAGCGTGTGACTGTGTGAGAGACATAGCGTGTGACTGTGTGTGAGAGAGAGCGTGTGACTGTGTGTGAGAGAGAGAGAGCGTGTGACTGTGAGTGAGAGAGAGAGAGCGTGTGACTGTGAGTGTGTGAGAGAGAGCGTGTGACTGTGTGTGTGTGAGAGAGAGCGTGTGACTGTGTGTGTGAGAGAGAGCGTGTGACTGTGTGTGTGAGAGAGAGCGTGTGACTGTGTGTGAGAGAGAGCGTGTGACTGTGAGAGAGAGAGAGCGTGTGACTGTGTGTGAGAGAGAGAGAGCGTGTGACTGTGTGTGAGAGAGAGAGAGCGTGTGAGTGAGAGAGAGAGAGCGTGTGACTGTGTGAGAGAGGGAGAAAACGTGTGACTGTGTAAGAGAGAGCATGTAACTGTGTGTGTGTGAGAGAGAGAGAGAGCGTGTGGGTGTGTGTGTGAGAGAGAGAGCGTGTGGGTGTGTGTGTGAGAGAGAGAGCGTGTGACTGTGTGTGAGAGAGAGAGCGTGTGACTGTGTGTGAGAGAGAGAGAGCGTGTGACTGTGAGAGAGAGCGTGTGACTGTGAGAGAGAGCGTGTGACTTTGTGTGTGAGAGAGAGCATGTGGCTGTGTGTGAGAGAGAGCGTGTGGCTGTGTGTGAGAGAGAGCGTGCGGCTGTGTGTGAGAGAGAGAGAGCGTGCGGCTGTGTGTGAGAGAGAGAGAGCGTGCGGCTGTGTGAGAGAGAGAGAGCGCGTGCGGCTGTGTGAGAGAGAGAGAGCGCGTGCGACTGTGTGAGAGAGAGAGCGCGCGTGTGACTGTGTGAGAGAGAGAGAGAGCGCGTGCGACTGTGTGAGAGAGAGCGTGTGACTGTGTGTGAGAGAGAGCACGCGTGTGACTGTGAGAGAGAGCACGCGTGTGACTGTGAGAGAGAGCACGCGTGTGGCTGTGAGAGAGAGAGCGCGTGTGACTGTGTGAGAGAGCACGTGTGACTGTGTGAGAGAGAGAGCACGTGTGACTGTGAGAGAGCACGTGCGACTGTGTGTGTGAGAGAGAGCGTGTGACTGTGTGTGAGAGAGAGCGCGTGAGACAGAGAGAGAGCGCGTGTGACTGAGAGAGAGAGCGCGTGTGACTGAGAGAGAGAGCGGGTGTGACTGTGTGAGAGAGCGAGAGCGTGCGACTGTGTGAGAGAGAGACCGCGTGACTGTGTGTGAGAGAGAGCGAGCGCGTGACTGTGTGTGAGAGAGAGCGAGCGCGTGACTGTGTGAGAGAGAGACAGAGCGCGTGACTGTGTGAGAGAGAGACAGAGCGTGTGACTGTGTGAGAGAGAGAGAGAGCGTGTGACTGTGAGAGAGAGAGAGCGTGTGACTGTGAGAGAGAGAGAGCGTGTGACTGTGTGAGAGAGAGGGAGCGTGTGACTGTGAGAGAGAGCGTGTGACTTTGTGTGAGAGAGAGGGAGCGTGTGACTGTGTGAGAGAGGGAGAGTATGACTGTGTGTGTGTGAGAGAGACCGTGTGACTGTATGTGTGTGAGAGAGAGCGTGTGACTGTATGTGTGTGAGAGAGAGCGTGTGACTGTGTGTGTGAGAGAGAGCGTGTGACTGTGTGTGTGTGAGAGAGTGCGTGTGACTGTGTGAGAGAGAGAGAGAGCGTGTGACTGTGAGAGAGAGCGTGTGACTTTGTGTTTGAGAGAGAGCGTGTGACTTTGTGTGAGAGAGAGGGAGCGTGTGACTGTGTGAGAGAGAGGGAGCGTGTGACTGTGTGTGAGAGAGAGCGTGTGACTGTGTGAGAGAAAGGGAGCGTGTGACTGTGAGAGAGAGAGGGTGCGTGTGTCTGTGTGAGAGAGAGGGAGCGTGTGAATGTGTGTGAGAGCGAGCGTGTGACTCTGTGTGTGTGAGAGAGCGTGTGACTGTGTGTGTGTGTGAGAGAGAGCGTGTGACTGTGTGAGAGAGAGAGAGAGCGTGTGACTGAGAGAGAGCGTGTGACTTTGTGTGAGAGAGAGGGAGCGTGTGACTGTGAGAGAGAGAGGGAGCGTGTGACTGTGTGAGAGAGAGAGAGCGTGTGACTGTGAGAGAGAGGGAGCGTGTGACTGTGAGAGAGAGAGGGAGCGTGTGACTGTGTGTGAGAGAGAGAGGGAGAATATGACTATGAGAGAGAGGGAGAGTGTGACTGTGTGAGAGAGAGGGAGAGTGTGACTGTGTGAGAGAGAGGGAGAGTGTGACTGTGTGAGAGGGAGGGCGTGTGACTGTGTGTGAGAGAGAGCGTGTGACTGTGTGTGTGAGAGAGAGCGTGTGACTGTGTGTTGGAGAGAGCGTGTGACTGTGTGTTGGAGAGAGCGTGTGACTGTGTGTTGGAGAGAGCGTGTGACTGTGTGAGAGAGAGGGAGCGTGTGACTGTGAGAGAGAGAGCGTGTGACTGTGTGTGAGAGAGAGCGTGTGACTGTGTGTGAGAGAGAGCGTGTGACTGTGTGTGTGTGAGAGAGAGCGTGTGACTGTGTGAGAGAGAGAGAGAGCGTGTGACTGTGTGAGAGAGAGGGAGCGTGTGACTGTGTGAGAGAGAGGGGGCGTGTGACTGTGTGAGAGAGAGGGAGCGTGTGACTGTGTGAGAGAGAGAGCGTGTGACTGTGTGTGTGTGTGAGAGAGAGCGTGTGACTGTATGTGTGTGAGAGAGAGCGTGTGACTGTGTGTGTGAGAGAGAGCGTGTGACTGTGAGAGAGAGAGAGCGTGTGACTGTGAGAGAGAGAGAGCGTGTGACTGTGAGAGAGAGAGAGCGTGTGACTGTGTGAGAGAGAGGGAGCGTGTGACTGTGAGAGAGAGAGCGTGTGACTGTGTATGAGAGAGAGCGTGTGACTGTGTGTGTGTGAGAGAGAGCGTGTGACTGTGTGAGAGAGAGAGAGGGAGCGTGTGACTGTGTGTGAGAGAGAGCGTGTGACTGTGTGTGTGAGAGAGCGTGTGACTGTGTGTGTGTGAGAGAGAGCGTGTGACTATGTGTGAGAGAGAGAGAGTGTGACTGTGTGAGAGAGAGCACTTGACTTTGTGTTTGAGAGAGAGCGTGTGACTATGTGTGAGTGAGAAGGAGCGTGTGACTGTGTGAGAGAGAGGGAGCGTGTGACTGTGAGAGAGAGGGAGCGTGTGACTGTGTGAGAGAGAGGGAGCGTGTGACTGTGTGTGAGAGAGGGAGAGTATGACTGTATGAGAGAGAGGGAGAGTATGACTGTATGAGAGAGAGGGAGAGTGTGACTGTGTGAGAGAGAGAGCGTGTGACTGTGTGTGTGTGTGAGAGAGAGCGTGTGACTGTGTGTGTGAGAGAGAGCGTGTGACTGTATGTGTGTGAGAGAGAGCGTGTGACTGTATGTGTGAGAGAGGGAGCGTGTGACTGTGAGAGAGAGAGAGCGTGTGACTGTGTGAGAGAGAGGGAGCGTGTGACTGTGTGTGAGAGAGAGCGTGTGACTGTGTGTGTGAGAGCGAGCGTGTGACTGTATGTGTGAGAGAGAGAGCGTGTGACTGTGTGAGAGAGAGAGTGAGCGTGTGACTGTGAGAGAGAGCGTGTGACTGTGTGTGTGAGAGAGAGCGTGTGACTGTATGTGTGTGAGAGAGAGCGTGTGACTGTGTGTGTGAGAGAGAGCGTGTGACTGTGTGTGTGAGAGAGCGTGTGACTGTGTGTGTGTGAGAGAGAGCGTGTGACTGTATGTGTGAGAGAGAGAGAGTGTGACTGTGTGAGAGAGAGCACTTGACTTTGTGTGTGAGAGAGAGCACTTGACTTTGTGTTTGAGAGAGAGCGTGTGACTATGTGTGAGTGAGAAGGAGCGTGTGACTGTGTGAGAGAGAGGGAGCGTGTGACTGTGAGAGAGAGGGAGAGTGTGACTGTGTGAGAGAGAGAGTGTGTGACTGTGTGAGTGTGAGAGCAAGCGTGTGACTGTATGTGTGAGAGAGAGAGCGTGTGACTGTGTGAGAGAGAGAGGGAGCGTGTGACTGTGTGAGAGAGAGAGGGAGCGTGTGACTGTGTGAGAGAGAGGGAGCGTGTGACTGTGTGAGAGAGAGAGCGTGTGACTGTGTGTGTGTGTGAGAGAGAGCGTGTGACTGTATGTGTGTGAGAGAGAGCGTGTGACTGTGTGTGTGAGAGAGAGCGTGTGACTGTATGTGTGTGAGAGAGAGCGTGTGACTGTATGTGTGAGAGAGGGAGCGTGTGACTGTGAGTGAGAGGGAGCGTGTGACTGTGAGAGAGAGGGAGCGTGTGACTGTGTGTGAGAGAGAGCGTGTGACTGTGTGTGTGAGAGCGAGCGTGTGACTGTATGTGTGTGAGAGAGAGCGTGTGACTGTATGTGTGAGAGAGGGAGCGTGTGACTGTGAGAGAGAGAGAGCGGGTGACTGTGTGAGAGAGAGGGAGCGTGTGACTGTGTGTGAGAGAGAGCGTGTGACTGTGTGTGTGAGAGCGAGCGTGTGACTGTATGTGTGAGAGAGAGAGCGTGTGACTGTGTGAGAGAGAGAGTGAGCGTGTGACTGTGAGAGAGAGCGTGTGACTGTGTGTGAGAGAGAGCGTGTGACTGTGTGTGTGAGAGCGAGCGTGTGACTGTATGTGTGAGAGAGAGAGCGTGTGACTGTGTGAGAGAGAGAGTGAGCGTGTGACTGTGAGAGTGAGCGTGTGACTGTGAGAGAGAGCGTGTGACTGTGTGTGTGAGAGAGCGTGTGACTATGTGTGTGAGAGAGAGCGTGTGACTGTGTGTGTGAGAGAGAGCGTGTGACTGTGTGTGTGAGAGAGAGCGTGTGACTGTATGTGTGAGAGAGAGAGCGTGTGACTGTGTGAGAGAGAGAGAGAGAGAGAGTGTGACTGTGTGAGAGAGAGCATGTGACTGTGAGAGAGAGCACTTGACTTTGTGTTTGAGAGAGAGCGTGTGACTATGTGTGTGAGAGAGAGGGAGAGTGTGACTGTGTGAGAGAGAGGGAGAGTATGACTATGAGAGAGAGGGAGCGTGTGACTGTGTGTGAGAGAGGGAGAGTATGACTGTATGAGAGAGAGGGAGAGTGTGACTGTGTGAGAGAGAGAGTGTGTGACTGTGTGAGTGTGAGAGCAAGCGTGTGACTGTATGTGTGAGAGAGAGAGCGTGTGACTGTGTGAGAGAGAGAGGGAGCGTGTGACTGTGTGAGAGAGAGGGAGCGTGTGACTGTGTGAGAGAGAGGGAGCGTGTGACTGTGTGAGAGAGAGAGCGTGTGACTGTGTGTGTGTGTGAGAGAGAGCGTGTGACTGTATGTGTGTGAGAGAGAGCGTGTGACTGTATGTGTGTGAGAGAGAGCGTGTGACTGTATGTGTGTGAGAGAGAGCGTGTGACTGTGTGTGTGAGAGAGCGTGTGACTGTATGTGTGTGAGAGAGAGCGTGTGACTGTATGTGTGAGAGAGGGAGCGTGTGACTGTGAGAGAGAGAGAGCGTGTGACTGTGTGAGAGAGAGGGAGCGTGTGACTGTGTGTGAGAGAGAGCGTGTGACTGTGTGTGTGAGAGCGAGCGTGTGACTGTATGTGTGAGAGAGAGAGCGTGTGACTGTGTGAGAGAGAGAGTGAGCGTGTGACTGTGAGAGAGAGCGTGTGACTGTGTGTGAGAGAGAGAGCGTGTGACTGTATGTGTGTGAGAGAGAGCGTGTGACTGTGTGTGTGAGAGAGAGCGTGTGACTGTATGTGTGTGAGAGAGAGCGTGTGACTGTATGTGTGAGAGAGGGAGCGTGTGACTGAGAGAGAGAGGGAGCGTGTGATTGAGAGAGAGAGGGAGCGTGTGACTGTGAGAGAGAGAGAGCGTGTGACTGTGAGAGAGAGGGAGCGTGTGACTGTGTGAGAGAGAGGGAGCGTGTGACTGTGTGTGAGAGAGAGCGTGTGACTGTGTGTGTGAGAGCGAGCGTGTGACTGTATGTGTGAGAGAGAGAGCGTGTGACTGTGTGAGAGAGAGAGTGAGCGTGTGACTGTGAGAGAGAGCGTGTGACTGTGTGTGTGAGAGAGAGCGTGTGACTGTGTGTGTGAGAGAGAGCATGTGACTGTATGTGTGTGATAGAGAGCGTGTGACTGTGTGTTGGAGAGAGCGTGTGACTGTGAGAGAGAGGGAGCGTGTGACTGTGAGAGAGAGAGGGAGCGTGTGGCTGTGTGAGAGAGAGGGAGCGTGTGGCTGTGTGAGAGAGAGGGAGCGTGTGACTGTGTGTGTGAGAGAGAGAGCGTGTGACTGTGTGTGTGAGAGAGAGAGTGTGTGACTGTGTGTGAGAGAGAGAGCGTGTGACTGTATGTGTGAGAGAGAGAGCGTGTGACTGTGTGAGAGAGAGAGAGAGAGAGTGTGACTGTGTGAGAGAGAGCATGTGACTGTGAGAGAGAGCACTTGACTTTGTGTTTGAGAGAGAGCGTGTGACTATGTGTGTGAGAGAGAGGGAGAGTGTGACTGTGTGAGAGAGAGGGAGAGTGTGACTGTGTGAGAGAGAGGGAGAGTGTGACTGTGTGAGAGAGAGGAAGAGTGTGACTGTGTGAGAGAGAGGGAGCGTGTGACTGTGTGTGAGAGGGGGAGCGTTTGACTGTGTGTGAGAGAGGGAGCGTTTGACTGTGTGTGAGAGAGGGAGAGTATGACTGTATGAGAGAGAGGGAGAGTGTGACTGTGTGAGAGAGAGAGTGTGTGACTGTGTGTGAGAGAGAGGGAGCGTGTGACTGTGTGAGAGAGAGTGTGAGCGTGTGACTATGAGAGAGAGAGCACGTGACTTTGTGTTTGAGAGAGAGCGTGTGACTCTGATAGTGAGAGCGTGTAACTATGTGAGACAGCGTGTGACTGTGAGAATGAGAGCGTGTGACTGTGTGTGTCAGAGAAAGAGCATGTGACTGAGTGTCAGAGAGAGAACCTGTAACTGTGTGTGTGTGAGAGCGTGTAACTGTGTGAGAGAGCGTGTAACTGTGTGAGAGAGAGCATGTGACTGTGTGTGAGAGAGAGAGCGTGTGACTGTGTGTGAGAGAGAGACCGTGAGAGTTTTTGAGAGAGAGAGAGTATGTAACTGTGTGCAAGGGAGAGCGCGTGTGACTGTGTGTGAGAGAGAGAGAGAGAGAAAACGTGTGACTGTGTGTGAGAGAGAGAGAGAGGCTTGCAATAGTGTGTGGTGCTGAACTATCCATTTTTGATGGAGAAGCATGTATCCAAGAATGAGACTGATTCTAAAGATTAGTCCATAGTAAGTCTGATGGTGGGATGAAATGTGTTAGTATGACTATGTAGTTGTTTCAGTGATTCCTTGCAATGAGACCAAAGGAAAGAAATTTCACCCACGTATCTGGTGTATAGTGCTGGTTGGAGGTCCTGCATGGCAAAGAAATCTTGTTTGAACTTTTGCATGAAAAGGTTGGCATATTAGGCTACAAATTTGGTCCCCATGGCAATTCCACGTGTCTGAACAAATAGCCGGTTGTCAAAGATGAAAACATTGTGGTCAAGGGTGAAAAGAAATTGCAGGAATGATTTCCAAACATTATTCACACACCAAGCCATTTGAAGCTTTACTTGTTTTATCATCCTAAAGCCAACTGTTATGCAAGTGTGTCTGTTCACCTGCAAAAAGATTCCACACCCTCTTTTATAAAAGATCAAAATGGAAATTGAAGCCATGGGCCTACCTCACTTTTTGGTGCTCTGGTCTGATGCCATTATCTAATCATAGCAATGCTTTACACCTTTATGTAGATAAATGTAGCCTCAGGGTGGGAAATTCACCATCAGTGTCAGTTTTTCAAAGCTCATGGGAACTCCGTCTTTACAAAATGGAATGTACGAGCAGCGTTTTGCCGATCCCTTTTAATAGAAAGTCCAAAATTTCAACCACATTTATTATTAAGAATTTTAATCACTTTCCTTTGAAATCTTCCAACGTAACATGATGGGTGTCTCCATTGGCCTCAACAGAATCACATCGACGTGGATAATGATCTCATTCATTATTCTGCCATGGTGGAGCATGATGCAGGTGATGCTGCAACATTTTCAAGCTGCTCATATGTGTGCTTTCAGGCACGCCATCACCTTACTCATCTAAATTATTGTTGCATTTGGGGTAATAGATCCAGCAGCCACCAGGACTTTTCCATCCCCATTGAGTGGCAATGAACACCTTACTTTATAGGCACAGTAACCAATTGGATAAGTTATTATCCAAACTAGCGCAAATCTATGCATTACAATGTCTATTTCTGAATCAGAGCCAGGCTTATTACTGGAAATCATTCCAATGACAGGCTTTTGGCATGATCAAAGGCTGGCCTACATCTACCTAAACTCTGACTGTTTATGACCCAGACCTGCCCAATATTTTTGTAGTTTATGCACCTTCATTAGTCTAGGAACTGTTTTTGTTCTAGATCCAATGTAATGACACAGGTTGATCAGTCTACCATGTCTCTGGGCCACTGACAGTCATGCAGCAAAGATATGTGATCATCAATAAGGAAGCCCTGCTGGTCACTCTAAGAAAAGATCTCTGGCTATGTCCTAGTCTCAAATTTGCAACATTGACAGATCTTAAGTCATTCATAACCCTCCTAAAAAGAGCTAGCAAAGATACCATACGGAATCCAAGGTTTCCAAGGCTTGACCCCACCACAGAATATATCCAAGACTACAGATAATGCATTTCACTGACTCATATAGTCATGTACAGATTATTAGTTGAGCTCAATACCTGCAATCCAATGGTGAAACAAAGTAGGTGGAGCATGAGGGAGGCTATACAGGCAGTGCCTTATTGAAGATCTTGAATAAAACCAACATTTTGGAGAAACTCAGAAGGTCTGACAATTACCTGTGATGGGGACATAGAGTTAACATTTCAAGCCCAATGACGCATCTTTAGACCTCATCCACCTGGTCTTGCTTCATTACTGGTCTGCTCCTTTTATACAACAGAATGATGGCTTTCACGGCTTCTATCAGGTTAGAGGCTACAAACGTTACTTCTAAGTCTCCTGCCTGCTTTTTAATCAATCGTCATAGAGGCCAACTCGGATAACCGTGCAGAAGGACAATCATGATTTTCAATTATTTACCTAAGGTACAGGTACTACCAGCACTCTGTCATGGGCAGTCTGTCTAGGTCCAGGGCCAGGACTGACTTACCCTAAGTTTTGAGTCCTTTGGTTCATGCTCATTACTACTTGGTCAACACTCAGATGCAATAAATCAATATTGTTGACTACCAGCAAGCAGCCTTTAGAGACTTGATGCTTGAATCTAATATCCCAGCCGACTGTTCACATACTCTTTCACTAGCTGCATGTGTTGCGACCCCTCCTCTGAAAGAAACAAAAAAAATTTTCAGGCGGATTAACCAAACCACCACAGTCTCTCCTTTTTTTTTCTCTGATTCAGACCCAGCAGCATGGGAGAGGAGAATAAGATAAATAAACTAGTTTATGATGCAGATGTCTTATGGTGAGAATGAAGAACTTGGGGGTTGGGATGAGGTGTAGTATGACGTTAATGGCTGTTATGCTATTACCTGCTGTGTTGCTGTGTATTATTAGTGATGCCATTCACATGAAACCAGAACCTGATGAAAAAAGTTCTAAAGGAGTCCTGCTAAAAATATGTCTCTGTAAACAGGGCAAATAGTTCAATAACACTCATCAGCTAGCACTAGTGCCATTTGTTAAAAGCATCCAGGACCTATTTATGATATTTATACAAAGCTCTGGATTTTCCATCTTAGAACTCTCTCCTCTCTGTCTCAGATTATTCACTTATGACACTTCGTAAAACTTGCATCTCTAACCAAGTTTTTAACTGTTTAATCTTCTACTTCTTTCTTTCTTCAAGTATTTATCTAGCCTCCTCTTAAATGCATGTAGGTTACTTGTTCAACTAAGTTCCACATTTGTACCACTTTCTGAATAAAAATATTTCCATTGAATTTCTTATTTAATTTAGTAGTGACTGTCTTCTGAGTTTTGTATTATCCCAAAAGAGAAACATTCTCTCTTCGCCCACCTTATGAAACCCCTTCAAAAATTTGAAGACCTCTTGTTAGCAGACCCTCAGTACTTTTCTAGAGGAAAAAACAAACCTGTTCAATTGTTCTTGAGTTTTCAAATTGTTTATCGTTCTTGTAGGCCTGTTTTGCACCTTTAGCAGATTAAATGCAACAGTACTCCGTAAAAAGTTAATGCCTTTATAAAAGGCGGAAAGAATGTTAGATACAGTGAGGGAATGTTTGCCTTAGTCCCAAGCTGGTTAATAAAATCCAATCCCTATGCCAGTAAATATTTTAGTCCATTCTTAAAACTATCTCACTCCAACACTGGTCGAAAGAATTACTTTGTTCATTTGTATAGATTGTTATACAACAAGTAAAAGCTATCTGTGGAAACTCAACTAAACTGAAGAGAAAAGAACTGTTCAGCTTAGATTTTTTTGCTTTTATTCAGGAAGTGAGGCATTTAAAAACCCTTTTATTCCTGAGAAGAGCATGTATCCTTATTACTTTTGAATGGAAATCATCTGATATGACTCTATGTGTTGGAAGGGGTTAAACTCGGAACTACTCTCCACTAATTATGTCAGTTTTTTTGTGTGTGAATGTGGCAGCAATAACCTTTTAAATCCCTTGGCTAAACAGCTTCGAGCTTCTTATGGCATGAACTGAGGTTAATTAGTTCAAACTGTTCTTTTAGCAGCAAGATTATCCTGAAACAAAGGAACAAGCACCGTAGGCTAAAAGGCGTTATATTTTAAAATTCTGCAACACAGACTTGTTTTTTTGTCTCAGGCCTTGTTGGTTATTGCAATACTAAACAGATTTCACTGTTTCTAATCTGCGGTAGAACTGTAGCAAATTCAAGGGCTATATCTGATTGCTATTCTGTGACTATTGCCTTACTTAATTCATGTGTTTGGATAGTATGTATTGAAAGGATCAAACTTGGTAGTAATAGATATTTTCTAATCATCGTGTTCAGATATTTTATTATGCAAATCTGGAGCAAGTGGGATTAGAACCCAGGCCTCCTGGCTCAGACGTAGGGACACTACCATTGCCCCACGAGAGCACCTACTTGATTATAATATCTTGTACAGCCATTTTGGTGATAATATGAGACTGGAGCCTCCTGAATCATTTCCTTGCTTAGATCTCCAACAGCAGCGAAAACATGTTATTCACAGATAGAGGCTGCTGTGAATGAAGAAAAGTACATTGCCCCACACAATGAATTTATTTTAAGAAAGAAGTTTAAAAGGCGCAGACACATGCTGAGCTACCAGAGCTGGAGGAGTAATGGAAACGGGCTGGGATTTTCTTGGGAGATTCTCTTGATTGGCCATCATGATAGAAATCCTATCTGGAGTTACAGAAATTGATCTGAATGCTGGAAAAAATTTCCAACAGTGAGCTAAATTAGGAAGAAGTGATTAACTGATATCTCACCCAGCATCCTATAGATTATAAGAAGGAGGAAAGACAGATGTGTAAGGAGGGTAAAGTAAAGAAGGGTTTGCTGTAAGAAGTTCTGCATTTTAAAGAACAGGAGTTTAAAAGGGAAATTACTGAGGTGCAACAGCTGTATTAGTCCCAACAAAATAGAGACCAAGGAAGTTTCAATGCCCCAGAATGAAACTGAGGCTCCAACTTAAAATACAAAGTGGTTGCCTAAACTTAGCTTGTGTTTTCTTGAGATTATAAGTTTATTGAGTAATCCAATTGTAAACTCTAAATGCTAAGATGAAGAGTCACAGTCAATCTCAAATGGTTGTTTCACATGGTGCCGACTACAACCGTATATATTCTTAAAATCAGAGCTGGTTATTCAGCATTGTAATTGGGAAACATTTCCTCACACAAAAGGTAGCAGAAAAGTGGAATTTATTCCCCGTATGTGCAGTACACCCCATCACCATCACTCCATACATGTCTTTAACCACCCTTCCATGCCAATGGCAGTGGATCCTGGTGTAATTGAAATTTTCAATTTCAGAGAGAGATTTTTGTTAGGCCAAGATAATCAAGGAGTGTTGCTTGAGGTTGAGTAAATCATGTCTAACTGAAAGATCTATTTCTCTACATATGCAGAGAGGTTAGTCAAAAGATTGAGAATGAAAATTTTCTCCCATCCTAACATGCAGAGAGAAGATTCTCCCCAGATAAGGAAGTAGTATTTAAATCAGGCACAGCGTTCGGCTTCATGGAGAGTTATTTCCCTGACGTTTAAAGATGCAGGGTCAGACGAATGTGGTAGCTAAGGAAAAACCCACCAAGATTGGTGACATAGAGGCTATTGAATTTAATTTGAGGAAATTACTATTTTCCTCCCATTTCCCACCCAGCAGCTGACCAAGTCAAAAGTCAGCCTATTTGACAGACTCAAAATAACGGCACAAGGCTACAACCAAGGATGGATCCTTGGGTACTGACTAAGGTAATTAGGAAGAAAGAGGAAACAAGGCAGTAGAAGAGAGAGAGAGAGAGAGAGAACCTGCACAGTTACTGCCTTTGCTGTTTGAATTTGTGCATCGCTGGACATCAGAGTGCATCTGGGAAAATTAACAAACAGTGAAATTCACAACTAACCTTGGAGGAACTGTTGGGCGAAGCTCACAACACAGAATCTGATAAGTTAATTGTTGTTTTAAGTGTGTCCAAGAGAGAGGCTGCAGTAGTGAGTATAGTGGATTCTTTCTTGATTATATTTTTGGAGATAAGTCTCTTGATTAAACTTAAAATATAAGCCATAGCTATTAATTTAACCTGGGGGCAGTGTTTGTAGAGGAATAAGATGGTAGTATTTTCTGGGTTTGTAGATTGTGAAGGAGGAAAAATGGCCTTTGCAGTGATATGTACTTCATGTCAGATGTGGGAGTTTAAGGGTTACTGCGGATTATATCTGCCATAAATGCTGTTGGATGCGAATCTTATCAGATTGAGTGGATCGGTTGGAGAGACAGATAGAAGCGATGAGGAATTTGCAACGGCAACAGTATGTGATGGACGGCAGTTATTGGAAGGGGGGAAAAGTCTCAGATACAGTCACATATATTGGGTTAACTCCAGGAAGGGTAAGAGAGGTAGGCAGCTAGTGCAGGAGTCTTTTGTGGATATACCCATTTCACACAGGTATGCTGCTTTGGAAAATGTAGGAGGTGATGGATTCTCAGGGGAATGTAGCACAAACAGCCAAGTTTCTGGTATTGAGACTGGCTCTAATGCAACGAGAGGTACGTCGGCTTCCAAGAGATCAACCGTGTTAGGGGATTCTGTAGTCAGAAGTACAGACAGACGTTTCTGTGGCCAGCAGAGTAAAAGCAGAATGGTGTGTTGTTTCCCTGGTGCCAGGGTCAAGGATGTCTCAGAGAGGGTGCAGAATGTTCTCACGGGGGAGAGGGACCAGCAGGAGATCATTGTCCACATTGGAACCACCGACATTGGAAGGGAAAAGGTTGAGACTCTGAAGGGAGATTACAGAGAGTTAGGCAGAAATTTAAAAAGAAGGTCCTCAAGGGTAGTAATATCTGGATTAATCCCAGTGCTACGAGTTAGTGAGGGCAGAAATAAGAGGATAGAGCAGATGAATGCATGGGTGAGGAGCTGGTGTATGGGAAAAGGATTCACATTTTTGGATCATTGGAATCTCTTTTGGGGTAGAAGTGACCTGTACAAGAAGGACGGATTGCACCTAAATTGGAAGGGGACTAATATACTGGCAGGGAAATTTGCTAGAACAGCTTGGAAGGATTTAAACTAGTAAGGTGGGGAGGGGAACCCAGGGAGATACTGAGGAAAGAGATCGATCTGAGACGGGTACAGCTGCGAACAGAAGTGAGTCAAACAGGCAGGGACAAGGTAGGACTAATAAATTAAACTGCATTTATTTCAATGCTAGAGGCCTAACAGGGAAGGCAGATGACCTCAGGGCATGGTTAGGAACATGGGAATGGGATATCATAGCAATTACGGAAACATGGCTCAGGGATGGGCAGGACTGGCAGCTTAATTTTCCAGGATACAAATGCTACAGGAAGGATAGAAAGGGAGGCAAGAGAGGAGGGGGAGTGGCATGTGTGATAAGGGATAGCATTACAGCTGTGCTGAGGGAAGTTATTCCCGGAAATACATCCAGGGAAGTTACTTGGGTAGAACTGACAAATAAGAAAAGGATGATCACCTTATTGGAATTGTCTTATAGACCCCCCAATAGTTAGAGGGAAACTGAGAAACAAACTTGTGAGGAGATCTCAGCTATCTGTAAGAATAATAGGGTAGTTATGGTAGGGGATTTTAACTTTCCAAATATCGACTGGGACTGCCATAGTGTTAAAGGTTTAGATGGAGAGGGATTTCTTAAGTGTGTACAAGACAATTTTCTGATTCAGTATGTGGATGTACCTACTAAAGAAGGTGCAAAACTTGACCTACTCTTGGGAAATAAGGCTGGGCAGGTGACTGAGATGTCAGTGGGGGAGCACTTTGGAACCAGGGATCATAATTCTATTCATTTTAAAATAGTGATGGAAAAGGATAGATTAGATCTAAAAGTTGAAATTCTAAATTGGAGAAAGGCCAATTTTGACGGTATTAGGCAAGAACTTTCAAAAGCTGATTGGAGGCAGATGTTCGCAGGTAAAGGGATGGCTGGAAAATGGGAAGCCTTCAGAAATGAGATAACAAGAATCCAGAGAAAGTATATTCCTGTCAGGGTGAAAGGGAAGGCTGGTAGGTATAGGGAATGCTGGATGACTAAAGAAATTGAGGGTTTGGTTAAGAAAAAGAAGGAAGGATATGTCAGGTATAGACAGGATAGATTGAGTGAATCCTTAGAAGTGTATAAAGGAAGTAGGAGTATACTTAAGAGGGAAGTCAGGAGGGCAAAACGGGGATGAAATAGCTTTGGCAAATAGAATTAAGGAGAATCCAAAGGGTTTTTACAAATATATTAAGGACAAAAGGGTAACTAGGGAGAGAATAGAACCCCTCAAAGATCAGCAAGGCGACCTTTGTGTGGAGCCACAGAAAATGAGGAGGTGCTAAATGAATATTTTGCATCAGTATTTACTGGAAGATATAGACCGTAGGGAAATAGATGGTGACATCTTGCAAAATGTCCAGATTACAGAGGAGGAAGTGCTGGATGTCATGAAAAGGTTAAAGGTGGATAAATCCCCAATACCTGATCAGGTGTACCCGAAAACTCTGTGGGAAGCTAGAGAAGTGATTGCTGGGCCTCTTGCTGAGGTATTTGTATCATCGATAGTCACAGGTGAGGTGCCTGAAGACTGGAGGTTGGCAAACGTGGTGCCACTGTTTAAGAAGGGTGGTAAAGACAAGCCAGGGAACTCCCCACCCCCACCCTCCTCTAACTTATCTCTCCACATTTCAGGCTCACTGCCTTTATTCGTGATGAAGGTATTTTGCCCAAACCGTCGATTTCACTGCTCCTTGGATGCTGCCTGAACTGCTGTGCTCTTCCAGCACCACTAATCCAGAATCTGGTTTCCAGCTTCTGCAGTCATTGTTTTTACCTACTATAGACCGGTGAGCCTGACATCGGTGGTGGGCAAGTTGTTGGAGGGAATCCTGAGGGACAGAATGTACTTGAATTTGGAAAGGCAAGGACTGATTAGGGATAGTCAACATGGTGTTGTGCGCGGGAAATCAAGTCTCACAAACTTGATTGAGTTTTTTGAAGAAGTAACAAAGAGGATTGATGAGGGCAGAGCAGTAGATGTGATCTATATGGACTTCAGTAAGGCGTTCGACAAGGTTCCCCATGGCAGACTGATTAGCAAGGTTAGATCTCATGGAATACAGGGAGAACTAGCCAGAACTGGCTCAAAGGTAGAAGACAGAATGTGGTGGTAGAGGGTTGTTTTTCAGACTGGAGGCCTGTGACCAGTGGAGTGCTACGAGGACCGGTGCTGGGTCCTCTACTTTTTGTCATTTACATCAATGATTTGGATGCGAGCAAAAGAGGTACAGTTATCAAGTTTGGAGATGTAGTGGACAGCGAAGAGGGTTACCTCAGATTACAACAGGATCTGACCTAATGGGCCAATGGGCTGAGAAGTGGCAGATGGAGTTTAATTCAGATAAATGCGAGGTGCTGCATTTTGGGAAAGCAAATCTTAGCAGGACTTATACACTTAATGGTAAGGTCCTAGGGGGAGTGTTGCTGAACAAAGAGACCTTGGAGTGCAAGTTCATAGCTCCTTGAAAGTGGAGTCGCAGGTAGATAGGATAGTGAAGAAGGTGTTTGGTATGCTTTCCTTTATTGGTCAGAGTAGTGAGTACAGGTGTTGGGAGGTCATGTTGCGGCTGTACACGACATTGGTTAGGCCACTGTTGGAATATTGCGTGCAATTCTGGTCTTCCTATCACAAAAATGTTGTGAAACATGAAACGGTTCAGAAAAGATTTACAAGGATGTTGTCAGGGTTGGAGAATTTGAGCTATAGGGAGAGGCTGAACAGGCTGGGGCTGTTTTCCCTGGAGCATCGGAGGCTGAGGGGTGACCTTATAGAGGTTTACAAAATTATGAGGGGCATGGGTAGGATAAATAGACAAAATCTTTTCCCTGGGGTCAGGGAATCTAGAACTAGAGGGCATAGATTTAGGGTGAGAGGGGAAAGATATAAAAGAGACCTAAGACCCAACCTTTTAACGCAGAGGGTGGTACGTGCATGGAATGAGCTGCCAGAGGAAGTGATCGAGGCTAGTACAATTGCAACATTTAAGAGGTGTTTGGATGGGTATATGAATAGGAAGGGTTTGGAGTGATATGGGCCCGGTGCTGGCAGGTGGGACTAGATTGGGTTGGGATATCTGGTCGGCATGGATGGGTTGGACCGAAGGGTCTGTTTCTATGCTGTACATCTCTATGACTCAGTAGATTTGAGGGGGATTGGGTAGAGAGAGCTGTCTTACAAGCAATTTAGGTCAGATAATCAATGTAAGGGATAAAATGGCAGTCTATTGAGAAAGGGAATGATGATTTGAACAAGAGATTGGGAATGGGTTAGTTGGAACAAAAGTATCATTGAAGATTGTAAATGATGATTATGGGGAAAGAAGCCACTTTTGAAGTGTACGTGCGCGCGTGTGAGAGAGCGACTGAAGAAAAAGACCCTAACAGGCAAAAGGGACAACGAAAGACTGGAGATGATAGGAGAAGAAAGAGGGCACAATTTGACTAAAGAATTCAGAGATTGCATGGAGAGAGGGCACTGCAGGAGGTAACAAGAGAATGGAGGTGGGCAGGTAGACAAAATAAATGTCTTTGTGGGGTGGAGGGGGGAGGTCGTGCGAGATTGGGTTGGGGAGATAAGGTGAGAAGTCTGTAGCAGAACGGAGAGAGAGGCCGTGATTGTGTAGAGTGGAAATCAAAGGCTTCCTTCGGATATCCAGCTTATTATAGAGGTTTATAAAACCATGAAAAATATGTATAGAGTGAATAACTAAGGTCTTTGCCCCAGGGTAAGGAACTCGAAATCTGGAGGGTGTAGAATTAAGGTGAGAAAGCAAAGATTCTACTACAGTTTTAATTTTTTTTAGCTCTCCTGTGTCTCTCTGAGATTGGGAGTTAGAATTGGTGGTTGTTATGTTGATATTAAGGCCTACAGGTTTTAGAGCAGCGATCCTTTTGAAAAGAAGTTTAGCCGGGAAGACAAAGAAATTCGGCTTTGATGGCAAGAAGAGATCATGAGATCAAATATTATTGGTAGGCAAGGCACCAATAGCAATGTCATAAAGGTGAAAACTGCTTGAGAGTAGAGCTGAATTCCAGAATAGAGACAACAGCAGCTGTTTCAGACTAGATAATGGTGCTACCAGTGACAATGATTTGCTTGCAAAGATGACATCGATTTCATTATATGTCCACACTTTCCCTTGTGCATATGTTTGAAAAGCAAATCTGACTTGAATACCTGAATTACTTAAATTCTGTGTCAGTCGAAGTCTACATCATGGCAATTCAGTCACACAAACCTGCTCCACCATTTAATACAATCATGGCTGATTTCATCTTGGCCTCAATTCTACTTTCTTGCCCACTCCTTTTCACCCTTCAACCCATTACTTATTAAAAATGCGAACATCTCCTCCTCAACTATACTCAAACTCCCAGTATCTACTGCACTCTGGGATAGTGAATTCCATATATTCACAACCCTTTGAGAGAAATAATTGCTCCTCATCTCTGTTTTTCTTCTTCAACTCCTTATTCTAAGACTATGGACTGTTGATCTAGACATCCTCTCTATGTCTGCTTTGTCAATTCCTTTAGCATTTTATATACCTCAATTAGATCACCTCTCAATTTTCTAAACCACAGAGACTCTTGGCTTAAACTGCTCAATCTCTTCTCAGAAGACAAATCCCTCATCTATCCTCCTCTGTACTCCATGTGGTTTCATTAATGCCTTAAGCAGTTGCAGCAACATTTCCCTGCTTCTGTATGTAATTCCCTTAGCAATAAATGCCAAAATGCCAATTGCTTTCCGTATTGCCTGCTGTACCTATCTACTCGTTTTTGTAATTTGTCTACAAGAACATCCAGATCGCTCTGCAGTGAAGCACTCTGATGTTTCTCTCCATTTAGTTGATAACTTGCCTTTCTAATATTCAAACCAAATGGATAATTCCTCACTTATCCATCTTAAATAACATCAATGAAACTTTGGCCAATTCAGCTGTCCATTTTAAATTTATTGCAACTTGCTTTCCCAGTTTCATATTTTTGAGAAGCATTCCCTGAAAAAAGGAAGCTGTTTTCCACTGCAAATAGAGTCACAAAGATGTACAGCATGGAAACAGAGCCTTCGGTCCAACCTGTCTGTGCCGACCAGATATCCCAACCCAATCTAGTCCCATCTGCCAGCACCCTGCCCATATCCCTCCAAACCCTTCCTATTCATGTACCCATCCAAATGCCTCTTAAATGTTGCAATTGTACCAGCCTCCACCACTTCCTCTGGCAGCCCATTCCATATCCGTACCACCCTCTGTGTGAAAAAGTTGCCCCTTAGGTCTCTTTTATATCTTTCTCCTCTAACCCTAAACCTATGCCCTCTAGGTCTAGATTCCCGACCCCAGGGAAAGTACTTTGCCTATTTGCCCTATCCATGCCCCTCATAATTCTGTAAACCTCTATAAGGTCACCCCTCAGCCTCCGCCATTCCAAGGAAAACAGCTCCAGCCTGTTCAGCCTCTCCCTATAGCTCAAATCCTCCAAATCTGGCAACATCTTTGTAAATCTTTTCTGAACCCTTTCAAGTTTCACAACATCTTTCCGATAGGAAGGAGACCAGAATTGCACGCAATATTCCAACAGTGGCCTAACCAATGTCCTGTACAGCTGTAGCATGACCTCCCAACTCCTGTACTCAATACTCTGACCAATAAAGGAAAGTATATCAAACGCCGCCTTCACTATCCTATCTACCTGCCACTCCACTTTCAAGGAGCTATGAACCTGCATTCCAAGGTCTCTTTGTTCAGCAACATTCCCTATGACCTTACCATTAAGTGTATGAGTCCTGCTAAGATTTACTTTCCCAAAATGCAACACCTCACATTTATCTGAATTAAACTCCATCTGCCACTTCGCAGCCCATTGGCTCATCTGGTCCAGATCCTGTTGTAATCTGAGGTAACCCTCTTCGCTGTCCACTACACCTCCAATTTTGGTGTCATCTGCAAACTTACTAACTGTACCTCTTTTGCTCGCATCCAAATCATTTACGTAAATGACAAAAAGTAGGAGTCCCAGCAACGATCCTTGTGGCACTCCACTGGTCACAGGCCTCCAGTCTGAAAAACAACCATCCACCACCACCCTCTGTCTTCTACCTTTGAGCCAGTTCTATATCTAAATGGCTAGTTGTCCATGCGATCATATTCCATGTGATCTAACCTTGCTAATCAGTCTGCCATGGAGAACCTTGTCGAACGCCTTACCCAAGTCCATATAGATCACATCTTTTTAAACAGTGACACCACATTTAGTCTTCAGGCACCTCACCTGTGACTTTCGATGGCTTACTTAAATCATACAGACCTTTGTTTGCCATGTACTAATGTATCAAATCAAAATGACCACACAATATGATAAATTGATTCTCATACTCTGTTATGTGTCTAGATTTATCATTTTCATCTTTTCTCTAAAGTATTATGAAAATTTTAATTTCAACCTTAAGAGGTTATTAATTTTTTTCATTCCTGGATTTAAGTTTTTATACCATTATTTAATTTCCTTAAATGGAAGTTTCAAGCAATACTTCTACTCAGGCCAAGTTTTTCTTCCCTGCTGGTCCTTTGGGCATTTTCTATTCTCAAGCCATTATAGTTAATCTAGCTTATAATTTGATACTTCCATCCTAGTTTAACTTTCCTGAGAAAATTCTTTGTTATATCTATAGTATTTTATCTGGTAAATTGGCAGATGTCCCAGTTTAGGATCTGATATACTGTGATAGCTACATTTTTGTTAATTGTTAATGTGCTGTTGATAGTCTACTTATGATCAACTCTTCCTTATACTTAATGTCTTGCAATTTCACCAGCATTTGAATAATTTTCAGTCTTTCAACTATTATCATCTGCTATAAAGCATTAAATTTCAATTGATGGCTGCGTTTGTTCTTTGTCTATTTCAAAGCAATGCATCAAAGGGTTAAGAAACTGCACGTATTGTCTTTATTTTTTTAATGTGAGTAAGCAATGCTATTTTTTCAGAAAGTTATTTTTTCAGTGTTGAAATCACTGTTGCTAACCTGTGTGTTGAATGCTTGTATTGTATTCCTCAATTATTGTGACTACAGCAATAAACTTTCTAAAGCCAAAATGTTTTGTATGAGATCATTGCTACAGACAATTTCTGTACTCAATGTATATGCTTCAGTTTTTAACAAGTTTTAAAAATCTAATTGCTGTTTCTATTTGTGGTTACAGCTTGACAATTTTATTGTGTGTGTCTAAACAAAGTAGACTTGTTACAGTGTGAAGTAGTTCTGTTAAAGCAGTCTAGTGATCCAACACTTGGGTTTACCCTGCTGTGGTTGTGGGATGTGACTCACAGCAATGTCTACTACATTAACCAACTAACCACAATGGGTGATGGATGTACTGTGTCACTTCCTCGGCAGGTCATATCGCCTTAGGAAGGGAAAATCCAGGCACTGCGGTTTCGTACCGTGGGAAATACCAACTACCAAGGGACTATGTTTAGAGGAGGTTAAGCTTGAAATCATGGATGAATTTGTGTCTGTTTTTTTCTGTCAATTTTGAGTTCTGGGCACCAGAACCAAGCTGAGGGCATGTTGCATAGTTTTGTTCTGCAAACTCAAGCCAACGTGCTGGCTGTGTTTTTTTTCTAATTATTGTGCTTTACTCTTTTTTTTCAAGTTACAATGTGTGGAAATGACCTGATAATGAATTCAGCGGCGATACTATGATGATGTCTTTGAATTTATCTTTGTAGCATATTTCTTTCAGTGTGTGCACCCATTCCCTGTTTTTCTTTCCAAATATTAACATTGCATTTCTCCACATTAATCTCAGCCTACAATATAGAACATAGAACCTTACAGCACAATTCAGGCCCTTCAGCCCTCAATGTTGCGCTGCCCTGTGAAAGCAAGTCAAAGCCCATCTAACCTACACTATTCCATTTTTGTCCACATGTCTATGCAATGACCATTTAAATGCCCGGCTATTATCTATTTGGTACACTCTGTGCAGCCAGCTGGTCACAGATTTGCATAAGGGCCTTTCGGTGCTGTAATCTGCCTGCAAAGGTTGGCCTGAGGTTTCTTTTGCCTTGTCCAGGTGGATCAGTGTGGAGTTTAGCACTGAAAGAGGAAGCGAAACATAAAAAATTGGAGCAGAGTGGAGAAGATTAAATAATTGCAGATATATTTAGTTTTTTAAAAGGGAGCCATCTTCGTTGAGAATATTAACTTTAAACAGACTCCTGCATTTGATCATGTTGTGATTATTGAGCATTGCAACGTCAACTAAGCAGTGTTCAGAGTTTTAGTGATATAGAGTCACAGAGATGTACAGCAAGGAAATAGACCCTTCGGTCCAACCTGTCCATGCCGACCAGATATCCCAACCCAATCTAGTGCCACCTGCCAGCACCCGGCCCATATCCCTCCAAACCTTTCCCATTCATATATCCATCCAAATGCCTTTTAAATGTTGCAATTGTACCAGCCTCCACCACTTCCTCTGGCAGCTCATTCCATTCATGCACCACCCTCTGTATGAAAAAGTTGCCCCTTAGGTCTCTTTTATATTTTACCCCTCTCACCCTAAACCTATGCCCTCTAGTTCTGGACTCCCCGACCCTAGGGAAAAGACTTTGTCTATTTATTCTATCCATGCCCCTCATAATTTTGTAAACCTCTATAAGTCACCCCTCAGCCTCCAACGCTCCAGCCTTTTTAGCCTCTCCCTATTGCTCAAATCCTCCAACCCTGGCAACATCCTTGTAAATCTTTTCTGAACCCTTTCAGGTTTCACAACATCTTTCCATTAGGAAGGAGACCAGATTTTACTTGGAATAACTGCTGCACGATGCAGCCATTGATTAAATCGAATTATGATCTGACGGTTACAAATTCTTTCCCCACTGTTTTCCAATTGAATGAACTCGTAAGTGTATTTATTTCTGTGTTGAAAAGATGTACTTTCAAAGTAACCAGTTACTCAGTGAAGAAATCTGTTTGGGACCCAGAGCTGACGGAGACTAGGTCTGAGATGACAGTCTGAAGACTGCACTGTAATGAGGCTAAAATATGTAAAACAAAACATTGGTACCTCGTTGGAACTAAATAAGCAGTCTTCTCGTGGTTTGCAGGTTTACAGAGAATCAGAACCATTTATCTAGTTTTATAATTCAAACAAACTTCAAAAGAATTAATCACATTTGAGAGGATTGATGGTTTATTACAATGATACCTCTGTTCTTGGGAACAGTCCTGTTTCAACACCTATTGTTCTGATTTGGAGTAAGGCCATTAATGATGTTGAACCCTTACAATTTTGTTTTCTTATTCCTGTTATTGGTATATGTTTACATCCATACAAATTAAATAGAATCCATTTGAAGGACTGTTTGTATTAAATGGCTGATTTGGTGATCCACACCATAGATCCAATTGCTGAGTTCCTAACATTGAACATGTGAACTTGTATTAGTATCAAGCAACAGCTAACTATTCCTTTGATAAGAGAGTAGAGGTTGGGAAGCAATCATCCACATACTACATTTGTACAGAGTTTAATGAGACCACACCTGGAATATTATGTGCAGTTTTGGTGCTTGCTTTGGAATGGCTGAAGTGATTATTCACTAATTTGATTCCGGAATGAGAAGGTTATGTTATAATGAGAGGCTGAGAAAATTGAGTCTATTTCTCTGGAGCAATGAGGAAAGAGAGGTAATGTTACTGAGACATTCAAGATAATGAAGGGATTTTGCAAAATAGGCACTGAGACAATGTTTCTCCTGTTTGCAGAATCACAAACAGGAAGGCACAGCTTCAGGTAAAGGAACTGATTGTTTAGAAATGAGATGAAGTGAAACTTCTTCACTCAAAGATTGGAGTGTCTTTGGAACTTTCTGTCCCTGAGGGCTGTGAATGCACCATCATTGAATATATTTAGGACTGAGATAGAAGGAATTTTGGTGTGTTAGGGAATCAAGTGATATGAGGAGGAAAATAGTGTGGAAGTCCAAAATTAGCCATGATTACATTGAAAGGCCTTGTAGGCTTGATTTTGTTGCTCCATGTGCTTAACATGTATGCCTCTTACAAGCTACTTCTGAGGGGTATAGGCAGAAACCTGAAAGCTGGCTGCCCACTCACTTGGCCATGGTTGTTCATGACCCCTTCCCACCAGTCTGGAATGTTGAGACTAACTGTTACACTTCCTGAATCCTCATCTGCTAATTATAAAAGGGATGATTAAGACTCTTTTATGTTTTTCTTCATTTCAAAATCATATTTTAAATATCTTTTGGTTTAAGTATTTCAGCTAACTGTTGAGAAGCGAACATATCATTGTTAGAAGTCATAAAGCCAAGGTGATTCAGCACTGACTATGTGTATTGAGTTCCCTGCTTTATTTGCTATAAAACTGAGTCATCCTTACAATCTGGTAACCCCATGACATCATTGATCATCAATTTTTAAACATAAAAATTCTCAAAACGTTTTGAATTGAACAAAATAACAACATGTTGTTGTTATATTAAACATTTTAATCTCAATCATTTGTCATTTTTAAACAAGATTCCCTTGAGTTTCGCTGATGAAAATTTAAGTTGCCTTTCTACAGCCATTCCCCCACCCCATTCCCTGTCTGTTTTCCTGCTGTTCCCAGAAGTGTTGATCATGCTTAGTTGCTATCCGACAGGCACTGACAATCCCTGTATCCATTCCTTATATGTAAATAAAGTAAGTGATTTATATGAGTTTTTTTTCAATTATCAAAGGCAGTCTTCATGTGACATAATAGAGAAAGTCAACTGGCAGTCCTCATTTCTTTTCCTCACATCCTATAAAGACAAAATTTAATGCTGTGCTGAAGTTCAAGCTAAAACAAGGATGTTGTCAATGAACGTTTATTTGTGATATATAATTTATTGCATCTGGTTTGTAAAGTAAGACGGTGGATGTGCATCCCTCACCCTCTATTGACGCAAATCCTTGAACTAAACCAGTGTTCCCTTTGGAATTGTCTCAACGTTGCTATTTCTGCTCTCGTTTGAGTCATTTGAGAAATTCGTGTGTGAATGCCACAGAGCTGCGTGCCAGAATTTTCAACTGTTTCTCTTCTCTGGCCTTTTTTTAATATGCCTCACTGGGAGGAAATACTGAACTTGGGTTCGCAGACATCCTGTTCTTCAGTTTGATTTGTTTTTTTTATGTCGCAATGAAAGAATATTAAAGTTCAGCATAAATCTGAGTGAATTACTGTGATGATGTGGAGCATAGTGGAGTGTTAATGTTGTCTTAGCCTGCTGACAGTAATATAGTTTTATTTTGCTACACTATCTAAATTGAGGCAAATACCTCAGCATTGCACTGGGTTGGGTTCAGGAAGAGGTATTGTGTTATGCATGTATTATATATTGAAAGAAAAATTAGAGGATAGCTACTTTCTGTATTTTTTAAATTTAATCACTGTGAACTATTTATTGAAGAAAAGCTACATAACCCATTCAGGCTTGCAACTTTTTATCTTTTTCAAAAAAAACTTTAGGGAAATTTGTGTATTAAGGAGTTGATTTAACTTCAGTTGCTGGTCTGTTTATCTTTGACACTGTTATGACAGTGTTATGACAGAGATAGCAAGTCAAACCATATCAAATTTGCTGACACTGGATATCACAACACAGTGAAATTAAAATATTCAATGACCCTCAAAATTGCCCTCTTTACAGAGTTTGTAATTACTCGATACTAGACACCGCGATTATAGCTTAAAACAAAAGTAACAGCTTTTTATTAACACTTTAGCAGAGCAAAGTTAAACAACAAGGTAATCTAATTCATTTCTATGATTTAAACCCAATCCTCTTTGATCATAACCTGTAATTCTCATACTTAGACAGGGATAAATTCACAGTAACGTAAAAGAATTGTAACTGGCCAGTTCACTTAAGCAGTTTTGAACAATTGTTGGTAAACCTTCATGCAACTCTTAGATGATGAGTTGTTCACAGGCATGTGGGACATTATATTTTGCTTGACTTTTCAAAGTCCCTGGTCAATACCATCAGCTTTTGCCAACCGCTGGAAATTTTTATGTATGTCTTATGACTTGGAGTTATTTTCTCAGAACTTTCAATAATTTAATAACTGGAGGATAACTAAACTGCAAACAAAGATTGGTCCAGCACTTTTCACAACCAATTTGCCTTTTGCCTAAAAAAACAGCCAAAACCAATTCAATTTAATTTCTCTTTCCTTTTTTTCGGCGTACTATTTGTTTGACTGACCATTTCTAGCCTTCCTGTAATTGCCCCTTCTAACATCTAAGTAGCTGCCAGTTCTTGGGCATGATACATTTCGGGTGCCAAAACATCTGCTTTGTTCTTCAAGCAATAATCTATCTGCAATTAACTTTCCAGGCCAGTTCCTATATATAAATATCATTCTGCAGCTCCTCAAAGTCCAAAGACTAACACTCAACTTCACTTCACAGTTCCAAACCAAAAATGAAAAAAAAACAGTGGTTCCAACAATTTCCTCTATAATTATGTAAGAAAATTCAAACTATGACAACTTTTCAGGCTCCAGAAACAGTTTGTATCTAATGTATAGCCAAATGTAAAGTTGACCCTTAGAGAGCACACAGATTGTTCCCTCAATTCTGACATAATGGGAGACTAGGGCCAAAACCTAGAACTAAATTTGAATTCACAAAAATGTTGTGCAACTGTCAATTTACTGATTGCCTCTTTGGATAGGACTGCAAACTGTATTAACTAGAATATCCTGATCTACAAAGTGTTTGAATTAAAAACATGAATCCATTGCCAAACCTGAAAAAATTGTTAATGTGCTCTTCATAGAAATAAAACTCTTTACTCAGGATGTTTGGGAAGAGAGAGCTTGTCTTATACATATGATGTAGAGGTGTCAGTGTGGGACTGGGGTGGACAAAGTTAAAAACCAAACAACACCAGGTTATAGTTCCAGTAGGTTTAATTGGAAGTACTGCTCCTTCATCAGGTAGCTGTGGAGCAAGATCATAAGACAAAGAATTTATAGCAAAAGATCACAGTGTCATGCGTACAACTGATACGATATATTGAACAAAGCTAGATTGCTGTTAAGTCTTTAATCTTTTAGAATAGATTGCAAGTTTTGGTTCATTAATATGTAAATCCCAGAACTTCTTTCAAATCACATTCTCGAGATAATTTAAGGTTTTACTAAAAACAGGTGACATCTTAGCTCAGACAATGCATTAGAAGTGTGAGGTTAGAGTCTGTCTGTGTCCAAAGTAGAAATATATAAAAGATTATGTGGATTAACTGCCTGCAGATTATGTGCTTTTTGAACAAAATAGAATGTATCTGCAATTACAATTCTGCAAAAGCAAATTCCCCCCTAGTCTTGTGTGTGCGCGCATGCATGCATGAGTGTGTGTGTGTGTGTGTGTGTGTGTATACGTACACATGTGAGAGTGTGTGCGCCTTTCGGGGGTGTATGTCTGTGTGTGTGTCTGTGAAAGAGCGCGTGTGTGTAAGAGTGTGCGTGTGAGTGTATGTGCAAGTGTGTAGTGCAGTGGGGTCACCTGTAGTGTGATATGAACCCAGCGTCCCAGTTGAGGCCGTCCTCCTGGGTTCGAACTTGGCTATCAGCCTCTGCTCAACCACTCTGTATTGTTGTGTATCCCGAAGTCCACCTGGGAGGATGGCCCCCGAAGATTTGATGCTGAACCTCCCTGACCACTGAATGTTCCCCAACTGGGAGGAAACATCCCTGTCTGACAATTATTGTGCAGTCTCCATTCATCCGTTGTCGTAGTGTCTGCTTGGTCTCGCTAATGTGCCATGCCTCGGGGCATCCTTGACTGCAGCATATAAGATAGAGAATGTTGGCTGAGTTGCACGAGTACCTGCCATGTACTTGGTGTATGGTGTCCCTACAGTAATGGTAGTATCCACGTAGACATTGTGAAACGTTTTGTCATGGTTGCCCTGACAGGGTTATATGGTGTTGCAATCGATGTTGTCCTGAAGGCTGGGCAGTTTGCTGTGAACAATGGCCTGTTTAAGGTTTGTTGGTTGTTTAAAGGCAAGAAATGGAGGCATAGGGAAGGTCTTGGTGAGGTGTTCGTCCTCATTGATAATGTGTTGCAAGCTGCAAAGAGCATTGTGTAGTTTCTCCACTCCTGGGAAGTAAAGGACAATGAAGGGTACCCTATCTGCTGCGTCCTGTGTCTGTCTCCTGAGCACCTCAATACAGTTTCTCGTTGTGGCACATCGGAACTGGAAGTCATTGAGTTGAGCATCATACCCTGTTCTCATGAGGATATCCTTCAGCAGCTTCAGGTGTCCATCGCATTCCTTCTCATCTGAACAGATCCTGTGTGTGCATAGGGCTTGTCCTATGTTTTAATAAATTTTGGGTGGCAGTTTTAATATATTTAGGGTGGAAGCTGGAGAAATGCAGCATCGTGAGGTCATCTGTGGGTTTATGGTAGAGTGAGGTGACTTCCTTAATGGAGATGCATGTGTCCAAGAATGAGACAGATACTAAAGAGTAATGCGTGGTAAGTCTGATGGTGGGATGAAACTTGTTAATATCACTGTGTAGTTGTTTTAGTGACTCCTCGCCATGGGTTCAGAGGAAGAAAGTGTCATCAATATATCTGGTGTATAGTGCTGGTTAGAGGTTCTGTGCAGCAAAGAAGTCTTGTTCAAACTTTGCATGAAAATGTTAGCATATTGGGGTGCAAAATTGGTCCCCATGGCTATTCTGGTGTGTCTGGATGAAGAACTGGTTGTCAAAGCTGAAGACATTGTGGTCAAGGACGAAGCAGATGAGCTATAGGATGGTGCTCGGAGATTGGCAGTTTTTGGTACTGAATACTGAAACTGTTGCTGCAATGCCGTCATTGTGAGGGATGCTGGTGTAGAGTGCCAAAACGTCCATTATGACAAAGAATGTTCCTGGTTTGACTAGTCCATTGGTGCTGTAAGAAATGTGTAGTATTGTGACAGAACTGGGGATCACCTATACATGGGTTTCAAGATGCCTTTGACATAGCCAGAGTTGTTCTCACAGGGTTCCGTTGCTTGAAACAATGGGACGAACAGGTGTGTTGGCTTTGTGTATCTTCGGAAGGCAGTAGAGGTCCGCTGCATGAGAGGTATGTATGATGAGAGTGCGTAGGGAACTCTGTAGGATTGGATGAACAGTCTTCATTGATCTGTTCAGTTCACGGGTGTGTGTTCTTTCGTTGGATTGGCTGGAAATTGCCTGCAATGTTCCTGGTTGTTCAGTTGTCGGTTCACTTCCTTGCAGTAGTCCGTTCTATTCTGAATGACAGTGGCTCCTCCTTTATCTGCCAGTTTAATGACAATGTTGTGGTTAGTTCTGAGAGCACGGATAGCATTGCGTTGTGATTGGGTGATGTTTGTTCTACTTTGTGGGTGCGGCTTATGAATCTGGCATTTACGTTTTTCCTGACAATTTGTGCCATTTACCCAAAACTCATCAAATTTAATGTTTTTGTATTAATGATTAACTAGCAAATCTCCAGTGATTGTATAATAATGATATATTTTGTTCAGCATTAAATAAAAAAACTCTCATTCTCAATAAAATCTCAATAGTCATTCTAAGAAATAGTGATGAATTTATTTTACCGTCAACCTTCACACCCTCAAGTTTTAAATTGTTTGTAATTTAATGTTGATTCCATCTTAAGCTCTAACATCCTGTGAACAGAGGACATCATCATCTGGTGAGACAGAGAGAGGGGTCATTTGGCTCATAGGGATTTGTACACATGTTGACAGTAGAACATGCTGCCATTATTAAAAAATATATTAAGATTCTGTTTTTGATATCAGACAACAACAGCTGTGTGTAATCCTGAGAGGATTTGAAGAACAAAATATCTACATAAGGAATGTATAGATGTCTAGGTGGAATGTACAAGGAGACATTTTTAACTTGATGAGCAAAATCTCAGGAGGATAAAGCTAGGACATGTAAATATAAACAGATTTGTATGACTTGGCACAATATATTCACATTACATTGACACCCTTCCTCCGCCAGTCTAATTCTAACTTTAACTGTAGACCCAAATAGAAAGAATTATCTTTTCAGAAATTAAAGGTGCATGGCAGTTGAATCCTTACAGATAACTGTCATGACATATTAGCCCTGATATTTGCCAGTAGTTGGATAGCGAACAATGGTAGGAGTCTTTTAACTGTGAAAGGTAGAAATTGCACGAGTTGAGCCTGGCAGGACTTTATTCAAATTTTTTTTATATAGATTTTATTTTACTATGTTCCCAATCTAACAGCCTACCTGACTGAATATTGGTTAACTATTGTGGGTGAAAGCCTAAAATGAATTATATCAAATGGTCACAACTAGAGTTTTTTTTTATTCATTCATGGGATGTGGGTGTCACTGACTGGCCAAAATTTGTTGCCTATTCCTTGAAGTGACAGATGTTATGGAAGATCACAGGTAAGGACAGCTCATATCAAAAGGAAAGTAATCATTTTGCTCTTGGCCCACAAGGAATGCCAGAAAAAAAACCCTACTTGGTGGAAAACATTTGCTGTTTCCCTTTCGCTGCCCTGATCATTGGGAACCCAGTTGCAATTGTGGCCTTCAAATGGCCTTCCAACATGGAGCTTCCAAAGAATGGGTTACTTGGCTGCATCCCAAATCTGCTGCAGTTAAAATGAAAGTAGATACATTTACACAGCTTTGGAATTGGTTTCCACATGTTCACCAATTTAACCCCAACTGTTGCCATTCGTCATACTGAGATCAATATTTATTATGTATGTGATTGTTATTTGTTTCAATCCTTCATGTCATTTGCTGAGGCAGCACATCTCAACTGTATGGGGGTGGAGTAAAAGTACACTTCTGCTTTTAATTTCAACATCTGTTAATAATGTACCAGAGGTCTAGTGTGTGTCCCTCACCATATTTCCTTGAATGCTGTGTTACCAATTGCTTTACGAAGAATGTGAAAATCAAGCACTCCTTTTCATGATGCTGGATCCGTCAGTACAAAAAGTGTGGAAGCAATCCATTAGGCCCATCAAGTCCACACTGATCCTCCAAAGAGCATCCCTCCCAAACCCACCCTGCCCCTGCAATCAAGCATTTCCCATGCCTAATCTATCTAACCTACACATCCTCTGACATTTTGGCCAATCAACCTAACCTGCATGTCTTTGGACTGTGGGACAAAACTGGAGCACCTAGAGGAAGCCCAAATAAACATGGGGATAATATGCAAGCACCACACGGACAGTCACCCAAGAGTAGAATCGAGCCAGATCCCTCGTCCTGTGAGGCAACAATGCTAACCACTGACTAACCACTGAATAAATAAACATATAAAGAGCCTTACCTTACCAACCCTCCACACAGGGTCTTTTTTTTTGGTTAGAGGAGGAGGAGGATGGGTAGGAGCCATATACATGTAGTGTCTCAGGTTTAGCCAGTGCCCAAATATATCAGTTCATGTACCCAGCAATCCCTGTGTCCACATCCACTTCCATTGAGCCCTTGTTCCACCTATTCACAAGCTTAGCATTTAACAGGAAAATTTACCTTCCCAGCAGCCCCCTGGTCCGTGCCCTCACTGCCCCTGCTGCTGCAGTGGAGCCACGGTGTTTCATTATAAGGATGACTTCACCAAAATGGTTTTTTTTCAAAAGGACATACTTACTAATTCAAGGAGTTTTTGACCATTTATGTGTTGAGACTGTAAAAGACACAGACCGGTTTCCTTGAATCATTTAAAAAATATATATATTTATCATACTTAACCAATCTATGTAAAATAATAAAAATGTTCCAATTTTCTCACATACACAAACAGATTGGGGAGATATATGCTGAACAATTTAAAGTCTAGTAAAATTAAATGAGTACACAGAATTTGAGGTTGGTGACATGGCTGGCTTCAGGCTCAACTTGGTGGTCATTTTGGGTTTGGTATTGAGGCATTTAACATGTTTATGGTTGATTTATTTCTTACTCCAGAGATAGCATCAGCTAAGTTGATTCTGTACTCTTTGCTGACATGATATGGATAGTCAAATAGGAGTTATGACTCAAACGTTGCAAGTTGGATATTGAGTGTGAGTGGGAGGGAAAGTCAGATGGGATATTCTTACTCATTGGTCTGCAGAGAAAGCACAGATAGAGTTAACTGACTTGTTATATGATCCTGTCATTCCAATTGCTTGGTAACCTAAATACGATCTTGGCAAATCAACTCCAATTGGCTGACTGACATTATTGTATTATGCTAGAGTGTTTTCCTTCCATTGCCAGTGTCCCAAAGCTCAAATGATTCCTTGCAATGAGTTGTCCTCACCCTGTTCAGTATCCGGGTGATTGTCAGGATGATTTCCTAATGGGATTGTAAATGGACCCTACTCTCATACCTTTCCATTGTTTCTGTTGAGGTTTAGCAGGCTGTTTGTCTCCATTTTAATGGCTTAGAAGATACATTGATACAAGTTATTGGAATGTGACCTCTGTTTTTCTATTAAAATTCAGTTAGTGGCTTTCAGACAGCAAATTCATAACATCTTTTTGTACATAAAGCATGAATTTGGAACAATTTATATGCTTGGTTTAGTTCGGTTTCTCATTGGTCATTGGTGACTCGCTGGACGGTGTTACAGGGAAATAAACAATGGTAACGCGATTGAATATTGAAGGAAGGTGTTTTTTTTTGTTGTAGGAAACACTAATTACTTAGCACTTCTTTGATGCAAGCTTTACATGCTACTTGCTAACACAACCTGAATGTCTTCCACATGGTTACATGGGGACCCAGGCTGCTTCATATTCTGACATAATTTCCCCTTTGCCACTAAAATTCATTCTAACAGAACTTGTTATTGTACTACCCATCTATATTTTTATGGTAAAAAATTCAAAGGGCTAATGAACATATCAGTATACAGAACAAGAGTTTCATAAAAAATATAGGTTGAAACTAGCATCAGCAAAGGTCATTCTTCCACTAACATCTCAAAATGGAGAACAATATTTGCATGCAGATTTATATAGAACTACGAATGTGAGTTTCTGAAGTAATTCACTGCATGCCATATATGTGTGATTTCCTGCAATTGGTCACTTTTGTTAGGTTCAAGCTGTCATTTAGCTCCATATTTCTGCTGCTGATCTGTTCTATATCTTATGTTGAAATGCTTTAGACATGAAACATACATAAATTATTCTTCCAGTGTGTTTTATCTTGGCCAGTAATTTCCTTCAGAGAAATACTGTATTCAGTATTTATAAAGCTTTTATTTAATGCTAAGGTGCTAAAAGCTAACTCTGGTACTCAAGGTTAAATAAAGTGCAAAATTTTCAAGTACGATTTTACCTTATAAAAACATTGGCAGACTATGACGTTAGTACGTCTGAATGGCTTTTTGCCATGCATTCCTTACTTTCTTAGAAGCAGTTGGTGCAGGAAGTGGCTTAATTAGTACATAAACATCTTCCTGCAGTGCAACTCCAATTAGCGTATGTTGGCTCTGCTTCAGCTATAAACATGAGAGCAAGTTAGAAGCACATGTCAGATTTCTTCCAAACAGTTTATTAAACCTTCATGGCCTCTAGGACAGTTGTGGAAACAGTTTAGCTAAAGGGACAAAAACCAATAACATTACAGTGAAATAGTCAAAGTAGACAAATGGCAGGCACGTTTTAAAAAGCCAAGCAAAGGACGAGGACATAAACATTTAAAATAAAAACAAAACATGATGGAAATACTTAGCACGCCTGGCAACATCAATGGAGAGAGAAACATAGTTAAGATTTTGAACCTGCTTCGAAACTGTTCTTATGATTTTTTTTACTATGGCATGTACAACTAGGAACATGGGAACGGAAGTTGCCATTTACTGTCTTAAACCTGTACTGCCACTTGGTGGCTGATTAATTTCAAGTACCTACTTTGCCTTTGGTCAGCAAAAAACTGTCAAATAATTTTTCTGAGGAGAGCAATTCTGTGAAATTCTTTAGTGGACCATAGTGGCTGGGTGGTTGATTATGTTCAAGGCTGAGATAGACAGATTTTCAATCAGTAAGAGGATACAGGATCATTGTTGCTGCAGCTGGAAGTGATTGGGCCCAGGACAGAATTTTGAGGAAGTTGTCGGGGTGAACCATGATATGGTGGTATTGTTGCTGGATTAATAACCCAGAGATCCAGGAAAAGCTCCGGTGACCTGGTTTCAAATCCTACCATGGTGAAACATTAAAAACTGTTCGTTAAGGATTTAAGGATCTTGTGCAATGATAGCTCCCCTACCTCTGAGTCAGTACGCCCAGGTTCAAGTCCCACCTTCTTCAGAGGTGTGTAATAACATTCTGACCAAGTTGATTAGAAAATGCTTACTTTGAGGTAGCTTAGTAGTGATGTCCTGGGGCTGAGATGACTGACCTCCACAATCACCTTTTCTGCAAGCAATGACACCAACCAATGAAGCATTTTCCAATTGATTCCCACTGTCTCCAGTATCTTGATGCCATATTCGGTCAAATGCTGCCTTGATGTCAAGGTCAGTTCGCTCTCACTTTCCACCCGGAGTTTACCTCTTTTGACCATCTTAGGACCAAGGCTAGATTGAGATTGGTCTGAGTGGCCAAGACAAAACCCAAACTGAGCATGAGTAATAAGTTATACCTTTGCAAATGCTGCTTGATCACACTATCAATGTAGTCTTCCGTCATTTTACTGATGATCGACAGAACACTAATAGAACAGAGATTGTTTAGTTGGATTTTCCACATTAAAACCAAAAAGACTGCGGATGCTGGAAATCAGAAACAAAAACAAAATTGCTGGAAAAGCTCATTGGGTCTGGCAACATCTGTGGCGAGAAATCAGAGTTAACGTTTAGGGTCCAGTGACCTTCTTCAGAACTGAGAAAGGGTCACTGGATCCAAAGCATTAACTCGGATTTCTCTCCACAGAAGTTGCCAGATCTGCTGAGCTTTCTCAGTAATTTTGTTTTTGTTTGTAATTTTCCACATTGTTGGGTAAATGCCAGTAAATTGAGTTGGCTAAAGACTGACATCTATGATGCTGGGAACTTCAGGAGGAAGCTGAGATGATTCATCTACTTGGCACTTCTGGCTGAAGGTCGATGCAAGTGCTTCAGCTTTGTCCTTTACACTAATGTGCAGGCTTTCCCCATTATTGAGGATAAGAATATTTTTGGACGATCCAGCTCCTGTTTATTTGTCTGCACATTCATGACTAAATGAGGCAGGATTGCAGAGCTTATATTTGATAAATTGGTCATGGGGGTGATTTAGCCCTTTGTATTGTATGTTGCTTCCATTGTTTGGCATGCATGTAATCCTGTGTTATAGCCTGACCAGGCTTCATTTTTCGGCATGCTTGGTGTTGCTGCTGGCATGTCCTCCTGCACTTTTCAAGGTTGATTTGGTTTGTTGATAATGGCAAAAAGGGATATGCCAGACCATGAGGCTACACATTCTGGTTGAATATAACCTGCTGTTGTTGATGCCCAGTTCTAAGCTGCTGGATATGTTTGACATCTGTTCCGTTGAGCATGGTTGTAGTGCCACTTGACACAATAGATAGCATTTTTGATGTCAATCTAATCATCCATGCCCTACACCATCAGTATATCATGGTTACAGCCTTTATTATCTACAAAGTGCCGTGCTGTAACCCCACCAATGTCCTTCAACAGGACCTTTAAAGAGTGTGACTGTAACCCTGTAGGAAGCAGCACTACCTGCAAGCACTCCTTCAAACATTGACCATCCTAACTTGAAAGTAATCACTGTTGCATCATTGTAGTCTAATCAAAATCTTGGAATTTCCTTCCTACCAGCACTGTAATTGTACCTGTACCACATGGTCTACACTGGATGAAAAAGTGGCTCATCATCACTTTCTGACAGTGTTTACAGATGGACAATAAGTGTTGGTCTGGCAACTGGTGCTTATATTCCATGAAGGAATGAGAAAAAGCCAATCCACTCGAGGCTTGATTAATATTCCTATGTACAAAGAGCCTCTTCTAATACTATTTATTAAATCTTGGACAGCAAGCAAAATTTACCCCTCCTTCCAAGGTTGTTGCTATCTGTTGTTTTACTTACCCTTGTTTTCGCATATTGAAATGAAAAAAAATGATAGAAAGGCCTCCCTTTACTTATTCATTCTCTGGACCTCAAAATAGTGGAATTAGTTAACTTCTTCAGTCCTGATCAACCTTCATAATCTACAGGCATATAGGTAGCAAAAGGGTTGAAAGGAAGGGTGTGGTTGATTAAAATCCATAAAGGATACTTGCAGATAGAGGCAGAGTGCCTAGCTGAGGCACTGAATCAGTACTTCATTATCTGCCTTTGCCAAGAAAGAAGATGCTGTGCAGATTTAATTAGAAATTCTGCAGCAAAAGAGTAGGCTGTTTATAAACTGTCTTCAAGGGTTTGTGGAAATATAAAAACCAATAAAATGTAATATTAATACTCCTTGAGATCAAAGAACGTGGGGAAAGAAGTGAAGTGCAACCATTGCTGATGAAAAAAAATCTAAAATTGTGCACTAGTTGATGCTGGCTTATGCCCAAAACATCGAATTTCCTGTTCCCTGGATGCTGCCTGACCTGCTGCGCTTTTCCAGCAACACATTTTCAGCACTAGTTGATGCTGGTCAGGGTGAATCAACCCTATGAAGTACAAATATTACAAATATGGTTTTGATTACCACCAAAGTATCTATACTAAGCGACAAACTCTGCTATCATTATCTTTCTCAATCTTTTCTCTGTCCTGCAACAGGTACTTGTAAGGTTTAATGAACAATTACTCTATTTTTTTGAAACAGTGCTACAAAACTTCGCCATGTATAAGTTTACATTCTACACACCACAGGCAAAATGTCCCACAGAATTCAATCTGTTCACTAAACTTGGCTTGGTGTGCACATCAATGTGATCAATGACATTGACTCTGTGCAATTTTATCTTTCCTTATTTGCCAATTTGAGAAAATTAAGGAATATTGTTATGCTGATCCATCCATTCTTCTGGTTTGAGACTGTTTCCATTAGTAACATGTGCCAAAGTAATGCAAAAGCTAGAACAACTTAAAGCAGACAATAGAATTGAGAAAATAAATTAATTCCCAAGAATATAAAGCCTAGTTATTTCATGACACAAAAATGGCAGATTTAACAGTATGCATCAATCTTAAGGTGGCAACAAAGTAGGAATTTCAGACAAGTATCCACTTCTTGAACTCGTAAAAACTGTTGGCATAATATTGTGACGCCACAGTTTTCACAAAGCTTGACATGTGACATAGCTATCTTCAGATGCCACAAATAGAGCAAAGCCAATATCTTACAGCTTTCTTACTCACGGAGGTGTGTTTCAATATTACAGGATGCCCTCTACACCAAGCTCACTTCTTTAGTCTGATCAGATGTCGAGGGATGCTCAGCCAAATTAACCACATTGCTTTCCATAAAAAGAACAAAGCAAAACACAATTAGTTCTGAAGACTGGTCATTGGATTTGAACAGTTAACATTGTTTCTCTCCACAGATGCTGCCACATCTGCTGAGTTTCTCCAGCAATTTCTCTTTTTATTTCAGAACACAGCTATGCTGTAACAATACACTCTGACACTCAACAAATACAACTGCATATTCGTACCATCCAAGGTTAGTATGATACAAAATGAAAGTAGCTGGAGTAAGACCGGACACTAAAATAACAAAGCCATTTATGTGTTCCTGACCTCCTCTAACATGAAAAAAATTGGGATCATTCTTCAGTGCTACCAAGTTTTATTACAAATTAATTTCTAAGTAAGCGTCGATCATGGAGCCTTTTCAAAAACTGCTGCACAAAAATGCGAAAAGGGAATGGACTATAGTACAGATAAGGCTGTTTGATACAATAAAGGTGAAGATAGCATCTCTGCTAATCCTTGTACATTTCAACGAGTGTATATGTTACAAAAAATCCATCAGAAAATGTAATAAGTGCTGTACTTTCATGGTACAGTGAAGAAAGCAAACAACCATTTGTTTATGCCTCTCACCTGTTGTTGGACCCTGAATACAATTATTCGACTGGAGGGCAAGAGGCACTACCCTGCATCTATGACTGTGAATCATAGCACATAGAATTAGGCCATTTAGCCTCTTTAAGTCTGTTATGCCATTCAATGAGATCGTGGCAGTTCTGTGGCCTTATTCCATATAGCTGCCTTTGGCCCTTATCCCTTAATATCTTTACTCAACAAAAGCATACCTATCTCACTGAAATGCCTATCCTTGCTTTTGTCATCTGAAGATTAATAATTCCAATGTCCAGTTTTCAAATGTCCAGACATTCATAAGCTCTGATTTGCCCAAAACACTGCTGTATGTGTGCTGTCCCCACTAACATTTCTTTGTTCATCTATCTTTCTCGCTATCCTTTTCCAACTTTCAATGACTCATCACATTAAGTTTACTAATTATGTTAATTTGCTCAGAGACATGTCCTAATCTGTGTTTGTCACCTCTGTAAGACTACATTTTTCTATTTTTGTGTATTTTAAAAGCTGTGAGCTGAACTTAGAAAAAGAAATGCTGTTTTTAAAAGAATAGTGTTTGAAAGTGTTGCAGTTTTGAGAGCAAGTAACCTGATACCCATGGCAGGCTTTGTAAACAATTGTTTGGACAAGCAGCAAATGAAGTTTGGGTTGCAGATAATCTGGAGCTCGGGGTGTGTACTGATGCAGATCCTGTTGGCAGCAACAAGTTGATCAGCCTATGGACTAGTGACAGTTATCTGTCCGATAGCATATATCTTTTGCTAGCTCGGGTGACTGAGCAGCTTGGAGCTGGAAGCAAGTTACAGAGAAAGAGAAGTGCTGATCTTCTCCCAGACATTACCTGTTCTTCTCCATGAAAACTTCAGTTTGAACCTGAACAACGCCTGCTACCTTTTGTGGAACATTTGCTTTAAAGTGTGACCTTTCGTTTGACAGATCAGAGATATTTTCCAAGTTTATCAGCCACTCTGTACTACTTACAAACATGTGGAAGTACCCAGAGAAAGACATCTGAACAATAAGGGGTCTGACGAGACAAAGAAGGATCATCTTAATATCAGAACTGGGAAGCAAAGATCTCTGAAAAGCCTTTCCCATTTTCCTACCAATAATCTACTTTTCTATTTGTTTATCTGTGTATAAAGCAGAATTTATGAGGAAATTAGAGTTTTAGTCAATAATTTTATTTGGCAATAGTTTATGTCAGTTTACATGTAGCTCCAGCCTAATTATTTGTAATAAATAATACTTTTTTGGCAGAAATCTGGTCCCTGCTTTCTATCAATCATGGCTGGGTAAATTTGAGTACACTGTGTACCTATTAAAAACAATTTAACATTTGATATGACACCAAGAATAGAGAGGCATGCGCAGGCACCCCCCAATGAGTTGTAACATCACTTCCAGTGTTCCTCCCACCCATAAAATAATTTAGTACAATAAAATAGCAACAATACTTCAATAATATATCTTAGACTAAGAAGCACTTGGAGACATCATCTGACATTTTGTGTTGTACCTTCTCCCTTTGCCTTACCACTGAAGCTGTAGTCACCTTGCCTTCACTCTCTGGAACTTGCTCTAAAACCTTCCTTTCCTCCACTCTTCTCTTTGCCTTAACCATCTTTTCAAAACCCATCATTTGACCAAGCTTTCAGACACTGCTCCAGATCTTTGCCTTCTCAGATCACTGTAATTTCAATTTGTAAGGTTCCCTGGGAATCTTTCTAAAGTTAGGTGGTAAATGAATCATCATCATTTGGAATGTTTATCGTGTCATATATACGTGCAATTTGGAAGTTCCTAGACAAGAGAATCCCAGAAGTTAGAGATGCTTAAGGTGGCTTTGAGAACAACTTTGGAATGTTTTTTTCTGGCAACCAATTCTGTTTGACAGGGAGGAACTTGGGTTGGAAATTTGGATGAAGGAAATGAATGTACTGTAGCCAAATTTGCAGACAGCACAACTCTGTAAAAAGGTATGTTGCGCGGGAGATACAAAAGGTATACAGAGATATTGATAGCTTAAGTAAGTGGGCAATAAGTTGGCAAGTGGAGTATAACATGGGGAAAATGTGTTCATTTTGGAAGGGAGAGAAGAAGAATTATTTAAATGAAGTGTTAATTAAATGGAGAAAAACTGCAGAAAACTGAAACACTAAGTGGGGATACTTATGCATGAGACACAGACTTACACAGGGACAGAAGTAAACAGGAGAGCTAATGAAATATTGGCTATTACTTCAAGGGTGTTGGAGTATAAGAGTTGGAAGTCTTTCTTCAACTCTATAAGGTGCTGATGAGACCACATCTGGAGTGCTGTGAGGAGTTTTGGTCCCTTTTTGAAGGAAAGATATAATTTCATTACAGGCAGTTCAGATAAAGTTCATTAGATGATCCCTGGTGTGGAAGGATTGTCTTATGAGCAAAGACTGAAACAGGTTGGGGCTGTACCCACTGGAGTTTAAAAGAATGAGAGGTGATCTCATTGAAACATATCAGATTCTTAAAGGGCTTGACACGGTAATTATTGAGATGACATTTCCTGTTATGGGAGAGTCTAGAACCAGAGGGTATAATCTCAGAATAAAGGAGTGCCAATTTAAGACCGAGTTACGAAGTAATTTCTTCACTCAGAAGACTTAAGTCTTTGAAACTCCTTGCCACAGAGAGTTGTGAGGACAGAGTCCTTGTGTGTATTTAAGGCTGAGATTGATCCTTGGTCAGTGGATCAGAGTTGATCAGTGGAGTCAATGGTTACGGGCAAAAGACAGGAAAAAGGAAATTAGAAATGTTGGAAGCCAGGATCCTATTGAATGACAGAGCAGACTCGAGAAGTCAAATGGCCTACTCATGTCCTTATTTCTTATGTTTTTTTAAACAACTGTGCTAAGCTTTAGGGGTAATTACAAAAGAATAAGGGCAGAGCTAGCTGAGGTAGACTGGAAAAGGTTTAGCAGCAAAGATGTGTGAGAACAATGTTAGTTATTTAAGAAGATAGTTCATGGCTTAAGCAAAGACATATTCCAGTGGGCTGGAAGCATTCTAGGAAGGGGATAAGCCAATCCTGTTTAACTAGGGAGGTTAAGCTTGCATCAGGTTGTATGTTTATTTCCATTGTAGAAAAGATTAGTGATAAACCAGAGTATTGGAAAGTTATAAAAACCATCAAAAGGTGACCAAAAAAAAGTAGAAAATAACCTGTAAGGGTAAACTTGCAAGTATTTTGAAAACACACAGTAAGGGTTTCTTTAAATATATTAAAAGTAAGAAAGAAGCCAAAGTTAACATAAGCCCTTTAGAGAATGCGGCTGCAGAAATAATAACAGGGAACAATAAAATGGTGCAAGAGTTGAATAAATCATTTGCATCAGTCTTCACAGTAGAAGACATGAATCGCATTCCAAAATTGCTAAGTATACAAGGTGCAAAGGAAGGAGAGGAAACAATTAACAATATTTATCAAAAGGGAAACTAATGGGGATGCATCCTAGGGTATTAAGGGTAGTAGATACAGTGATAATGGATACACTGATAGTAATCCTCGAGGAATCCATAGACTCTAGAAATGTCCCAAAAGGATTGAAATAATGCCTTTATTAAAAGGGAAAGTCGACAGACAAAAGGTTAACTTAAGCTGGTTTAACTTAATGTCTGTTATCAGGAACATTTTAGAGTCTATTATGATGTAATAACAGAGGTAATATCATCAAGCAGAGATTCATAAAGGGAAATCAAGCCTGACAACTTTACTAGAATTATTTGAGGAGATAGCAAGCAAGATAAGTAAATGGGGAGTAGTAGATGTAATATATTTGGATTTTCAGACAGTGTTTGATAAGGTATCTGACAGTTGGCTACTTAATAAGATAAAAGCCCTTTGTGTTGAAGATAATATATTAGCATGGATAGAAGATTGGCTCACGTATGGAGAGTTGAGATAATGGGGCATTTTCAGAATGTCAACCTGTAAATAGTGAAGTTCAGTGCTGGGCTTACAGTTACTTACAATATATATTAAAGACTTCGATGAGAGAAATGAATGTACTATCACCAGGTTTGCGGATGACACAAAGAATCTGCAGAGAGGTAGACAGGTTAAGCAAGTGGACAAAAACTTGGCAGATAGAATGTAATGTGAAGTTATGCACTTTGGCAGGAAGAGTAAAGGAGTTGAATATTATTGAAATGGAAAAAGATTGCAGAAAGCAATGGAATAGATGGATTTTGGAATCCTTGCCCATGAATGGAAAAGCTACCGTCCCAAGTTAAGCATGTAATAGGAAGACAAACGGAATGTTGGCCTTTATGTCAAAGGAAATGGAGTATAAATGTGTACAAGACACTAATCAGGCCACGGTTGAAATACTATGACAGTTTTGGACCCCTTACCAAAGGAAATATACTCTGGTATTGGAGGCAGTCCAGAGAAGATTCACAAGCCTGATGCCAGGTATGGAGGAGAGGTTGACTAGATTGGACCTGTACCCTTTAAAATATTGAAGAATGTGAGGCAACATTATTGAAACATACAAGATTCCCAGGGGACTTGACAGGGTAGATATGGAAAGGCTGTTTCCCCTATGGGTGAGTCTAGGAGCAAAGGGCACAATCTCAGATTAAGCAGTTGCACATTTAAGACAGAGATGAGGAGGAATTCTTCTCTGAGGGTAATGAATCTACAGAATTCTTTACCCCAGAGGGCTGTCAAGGTTGGGTCATTACGTGTATTCAAGGCTGAGATAGACAACTTTTTAATCCGTAAAGGAATCAAAGATTCTGGGGGAAAAAGCAGGAAAGTAGATTTAAGAATTATCAGTCAAGAGTGTGGTGCTGGAAAAGCACAGCAGGTCAGACAGCATCCTAGGAGCAGAAAAATCGACATTTTGGGCAAAAGCCCTTCATGAGGAATGAGGCCTAATTCCTGATGAAGGGCTTTTGCCCAAAACATCGATTTTCCTGCTCTCAGATGCTGCTTGACCTGCTGTGCTTTTCCAGCACCACACTCTTGACTGTTATCCCCAGTATCCGCAGTACTTACTTTTGCCTTGAGGATTATCAGGTCACATGTGATCTGATTGAATGGTGGAGCAGACTCGATGGGTCAAGTAACCCACTTCTGCTCTACATTTTATGGTCTTAGGTTCTGGATTTCTACATGGCTATCAGAGGAAGTATTTACACTCACCCTGCAGCATGTATTGGGCAAATATAGTCATGTGTGTGCAATGGGTTACCAGCAGTGTTTCACATTTGTGTATGTCAACAGTGCTGGGCATTATTGATTAATGCAAACATATCTCAGTGGAAGGATAAACTTCCCACCATTAGACAAATGGTATCCTTATTGAGTTGTGGTGAGAAATAAATACTGGAGCATTTTGTTAGCTCTTCAACACATGTTTGTCCATTGCCAGACTACCACCTTGTGGCAACCCTGATTCTGTTGGTGCACAACAGTCCTGTTCCAGTGGGCTTTCACTCAAAAGTGTCTACACTCATCATGAGCTAACTCTAATTCTGAAACGTTATGTACTACACTTTTAGTTTGATTGACATATAGTTGACTATTTTGTGTTATGTGCTTGTATCCTCTAGGAATAGAGCTGAAACTTCAAATTCATTTTATCTGGGATCATTACAAAAAGAAGCTTATCACTGCAGAGATTAAGCTTGATTTTAGCCATATTTGTGTGATAGTTAGGCTAACCCTTTGCTATAACAAATCTTTTCACAAAGATTTTATTCTGGTGTCTATATACTATCTTTTTTTTTAATTCATTCATGGGAAGAAGGCTTCACTGTCAGCATTTATTGCCAAGAGGGGCTGTTAAGAGAGTCCACCACGGAGATCCAAGATAGCGGCGACTCAGCAAGTCTGAGTTTACAGTGCTCTTCCCAAAACCTGGGTAAAGTGAGTTACTCACCCCCACCACACTTACCAAACCACCCAAAAAAATTTCTAACCTTAATTAGCTGTTTACTATTATATTTAAGCAGTTTAATATTAAGTGGATAATGAGTAAACCAAAGGGATCCCGCAGCTCTCAGAAAACAAAGACCCCTCCCCCACCCTCCTCTCCTCCTCCGGCTGCAGCTGATGTAAAAACAGGCCTTGTAGAGATGATTGCCAGGCTGGAAACGACACTCGTCAATTTCATCGCAGAATCCAGACAGAGATGGAATGCATTCGAAGAAAAGCTACAAAAGCACAGCGAGGCTCTCGAGGAATTACAGGGCCGAGTGGAGGGGGCGGAGCTAAAGGCCACGACCTCCGAGGCTGCAGCACAAACAGCTGCAGAACAGGTGCGAGCTCTGGAGCAGAGAGTCCGGGCCTTTGAAATCTACATGGATGACCTGGATAATAGAAATCGGAGAAAGAATATCCGTCTTCTGGGCCTCCCTGAACAAGAAGAGAAGGGACAGTTAGTAGTATTTCTGGAGCGATGGCTGCCCCAGCTTTTAAACCTGGGGGCTGAAACTGACCGGGTAAGGGTGGAGTGGGCCTACCGGGTTGCAGCACGCAGATCTGGCCCAAACCAGCGCCCACGCCCGGTCCTGTTCCGACTGCAGAGTTATAGGGAGAGGCAGATACTCCTGGACGCCTCCAGAAAGCTTGGAAAGGATCCTAAAGCTATGATTCATAAAGGATCCAAGATTATGTTATTTCAGGACTTCTCCCCGGCTTTGGCACGAAGGAGGAAGGCGTTTGATGAGATGAAGAAATGTCTAAGGAACTTAAATATTCAATACACCTTACGCTACCCAGCGACGTTATGCTTTAACCACGAAGGATCCAAGTATAATTTTAGATCACCAGAAGAGGCTAAGGAACTTTTAGACTTGTTTAAATAAATCGTAAGAGACAATTTATGTTGGCTTGCCTCTTCCACACTCCGTGGGGAGAAATGGATACTTTACTCTACTTTACTTTTGCTTCTGTGAGCAGGGTTGTCTTCCCTTGCTATTTTATGTTATTATACTTAACTGTAATTTGTTGGAGTTGTAATTTTATAGTTATGTGTGTTTGTACGTGGCATTGATGCTATCAGATATACTCAGGTATGGGTGGGGAGGGGTGGGGGTGGGGCGCTCACTGTTAACTCTAGCTCGGTATTATATCTAAATCCTATTAAGGAGCGCCCGGGTCAAGGGTGGGACACTGTTTGGGAGAGGATATGGTGGACCTTTAGAAAGGAAGTAAGGCCCCCTGAGAATAAGGGGGAGGATCTCCATTCAAACATTTTTTTTTTGTTCTTATTGTTTGGAAATAGTTTCCTTTTTATTATAATGTTATGAGTGTATTAGAGAACATTTTCTCTTGTTTGAAGGATGTAAGTGACTCAACTATACACTCTGGATAATTGTGGATTAGATTAGTAGTTAACTGAGTTTCATTGTTTTTCTTTCTTCTTTAGTATCATTCCTTTGAATTTTGATGATTATATATTTAAGATCTATTTTTATATTAATGTTTGTGCTTGAAAGTTCTGTTTATTTTTGTAAATCTGTCAAAATATTAAATTTCTAATAAAAATATCTTTAAAAAAAAAGAGTCCACCACATTCTGTGATGCCTAGAATCACATGTAATGTCAGATCAGATAAGGACATTAAGACCATAAGACATTGGAGCAGAAATTAGGCCCTTCAGCCCATCGAGTCTGCTCTGCCATTCAATCATGGCTGATATGTTTCTCAGCCTGATTTTCCCGCTTTCTGTCCTTAACCCTTGATCCCCCGATACTCAGGAACCTTTGTATCTTAGACAAAGATACTTGATGACCTGATGTCCACAGCCTTCTGTGGCAATTAATTCCACAGATTCGCCTCTCTCTGGCGGAAGGTGTCTCTCCTTATCTCAGTTCTAAAAGGTCTTCCTTTTATTCTAAAGCTCTGCCCTTGGGTCTTAGTCTCTCGTAACAGTTGAAACATTTTCCCAACATCTATTCTGTCCAGGCCATTCAATATCCTGTATGTTTCAATTAGATCCCCCCTCATCCCTCTGAACTCCATCGAGTATAAACCCAGAGTTTTCTGGTGAACCAGATTGTTTTTTCCGACAATTGGCAGTGGATTTGTAATCATCAGTTGACTCCTAATTTCACCATTTGCTATGGTCAGATTCGAGCTCAGGTCCCCAGAACATTACCTGAGTCTCTGGACTAACAGTGTACCAATAATGCCACTAGGCTGTCACCTTCATGACTTGTTCTACTGATCATCACTAAAATCATCACAACGGTCATAATTTATTTCATTGTATTCCCATCTTTATTCCTTGCATCCCGTGTGCCTCCAACTGGTCGATCCCACTTCAGGTTATACTACATTAAGATTTGTATTACTTCATCATCTCTTTGAAAGCATTCCATAGTGCAAGGTCATGCTGGTTCTTGGCAAACATAAAAAACAGCTTCATTTGTGGGTGGCGGTGGTGTAGTGGTCATGTCACTGTACTAGTAATTCATTACTGAGCTTTGAGGACATGGGTTGAAATCCCATCATGCAGATAATGATGTTTGAATTTTGAAAACTCTGGAATAGATAACCTGATTACTGGCAACTGTGTCACCACTGCAGATTGTTGTTAAAAGCTCATCTAGTTAAAGACTATGAATGTCCTTTAGGGATGGAAATCTGCTATCCTTACCTAGTCTGGCCCACATATGACTCCAGAGCCACAAGCGTTTTGTTGACTCTTAGTTATCCTCCGCGTAATTATAGATCAGCAATAAATGCTGGCCAAGCCAATGACATTCACAGTTCCAAAAACAAGCAAAACAAAAATCAAAATGCCAAGGCCGATATAGCTCGGCATGTCTGGGGCAGGATTTGACTTCTTTCAGGGTCTCTGGTGAACACATTAATTACTTTAGAGTTGTTTCTGCTAAAAGTTTCTGTCAACTTTCTTTCCGTTACTTGACCCATTACCACTCGTGCCATGGTTGCCACCTGTTTTCAAGCTGGAGTGGGAAGGGTCACTACTGCTGGTTGAGTGCAAATGGGGGAGGTTGGCAGAATGTAGTGGATGGCTGACTTGGTTATAGGATCCTTCCAACTCCTAGATTTGCTGCCTGAGGAGAAGCTTAGAATTCCCCGTCACTTTTGATCCACGAGTGTTGTGTGGTTTTGCTACAGAACAAGCAGTTAGAATGTTACAGTTTTGTCTAATAGTAGAAGACTAGCGTAATGAAGAAATGTTTATTTACTTGTGGTCCAAATCAGTACATATTATGCCACCATGACTCCAGAAGGACATTGGAAGTTATGCTGAAGAATTCATTGGAACTTTGACGTGGGGTACCTGGAGAAATTGGGATGGTGTTATAAATAGGCAACAGGTGGCAAACTCGGGAGCATTGATGTAGAGGTCTGGTATTGGGGAATGCTTAATGATGATGATGAGATAGGGATTTATAAGATGGGAGTTATGGAGATGTTGGCAATAAGTGGAGTTGTTGGTGGGGAGGGACACCATAGGAGCTGGAAGGACTGAGCCAAAGCTGACAGTGGAGTAGATATGGATTGTGGAGGAGACATTGCAAAATTCACAAGATTGTACAACATAAATTGAAGTTGATGAGGGCTATTCTGGTCTAAATCCCTCAACAACCACCTCTGAAACAATTAAATTTGTCAGATATGATCTTACTACACATTACATCTTTCTGTACCAGTATCAGTTGCTATTTATGTGTATAAATTGACAGTGACAGTATTTTAAAAGAAACTATTTCTATTGAAGCACTTGAGGCTTGGTTGGCAGTATTAAAGGCCTAAAATGTACTTCATAAATACAAGCTCTTTTCCAGTTCTGCTTTCTCTTCCTGTCTGGCCTAGTTCAACCCTCAGGCACAAGTGTATATTAATATTGATTTCTGTTTTCATGTAAGAAAATGAATTTGTCAATGATTGTCAAATCAACAAAGCCAAAAAAAGGTCAAGATAGCAGCTATTTCATTACCAAATGGCACATTAAATACATTTCACCTGGTACAACACAGCCAGTGGCAGCAGATCAACATTTGACTTCCTTGCTGCTGAACTTGTCCTATTTATACTGTTGGTCAAATTTGACACCTTTGGGATACGAGAGAACTCACCTGATATCTGTTAATACTTCAGGCCTATTGGAAGTAAATGCATAAAGTTAAATGTTAGAAGTGCTACAGATGAATACAAACAGAAGATAGCTGCTCGCACAAAATGAAATAGTAAAAGCTTTCATAAGCATGTGAAAAGTAAGATTGTAATTAAAGAGAATGTAGGAGCACTTAGGAATGAAGAGGATCGATTTTTACAAGAATGTTGGTAAACTAAGGAGAATCTTGAACAATTATTAAAGATAACTACAGAAAATAATGGATTTTAAGTTATTGAGACTTATGGCAAGCAACCAAAGCAGTTGAACAAAATCAGAGGCGGTAGTAGAGGATCTGAACACATTTTTTCAAACACGTCTTAATGTGCTGTTTTATCTAAGGGACTGGAGACTGAAGAATGTATTTGCGCAAAGTATTCTTTGATATTTTAAGGGAAATTTAGATGTATATTTGAATCCAAAGATGCTTCAAGACAATGGAGAAAGCAAGATTTTGTTTAGTAAAACTTTAATGAAGAGTTAGCCAAGTGACCACCTTCTGAGCTGTATAGTCCTCTGGAACAACTACTTCAGTGAAATTACCATGAAGTCATTGTGCAGACAATACAGTCATGGTTGTGTCATTTTCCATAAATTTTTATTAATGTCGAGAGGACTGTACCAGCCCGCCATGGTAACTTTACAGTTTCAGTCTCTAGCAATCCCCATTAGCCCACAGTGCTGAGTCTGATCAGAAATATGTGCTGCTGCTGATATCTATTTAACCTCACTGGCATTTAGCTTCTGGACATAGAGAAAGTAAGTTTCTCCTAAACAAGAGTTCTGCTGCCATCATTGATACTTTTGTTGCCTCATGTATTCTCTGTCCGCCTCTGACAAAACAGATTTACTTTCATTGATTTTGTAGTAACTGTTGCTTGTTGTTTTTCAATTATTTGCATTCTGCTTTCCACTTTCTCTGGATTCAGAAATCCGGGGTCACCGCTTATCCTTTGTAATGTCACAAGGATGTCCTGGAAACATAAGAACTGGAAACAGGAATAAACCATGTTGGAATTGGTACTCCTTCATGTTCAACAACACTTAGTGGAAGCACTGAGGATTGTAAGGGCACAAAATGTACTCTGGATGAGGGATTCAGTGTTCATCTCCAAGAGTGGCTCGGCAACAGTATTATTGATCGAGCTAGTCAGGTTTTAAAGGATATAGTTGCAAGGCTGGATCTGCCGCAGGTAGTTGAGGGACCAACATGAGGAAAAAACATACTTGACCTCATCCTTACTAATCTGCCAGCTGTAGATGTATCTGTCCATGACAGTATCTGTAAGAGTGACCACCACACATTCCTGCCTTCACATTGACCCATAATGTGATCATCCATTTCTTAGTTCTCAGTTCCACCCAAATAACTTCCCTGGATGTATTCCCTGAAATATCCTCCCTAAGTACAGCCATAATGTTATCCCTTATCAAAAACGCCACTCCCCTTCCTCTCTTGACCCCCCTTCCTTCCTCTAGCATCTGTACCCTAAAACATTAAGCTGCCAGTCCTGTCCATCCCTGAGCCACAACTCTGTATGATATCCCAGTCCCATGTTCACAATCATGCCCTGAGGTCATCTGCCTTACCTGTTATGCCTCTTACATTGAAATAAATGCAGTTTAATTTATCAGTCCTACCTCATTCTCTGCTTTATTCCTGCCCACACCCAAACTGTTTGACTTGTTCCTTTTCCCAACTGTACCAGTTATAGACCGATCTGTTTCCTCACTGTCAGACTGAGTTTACCCCCCCCCACCCCCAACCACCTTACTAGTTTAAATCCTCCTAAGTAGCTCCAGCAAATTTCCCTGCCAGTATATTCGTCCCTTTCCAATTCGGGTGCAGCCCATCTTTCTTACACAGGTCACTTCTACCCTAGAATAGATTCCAATGATCCAAAAATGTGAACCCTTCTCCCCTGCACCAGCTTCTTAGCCATGCATTCATCTGCTCTCTTCCTATTCCTCCCCTTACTAGCTCATGCCACTGGAAGTAATCCAGATATTATTACCTTTGAGGACCTGCTTTATAAATTCCTGTCTAACTTTCGTTATTCTCTCCTCAGAACCTCATTCTTTTCTCTTCCTGTGTCATTAGTTTTATTGTGTACAACGACCTCCTGCAGGTTCCACTCCCCTTTGAGAATATTCTGCACCCTCTCTGAGATTTCCTTGATCCTGGCTCCAGGGAGGCAGTACACCATTCTGATTTCTTGCCGGACATAGATACATCAGTCTGTGTCTTTAACTAGAAAGTCCCGTATTACAGTCGATCACTTCAAATCTGACGTACCTCACATTACGTTAGAACCAGTTTCAGTACCAGAAATCTGGTTATAGTTGCTACATTCCCTTGAGAGACCTTCACCCCCTACATTTTCAAATTTCTTATTTGAAATGGGGACAGCCACAGGAGACTCCTGCATTACCTGTCTCCCTCCATTACCTTTCCTGGAAATCATCCGTCTATCTGACTATGTCTTCAGTTGATTTTTGTTCCTATAACATCCATCCATCATACCCTCTAACTGCGGTTCCTACTAATCCACACGATCCAGTAAGATCCACAACAAAGCACACTTCTTGCAGCCATAATCATCAATAACATGGAAGGTCTCCCTAATCTCCCACATATGGCTGCAAACGCAAACCATTCTATTAAAGGCCATCTTTGCACTTTAACAATCAACAGACCCGGAAAATAGCACAGTCTTACTGCTCTAAAAGGCACTGCTCCAGGCTAACTTAGTACCTATACTTTATGTTTTGAAAATTTAATCAAGACACAGATCTCAATAAAATATATAATCAAAAAAAGAAACCGCTCTACTCACTATTGTAGATTTACAAAAAATAACAATAAGGTAACACTTAAAAGCTATCCACTTAGCTGCTGTCCTGCAGTAAGCTGTCCCACACAGGTTTCTCTAAGGTCAGCTGTGAATTTTGCTGTTTGTTGATTTTTCTTTGATGCAGTCCTATGTCCAGAGATACTTGAACTCAAACAACAAAGGCAGTAGCTGTGCAGATTCACTGCTGGATCAGACAGCAGTGTAGGCTTCTTTTTCAGCTGAATCACTTCCCATGCGATGTCTGCCTTTGTCTCTCTTCCTCCTTTTTTAAAGTGCCATTGTTTTGATCTTTTTTTTCCCTAAATTCCAAAACATTGCAACAGCTTATAAAGTAGTAATTTGTGTTCCTGGAATTTGAGGGAATCAGCTCCAAAACTGAAAAATACCACAAAAAGCAGCAGCTCTGACAGCCACAGTTTTTTTTTTCCATCCTCCACCTTCTTGCAATTGCTTTTATATCTTCCTCTGTGCAGACAGGCGCAAAGTATGAGGTTATTTTTTTCTGCCATTTCCTCATGCCCCATTATAGATTCTTCTGTCACTTCCTGTATTAGATCTGTATTTGTCTTCACTAATAATTTCCTTCTAGAGTCATAGAGATGTACAGCATGGAAACAGATCCTTCAATCCAACCCGTCCATGCTGACCAGATATCCCAACCCAATCTAGTCCCACCTGCCAGCACCCAGCCCATATCCCTCCAAACCCTTCCTATTCATATACCCATCCAATGCCTTTTAAATGGTACAATTGTACCAGCCTCCACCACGTCCCCTGGCAGCTGATTCCATACATGTACCACCCTCTGCGTAAAAACATTGTCCCTTAGGTCTCTTCTATATCTTTCCCCTCTCATCCTACACCTATGCCCTCTAGTTCTGGACTCCCCCACCCCAGGGAAAAGACTTTGTCTATTTATCTTATCCATGCCCCTCATAATTTTGTAAACCTCTATAAGGTCACCCCTCAGCCTCCAACACTCCAGGGAAAACAACCTTAGCCTGTTCAGTGTCTCCCTATAGCTCAAATCCTCCAACCCTGGCAACATTTATGAAGCATTAGTTTATATAAATCCAGGATTTGTGAAACTGCAGCTGAAAATATTGTAAACTGTCTACTTTATTGTGTGGGAAAATCTTAACAAAGGTAATAAGAGTGCTTTATGAGACACAATGCCTGAAACCAAGGTTAGAAATCACACATCACCAGCTTCTTCCTCGAATGATTGTGGAGAATAAGATCTTAAGACACAAGATCATAAGTCTTACAATCTGAGGAAGAGGCAGAACTTCGAAAGCTAGTGTTTACAAGTAAACCTTTTGGACTATAACCTGGTGTTGTGTGATTTTTAACTTTGTCCACCCCAGTCCACCACCAGCACCTCCAAGCCATGAACCAAGGTACAAGAGTGCCTGTGAATGGTCAATGAAATATCAGCGAGCTGAACTAGACAGACCAGGGAGAGCTCAGTTTTGGATGTCTGATCCCTGTTCTGTTAACTAATCTCAGCTGACAGCAATGATGTAACAGAGTTGGACAATAGAAGTGAATAATCAGCCAAAGTTCCAGCTCCTTACTTCTGAACAGTAATTGTTGTTGGTGTTGTGTGCATACAGATGTTGGATGCCAATCAGTTTGAACCTGTATGTGACACCTCCTGTGGTCATGTAGCATTGAGGTCATTTGTCACCAATAACTGGTATTGATGCTTTCAAAAACAGAGATCAGATCGTTATTGAGGCAAAGGATGAGCTGTTATATGCAGTGGAGTGGACAAATTAATGGCAGAAACTTGGCCTCCAAAGAGAAGCTTTACTGCTTATAGAGTGGTTCACAGATTATGGTTCATAAAGTTCTGAAAAATTAGTTAAATGAAGAATACTGCAGCTTACAGTACCTCCAAACCTTGGATTCTAAACATTTTTAAATTTTATTATCAAGGAATGCTGCCATGTCAAAGTTTGTCAAAGTGAATAGCGATTATGCAGGAGTTTTGATCTTATGATGCATCACATGTACCCAGTACTGCTTTGTGGTAGAAGGTTATTATACTTTGAGCATGCATCCAGTGTAAGTAGAAATGTCTGCTTATGCTGGTAGCATGTGTCTGCCTGCCCAGCAGTTGTACCATTGTGGGTTTGCATTGTGGCAACAACTGTCACTCCCTCTGACATTCCAATAAATTTGATGAGTCAGGGCATGCATTCCATAAATGTACCACTGACGGTGATTTAAGTAAAGAAGAATGGAACGAAGAAGTTGTTGAGGTACGGAATGTAAAACAAGAACATGTTTATTTTCCCTTGTCAATAGAATATTAAGTTATGCAGTGAAGCACATGGTTAAGGTACATCTTTCCCTGACCTGAAGTCTAGAACAAGGTATTGTTCTCATTTTCCTATTTCAGCATACTTTATTGAGCTCTGTGCACTGTGTAATTAGTGTCCTTCAGGATTCAATCTCAGTCAAGTATTAGCAGTAAAACGTTTTAGATTCAAAACACGTTATTGCTCCACCACTGGCTCTGTCAGAAATTTTGGAAGGAGGCATTCTGATAAGAGAAATGCTCTGAGGTGCTGAAGCCAGCTCCAGAATTCTACTTTTGCAGATCAGCTCAAACAGCAGATGTAATCAAATATGGTGCAGTTGTGACTTGTATCGCTTGATTACACCTTGTCTTAACTTTGTCTTCAAAATATTGTAAAAATGTTTCAAAATATTTTGTTGAGCTGCACCTCTTTTGCTGGGAATTTCCTCCCGGGCACACTCAGTTTAATATCCAAAGTGAGATTTCTGCTCATCTTCCACAGAATTTACAGCAGCCAATTGTAACAGCCCCAACAATCGTACTGGCATTTATGTGCTAACTCTTCATCGGACTAAACAAGATCTGTTCCAACTTTAGTAATTTGCTGATTAATCAGTTTTTTGTCAGATCAAACAAAGACCACTGTGGGGAGGGACAGAAATTGTTATGATTGAATTTGTAAAGACCTGTTGAACAAGCCCAAAAAGATAATTCTGGAGTATTTTAAGCAATATTTATTCTCATTGTATAGGACTTTTAATGGCTTGCTCGTGTAAGAGGCATAATTTCAGCCAGTTTATAGAATGTATGTCAGAAAGAGTAAAAATATTAATATTTATAAACGATTTTTCTTGCACATATTCTAGATAAATAAATAACTTCCTTTCTAAAGAAGTGAATAAGTATGTTTATATGGTCATAAAGTCACTAAAGTGTCTACAGTGCAGACATTACCTTACAGTGAAGCGTTTCCGAGCAGTTTACAGTATTTTGTTTCAGGTTCATCTCCATTTTCCCCTTAATGAATGTTGAAAGGACAAAATTAATTTACCAGCATTGACATCTTATCTGTTGTATTGTTTCAGTACATAAATACAATGTACCAATTTATTATGTGGCATATTAATAATTAGATGACCACGTTTAATTACATTTCTAGCCAGTTGACTATGGCTTAGAGTTCCTGCATCTATTTTGTCTATAATTTTTACAGCCCTCTGTAAAGCACTAAGACATTTAAACTGTTCCTCATTAAGGATGCTATATAAATGCAAGTTGTTAATGAAACAACAACTACTTGCACAAAATACCAGAAGAGTGTAGTAAAGTTATCCCGCAAAATGAAATCAACACATTGCTGAAAGAATGGTGACGAGTAAGCTAGCGTTACTATTGTCAGTCACTGGGGCAAGCTCCTGCTCAAAACATCCAGTCTCCTCCTCCTCGGATACTGCCTGACCGGCTATGCTTTTCCAGCACCACACTTTTTGACTCTGATCTCCAGAGTCCTCACTTTCTCCTACTTGCCAGAACCTGAGGGAACTCTCATACCCCTTAGCAAGTTTTAATTATTTTGCCTTTAATAGAAAATGTTATTATATTTTATATGAAATGAGCCTATGAATTGAATGGGACTATGTCTTATATGGTCCCCATTCAAAAAGAAAGGGAGAGAGGTGGGCAAACATCAATCACAACTTTAACAGAGGAATGTTACTTTTTGATTGACGGCCACTCTATTTATTTGCTATGCCTCATTTACACAGGATTTGTGCCAAAAGAATAAAAGTGTGACTGGAGCAGTTTCCTCCAGGAACACAGTAGACAAAAGTTGTGTTATGTATTATCACTGAGTATTCCACTGTCTGGTAACTGCGTGGCCATGGGGAGGTGATGAGGCCAGGGACGCATAGTGCATTGCTGTCTGTGTGTGTGCCTGTGTCACTTTCAGGGAGATGTGACAGCCAGTTTTTGTTAGTTTCAGCATGAGGTGCGCCTGGGCACTGTGGGGTGCTTCCTGTCCTGGACTGAATTAAACAGTTAGCTGTGAAGCAAGTGGCTGATTATTACTCACTGGGTAAAACTAAGTGACACAGGATTGTGATCAGATGTTAAACAGCAAATGATGTCAGGATTCCAAACCCTGGGTGGGATATGTTTGATCTTTCATTAACCTAAATGAGCTGCAGGCAAAGAAAGCTCTGAATTAACAATTGAAAGCAAGGTGCTGAATTATCTACTTCCTTTATTTCCTGTTGACATTCTTTATTGACAACTCCTGGACTGCAGAAAAAAATCTACTTATTAACCCTTCAATAATTATAAAACAATTTCCACACAGTTTTTCCAGCTGATTTTGTTGTTTATCCTGATGATCTTTACCCCTTGCAGTGTATAGCTTCAGGGACAGCAATATACCTAATGCCTCATTTCAATGTTTGGAGCTGGATAGTATTTTTTGGCCTTTTGCATATACTGTGGGGCACCACAATTGTTCTGCCATTCTCACATTCCGCTCACTTAATGTAAACTACTGACATCTTTCCTCCATCAGCACCCTTCACCCACTACCCTCACCAGCACCCCTCTGAACTATAGCATAAATGCTATCCCTCCACATTTCACTTCAGCGGCACGGTGGCTCAGTGGTTAGTACTGCTGCCTCACAGTGCCAGTGGCGCGGGTTTGATTCCCACTTTAGGTGACTGTCTGTGTGGAGTTTGCACATTCTCCCCATGTCTACGTGGGTTTCCTCCAGGTGCTCCAGTTTCCTCCAAGGATTTACAAGTCAGGTGAATTGGTCATGCTAAATTGCCCGTAGTGATAGGTGCATTAGTCAGGGGTAAATACAGGGTAGGGGAATGGCTCTGGGTGGGTTACTGTTCGGAGGGTTGGTGTGGTCTTGTTGGGCCGAAGGGCCTGTTTCCATAATGTTGGGTAGCTAATCAAAGGCTCTGATGAAGCGCCATCTGGACTTGCTCTATCTCCATGGATAGTGCCTGACCCGCATGTGATCTCCAGCATTTGTTGTTTTCAGTACAAATTCCAGCATCTGCAGTAATTTGTTTCTGTCTTCACCCATATCCACATAGGCACACTGTCAGCTTTGATCTCTTATCATTATAGTAAAAAGTGAGGTCTGCAGATGCTGGAGATCATAGCTGAAAATGTGTTGCTGGTTAAAGCACAGCAGGTTAGGCAGCATCCAAGGAACAGGAAATTTGACGTTTCAGGCCAGAGCCGGGCTCTGGCCCTAAATATCGAACTTCCTGTTCCTCGGACGCTGCCTAACCTGCTGTGCTTTAACCAGCAACACATTTTCGTCTCTTATCATTATCAAAAGTGACAAATAGTTTAAGGTTTCTTCATAATAACCCAGATTATTGAAGTATTTTTCACCTTTAGCTTTCACCTTTAGATTTTCACCTTACATCTTCAGGCACTCAGTCTCCACACTATGAAATATGAAATAACATATGTGTCTTAACAAAATTCTGTTGGCTGTAGATAATGGGCTGTAATATGAAAGTTCTTCTCGTGGCAATAAATGATATCCCCACTCAAAAGAGTACAAGGAATTTTGCAGTGAAAATATTACATGGCAAAGTAGAACATACTCTTCTGATGATGTTGAGGCATTTCATTGATTTAATGTGTAGATGAATCTTTATACTGAATTGCAACTACAAATTTGTCTGAAAACTATCCAAATATTTTGTCTAAAAATGTTCACTTGTACTAGTTAAGAAATAATACTTGAAGGAAGCTAAATAACACGACAAGATGTGGAGGTGCTGGTGTTGGACTGGTGTGGACAGAGTTAAAAATCACACAACACCAGGTTATAAGTATTATTTGGAAGTACAGACTTTCAGGGCATTGCTCCTTCATCAGGTAGCTCTGGAGCAGGATCATACGACAGAATTTGTAACAAAAGATCACAGTGTCATGCAAATAAAATGATATATTGAACAAGCAGATTGCTGATGAGCTGACCACTGAAGTGTTCCCTGGTGCGTAGTGTCCATTCATCCGTTGTTGTAGCATCTGCTTGGTCTCGCGAATATACCATGCCTCTGGGCATCCTTACCTGCAGCATATGAGATACACAACGTTGGCCATGAGTACCTGCTGAGTACATGTTAGCAAGATTAACATGTTAGACCCTGCTGAGCCATTCAGAGTGTGCGAAGGCACCATTGTGTGAAGCCAATAACTAGTCCAGCAGGCCACAATGCCAGAGCAGCCCTTGGCTGAAATTGTCCCAGTGTTTTGCTCATTTAATAACAAATAAAACTGATGCATAATTGTTTATAAACATGTACAGTTTATGGACAATTCCAGTATTCAGACATCTGGGTTTGAGACATTACCTGTATTGCTGACAACCGATTCCATCACTTTGTTATTGGTTGAAAATATTCTGATAGGGCAGTAATTGTCTTGTTTTGAATTGTCTTGCTTTTTTTTAATTGACAAGTATATATGAATGATTTTTCACCCTGACATATATGCCACCAGCTAGGTAGAGACATGGTATATGTATCCCTTTTCAAATGGATTAGTCAACAATGATGCCCAATCTAAAGTGTAATTCCAAATACTACTTGTAACACAAAGTGCTGCACTTATGGAGTACTTCAAAAATGTCTGCATCAAAGCCAGTAAATACTTACTTGAGCAGGTTGAAGACTATTTAATTGATGTCGGCAATAATGAGACAATACAGATAAAGGATAAATGTGACTCCTCTAATATTCTCATCCATGGCAACTGCATTGCTTTAATGTAGTCAAAGATTGCCTGCTAATCTCATAATTAGCTTTCAATACAAACATTTATTGGCCAAATCACTATTAAAAGCAGTCACCCACTAAATATATATATTTAACAGGTTCGAAGCAATATACAATTTTAAGTTAAACAAAATAGCTTGTTGTAAACAGTTGCATATCCTTTCCTTCAATTGTTACAGAGTACTCATTTGAATGTGGCATTCTTAGAAATAGTTTACAGACTTATGCAAACCTACTCCAGTTTATCTGTGTAATTTAGTTATATAATTAATTTATATTGCAACAACATGGTGGACGATATAAGTAAGTCCAAACCTATAGCTTTTTTCACAGCAGCATGTTGGTTCAGTGGTTAGCACTGCTGCCTCAGGGATCCGGGTTCAGTTCCAGTCTCAGGTGACTGTGTGGAGTTTGCACGTTTTCCCCATGTCTGCGTGGATTTCCTCTGGGTGCTCCGGTTTCCTCTCTCAATCCGAAGATGTGCAGGTTAGGTGAATTGGCCATGCTAAATTGCCCATACTGTTCAGGGATGTGTAGGTTTTGTGCATTAGTCAGGGGTAAATGAAGGGGAATGGGTCTGAGTGGGTCACTCTTTGGAGGGTCGGTGTGGGCTTGTTGGGCCGCATGGCCTGTTTCCACACTGTAGGGAATCTATGATTCTATGAATTTTTTAAAAAGTTTAATAGCTGTAGACAATATTGGAAGTGCTCTGCAGGCTGGGCACGATTATAATGGCAACTTGCTTATTGTATATGTCCACATTGCCTTCCATGATCTCTCTCTCTCTGTCTGTCTGTTCTTGCCTTCTATTGAAATACTCTCACACTAACTGCCGTTATTTCAGAAGTGCACAACTGTCCTTTTTGTTGTTTCTTCCTTTTCTCCCACTTGTGTTTTTCTTTCTGACTTAGATAGATAGTTTATTTCCTGCAAGCCCTGGAATGTTCCAACAGACCTCTGTGTCTGTGGATTATTTTTTGAAAATCACTGTGCTAGAGTCAAAGTCTTAACTATACAAGCTGGACGTTGTCAGAGTTTATATCCTTTGTTATACAAATTGTACTCTGCTGTTTTGGGGATCAAGCATCAGAATGCAAGAAATATGTTATCCAGTTGGCACATTTGGCTGCATGTTTGCAGGTGCTTTAATCTTGCCTTTTGTACTTGTGTGTTGGATTTAGTCATTATTGAAAATGGTATGTTCTTGGATCCTCCTCATATTGTTTAATTGTCCACTTCAGTTTAAAACTCTGACAGTGCTTTCATGCAGTCCATTTGTTGTAAGATTGCCTAGCTTTGTCCACAGCATGCTTGGAATCCTGTGTTGTGACTTCATTTCTTTTTAGATTACTTACAGTGTGGAAACAGGCCCTTCGGCCCGACCCATTTTGTTAGTGTTAGTCTTGGTGTGCTGTCCTGCACTGCTCTTTGAATCAGGTTCAATCCATTGGCTGAAGTTAATTATGAAGAAAGAAGTTTACTGGATTATGAATTAGCAGTTGTAGTGGAATGAACCCCTGCTGCTGATCTCCCACTTATGATGGACCACTTTTAACCTTTTGAATTGTTTTAAATTGTATTACATTTAGCATAGACTTGGTGCTACGTAACACGGTCCTGCTGTACAAGAACTGTGCAGTTGCAGGTAAATTGGGGAGGATGGATTCAAATATATTTTTCCTTTGTGTTGATTCTCTCGTAACCTGCTGCATAACCTGCTCATAACCTTCAGTCAGGCAAATATGTTCTACAGAACTCAGTCGACCAATCAGTGCTGCTACTGAATGATTCTTTGGAATGTACTTCGGAGTTCTCCAACGAGAGGATAATCTGTAATCTTAATACCCTGAGTGATTCTTTCCATTGTGTTCAACATGGAGGAGTACTGATCCAGCCATTGAGAGGAAGGTGGCAAGTGGAGACCGTATGAGTAAAGCTCAGGAATAAGAAGAGTACAATCACTTTGATATGGTTATACTACACGTCTCCCAAAAGCCAGCAGGAGATTGAGGAACAGATCTGTGGACAGATTATGGAAAACTGTGAAAACAACAGGGTTGTTGTAATGGGTGATTTCAACTTCCCCTGTATTGACTGGGACTCTTAGTGCCAAGGGCTGAGAAGAGGGTGTTTGTTGGGTACGTCCAGGAAAGTTTCTTTAAGCAATATGTAAATAACCTAACTATATGAAAGGGGCTACACTTGGCCTGGTTTTGGAGAATGAGCCCAACCATGTGATCAGAATTTCAGTGGGGAATGATTTCAGGAATAGATATCATAATTCTGCAATTTTAAGTTCCTTATGGATAAGGATAAGATGGTTTCTTGGTAAAAGTACCAAATTGGGGGGAAGCTAATGTCAACAATATGAGGCAGGAACTGGGGAATGTAGATTATTTATTTGAGGGTAAATCTACATCTGTGATGTGGGAATCTTTTAAAGGCCAGTTGATTACAAGAGACATTGTGAACTTAGCCAAAAAGTAAAAGGCTCTTGAAGAACATCGACTTCTCCACTTCCTGATGCTGCCTAGCTTGTTGTGTTCTTCCAGCCTCCTACTAATCCACCTTGGATTCCAGCATCCGCAATTTTTTTTTGTCTCAACAAAAGAAAAAGGAGGCATATATAAGGTTTAGGAAACTGAAGAGCCCTCGAAGAATATTTTAAAAGCAAGAAAAGCACTTTAAACAATGATTTAGGAGGCTAAAAGGGACCATGAAATGTCCTTGGCAAACTGAAATAAGGAAAATTCCAAGGTGTTTTATACATGTAGTTCTCCTAAAATGCCCTTGTTATGTACCAGTGAAAGCTTGCTTAATAGGAATTATGGAGCCCAAGGAAAGAGTGGGGTTCAGGGCAGATCACTCAAAAATCACCCAAAAGCCTAACACAGCCTGAATTAAGGTTTAAATCATACTTATTAACGAAACAAAAGTAAAGTTAACATATTAGATTGAAAAAGTACAGTTAATGCAGAGACAGAGGGACATCATCATCACCACCTTCAGGTCCAGTTGTGGTTGCAGAAGTGGATGGTTGTGGTTGATTGTCTTCTGCCTGTTTCTTGGGGGTTGATTTAGATTGTGGGATATGCAAGTACGAGAACAAATTAGAAAGACAAATGGCACATATCAGATTAATGCAGTCCTGCAGGAATTAAATAGGGCTTATACAGGAATTATACAAGAATATTCTTGTCTCGGAGGGAGAGCAACGAACATTCATTTGTTTATTTTTTGAGATGAAGCTGCTCAATATACAGACTGTACCTCTCACATATTCTGACAGCAGCTGACATTGATACAAACACAGAATAAAGTGTGTGAAACGATGGCTGCTAGAATTGCGCTATTGCGAACCGAGGCAATCACTCTCAAAAATACCGTTCCCTAATTCTTCAGCGCCATTATAGCCAAATCGTGCTGCCAAACACTCTTTTACCTAAGAACTACCTGTATATAAGGAGCGAAAAAGTAGGTCCCCTAAAAGGGATTTATGTGTGGCGTCAGAGGAAGTGGGTGAGGTCCTTCATGAATATTTTACATTGATATTCACAAAGGAGAAGGATATGGTGAACCTAGAGAAGAATATGTTGATATTCTAGAGCATGTCAACATGTAAAAAAAAGAGGTGTTGGGAGTTTTGAAACATTTAAGGTAGACCTGATGAGGTCTATCACAATACTGGGGGTGAGTGAGGAAATTGCTGAGGCCTTGTGCGGAATCTTTGTATCCTCTTTAATCGTAAGAGTGTTCCCAGGGGACCGGAGATTTGCTTATTAACGACAACAGGGATAATCTGGGATATTACAGGCCAGCAAGTCTTACATCAGTGGAAAGGAAATTATTGGAGAAGATTCTTAGGGACGTTCAAAGCGTTGATTCAAATTTGGAAAATTATGGACTTGTTAGCAATAGGCAGCATGACTTTATGCGGAAGGAAGTCATGTCTCACAAACTTGATTGACTTTTTTTCAGAAATTGACAAAAATGATTGATGAAAGTAGGGTATTGGATGTTGTCTGCATGGAATTTAGCAAGGTCTTTGTCAAGGTCCCTCGAGGCAGGCTGAAGTAGAAGGTGAAATCACATAGGATCTGCAGTGAGCTAGTAAGATAGAGAACTGGTTTGGGCATAGACGACAGAAAGAAGCGGTGGAAGAGTTTCTTTTTCTGACTGGAGATCTGTGAACAGTAATGTTCTGCAGGGATCTGTGCTGGGTCCCCTGTTGTTTGTAATACATATAAATGATTCGAGGAGAATGTAGGTGGCCTGATGCATAACTTTGTGGGTAAGACGAAGATTGGAGGAGCTGTGGATAGTGAATAGGACTGCCAGAGGATGCAACAGGATATAGATAGGCTGGAGACTTGGGCAGAGAAATAGCAAATGGAATTTAATCTGGAAAAAGCGAGACTTTGGAATTGCTAATGCAGGACAGCAGTATATTGTAAATGGCAGACAGTATAGAAGCACTAACACATGAGGCCACAGTTCACACTTAATCCATCCCACCACTGTCGCCAGGCCTCGCCATCCATCCCTCTATGCTCACAGGACCAGCCTTGGCATGAAGCCTAACCTGATCTCTACCCTATGCCCACCACTATTTCCATACTTGTACTCCTCCAGACTGATACCTAACCTCCCCAACCCTAATTGATCCCAATTTCTCCAGTCCTCCCAGCCTACCCTAAATACTTTCTTGGCACCTCACACTCATCCACACTCCAGGTAGCAACCTATCCACTTCGCATCCTACCAACCCTCCCAGAACCCTAACATCAAGCTTACCTTATCAATTACAGTTCAACAGCATCTGTCAAAGTGCCTGTGAGGACTTTTGACTATCAAAGTATGGCAGCTAACTGCTATGGAAAGGGGACATGGTGTGCATTTCCTTGACATATTGTATACTATGAAAGAACTTTTAAAATGAAGGTACAGCTCCACATTTCTGAGGGGACTCTGAACGGAATCTCCTCTCAGAAATGCAGAACTCCCTACTTTTGTAATTAAAAATCACACAACACCAGGTTATAGTCCAACAGGTTTATTTGGAAGCACCAGCTTTCGGAGCACCACTCCTTCAGGTGGTTGTGGAGTAGCAACACAAGTCGCAGAATTTATCGCAAAGAATTCAGTGTCATGCAACTGCAATGGTATATTGAACAAATCTAGATTGCTGTTAAATCTTTCATCTTTTAGAATGGATTGCAGGCTTCAGTTCATTAATATGTAAATCCCAGAACTTCTTTTAAGTCACATTCTCAAGGTAACTTAAGGTTTTATTTTTAAAAAGTGACATCTCAGACAATGTGTGTGGTTAGAGTCTGTCAGTACCCCAATCTTGAGTCAGACTGGTTCTATTTCGAAAGTAGGAAATTATAAAATATTACATGGATTGACTACCTGCAGATTTGTATGCTTTTTGAGCAAAATAGAATGTACCTGCAAATACAATTCTGTAAATGCAAATTCACCTCATACACTTTTGTGTGTCTGCGCTAGAGAGTGTGTTTGCATGTGTGCATGTTTGGTAAATAGCACACTCCTGGTGACCCAACTACACTACGCTCTTTCACATACACACAAGCATACATACACGCAAACACTCACTCATAAACACGTAGAACCCACTCATAAATACACTGTCTGTCTGTCTCTCTCTCTCTCTCTCACACACACACACACACACACCCTCCACACTCACAACAACGCGCACACCCTCTCACAAGCTTATACTCCATCACACTCACACACACACTTTACCCAGCATGCACACGCACACACTCTTTCTTTCTCATGACACACACCCACACAAGTCGATTTTGCATTTGCAGAATTATATTTGCAGAAATTGCTGCAAATAGTGCAGTGACAATTTTATTTACTTGGAACAACAGATATGAAATGATTTAATTTTGCTGCAGCACAATGTCCTTCTGCAGCACATAAATCTCTTTAGGCTTGGTAGAAGCACCATCATATTTCATGGCTATGGATTTCTATGCAGGCAGCGCAGAATTGATGTGATGCTTTGATAATCGTCATATTGACGTGGTTCAGGGAATAGGTTCATTAACATCCAGGTAGGATGAAGATCCAGTTCGTTATAATACAATGTCACTTTGAAAAGGACAGCTTTCCAGCACCTGCATTGAATGTAAAGATGCTGAAATCACATGACAGTTGTAATGGTTATATTCAGCATGAACAGGACTTTCTTCCTCTTGTGTCTTATTTAAAGAAGGACATCAATCTGGTGAAGTTTGTACATACCTCTGTGCTTTGTATATACCATAGAATATGCTGTTAATTGTCTGCATTTATCACTAGAAGATGGCAATCTAAGTCAATCACGTTGACTTTTATAGCAGATGAACATTATGTAGGATGCATGGAGTATCATATCTCTGGCACATCTCTCTGTGTCTATGAGTGAGATTAATAACCATCCTTCATTGTGTGCAGGAAAATAACATGCTGAATATCTACTTTCAAAAGTGTCCTCCAGGCCTGATCATTTTCTGTACATAATATAAATCATAATCATAGAATCAGTGTAGAAGTAGGCTATTTGGCCCATCAAGTGAACACCAAACCTCCGAAGAACATTGCACTCAGACCCACCCCGTACACTATCCCTGTAACTCTGCATTTTCTGTGGCTAATCTGCCTAGCTACACATTCCTGAACACTATGGGCAATTTAGCATGGCTAATCCAACTAACCTGCACATCTTTGGACATTGGGAGGAAATCAGAGCACCCGAAAGAAATCCATGCAGACAGGAAGAACATGCAAACTCCACGCAAGCAATTGCCTGAGGTTGGACTCGAACCCAGGTACCTGGCACTGTGAGAGAGCAGTGCTAACCATTGCGTTACAATGCTGCCCATTATGGTGACAAATGGTATCAAGAACTTCCTGTCAGTATTCTGGAGTGAATTCTTCAGACACCGTCTGCAACACTTGATTTTTTTTCTAAACTTCTGAAAATATGAAATACTTGTTTAGAAATTGTTTTTTTGAACAACATGCTGCTGCGTGGCGTTGCTTTATACCTTAGAGTAGATTTTGTAATTCTGAACATCCAGCACACAGTTTCTCCTAAATGTAGAAATGGCGTCAGTTGATCTGGCAAAATGGCAGTTCTCGGATGAAATTTGAGAGAGAGAGAGAGAGAGAGAGAGAGACAGAATATTGCAGTATAAACTCTGAAATTCATCTTAAAGAATGAAAGAAAAGAAATAGTCATTTACTTCTTCTCCCTGCCTTTTCTGAAGGTGCTGACTCATTTTGAGATGCTGTTCCATGGGCGTTGGTTGTTCTTTTGACATCCTATCTTTGTTATGTGAGTGTTGACAGGCTAATCCTCACAACAGAACATAAATATGTCACTAAATTGTGTAGAATGTTGCATGGGGACAAAGAGAAACACGTTAACTAATACTGTTCCTTTACACTAAACATTAGATTAACACCTCTTTACAGTACATGTTACACTGCTAGAAAACTGACCTTGTCTTGATCCAAGGGATCAATATTGTACCATTGATAAAATTAATGCAGGCAACGCAAAGGATTTTCCAAGCCAGTTTATTGTTACAAACCTGCTTCTATCTTCTGTTGTGAGGATTAGAGAAGGAGAGCAGTAACTAAACAGTACCAATATTGAATTAACCATTCTTTTAATGAAGGAGGTTGTGCAGTAGTATGGACAGGACAAGGTAATTAAATAATTTTAATATTTCATTCTAATCTGAAGATATTCGTTCCATATTAATATTAAACTCTGTGCGTAGCAAATATAAAATTCATCTAAAGAATCACATGGAGCGGTTTGTCCTTAATTGCTTGTTATGTTCTGCATTCATGAGCATCTGTTTTATAGCAAAGTGTAGGAAGGAAAATATGACGCAAGACTATTGGTTCATCAGTTGTCTTTTTTTAATTAGGCTTTGTACATATCCAGTCTATTGTAAGCTGTATCCAATGAAAATACATTAACAAAAGTATGATATGAAGAATTTAAGCAATCAAACCTGTAACCAATATTATAGCCATGGTCGAGAGTGTGGTGCTGGAAAAGCACAGCAGGTCAGGCAGCATCCGAGGAGCAGGAGAATCGACATTTCGGGCATAAGCCCTTCATCAGGAGGGCCATGCACAGACACAGTTGAGGAAGACTTCATTACTGGATTATGTGCAACAAAATCATAAATTCATCATTTATCAGCTTATTTATAAATTCAATATACATACTGGAGTAAATCTTCCCTAGTGTTTCTTTGTTTATTTATTTAAGCCTAAATTGAAGTTTGTGAAAATATTCTAAGGTCTGATTTGAATTCAAACTCTGTTTGATGACAAATCAACAAATTATGCTTTCTTTCTTACCACGTGAATGTATGTGTGTATGTTACACATCTTTGACAAATGGAAGTTTTAGAAAGAGACATTTTTGGTCCATTGTAAAAGTATCAATGGCAATTCCATGTTAAAGCTCTTATCTTTGTATCCTGTTAATATTGTTCTTCAAGCAGTTGCATGTTGCTTATTTAGCTTTATAATGGGGTTTGACTTTAGTAGCTCTGGTTGAAAATGCATTCATACTCATGGATGACTAACTCTTTCCTGTTGTTTTATCTTTCAATGCAATTCCTGATATCACATCCTCTTCTTATTCATTCAAGATTTTTTCACTATTCACTCTCTCAAACTGTTGCATAATTTTGAACATTGATAATAGGTCTTCCTTTATCTTCTTCAATTCAGCAAACACAATCCTAATGAAAATAAACACAAAATGCTGGTTTCAAATGCAGTCCAAGGTTTATTTTTAAACTTTGTCCTCTTAAATGTATCTTCTCATCATTGTTCTTGTCTCAGAAAATCTACATTATGCTTTTTCGCAAGATAGTTTCCAAATCAGTGTGTCCCAATTTTCACATGTTGATATTAGAGTAAAACTTTGAACATGCCTTTTATTCTTTTATTTGAGCAATTGACTACTCTATAGTAAATTCAGTATCTAGAATCTTTGAATGTTAGAATTTCTAATCCAAGTTGAGGTGTTCTTGACTTTGTGAACCATTTCATAGATGATGCTTTTTGTAATCATGATAAATTCACAAAAATAGGAGCAAACATAGGCCATTTAGCCCATCAAGCCAGCTGTGTGTTTCAGTAAGATCATGGCTGATCTAATTGTGACTTCACACCATTTTCTTGCCTGTCCTCCACTACCCTTCAATTCCCTTGTCAATCAAAAATGTTCTAACTAACTCTTTAATATATTAAATAACCCAGTAGTCCCTACTATTTATGGAAGAGAATTCTAAAGACTAAGGATCTGCTAAGAAAGGAAATTCCTCCTCCTCCTCTTTTCGAATGAGAGGCCCCTTATCTTTTACATTGTGCTGCTAGTTCTGCATTCCTCATGAGAGGAGTCATGATTTGGAGATGCCAGTGTTGGACTGGGGTGTACAAAGTTAAAAATCACACCACACCAGGTTATAGTCCAATAGGTTTAATTGGAAGCAGTAGCTTTCAGAGCTCCACTCCTTCAACCACCTGATGAAGGAGTGGCACTATGAAAGCTAGTGCTTTCAATTAAACCTGTTGGACTATAACCTGATGTTGTATGATTTTTAACTCATGAGAGGAAACATCCTCTCAGTGTACCTGTCAGTCCCCTTGAGAATCTTGTGTGTTTTAGTAAGGTCAGCTCATTCTTGTAAATTCCAATGAATATGGACCCAATCCACTGAGACATTTCTCATGAGAAATATGATCAAATTAAACCCATGACACCAAATCTGACACCATTGGTATATATACAGATTTGTAAAATTTGAACATTGAGAATTTTATTGGTCCCTTTTGGACTTTATTATCGATAACTCATCATATTTTGAATTTGTTTGCTTAGCAGATATTGATGACATCACTATAGGAGAGCTAGAGAACATAAATTACTATGTGTGGTAGTTGAAAGGAGCTAGAGTGACAAGTGGCTAACATACAAGTAGCTCAATCAAATAGCTATACCTACTGATGCTCACTTTAGATTCCATAATTTTTTCTGAATACTCTGTCCCAATTATTCACCATTGAATAATTTGACGATGTGATTGACATTCAATATTTCAGCAAATATACAATATTAATAAAATGAAGAATAAGTGATAAATATAACCTTAATTCATTGCGAAGACTTTTGTAAGCCATGTGCTGCAAAGAATCTTCTATTAAAGCTTCCTTTCCTAACTAACACATTAATATCTTTTGTGATAGATTAACTTGAGGATTTTCTTTTACCTAAGGCATATTTGTGAATAGGTGTTTATTTGCATAAAACGAACACTCCATCACTTATATTTTAGCTGTGGAACAAAACTAACCAGAAGGCATAAGTAAAAAGCATTTTTTTTATTTCACCACTCCCACAACAGACAAATTGGAATGATGTGTACACTCTTGGTTCATAATTAATAATCAGTTGGCAGAATCGTCTCATTTATACAGTATTTCTTGCGAGGAATTGTGCACAATGGAGTTGCTGATAGAAGAACATAGGAAAAATAGACCATTAATACATCTGTTCTTTACAGTATTGAATTTCACCTGCAGCTTCCAATTTATTTGTTTTTATTGTAACATCTGCATGAATCATGATGATGATAGATAGCAGAGAGATTGAAAATAAAGCCAGAATACCAATTACACTTTTAAGATTTTCCCCTTTGTACAGTGTTGCAGGCGCCTGAATGTCCCAGTGCATCTTTGCTTTCCATTTTGTTGTCACTCAGAGAAAAGGAATTGTCAGATGCAATGTATCAAGTAACCTGTCTCAGACCTTTTACAATTGTCTCATACACTAAACTAAAATCTCAGATACTCCCAGGATTTGAAGTAAAGGATAATCTTGCATCAAAATTAAACTTCATATATGCCAACTTGCAACTTATTTATACTTTTATCTTAATGCAAGATCTTGTCCTTAATTTAGTTTTTAATTGTCAAACTGATGTTACGTGGAAGCAAACTGGTGGGAGTTCATTACTTGGGAGGTGTTCCATACCAGCTGCAGTGTAATTGCAAATTTATTTCCTGAATTAAATGTTCTTTTATTAACTTATTTTAACATTATTTTGCAAACACTTGAGGCTGAATTTTCACTTAGGAATTGGGAAACAAGATTCATCTTATTAACTCACCTCTAGGAGAAACAGCAATTTTGTCAGATTTTGACTGGGGCACCCCTTTATTGGCATTGAAAAAGGCAAGTTCCCTATCCAATTCAATCTGGTGGGCCGATGTTTGAAACCAGTGGGCCAATCTCAGGCCTTCAAACTTGAGAGGAGTACTAACTAACTAACTAAATGCATCAACATAAAGACACTGTCTCACCAATTTCTTTAAAAGGTTAATTTTAAAAAAGGAACAAAAATAGACAGACCACCATTGTTGGGGAATGGGTGTAGGGAAGCCCACTCAGAGGGTGGATTTTGGCTGCATCCTCATCTAGTCAGCCATGGGAGGCCTGTAGATCTACATGGGATGTGGGTCCTCCATCTGCTGCTGGGTGCCTGCCTCCACGCAGTTAAACTGCCCCTTCTCTCACCAGGGAAACTGGAAGCCAAGTGGAAAATTCTTGTTGACCTCCTTTATCTGTCTCCAACAAATGTCTTAATTTGCTTCTTATCTTATGGGGACAGGTAGCTGAGCCGACGCTGAACCTGCCTCAACCAAAATGGCTCTTGCTGGAGAGTGAATCAGGAAGGTGGCATGCTGGCTAGAATGGGTCCATATCTGCCTCCACTTCTGACCTTGGCAGGGCCTTATGGTTTTATGTTCTTTTTTATTTGTTGCTAGATTTACGACGATAATGCAAACAGAAATAATCAAAGCTCCAGAGCCTTCATAGAGAGATGAGAGCTTGTGCAGGACATTATTCAATGCAAAAGTAAATAGCAGTTAAAAACTGCTAAGGATTAGTCACAAAGTAATGGTAATCATTAAAATTGCTGATTTTACCTGTTTTTGCAATTTCCTGAATAAGACCGAAACCAACCATTTAATTTCTGAAACATTTGTCTGGGCAAAAGCAAGGGAAGCATCTGCAGAGGATATAATAGGCGAGGAAGAACATTAATTTTAATAAGAGCAACTCAACCTAGCCATGATTTTGGAAGAGCCCCCCTATCTTAGAAGGTTTTGTTTAATCTTGTCAAACAAATGTACAAAATTAGCCTTGAATAATTGATCAAAACTAGGGGTGATAGGCCCAAATAAAGAAAGCCTCCCTGTGCCAACTTAAAGGGGAACCCATCTTTAATGTCCAGTATTCCCCTTAGACACACCCCACCCCCATAGGCATGGCCTCCAATTTTGAAAAAAATTGATCTTGTAACCTGAGAAAAAGCCAAATGAATTAATACGTTGTATCAAATAGGACACCGGGTTAGCAATAAAATAAGAACATCATCCGCATATAATGTGATTTTATGCACATTTGACCCTATCTTTCGGCTAGGTATATTAGGCTCCCCACAAATGGCCTCTGCCAGCAGCTCAGCCACCAATGTGAAGAGCAAAGGTGAAAGGGGACAGCCTTGCTGACTGACCCTAACCAAGGTTAAAATGATCAGACCTTATACCATTAGTGAGAACTGCTGCCAGAGGATCACTGTAAAGGACCCTTATCTATCTAGTAAACACTTCACACAGGCCAAACTGTTCCAGGGTATAAAAAAGATATGGCCATTCCACCTGGTCAAATGCCTTCACCGCATCCAAGGAAACCACCAACCCTTGAACTGACCATTGCTGGCACACGAATCATGTTAAGCAGTCTCCTAACATTATTAGAAGATCTGCAACCCTCTATAAAGCCCATCTGATCCTCCATAACAATAGAGGGTAACATCCTTTCCAACCTCAATGCCAGAGTCTTCGATAAAATTTTAAAAGTGAGATGGGTCAGTAAGAAGCACAGTCTTCTGGTGCCTTCCCTTTCTTGAGGATAAAGGAGATATTAGCCTCTCCTAAAGATGACGGGAGGCAATCATGACTATATGAATAGTTATACTTGTCTAGCATCAGTCCTGAGAGTATGTTTACAAATTCTTTATTAAACTCACTGGACAAACCACCAGGGCTGGGCGCCTTACCACTTTGAAGTTGCTTCACTGCCTCCTGTGTCTCTTGGGCTGTTAACGGAGCACTAAGGCAAGATGCCTGCTCAGCAGACACACTGGGAAGATCCAAATTCCAAATGAAAAAGGCTCCATCTTATCCCATCTGTCCTCACAGCATTCAGACTGGCAAAGTTCAGACTAAAACCTGTGAATCACCTCGATGATCTTTTTAGCATCGTAAGCAAGAGTCCCATTCCCTTCCCTAATAGAAGCAATACACTGGGAGGCATTCTTCTTCCTGACCAAAGATGCCAAGTATTTACCTGGCCTATCGCTGTGCTCAAACCGCTTCTGCTTCACAAAGGAATATTCCTTCCTTGCAGTTTGCATGAGCCTGGAGATTAAGGTGGATCGGAGAGCTGTGATCTGCTGCAGCTTAGTCACTGACAGCCTACTGTGATATCCTGTCTCAAGTGCTTTCAGTTATGCCTTGAGTAGACGCTGCTGCTCCCCCTTCTGTTGCTTCCGGCTGGCAGAGTAAGAGATAATTATCCCTTTAACATAGGCCTTAGCAGTCTCTCAAAGAATGGACGGATTACTAGCTGAACCAGAGTTGGTCACCAAAAAAGCTTCAAATTTCCTCAAGAAGTATTCTACAAACTTATTGTCCTTGAGGATGAAGGATCTATTTCACCAGTACCATGAGCCCATTGCATCACCCTTAGGTCTTAAGTATTAAATATTCCGCTGCATGATCAGAGATGGCAATATTCTCAAACGAACAGGATACCACCAAATCTAAGAAAGCCACGGTAGTTAGGAAATAATCAATCCTTGTGTGGCATCTATGAGGATTGGAAAAGAATGTAAAATCTTTGCTAGTGGAGTATAAACGTCTCCAAACGTCTATCAACCCCAGTTCCACACACAGATCACTCATATGCTTAGATTGTGAAGAAAGCTTTGGGGGGGTCTTTGGGCATTCTGTTCAGCACAGGATCCATAAGGCAATTAAAGTCCCCCACTATAATAATATGCCATGATGCCAAGGCCATCAGCTTAGGTAGTGCATCAGTCAGAAATTTAAGAGGGTGGGCCGTAGAACCATAAGATGTGTCATTAAGACAAGTCTCTTGCAACAGGGAGACTGTCCACCCTCTAAGGCTCAACAACACCTTTTTTCTTTTAACTGGCGAATTAACCCCTCTGATATTTCAGATGCACCATTTAAGAATGCTTCTAACCATGATCCTTTACAATCACCTTTGACCTCCTGAGAGGAAGAATTCGTCTTGCAACATGCTGAGCATACTCAAAAGGAGACTCAGACTCCTGGTTTTTAATTGCTTCAAATTTAAAACACTGAATCCTGTGTTTAAAGCCCTTTCTGACTTTGCCCACCCTATATTTTTGACTTCCTCTGACCATCATTCCTATAACACTATCACCTGCCCAAACTCTGCAATCCAAACGGCCTTTTGTTTAAATGTACAATTATAGACAATGAGTGCAGGAGTAGGCCATTCAAAGCAGCTGTGCATCCATACGATCGTGGCTGATCATCCAACTCAACAGCCTGTTCCTACTTTTCCCCTATATTCCGTGATCCCTTTAGACCCAATAGGTATATCCAATTCCAACTTGAAATCATACAATGTTTTGGTCTTGCTTTCTGTAGCAGATAATTCCATAGGCTCACCGCTGTCTGAGTGAGACATTTCTTCACATCACAGTATTAAATGGCTTATCCCACATCCTGCTCCTGGAATCGGAAACATTCTTACTGTGTTGATTCCCTTTTCAAAGGGAGCCCACTACCATCAAGAACTTCGAGATTATACACTTTAGCATCACCATGAACCTCTGCATCTCTCTATGAAATATCTGCTCATTCTTCTGAATTCCAGGGAATATAATCCTAACCAATTCAATCTCTCCTCCTACGCCAGTCCTTTAATCCCAGAAATCAGTCTAATAAACCTTCACTTCACTCCCTTTGCAGGAGAACACACTGCAATATTCCAGGTGTGATCTCACTAAGGCACTGTATAATTGCAGCAAGGCATCTCTGCTCCTGTACTCAAATCCTTTCATTATGAAGACCAACATACATTTGTCGTCTTCGCTACCTGTATGCTTTAGCAACTAGTTTACAAGGCCTTATTGAAATTTCCCCTCTCTCAATTTATAGTCATTCAGATCATAATCTGCATTCCTGTACTTACTACCTAGACTGGATAACCTCACATTTATTCACATTATATTTAATTATCCATGCATTGCTACTCACTCATTTTGTTCAAATTACATTGAAGCATCTCTGCATCATCCTCATAGGTCACCCTACCACCCAACGTTGCAAATTTGGAAATATTTTATTTAGTTCTCTCATCTAAATCATTGCTATATATTGTGAGTGACTGGAGTCCAAGCACTGATCCCTGCAGTACTCCACTAGTCACTGGCTGCCATTAGAAAAAGAGTGCTACTCAGAGTTTCCTTTCAGCAATCAGTTCTCTATCCATCTCAATACACTACCCTCAATCCTATGCATTTTAATTTTATATGCTCATGTCTGTATAGGACCTTATTGAATGTCTTCTAAAAGTCTAATAAACCACATCCACCTAACTCCCCCAATCAACTCCTTGAAGAATTCCAGATTTGTCAAGCATGATTTCTCTTTTGTAAATCCATCCTGACTCTGCCTAATGCTGCCACTGTTTGTCAGGTGATATTAAAGCTTATATAATTGACTCTAGCATTTCCTTCACTACCAACGTAAAGCTGACTGATCTATAATTTCCAGTTTTCTGTCTACGTCCCTTTGAAAGCAAGACCCCTACCATTGAGAACTTAGAGGTTATACACTTAAATATCTCCCTGAACTTCTCCATCTCTCTATCCCTCTCTTTTCCTTTAATTGCCTCCTTAATACAAATCTTCTTGGCTTTGTTCACTAAAGTCTCCAGCATTTACAGCACTTACTAAAGTCTTCAATCAGTCTGGTTCGCTCTAGATAATAAGAATTGCCAGATACTAGGTGAGCTTGCAACATTATTAACTTGAACAGCATTCCTAGGGGAAAGGTAGAAGGCTGGAGCCTGCACAAAGGGCAGGAAAGAGGCTGCGGGGAAGAGCAGCCTGAAAAGGAGAAAGAACAGTTTTAAACCTATCAACTAAGGAATACACAGCAAAATAGTAACCAGGAAAACTTGAAATCACCAAAGTAAGTAATTATAAAAAGAAAGAGTGTGGGTGTTCTAACTTAAGGTTGAAAAGTACAGAAGCAGTTATATGGATAAATGTAGTAAATACATTTGTAATGACAAACCTCTTTAAAATTTTAAATCTGGAATGGCGACAGTAAACCGAACCCAACCAGGTTCCCTCCCTATCCTTGGATTCACAACATAGTACAGTTAAAACATTCAATGACCTTAAAATTGCTCAATTGTTCCTAACCAGACTTTAAAAATAACAGCAATTGGCAGAAAATTTATAACTTAAACAAAAATTAACAATTTGTAATTAATAATGTAACTTTAGCAGAATGTGGTTAAGTAACAAGACAGCCTACTTAATATCTAGAATCTAAGCACAATCCCTTTTAATCAAAACTCCCACAAAAATTGACAGACACACATACATAGTTAAGGGATAAATTAAATTTTAAAAAGAATTGTAATTTGCCTGTTGAACAGTTTCACAATTGGTACCAGGCCTTCAGAAATCCTTGGTTAATGAAATTGTTGGAGTCAAGTAAACTATAGATCCTGTTTGAATTTCGAAATTACCAGTTCATGCAAATAAGTCCACTAGCTTTCCAGGATTATTCCCTCACTTCTTACAGAGGAATATTTTCTTATCAGAACAACCAAAAGTCAACAATTGCAGTAAAAACCAAAGAGAGAGAATAGAACATAGCAGGACCGTCCAGATGCTTTTTCAAAATTGACTCACAACTTCAAAACCCTTGTCATGAGTGGTTTATTCTATTTATTCCACTCTTTTACCAACATTCTCTGTGATTGGCTGGTCAGCATCAATCCATTCTGACTAATTCACCATCCAACCAATTGACAGTCTGAGTCTAGAACATCTTAGTGCTGAAATGTCTGTAGTGTTCTTAAGACAGTAAGTAATCTGCAATTTATCTTTCCAGAGCTGAAAATGTGTTGCTGGTTAAAGCACAGCAGGTTAGGCAGCATCCAAGGAACAGGAAATTCGACGTTTCGGGCCAGAGCCCTTCATCATCCCTTTATCTTTCCAGCTCAGTTCTCTTAAGTAAAAATCAGTTTGTTTACTATTTCCTCCTTTCTAAAACAAGTTGTTGCTCAAAGTTCAAAATTTGATTCTCAACTTCAGCTCATTGTTCCATACCAAAAATGAGAAAATAAAAATAAAATAAGGATGGTCACAACAATAGAGTAGTAACTATCTGTTTGAAATGTTCCAGCTCTGTGCACATGTGGGAATGGAAATACGTTAGCTGTGGCCTCACCAGAAGGTGTGTCCAGGGTGATGGCTATTTGCCATAAAAGTATCTACAGTAATAGTTATTTTCAAAAGAAAATTGTTGTTAATTTATGCCTCTTTTGAAAAATGTGAAGCAATTGTCACATGAAGTTTAATGGAGCAATAATGATTAAGAATATTGATGAATTCTTCTAATTCTACTTCTATCTGAATCTAATAATGTCCCATATGTCTAATAGTATCCCATATGGCATCGTAAATACAGAGGGTATTGTTAATACATAAATGCAGCACCCAATATATGATTTAGTGAGAATGAGAAATGAGATCTGAAACTGAAAAGGTACTGCTCTGGAAAAACTGAAGAAGAACTCTCAAAAGAAAATTATTTTAACCTCTGGCTTGGCGCGAGTTTCAAGGAAGCAGAACAGGTGGCATATTTCATAGCGCCGTGTTGTAAAGTGTATCATACTGAAACCTGTGATTTTTGAAGTTCTTACAAAGTGAAGAAATTTGCTGAACCTATTTAAAGTTTGAGGTTACGAAGATTGTGGTTTCTAGTGCTGTGCACTAGATGGATGTGAAGGCTTAAAAGAAGGTTCAGAAACTTTCACCTCCCAGGAGTGAAGGAATACAGAGAAGCTATGGTTGTTCTCCTGGAGCTAAGACGACTAGATGGAGGTGTATAAACTTATGCAGAGTGAGAATAAATACAATGTTTCCAATGGCTTAAAGGTCAATAATCCAATGATCTGGATTAAGTTTATCTAAATTGTTTTGAATTAAAATCAGAAGTGACTCAAAGATCAATTTTTACATAAATAATGGTAGGGACTTTGAATGCATTCCCTCCCTGATATTATGGTGGATGCAGATTCAAATTACTGTTCAAAAGGAAATTTGATAAATACTTGGAGAAGAACATGGAGAAGGTACAAATAAGTAGATTTTTTTGCTGAAAGAATTGGTGCAGACTCAAAGGTCTGAATGACCTCCTCCTGTGCTTCACTGTCCTTTTCTGTAGGGTATAAGACATATCTCTAAGATGTTTGACAGCTATTGAGGATTAAAAATAGAGGTTAGGGGAATTGTCAATTGAGACAGAAACAGGAGTTGCATTTGAGCCCATGATTTCTCATCCTGGCCCTGGTTAACCGAAGGAAAGGTCTGTGCTTGTTTTAGACCAATCATTTCAGCATGGATATTTCTGCAGAGGTCTCTCAAATTAGTCCCAGGCCCAAGCATATTTAGTCATTTCATCATAAGGTCAGAAGTGGGGATGTTTGCTAATAATTTCAGAGCATTTGGTTCTATGTGCAGCTCCTCAGTTACTGAGGGAACCCTGCACCAATGTAGCAAAAACTAACAAAGTTGGGACTTCAGTTGACAGTAGCCTCAATTAACATTTGAGCCAGTTAAATGCCAGGTAATGACCATTTCAACAAGAGGGTTTTATCTCCTTGCCCTGACATTCAAAGACATTATCATCAACAAATCTTCCAAAATTATTATTCTGATGGTCACTATTTACTAAACCATCCACATAGACTTGCAGTTGACAGATCAGAGGTTGGGTATTCTGAGGCAATTGATGCACCTGCTGATCCCACAATGCCTGTTCACGTTTTACAAGGCACAAGATGAGTGTACATCAACAACACTAAAGAAGCTCTGCAGCATATTTGTTTAACATCCCAACACCAGCTTAAACATTCACACCTTCTAACCCACCTGCACAGGGTGTACCTTATACAAGATACAATGCAGCAATTCTCCAAGGTTTCTTTGGCAACATCTTCCAAACTCGTAACCACTTCCTCTAAAATGACAGATGCTTTGGAATACCACCACATACAGTATCCCCTCCAAGTCACCCACCATCCAGATTTAAAAATACACTGTTGATTTTGGGTCAAGATTCTTGAATTTCCTCCTCAACACACCAAATGAATTGCAGTTCAAGAAATGAATTCAAGAAGACAGTTCACTACCATTTCCTCTTGAGTAGTTAGGGATGGGAAATAAATGTCTTGCCAACTTGCCATTGATGCACAGATCCCATATTTTAATTTTTAAAAATCATAGTGTCGTTTTTGCAGTTTTCATTTTTATTTCAATATGCCTTTATTAAATATTTTAAAATTTTCTGTATTATAAGCAACATTGAGGCAAGTTATTGAAAGATCTAGGTCATAGAAATCTAATTAATGATAAATCCAATTAGCAACATTTGATGATTGTGCATGTTGAAATTCTTTTAAGGCTCAGTGTTTCAGACCTTTTATTATTGGCTGATTCCTGAAAGAGCCAACCAAGCCATTCAGGTTTTTGTACCTTCGATTGTAAGTACCTTATTAGAATCGGAAACCTAACCCAACGAAACCTATAATGAGAAGTGGAAATTATTTTGAGCAGAATTTCTTAGAATATGAAACCTTTGCAAATGTCACTATTTAACATGCTTCCAGAATTTGCGTTCGACAGTGTACTAGTTAGAAATATGCAATTGAAACCTGTTGCTTTTTCTTATGTCATAAACTTAATTTGGTGATTACCTGGTGATCTTCAGCTTATTGACAAACTGACACATTAAATCAGTCAAATGATAAATTACTTACATAGACAATTTGGATGAGAATGCAGGGAACACAAGTGGTAAGTTTGCGGTGATACCAAAATTGGTAGTATAGTGGACAGTGAAGACAGCTAAGGCTATCTAAGACTACAACAGGATCTTGATCAGCTGTGCCAATGGGAGGAGTGGCAGATAGAGTTTGATTTAGATAAATACGAGATATTGCATTTTGGTAAGGCAAACAAGGGCAGGACTTACACAGTTAATTGTAGAGCCCTGGGGACTGTTACCAAACAGAAAGACTTAAGGGTTCAGGTACATATTTCCTTGAAAGTGACTTCACAGGTGGTCAGGTGGTGAAGAAGGCATTTGGCACCTTTGTCTTAATTTGTCAGAGTATTGAGTTTGGACGTCATGTGACTGTACAGAACATTGGTGAGGCCACTTTTGGAGTCCTGCATACAATTCTGGACACCCTGTTATAGGAAGGACGTTATTAAATTGGAAAGAATGCAGAAAAGATTGACAATGATGTTACCGGGACTGGAAGGCTTGAATTATAAGGATGGGAAAGGCTGGCACTTTCTTTCCCTGGAGCATAGGAGGTTGAGGGGTGACCTTACAGAGGTTTATAAATTTATGAGGGGCATAGATAAAGAGAATAACGAAGTCTTTTTTTCCTTGGGTGGGGAAGTTCAAAACTAGAGGCCATAATTTTAAGGTGAGAGGGGAAAGATTTAAAAGGGACGTGAGGGGCAGCTTTTTTTCACACAGAGTAGTGTGCATATGGAATGAACTGCTGGAGGAAGTGGTGGATGCAGGTACAGTTGTAACATTTAAAAGACATTTGGATAGGTACATGAATAGGAAAGGTTTTGAGGAATATGGGCCAAACACAGGAAAATGGGACAATTTTAGTTTGGAAAATCTGGTCAGCATGGACGAGTTGGACCAGAGGGTCTGTTTCCATGTTGTATGACTCTATGACTATCTGAATATGTGACTTTTGCTAGTTGAATGAGAACCTAGTACAATTTCAATTTCCTACTTTAAAACTCTGCCTGCAATTATTTGGGTACACCATGTTAGTCACTTTACGCATCAGTAGTAGACCCGCTTTACTTAGTTTGACATGTTGATGGTGAAATAACTCCACAGAGACTGATATCCCATTACCTGGTCACCTTTTATTTCAACATGGAAAGACCTTGACACTGATTCAGCTCCCTCAGAACCAGCTGTCAGAGTGAACAGGATATCTGACCCTCCTGTATTTTCCATCAACCAGAGGCCTCTGATTGGACCAGATTAACAGGCCCAATCAGGGAACTCATATTCTGTGAGGCCCACTTGGCTGACCTTGTTATAATCAGTATAGATAGGATAGTCATACATCTATATCTGAAATTACTGCTAAAGATTGTATCTGAGTTTTATTTATCTCAGGAAATAATGGTACTGAAATTTTATCTGCATCGCACGCTTCTTCCTTTGCAAAAAAAAGCATTTTTATTCATGTTCGTAGACTCTTTGTGTTCTCGGTTGCCATAACTAAGGGCACTTGTTGACCCGGACAATGATTTTTTAATTCTGTGGCAAAATAATAGTTAAACCAACTGATAAACAACATCCAGTTTACTGAATAGTGAGTATAGTTCATATTGTTCCAGGTCAATCTATTTAAATTATCTCTGTGGTGTCAGCTAACATGCCAAAGTTTCTTTTGGATGTATTTGCAAGCCTGATATATGGGGTAATCTGTTGTGAAGTGTTATTGTCAACCTGACAATTGAAAACATTAGGCAAGGAGTGATTTAGTGTGGTTTCCCTCTAAGACCTTGCTCTTAAATCATGGAGAAGTCTGCATCTGTCTTTTATACTAGCATAACTCATTGTCAAGTTTGAACAAGTAACAAAAATGTTAGATCACCTACTTTCGGATGGTATCCCTAAATCTTTGACAACGAAGGATCAAATTCCACAAAGAGAATTAATTTCTTGGTGCAACTTTAGGCTTCATTCTTTTATACTTTTCACTTGCCAGTTGTGCTCCACATATAATAGAGCAAGTAATTGAGCCAATTGAACCAGGAGAATCCCTGGTTTGATTTTTCCTCCATCTATGCCACATTAATCTAAAGTTCACTCAGAGCAGCAGTAAGGATGCTACAAATGGTCTGCGGGTTTCTGGCATTTGAATAGAAAGTCAATGAACATTCCCAGGTTTGGGATACTTGCTGTCTGCACGTATATAGACATTGGGTGAGGACATTGTAGATTTTGGCTATGTGACTTTCCCAAGAGTTTAACTCCCTGCCAGTACTGATTATGAAGACTAACGTAAACTGCTAGCTTGACAGGAAACAGAAAGAGAAAAGACTGGCAAAAATAACGATCATGAGCAGACCCTTACCATATTACTGAATTGAGTAGAAACTCAGTGTGCATTTTTCCTGTCTACATTTTCAAATCATTACTTTTTGCACAGTGCCAACCTTAAAAAGCTTTTAACCCTTGAGGTTAGCTGCTTTTAGAAAATGTGCTCAATAAACTTTCAATATTGTTAATACCTATCATTTTCTCTTTATTTTTTAAACATGAATTCTTTAATGTGTTGCAATATTTTGAACATTCACACTTAGTCATGTTAGTAGTGATAGCATTTGAATTATAATTTTGATTACTAAAAAAAATTAACCTTTTATTAGTAGAAAATAGTTCCTTAACAATTGAAGCATTATGATGAATACGTTTTATCTTCTCTAACTAATTAAATCTTTTGATGTTAACTATGTTGGTTTTTTAATAACGGTAAAATACACCTTGTGTGTTGCATTGTTATTGATGGAGACATGTACAAGCAGAAGTCTTGTGAATGGAACTTCCTGGCGTGTGAAAAGCTAGATGAGAAGACTAAGGTAGCTGAAAAGAATTGTTTAGCATTCCTGTGGTTGAGGGGCATTGATTTTCAAAGAGGTTGATTGGCTAGAAGGACAATAAGTAAAAGAGGCCACATCCGTGTTTTTCCAGGTGTTCCTTTTGTGATCTCCATCTTTTTGAAGGAAGGAGTCAGCAAATCCTGTCATTATGCTGAAAAGATAAGAAATGTAGAGAGGCAACCTGTACTGTGCAGCATGCACCATTAAACCAGCTGGATTGGAGCAGTTTTCTTTGATATCTGCTGCATCATATGCATTCTCTAAACAGCTGTAACAATCTGCAGTGCTAATGAACATCAGTCCTTGGCATTAACCCCACATGACAGTTAGGAAAGGTTCTGTGGTGGCATGCAATTATAAACGGTAAAGCAGGAAATGCAACCTCAAATATGTGCTGAATATATGCTGGTTGCTATGATTTTGCTGCTGGGTAGTGTCCAAAGTGAGTTCTCCAATATGAAGAGGAGGAACATAAATTAACAAATGTAAATCAGATTCCCACATTCCAGTTGGAAAGCTAATTTAATTTTTTACACATGAAGCATAAGTTTCCCACCAATCAGAATACCTGGTTGTAAAAGGAATTGGAAGCTGGTAAGTCCACAAGATCTGGTGCATGTTACCTACATTACTTCAGGCCAGCAGGAGTCTGAATGCTCCCCCCAACCTTCAGTCTCCTCTTTAATGCTTGTGGCCTTTCTCTCACCCCTTTTGAAATCCCTAACTTCCACTCTCTAGCCCCAATGGCTCAATGTTTCCTATCCACCTCTCCTTTTCCTCTCTCAAACCCTATCACTGACCTTCTCTAACTTTCTTGTGATTGTATGAGGTCCTCCTTTCCCGACTTCTCTCCCCACCACTATCCCCAAGCATCAAAATTCCCTACTCCCAATTGTTAGTCATCATCCCACAACCACCCACGTTGCTGTCTGCTGAGCACTAAACAAAAGAGCAAAAATATAATAAGGTCTATTTGGTGCATTCAACAAGAATCCCTCACCCTCTTCCTTGAGCATCTGGATATTTTCAAACTTCCCACACCATTCTTGCCACCTCAAAGTGAACGTCAGATGTGAGGTTTGTTTTGTTATGACTGAAGAGTTAATGTAGCTTTTGCATAAAATACATACTTAATCTTTCTCCCATTTCTTGAAAGTATTGATTTTATCTGGGGTACTGTTCTGTAATATATTAGCTGTTTATTGACTGCCTCTTCCTAAGTCACTAATCAAAGTACATGACGTTAAATGGTAGATGATGTCTGACTATTCCACCCTGAAAAGCATGACTCCTGTGCCAAATTTTGTTTTCGTCTGATATTGAACTTGTAATCATCTGGTTTAGCAATACACTTGCTAGAGCTTTTTAACCACTACTTCGCTTGAGGAATGAGCGCATTGGTACTTAACAATGCCAGATTTTCTTTCTTGATGGGACTGAGAGTGGGAAAGGTGTACAGACAACAGCTTGCAGCAGCTGCACATGCCCGGTTAAATGTTTAAATTAAGAAATTGCTATCTGGGATATCACGCTCCTCCAAAAACTCTAAGCAATCATATCTCATAGAAACAAAAAAAACAGCACAGGAACAGGCTGTTGAGCCCACTAAGACTGCGACAACATGTGATACCTTTCTAAACCAGAAACCTTCTGCTTCTAATCAGTCTATATCCCTCTATTTCCTGCCTATTCATAACTGTCAAGAAGCCTCTTGAACTTTACTATTATATCCATCTCCTCCTCCACCTCTGACAGTGCATTCCAAGCACTTACACTCCTCTCTGTAAAAAAACACTTGCCCCCTTTTACCTTCAACCTATGTTCAGTCGTAATTGAAATTTCTACCCTGGCTAATCTATCCATGCCTCTCATAATTTTGTAAACTTCTTTCAAGTGACCTCTCAGCCTTCAAAATTCAAGTGGAAACAAACCGAGTTTGTCCAATCTTTCCTCATAACTAATACCCTCCAAACCAGGCAACATCCTGGTAAACCTTTTCTGTACCCTCTCCATAGCCTCCACGTCCTTCTGGATGTGTGGTGATCAGAATTGTGCAAAATATTCCAAATATGGACTAAGTAAAGTTCTGTACAACTGCAATATGACTTAACAATTTTTATACTCTATGCCCTGACCGATGAAAACAAGCATACCAGATGCCTTCTTGTTTCACCCTATCCATCTGTATTGCCACCTTCAGGGAGCTATTGACCTGTGCACCTAGATCCCTCTATATGTTGATGGTACTAAACGTTCTGTTATTTATTGTGTAATTCCCTCCTGTATTGAATCTCCAAAATGCATTACCTCGAATTTGTCTCTATTAAACTTCATGTGCCTTATCTCCAACTAAGTCTCCAGCCTGTCTATATCCTGCTGTATCCTCTGGCAATCCGCCTCACTATGCACTCTTCTCCCAATCTTTATTTCATCCGCACAGTTACTAATCACACTGTCTACATTCTTCTCTAAATCAGTTATATATATTACAAGCAACTGAGTCCTAGCGCCGAACCTGGTGGACACCATTAGTCACAGATTTCCAGTCAGAAATACACCATTCTGCAGCTGCTCTGTGTCTTTTAATACCAAGCCAGTTTTGCATCTTTCTTACCAGCTCACTGAGGATCCCATGTAACTTCACCTTCTGTATCAGCCTGCCGCAAGAGACCTTGTCAAATATCCTGCTAAAGTCCATGTAAACAACATCCACTGCCCTGCCTTTATCAATCCTCTTTGTCACATCCTCAAATATCTCAATTGAGTTTGCAAGAAACAATGTTCTCTCCACAAAGCTATGCTGTCTATCACCAATAAGTCTATATTTTTCCAAATGTGAGTAAATTCTATCATGAATCTTCTCCAGTTATTTCCCTACCACTGACATAAAGCTCACTGATGTCTAATTTCCTGGCTTGTCCTTCTTGCCCTTCTTAAACAAAGGAACAATGTTGGCTATTCTTCAGTCCTCAGGATCCTTTCCTGTGAGTAAACATGATATAATGATTTTGTACTAGGCCCCAGTCATTTCCTCACCTGCCACCCTCAGCATTGTGGAATAGATCCCATCAGATCTTGGGGGATTGTCTCTCTCAATGCTTTTCAAAACACCGAGCAGCACCTCCTTTTTTATATTCACATGCCTAGAATTTTAACATACCATTCCCAAAACTCACCATCCAGCATGTCCTTCTCCTTTGGGAATACCAGTGCAAAGTATTTGTTAAGGATCTCATCCACTTCCTCAGGATCCACTGATCAATTTCCTCCTTTGTCGTTGAATGGACCTACTCTTTCCCTAGCTACCCTCTTGCTCCATATATCTGTGGTGTACAATATATATAAAAAATGCCTTGGGATTTTTAAAAGTTCTGTTTGCCGAAGACATTTCATGGCCATTTTTAGCCCTGAGTTTGAGTTCTGCCCTGCTATCTTTGACTTACTTGAGGGGTTTGTCTTTAATTTCCTAAACCTAGCATATGCTTCTGTTTCTTTTTGACTAAGCTCACAATTTCTTGTCATCCAAATTTCCTGAATCATGCCATTCTTATTCTTCATTTTCACAGGAACATGCTGGTCCTGAACTCTAATCAAGTGGCCTTTAAAAGATTCCCACATCCAAGATGTGGATTCACCTTCAAACAGCCACTCCCAATTCACATTCCCTATTCCCAGGGCGGCATGGTGGCACAGTGGTTAGCCTCACAGTGCCAGAGACCTGAGTTCAATTCCCGACTCAGGCGACTGACTGTGTGGCATTTGCACATTCTCCCCGTGTCTGCGTGGGTTTCCTCCGGGTGCTCCGGTTTCCTCCCACAGTCAAAAAGATGTGCAGGTTAGGTGAATTGGCCATGCTAAATTGCCCGTAGTGTTAGGTGTAGGGGTATGGGTGGGTTGCGCTTCGGCGGTGTGGACTTGTTGGGCCGAAGGGCCTGTTTCCACACTGTAGGTAATCTAATCTAATCTAAAAATTTCTGCCAAATCGTGCGGTAGTTAGTCTTCACTCAATTTAGTACTTTCACTAGAGATGCTCACTTTGAAACGGATGGAATGGCATGAAATTGCTATTTGAGCTTATGGCATTTTAAATCTTAATTACTGTCAAATAACCCCTCTGGCACTGATTTCCTTCAGATTTTAATTATTGTCAGAAATTTTAATAAACATAACGTGGTAGCTCAATGATTAGCACTGTGGGTGCTCTGGTGCTCCTGTTTCCTCCCACAGTCCAAATATGTAAAGGTTAGTGGATTTGCCATGTTAAATTGCCCAAAGTATCCAGGGATATGCAGGCTAAGTGGATTAACCATGGAAAATGTAAGGTTACAGGGATAGAGGGACAGTGTCTGTATGGGATACTCTTCAGAGAGTCGGTGCACTCGATGGTTTGCTTTCTGTAATACTTTTTTCTTCTTCCTTTATATTCATTGCTATTTTATCCCTCCTTGCTCTAATCTTTTATTTTCTTTCCCTATTTATTGTACCTTGATTAATTTTGAAGTTAATATCTTAGATGGAAATTTCTGGTTCAAACTTTCACTGCTAATTCATGATTCGTTGATCTAACTGATCAATGTGAGACTTTGTTCCTTATCTTGTTCTTTCCGGTCTTATATGCAGGCTGCAACTTTTTGTTGATCAGTGGGTTGGGGGAATGTTCGTAAGTTCATAAAATATAGGAGCAGAATTAGGCTATTCGGCCCATCGAGTCTGCTGTGCCATTCGATCGTGGCTGACATGCTCCTCACCCCCATTTTCCTGCCTTCTCCTCATAATCCTTCAACCCATTACCAATTAAAAATCTGTCTAACTCCTCCTTAAATTTACTCACTGTCTCAGCATCCATTGCACTTTGGAGTGGTGAATTCCACAGATTCACAACCCTTTGGGAGAAGTAGTTTCTCCTCAACCCTGCTTTGAATTTACCAACCCTTATCCTGAGTCTGTGATCTCTCACCCTAGAAAGCCCCACAAGAGGAAGGATCTGCTCCACGTCCATGTTCGGTTCAAAAGCCTTTAAAGTATCTATGTGCTTTTGTAACAAATGGATATTGTGATTCGGCTGTCATATTTTCATGTACAGGCAGCTTTTATTAATTGTCTTAGCTGAGTGAATCAGATAGTGTCTAGTACATTGGATATTTACTCACCTTGAAATGAATCTTTTGGTCACTCCTTGACTTGGCATCCATTTCTTTGACTACTATTTTGCGATTTGCCTTGTGTTATCTTTCAATTTTAAAGGTGCTATAAAAATGCAACTTGTTCATTTTGATGACAGCAGACCACCTGGATGGCCCGTCTATAAGCAGCAGCAGCAGGTTATGTTAACTATTAATATGTGGCCTCACTTCACCAAATATTTACTCCATCTACTTTTGTGAAAATTGAAGAAGGGCACGTGTAATAACAGATATGCAAGTGCACCCCTTGGTTATATTATTGCATGGTTAGTTCTTGGGTAATATGGACACATTCTATTCTCAATAGACCATTTAAAGGAGAGTTTAACACATTACAGTGGAAAATACATAGAGTAAGTCTCCCGATTTTGAATTTCGAAGTCTCAATAATCTGTTATATTCAATGTAAAAATTGTCATGTCATTATTCCAAAAGTGGCAAAAAAAACACACAATATCCCACCCTCCATCATCCCTCAACCAATGGAATCAAAACTTGATTAATCTTGTCATTCATGAATTTGTTGTTTCTGTGGTATTTTCCCAGATGATCGCTGTTGGCACTTTGTGCTTTTTGCCGCTTCTGAATAAAAATTGTTTGAGATAGTTTGATGCCAGCGGATCTCCTTTGTCTTTTCTCTGATTAGGCCAAAGTAGTGATTAACGATACAGGATGCACCACTGCAGGGTATCTACAGAGAGGCACTATTTTGAGATGACAGGAGGGTTTCTTGCATGATAGCAATAAGTACAACAACATGTGGAATGCTATAATTATTAAGAGCATCAGAAGATGTTATAGATACATCTGCTCCTTCCAAAAGCAAGAGTAGAACACCTTTCTTCCATAGAGTGAGTGTGACACCAAGAGAATAGATGAAACCAATGTAACATGAACATTAACCCCTTAAGAACAAATAGCATATATAACAGGACCTCACTTATAATGCACTCTTGGATATCCTAAGTTTAAGATAAAGAGTTACATTGTTACAATTTCTTCCCCCTTCACCATGAAAGAATGGGAGGGGTTGAAGAAAGGGAAGGAAATCATTAATGAGTTGTTATTAAATGTAAATGTAGTGTTAAATCACACTGTGTGAGTAATAGCAGAATACAGCTTTTGAGTTCTGGCAACTTTTTTGCGTTGCGAGCAGATAACATTTATGATTGGGTTAATGTTTGTTGAAAGAAGTTAGGAATACTAAAAGTGCAATGTTCATTAAAATAAATTTAGCAAGTTATTTTGCAAACATGCAACAAAACAGCATTGAAATGAATCATCATGTCGCTTGCATATGGATTCATAGAGATGTACAGAATGGAAACAGACCCTTCGGTCCAACCCATCCATGCTGACCAGATATCCCAACCCAATCTAGTCGTAGACATGTACAGCGCGGAAACAGACCCTTCGATCCAACTCGTCTATGCCGACCAGATATCCCAACTCAATCTAATCCCATTTGCCAGCACTTGGCCCATATCCCTCTAAACTCTTTCTCTTCATATACCCATCCAAATGCCTTTTAAGTGTTGTAATTGTACCATTCTCCAGCACTTCCTCTGACAGCTCATTCCATATACGCATCAACTTCTGCATGAAAAAGCTGCCCCTTCGGTCCCTTTTAAGTTTTTTCCCTCTCACCCTAAACCTGTGCCCTCTAGTTCTGGACTCCCCCACCCCAGGGAAAAGATCTTGTCTACTTATCCTATCCATGTTTCTCATGATATTATAAACCTCTATCAGGTCACCCCTCAGCCTCCAATGTTCCAGGGAAAATAGCCCCAACCTATTCAGCCTCTCCCTATAACTCAAATCCTCTAACCTTGACAACATCCTTGTAAATCATTTCTGAATCCTTTCAAATTTCACAACATCCTTCCAATAGGAAGGAGACCAGAATTCCACGCAATATTCCAAATGTGGCCTAAATAACGTCCTGTACAGCCTCAACATGATCTCCCAACTCCTATATTCAAAAAAGGAAAGCATACTATCCTATCTACATGCAGTCTGCTTTCAAGCAACAATGAATCTGCACTCCAAGGTTACTTTGTTCAGCAACACTCCCCAGGACCTTATCATTCAGTGCATAAGTCCTGCTGTGACTTGCTTTTCCAAAATGCAGCACCTCATATTTATCTAAATTAAACTTCATCTGCCACGCCTCAGCCATTTGACCCATCTGATCAAGATCCCTTTGTACTCTGAGGAAACCTTCGCTGTCCACTATACCTCCAATTTTGGTGTCATCTGCAAACTTACTAACTATACCTTCTATGTTCACAGCCAAATCATTTGTATAAGTGATAAAAAGTAGACAACCCAGCACCAATCCTTGTGGCACACCACTGGTCACAGACCTCCAGTCTGAAAAGCAACCGTCCGCAACCACCCTCTGCCTCTACCTTTGAGAAAGTTCTGTATCCAAGTGGCTAGTTCTCCCTGTATTTCTTAAGATTTAACCTTGCTAACCAATCTCCTATGGGGAACCTTGTCAAATGCTTTACTGAAGTCCATATAGATCACATCTACAGCTCTGCCTTCATTAATCCTCTTACTTACTTCTTCTAAAACTCTATAAAGTTCATGAGGCACGATTTCCCATGCACAAAGGCCATGCTGACTATCCCTAGTCTGTCCTTGTCTTTCTAAATACATCTACGTCCTGTCCTTCAGGATTCCCTCCACCATCTTGCCCACCACGATGTCAGGCTCTGTAGTTCCCTGGCTTTTCCTCACCACCTTTCTTAAATACTGGCACCATGTTAGCTGGCCTCCAGTCTTCCAGCACCTCACCTGTGATTATCATTGATAAAAATATCTCAGCAAGGGGCCAGCAATCATATCCCTAGTTTCTCAAAGAGTTCTACGGTACACCTGCTCAGGTCCTGGTGATTTGTCCACTTTTAGGAGTTTCAAGACATCTAGCACCACTTCCTCTGTAATATGGACATTTTTTAAGATGTCAGCATCTATTTCCCCACATTTTATATCTTCCATATCCTTCTCCACAGTTAACATTGATGCAAAATACTCATTTAGTATCTGCCCCATCTCCTGCGGCTCCACACAAAGGCTGCCTTGCTGATCTTTGAGGAGCCCTATTCTCTCCCTAGTTACCCTTTTGTCCTTAACGCTTTTATAAAAAAACCTTTAGATTCTCACTAACCCTATTTGCCAAAGCTATCTCATGTCCCCTTTTTGCCTTCCTCTTAAGCGTACTCTTACTGCCTTTATACTCTTCTAAGGATTCACTTGATCTCTCCTGTCTATACCTGGCATATGCTTACTTATCTCTAAACTCCCACATCCAACAAGAAGAGCATTTCACTCTACTAAAGACCATCTTTGCTCCTTCAAAGTCTATAGACCCAGAAAATAGCACTCTTTTTGCTCTAACAACCAGTGCTCCAGGCTAACTTAGTACTTATAGTTGATATTTTTAAAATTTAATCAAGAGACAGATATGATCTTATAAAGGTTATACTTGGCTATTCTTCCCTTGTAAATACATTACCATGATGACATGAAGAATGTGCTTACTCTCACTCCCACATGGTACAACAGGAGGCAGAAACATGCTTTGTTTTACTAACCGCATTTCAGCTCTGCCAACTGATTAGGTGGTAGAGGCGAATAGAAAATGACGGATTATTAAAATTACAACAATTTCAAATGTGCTCAAAATTGTGAATTAGGAACAGTTAATTTTATTTAATTCAAGCTTAACTACATTTCAGACCCTTTTAAAATGAAATATATAGCTGTGTGCATGTGAAAATTGATTATTCTAATTTCCTTTGGCACAGAATATGCCTGATAAACTGTGATATTTGACCCTTTCAGCAGCTTTATTTTTAAATTTAAGTATTTCTAGAAGCTTTATAATATGATTAATGATCTAAGGTGAAGATTCTAAGATGTCAATTCCTGACAGACTTTCCCCAACAAAGCCCAGAAAGTTAATAAGAAATGGAAGATATAGTTCCTGTACATCACAATGGATTATGCATAAAAAGCCATTAAACATTCTTGTTTACTTTACCCTTTTGCCTCCTTAGCCCAAGCTCCTTACTGGCACCCACACATTTATGACCAGAAGTGCCTCAGCCTCATAATCAGACCTATAGCCACAGAATCATCTCAGCTTCTTTAAAAAAGCTGACAAAGTCATCAAATGCTACAAAAGGTGATCTACCAACATCCAGACATTGTTCAAAATGCTGGAAAACTCCCACATTAACTGTACATGCTGATCTATTGCCTCTGCTATTCCGTGTATTCTAACTTTAGATCTAGAATTGCAGCTGCACATCTAGAGATAAGGGTCACTATTGAAATTGTGTTCCCCACTTAGGATATAACAGTCCCTCTATTCAAGACGAGCTATTGAACCCTTCCTCATCTACTGGAACAACAGGTTTTGAAGAGGCATCCTGCTGTCATGGGACCGAAAAAAAAACAAAATGTTGGTCCCAACAAAAGCAACTGGTGCTCTCAATGAGAACAAAATTCCTACCATGTGAATTTTAAACCAGGATCCAAATAGCTACATATTTTTGTGAAAATTGCTTTCAACCAAGATTCTTTGGGTGATAGGCAAACTATTAACTTTCATTGAGGATACCTCTCCTAGCTCCTTTGTACTGCATGCGAGATTGTGTTCAAGGAACTTCATGAAATTGCCTGTCAGAAAGTGAGGTTTTATTATGATATTATGTTCCAAAGGGCTGCCGAGAACCAGAGCAAGTCCCTTTATCAATGAGTCCTTTTCTGGACCTGGATACAGGGTGATCCTGAAGCTAAGAATACCCCACAAAATGCTCCTGATCTCTAGAGAGTTACATTGAGATAATGATGGGCTGAATTTTATGTTTTTTGGTAGAGTGAAAAAAGACAGAAAGGCAAGTGAAAGATCTACTTAGTCCCAATACCATTGTTGCAATTCAACATATCAAGCTTTGGATAACCAATTGGTGGCCATCAGTACAAAGGCAACAATGATCAGTGTGAGAAGGGTTTCTGTACCCAACTGGTCACTAAAACTGGAATGTCAGCAAGAGAAGGACTATGCTGTGCAGGAGAAATCAGTGATAGCCACTAAAAAATGGCATCTTGTCCTTTCAATCTCTCCTTAATTCTTCCAAAACTGTGAAAAAAATAAAGTCCTAAAAACATACAAATGGTACACATTCACCATCAGACACTGCTGTTGTATAAAACCATGGTCCCATTGGCAGTCCTTTATCTGTGTTTCACCTTCTCACATATGGCAAAACACAAGGACAAACCTTTTCCCTTCTAGCACCTGAAAAATTGAGTTAGCAATGAAAAATTGCATACAGTTGTGTCTTTAACAAGCTCAGTTTTTTTTCATTGGTGATTTCAAAATGGAGGGGAGGCTTCCAGGTTCCATGCCTGCTCACCTTCCATAATATTGAAACTGGTGTAATTGCCAACCCTACGTCATCACATCTTATGTGATTGTGATCATGGGTGCAGTCCACCCTTTTTGAAGTGTAAAAGCCATCCCATTGTTCTGGAACTGAGCCAAGAATAAATATGCTTCCAAAGCTCCTTGGAATCTCAAAAAGAGATATGAAAGGGAGAGAGGAAAATAAATATGTACTGTGGGACTGAATATTTCCTGAGGCACACATTAGAAGTTTACAACTGATCCCAGCAAAAGTGCTCTAAAGACTTTCATCAAATTATCCCAAGTACAAAACTGTATCACTTCTGTTATGCACACTTTAAAACAATACTTACTTCACAAACTAGACCAATACAGTTGTTTTTTGAAATGAAAGAAAAATAAATTAATTGCTGAGGATTGTAATTCAAGCTCTTTTTCTCCTCAGGTAATTTTCCCCTTTCAGTTTTGCCTGTGCAAGCACAGGGAGAGATTAAACCACTTTCTGTTTGGAGCAGAACTGTCTATGCCGCGTGTTCGTTTGATGCAAATGCACACACAGTTTAAACAAACACACGCATGTGCATGCCCCGGGTTCTGGCATTTCATGCTTGCTCATAGTCAGGTATATTATGTATAAATCAGTAAGTCAATGATACATTATTATGCTCCTGTCTCTGTAGAACTAATGCAAGTTCCAACAATGCAGACTGGATTGCAACTGTTACTGCCAAATTTTATTTTCCTTGTTCAATTTAAGAGCCTTTGACAGATATAGTTAGAGTTGATATGAAACTTTGGAGAGGTGAGCCTTTTTAGTATCTGTTGAGAAATGGCTCCTTTTTTTGGAAAGCTGTTTTGGGTGTAGGCTTTTTTGGCCTTTCTACATTAGCTGGGGGAAAAATTACACACTAACAGGTATCTTTCTAATCTTTGCAGCTAAACATCTCCTCTGGGTTAATGAATGTCAGCAAATATTTTTGAGTTTTTTTTAAAAGCTTTTAATTTAAAACTGTGTGAGTCCCTCCATGCTACTTTCCCTGGAGCATCAGAGACTGAGGGATGACCTTACAGAGGTTTATAAAATCATGAAGGGCATTGATAAGGTGAATCGCTGGGGTGGGGGAGTCCAAAACTAGAGGGCATAATTTTAGGTTGAGAGGAGAAAGATTTAAAAGGGACCTAAGGGGCAAAAGTTTCACACAGATGGTAGTGCGTGTATGAAACAAACTGCCAGAAGAAATGGTGGAGGCTGGTACAATAATAATACAGAGGAGCTTCAATTACCTGAAGGACATGAGCAGGGAGTATTTCGTTCAGTTAATCAAATTCCGTATAATCAAATGCCAGACAACATAGTTTAGCTGAGCTTCGGGACATTGCTGGATAATCCGATATTCAGATTATCATGGTTCCTCTGTATTTAAAAGGCATCTGGATGGATATGTGAATGGAAGGATTTAGAGGGATATGGGCCAAATGCTGGCAAATGGGAATAAATTAATTTAGGATGTCTGGTCGGATGAGTTGGACTATTTTCCTGTTCTACAACTCTATGATTGTACTAATATCAAAAGTATTGACAAGAAGAGGTTGAACCATAAGTGCATGAGAGAGCAGTTGATACAGCTTACACAGAATGTCCTTGTACATAGGTGCAGGTGCTGTGTACATTGTTGAGCTTATTCTTATTGCCGACAAGGCTAAAGCATCCAATCCAGCCTCATTCTGCACTGAGCCAGTTTTTTTGGAATCGGTATTACAGATTAACCTTTCCTATTTCTTGCATCTGATTGCAAATGATACCTTTACCGTCCTTCCCTAGATGATTCTGGAGATGTAATGCAACAAGGCTTATGCTCATATGCTTCCAGGTATACAAGAAAATAAATATACACAGGATTAACTGTAGTCACAACAAGCATGTCTCTGTTGTACTCGCTGCCTTACTGCAAAAAAAATGCTTCATATGAAATGTTGCATTTCATGTTTCATTAGATTAAGCACTCACTAATTTACAGGAACATTTCAGGCAAAAAGTTGGTGCACATGATATGTAGAAAAGCATGTTTCTGTTTTAAATCAGCAATGGCCAAGAAAATGTGTCAAAAAGTTCTCTCCACCTCCATTCCCTCCTGATTGCACAATGTTATGTGGATTAGCGTAGATGAATGGAACACTTTGAGATATCACATTTCGATCCAGATTTACATCTTTCCTGTGTTTGAAAGGAGCCAGCTGGAGTATCTTGTTTGGCGAACCTAAATGTTTTCTGATTCTGAAAGTGATCTAACTTCCTGTGTGCAGATTAACACTGGCAGGTTAATGCCTTTTATTCACGTGGCTGGAGGGGAGAGCAGCTGCCATTCTGAGGCAGTGGTATTCAGGTGATGCAAGAGAGACAGGTAGATCAGGTATCATGCTGACAGCAAAACAAACTTGGTTCTCAAAAAGGGCCTTCTCTATTCTCCTCTTTCCCCCTAATTGCTCTTCTCAGACACTTTCATGTTGCACTGCAAAGTTATAAGATTTAACCATCTAAGATTTCTGAATCCCTGTAGTAACAGGAGGATAAAATGTATTCAGCAACCAATGAAAGGATGACATGTACGTTTTTAAAAAAAGCATCACTTAATAACACAGAAACATTGTTCAGTGCTATTCAGTAATGTAAAATTACAATAAAGGGTTAGTCATGGCTGAGGCAGCAGGGCGGGAAAGGGAGGTAAAAAAGGAGATTTGTCAATAGGGATTTCTAATTCTGAAAAACCCGCAACACCATTTCTAAGAATGAGGGGAAACTATTTAAGACTTCAAGTGTGAAAAAGAATGATTCATTCTGTTTATTCCATTGATTTAAAAATAAATAAATAATAGCTACACATGGCATCAGGATTGCTGACTTGGTGTAATTCTAGCAATCCACAATTTAAGGACACTGTTTTGTATTTGATCATTGCTACCACATCTCATATTAATGACTACATCTTTTGAACTCCTCCTGTACAGGGTCTTATGCAATTACCTTCATTTATACTGATAAATCTAGTTACCTCACCCCAGTGGCAAAACATTAACTGCTTTTTGTGAGACTTGTGAGCAAATACCATTTTCTGTGAAGGGAAAATCAGGGAAGTATCCCCATTTGTGTCCCATTTATCTATTGCAACCAAAGTTCCTGACAACCTCATTAGCAAAGTTTAGAATGTCGAAATGTGTGAAATAATCAGAAAAAGGAAAGCACAATTCTCTCACCAAACTTTACATATTAAGTTTGTTATCATTTCAAGTAAACTAACTATCATTCATTCACATAGTCACAGCAGGTTTCAGGTTGCATGATCAGCAATACCTTTCAATATGATTTATGTTGATGTTTTACAAATAAATGCTAAAAAGAGAAAGTTTAAAGAGCAATGAGGAAAATAAAGTGAAAATTATTCTAAAAATAGCCATAAAACACCAAAACGTACTTGGTTTCCTGCTTTCTTAAATTATCGGCTTAATTTTACAGCTGTGTTGAATGAGTATGTTTACAGGAAATTTACCAACATAGATTCATAGCCTGGAGCTGAAAGTTTCATAATGAGCCAATATGCAATTGGTGCCAGGGATTGACAGTCACCTGTAAAGTGCAAAAAAATTTCTGCATGGTATAATTTCATGCATAACATATTTGCATCTGCATTTTCTTGACCTTTTAGGTCAGGTATTTACTTTATACCCTGATGTAAATAGAGAAGCCTGTGACAAAAATGATCTTGTGTCATCAAAGACATATAATTTTTGTTTCTTGCTGTTTTGGGAACCTTACTGCTCAGCTAATGGCAGCGTGCCCTGGCCTTTCACTAGAATATACAATGGAATTCCTTGTATACTGATAACTGATGTCATTGTAGTTTATGACAAGAGTTAACCATCTCCTTAAGAAACAACCTCACCTTTAAATGTGTCTTTTTTCTGAAGAAATGCCATGAAAATACTTCTTCAATGACTACAAATAATTATTTAATTCTTGAATCCCAGTGCAAAATAGCTTTGCTGATACTTTATTAGAAAAACCCATGCAAGTAAAATTTTAATCAATGATTTGTGCATTGTCACAATTATACTAGCTTTTAATTCAAACTGTTATTCAATTCAAACATCACTACCTGCCGTTGTGGAATTCAATCTCATGTTCCCAAAACATTCACCTGGGTTCTAGATTACTGGTCCAGTGACATTACCCCCCTGCCATCACTTACCTTAGTATAAAATCTACTTCTACAAGGTACTTACATAAAATAAATACAAAAAGTGCTGGGGCAGTCAGCAGATCTGGTAGTATCTATGGAGAGAGAAACAGATTTGGTATTTTAGGTATTTTATCAGAATTGATACAAGTTACAAATGAAAGAAACAGGAAAAAGAGGGGCAAGAAAGAATAAAAGAAACTACATGAAAAACAAGGGTCATTAAATAATTAAACGGCAGGCACAGACAAAAGGGCCAAGTGTAGAAACAAAGCATTCATTGATAGAAGATATAAATGGCAACAGCAGAATCATTATCAGTAGCTGCTTTTCACAAAAACTGGGTTTGATGGTTATGATCTGAAATTATGGAACTAGATGTTATGTCTGAAAGAAGTCCCTCTCAGGTATTTGTGCCAAATCTGTCATATTCTGTAATTAAGAAGACAACGTAATCTTTCGGAATTGATGTAGTGGCAACAAGAGGTCTAATTTGGTACAGCTTAACCCCAGAAGTTGGGTGTGGAAATTGGAAGCAATTATTGGAAGTTTACTTTTGCTCACACAGTAACCATCTGTTGTATTTCATAACAATCCCTAAAAATATCATCTTTATATGACAACATCAAAATGTTAAGACCCAGTCTTCATCAAAATGTTTACAGTTTTATTTTCTGGAATTAAACATGTGCAAACACACAAAAGTACAATTTTCAAAATTTGCAATGATAATAATATGAACCATGATGGTATGAACAATTCTGTTAGTGCTGGATATTATGCTGGTGAAATTTGACATGCTTTGTCCTACTATGTTCCTCTTCCTCTCCTCATTACCACCCTTCCCATCCCCAAAACTTCCAATGTATTCCATTCCTATCTTAAACAAGTAGGTTCTTTCTGAAGTGCCATTCCACCACTTCTACCCCTCCACATTCAATGCATCTGCTGTTCTCTGAGCTTAGGTTTTGAACTTTGGCAGATCGGGAGATGGTGAGGATTACAGGTGCTGGAAAGTCAGAGTCGATAAAGTGTGGAGCTGGAAAAAGCACAGCAGGTCAAGCAGCATCAGAGGAGCAGAGGAATTGACATTTCAGGTTGGAATCTTTCATCAGGACTGGGGAGGGGGAAGAGAGGTGCTGGGGGAAGGTAGATGGGATGGCGATAGGTGGATGCAGGTAGGAGATCATAGTGATTGGTCCTTGGGAAGGGTGAAGCAGATAGGTAGGATGGAAGATGCACAGGCTAAGTCAGGTCTGTGGCAGGGTGAGAGGGAAGACTGGACCTGGGGTGGGGAGTTTGAAAGTTGGTGAATTCTGTGTTAAGGCCATATGGTTGTACGTTTCCAAGGCAGAAGATCAGCTGTTCTTCTTCCAGTTTGCATCTGGCCTTATTTTGATGGTGGGGGAGGCCCAGGATGGACAAATCGTCGGGGGAAGGGGAGTTGAAATGGCTAGCAACTGGAAAGTGGGGTTGATTGGAGCATACGGATCATAGATGTTCCCTGAACCGGTCCTCGTGTTTGCACTCGATCTCTCTGATGTAGAGGAGACCACATCGGGGCAATGGATACAATAAATCAGATTAGAGGAAATGCAGGTAAACATAACCTGATTTTTTGCATTCGTTGCCCCCGGCATGGTCTCCTCTATTTCTCAGGCTCCTTCCATCTCCCCAGTCCTGATGAAGGTTTCTGATCTGAAACCTTGACAGACCTGATGCATGGAAATCATGGCTGTTTTTATTTGGAGGTTCTTCTTGGGGTTATTTTATCACCCAAACTCGGTGTTTCCCAAACCCTTTTCCAGTATGTCTTTATTTCAATAATTGGAAATTAATGTATCCCTGGAATCCAACACAAATAGCAAAAGGAATAGAATGCCATATAAAACTAATAAATTGTAACAACATATTTTAATAATTATGATGTGGTATATGTTTAAAGATCTTTATATAAAATAATAATATTTTGACACTTATTGGTTCATTACTTCATCTTGAGCTCATGACCTTACTGAAAAACTATTGAGGATCATGAGGTGGCTGATATTGGTACCCAGCACATTGCACGGTAATGAGGTTGGGATCAGACAGACTCAAGCACAGTAGCGAAGATATTGCTGCTGCATTCACAATCAGAGTCTGATTTTGAACCGTGGTAAAGCAGTCATGAACAGGAGTTTAAGGAAGAGAGACCTAGAGATGAGCATGGCATAGGCATTGATGCTGGAGTGGGACACAGTCCCAGAGGAAAGGTAGCTCGCTATCCCAGTCACTATTTCTGTAACTCACCGATTAGAGAACAATTGCCTTAACTGCTGTGCCAGCTAAGTTGGCCGCTGATTAGAATTTAAACACATTTGATTCTGAGACCTTCAGATACTTGGTGTTACTTGCTGTGACTTGACCATTTGGAAACACCACTCATTGCAACAAGTGATGTTATATTTCTTCATGTCAGAAGCTCTTGTAATCCATTTCTCCTAATCGCAACAATAATCCAGCAACGTAGTTTCACAAATATGTGGGCCTCCGCAAATCTACAAAATGAAATTGGGTCTGAACGAGGCACCACTAATATGTAAGCTGTTCAGTGAACTTTAGCCTGCTGAACACATGTGACACTTCCTATTAACCTTGGAATCCTAAGACCTGAATCCACCCAATTTACCCAAACATCGCAGTGAGCAAAATCTAGTCTGTGGCTATTAAACAGGTTGAAAACAATGTTTGAAACCAATTAAAGATTTTTGGCAATCCCTACCCTTTTTACCCCCAATGCCCTTGCACGTATGCCAATAATAAGCCAGTGAATCAGAAGCAACTCACAGATTGGTACAACGTGAGATTCCAGCTCTGTTGTTTCTGGAACATCTAAAGTGATGCCTCAGAAAACCAAGATATTATACAGTTGACTTCAGGCAAAGTCTGAACATACCATGCAGGTACATCATCAGCCTTTGAGTACAGTCAGCAATTTGACCTTTGAAGCACATAATTGCACCAATCAAGTCTTCATGTAATTGCAGGTTTTAAGAATTGGAACAAATAGAAAATCTAGCTAGTTTTCCATCCTTCACTCGGATGAGTTAAAACTACCTGGCATCAAATTTTATAAGGAACAGTATGCCTGAATGCTTTTTCATTGAACAAGGATGTTCTTGCTAGCTCAGAATGACGACCTTTAAAATGCAAAGTTCGTATTTGTCTCTGTTTGAACTGAATGGAAAATGTGGCCCTGTGAGTTGTGGCATGTAGACAATATTGTGACATTGCTGGCATCTTCATCAGGGCAAATTCATTGAGAAGATTTTTAAGGTTAGTCCAGAAAAAAGAATTAATAAATGTTAATCAAATATTTAATTTTAGACCATCTTGAGAAATAACAACTGTAACCAGAGATGCATTTTGGTGAAGCCAACTACATAGTTGACTTTCTAGCCTTGATCCATCAGTTGCTTGTACCAGCAAGTTACTGTTCATCATTCTGTGAACACCTTGGGCTGAATTCTCAAATGGCTGCAGAGGCAGCAAAGGAGGTGGACTTACCCACAGCCAGGGGTTGACAGTTGATTTTGTCAGCATACTTCTACCCACAGGACGCTTTTGAGCGTTTAAGGGAGCTGTAGTGGGAAACTGTTTATTACTCACAAGCAACATATATCCAGTTCATTATCTTTATTAGGACCACTCTACCAATGATGACTGGCATTTAGATTCCATCTCCGCAGAGGCTGCAGCCTGGTTGAGGAATGCAAACAGCTTCTCCATGGCAGACAGAGGGTCCAATGCTTTTGGACCTCCCACCCCATCTTCAATAACAGTAGACCACAGCTGTGGCCTTAGGCTATTTTGGAGGGGTTTATCCTCTTTACTGGTAACCTAGCTGCTGAGGCCTTTTTGTATTTTAAATTTTTAAAAACATTTTCTTCTTGAGACTTTCTCTCTTTCCCTGACCTGGATCAGCAGTTCGCATTTCTGACAACGAAGTAGCTGATGTCCTTCATCTCTTGGAAACACACTCACCATCCTTAATTGAATGGGGCCCAGCTACCTCCTCAAAAATTACTTCCAGGCTTTTGTCACTGACAGTTCTAAGTTCCCAATCCAGAATTCAGCCCTGTGTTGGAATGAGAACCCTGCAACAGACTCCAATCCCTTAAGTGTGTTGCATGAAAAGGATTCCAAAGTTTCTGATCAGTGCTGTTCCTTAAATCTGAAAAGCATAGAGCAGGTTCAAATACCTGTACCTGTTGTCCAGTATATCATCTGAATAATAGCAAACAATTAGGCAACATCTGGTGCAGAATGCCTGAAGGCTGCTCTGTAATAACTGCTATTTAAAAAGAATAAATCTTGTATGTAGAAGATAAAAACCTCATGAGTATTTACCTGCAGTGATTCCTGTGTAGCATTTTATATCCAACTTCTTATGTGGAAACACAAATATGACGTCAGGTAGAAACAGTTGTTGAAGTGTACACCTACCGATTGGCTTCAACATTGTTAATCTGATCTTCTACCCACATTCCGAGAACCTGTTTTCAAAATTGGAAACACACTCACCATTTCCTTCCTGTCTCACCAGCAATTACTGAGAATTGTTTTCTAAATTCCTAACATAGGTATGGAGATATTTATTTCCGATAGACAAAACCTGACAATTTACAATTTGAAATATGCCTGACCTTAACTTTAAATAAGGAAGCTGCAGGATGGTTTAGGAATTTAATGGCAGGATTGTATCGGTTTTTCTTCCCGTATTACCACCTTTTCTCAAGTATAAGATCAGCTCAATTAAACATGAAAGTGCCTTATAGAATTGATATAACTTGTAGTTTCAATCAATATTCACTTCTGTATGAAGTATTTAAGTGAGTAAATCATGTATTAAATTTAAACTTTTGCCTCAATTTGGTTTGCTTTTTTTTCTCAATTTTGCCATCAGGTCCTTCTGCCCCAACCCCCTGCCTGTAGCTCCTCCTCCCCTTAAGACACTGAGTCTTTGCTTGGATGTATTTCCAGGAGCACTGATCATATCATCCAAGTAACCATTCTTCATCAAGCGTGCTCTTTACCAATGATTGTTCACAGTCAGTTCAATTATCTCCAACAAAATTCCCTGATCCACGTGAGATCTGTAGGCTTCTTCGGTCAGTCACAGCACTCTTGCTGGTTTCACTCATTCTTCAAAAATAACTTCAGCTCTTCTGAGTTGTTTAAAGATCCTGAGTATGGTGGATGAGCAAGTGTTGCTCCCTAATTGGTAGACATCTGACCTGGACATTTTAAAGGGTTGCTGCATTCTATCCCAATTCAGCACTGCAGTCAAAATGACATCAACCATTTATGTAATACTCTGTATTTCCTTAATGCTTGCAAAACATTTAGTTCTGCTTATGACAGATAATTTACTAAGGAGGTGTCTTACAGTCCTGATAAACAACTGCACTGTAACATAAACTGGATGAATTAAGTTTTTGTTTGTATAATATTTTTGTTGTCCTGCTAGTGAAAACAGTCTCAAATATGAACTGATAATTTCTTCAGTATGAGCCAGAAGACAAACCTCTAAATGTGCACAACTAACTTTAAAGGTGGATATGTGCTATAAACTGAGTACAACACTAGTCAACCATCATATCATGCAGAACAACTTTAAGGGAATTGAAATACAATATTTAAGTGTTTGCATTATGATGTAATCATATGTGGGCCCTCTGTTATCTGTGCCGGGCTTCTAATGATCGCTGTAATCCTGACCTAGTTTACCTGGTTACATCAGAGCTAAACCTAGTCTTATCCTCATTAACTCACATCTATATATGGCTAGCAAGGGTCTCTGGATAAATATTAGGAGCAGGAATTCTGATCACTTTTCTTCCTAGTGATCTAGGAGGCTAAAGCAATTTCAATGCCTAAACAGATACCAGAGGCTATAAAGTTGTAAAATATCATGTGCTATGCTTTCATTTTCACATGTTTGATCTCCTTTCTCAAAGTATTTGGGGTGTTCTGGTTCTGCGTGTTGATGTAATTTCTCTCCTGCGTATTTCCTGCTTTTCCTAAATGTTCTCAATATGCAAATAAGAAATGGATATGTGCTTCGCCATTACAGTTTTTGTTCAATTTTCATCATGCAGAGAGTGTAGACTATTATTTTACACGCAGGGCTCAATATTAACCTCCCCATACTGGATGGAGAATGATGGGTAGGCTTATAATTATTAACACAGACCAGATATACACCCATTATTATATTAATGAGAGACAGGACACTTTCTCAACATATTTATATCAAACTTCTACACTGAAATTGGAAATCTGATTTGCACTTCCGTGTTGACACATGCGTTTCTGGCTCAAGAAGGGGTGTGCCTTTTCCATGACTCCTTGTGACTCAGAAGGTTCAAGAGTGCTGTCCCAGCACTTGTATCTATCTTTATCTCCGGCAATCTCACTGATTCCTCCTCTGACCTCCGAGTTCCAATATGGCGTTCCCTCTAGTTCTGTTATGCATTCTCCCAGACGCCACAAGTCACCATTTTCTCTCTCCATCCCTCTCAATGATCACACTCTTAATCCTGTCCCTAAACCCCGTATATTAACTCATTCCTTCCTGTTTGCCTAGGATTCTGCTCAAAGCCTGTGGGCTACTGCTACAGGTTTACGTGTCAAATTGACAGATTTCTGTGTGGAAATTAGAAGAAAAAAGTCATAATGATATCCTACCATTATCATCTTTTACATTTTTTGAAAATTTCCTTATTTAAAATAATCCTGAGTGATATAAAAAAATTATCAAATCCTAAATATACATATATTATATAAATTTGTTTCCAGCTTCACTGAGAATGAACTAAAATCTTGCTCAGTAGTGGATCTAAACAAGTATCTTAAAGGAGGAGAGGGTGACCCAATGAAGCAAAAACATTTAGAGAAGAAATTCAAGACCATAGGTCCAGGCAGGGGAAAACATGCCCACCAAAGCTGCAACATAGACACAGAATACAACATATTTTCAGTCATCTTGAATTGTGAAATTTGAATCAGTTTAGTTAATATTTTACATCGTCAGAGCAGTGAAATTTATAGAATCCTTGGCTTCTCCATGAATGGTTATTTCTGCTTTATCAGGAAATGGGTAAGACTGAGTCTTTCAGCTCTTTTTGTTACCAATCCATGTTCTTCCTCTTTCCTGCTCAAAAGATGTTATCCTAGAAGATATTTCACTTGTATATTCCCCTGTTGGACATCATTGTTTCCTTGTCAAGAAGGATAATCTGCTATTGACTTTCATCCCAGTATATGTAAGTTCCAAAATAGTGTAAATCAAAAGGAGATGTCTGACTGAGTTTCAGTGCCTTTAAATAAAATGTTAATTTTGATTCAGACTGTGTTTATTTATCTCACATTTGCTTCATTGAGTTCAGCTCAACCTATTCTGGTTACCATTACAGTGATATCAAGTCAGTATTTCCTTTAAAAAATATGAAAGTCATGAAAATATTAAAATCAGAAGATCAAGTTTGAAAATTGCTAATCCATATTTACTGCTATCATGACAATGAGCAGCTTTTATGAAAGATAAAATTCGAAAGTGTTAATGTAATTCCAGGAAAACTTTTACCTTCTTTTAATGTCATTTGTTTTTATTCTTACCCTGATGCATTTTGATTGTTCTGTTTTATCTTTCCATTTCAATTCACTTCTTTCGCGTGGTTACTAATTAATGGAAATGTTTCAGCTCTCCTTCCATTCTCACCTTCTGACCTAGCCATTCTAACTATGTTAGTAATTATAAGAACTAGTAGAGTTTTGGACCGGCCATCTGTGTGGCTGTATACATATACATACTACACATGGTCAAGCCAAACTCCTTATAAGCAGAATTGCTTCAACAAGAAGAGGTTTACCATGGGTTAAAAACAATCCATTGGTCTTCAGTCAAGGACCCACTGTTTACACACAGTCTACTTCTATTGAGTAATTAGCCTGCTTTCAAAAAATGTTATTTACTGCTCAGCAGCTGTTAGTGAAATATTAGTAAGAATTTCCTGTTGCACAATATATTGTACACTTCAAATTGGAATGGAAGATTGTAGTTAAAGAGACACTGTCCCTAATTTTAACACAGCTAGAATATTGCATTCAGTGTCAAAATCAGGCACAGTGACATTACCTGTGCTGAACATAACCTAAGGAAAAAGTGGAAGAGTTCCTCACTATCTTCAACATGAAAGCAGAATCATAGCTGAAGGCAATGATGAAACCATGGAAAATTATAGCCGTTTACTTTTCTGGGCAATTCCCGGGTGCAGGAGGAACAAAGGTAATTCCCTGAGAGCCCACAATGAGTCTTTTGATCTCCCAAGTCACAGTCTCTTCCCAATCATCTGTAGATTTGTCCTTGTACTGATTAGCAGTCAAAGTAGGGGTACTGCCCCTTAGTTATAACTGACATTTTCTGGATCAACACGCTCACCAGATCTGATGACACCACTGAATGGTTAGGGAAATAGAGTGCTAACATGATTCTAAGTGAGACGTAACAACTAGGTAGTAAGGACTAGGTACCAGCTGGTTTAAAGATCACATAAAATTAAAAAAAAGTTAGGAAGGATTGCCAGCTTTGAAGTATGCAGGAAAAAACCATGTTGGATTGAGAAAATGGAGAAGACTGTAAATATAAACTTAGGTTTGAGATATTAAGGAGGAAATGAATAGTGCTGTCATTGTGGAATAAGGACAAAAGAAGAGAAAGTACTGGGAGGTAAAGAGAGAGAAGAGCTTCTTCTGCGAACTAGGGAAAGAGGGTGAAGAATAGTTCATGATCACTATCTTCATGTTTTGTTAGTCAAATGTTGCAACAGAAAGCATCAATTCATATACACAGAGCACTTACTCATAAAAACGTTAAAGAACTATCAACTGCACTACAAGTGGTGAAACCTGGGCGTGTCTGCACCTTAAGCTTTCACAGCCCATGCTGCATTTCACCTTCAGAGTAACAATATCTTAGGCCTATGATCAGAACTGTTTTTCAACTGGTCACTTTTGTAGAGCTGTCAGTTGGCTTCTGATCATCTTTTCATTGGCTTGAATGGTTCCCCAAAGCATAAATAGCTGAAATACCTGCTTGCCAAAAATTACGCTTCCGCCTTCACCAATGATCTGGTTGCTTACCATTACTTATCATGTCAGCTGTTGTAGATGGCTAAATGAGAAGTCATTGAGATGTAAACTAAACCAACTTGAGATAGGAAGAGGGGATGGTTCATGGAGCAAGAATTTGAGGTTAGCAAGGTTAGGGCAACTTACTAGATTTTCTCGTGGTTACGACACTTTTATGAAATAGAAGCTAACCAAAATAAAAGCTAACCACAGATCCCCTACTAACACAAGACACTGGCTAACACATCAGGGTGTAACCAGTCTTATTATTTGGCTAGACAGTAGAGACACGATAACTGAGTACAAAATCAAGTTTTGAATTCCAAAATTCGAAAGGAATTCTGGGAGAGTTTTGTCCTATGGCAACGGATATAGAAAGAAATTATTTATTCACTCTGTTGGATGTTAGAATGACCTCTAGTGTCAGAGTTGGAGGAATGTAAGGGTGTCATAAATGAAGTTAAAAATCACACAACACCAGGTTATTATAGTCCAACAGGTTTAATTGGAAGCACACTAGCTTTTGGAGCATTGCTCCTTCATCATGTGGTTCACCTGATGAAGGAGCGGTGCTCCGAAAGTTAGTGTGCTTCCAATTAAACTTATTGGACTATAACCTGGTGTTGTGTGATTTTTAATTTTGTACACCCCAGCCCAACACTGGCATCTCCAAATCATTAATGGTGGTTGATTTCTTATCCTAGTCGTTCCATCTTTAACATTCCCTTACCTTTTGACCTTGAGAGACCATTCTGGCTAGGGGTTATGAGTTAAGTTTATGAGTTGTGAATGAGGTGTTTGCATGTCATTTATTTTCTGTGATTTAAAGTAGTTTCCTGTATCATGGTACAAAGAGCTTGAATTAATGTACCCATTTATCAATTATTGCAAATAACAAAGATCAATGGGACAAACCGTCTGCACTTTTAAAGTCAGTGAAACTACTGGTTAGGGAACACTCTGACAGAACTTTGACAGATGCATTTCCTTATCAGTGCTAATGGTCCAAAAGTATCTGACTCGATGAAGTATTGAGAGAGAATTTTAAACCTCCTGGCTTTTACAGTGAAGATGATTTGTGACTTTTGCAAATATATGAACCACATTCAACCTTCTGCATTACCATCAGCTGCACAGGAGGATTTCTGGTCTTCACTGTCTCTCAAGCTACTTTTTTTTAGTTAATTCACAGGCTGTGTGCATCACTTACAAGGCCATCATTTACTTTCAATTCCAAAGTGTCCTTAAGGAGATGGCAGTGAGCTTCTAAATTCAACTGAGTAGCGTGCTTAGCTATTTCAGAGAGCAGTTAAGAGTCAACCACATTATTATGATTCAGGAGTCACATGTAAGCCAGTATGATAAAATGGCAGATTCTCTTCTGATAAAGAACATGAGCAAGTCCATGACTTGACATTTCTGAAGAGGTGGGAGAAGAAAATGTATTTGTGTTTTAATTTATCATTTTAAACACATGCCATTTCTTCAGCAACAACAAACACTTTGAATTCAAAGGACGTGTGTATTCCAACTCCTAGCCTCTACCTGTGACTCCACACTGCAGGACCTTTATATGCTGCTTACCCAAATAGACAGATCAGTTTGTGGCTATGTCTGGGGAAGTTGATTTTCATTAAATTAGTTGATTCCAAAGTTAATATCAAGAAAATAAATTATGATCTGTGCAAAGGAGGAATAAAATGTTAAATATATATGGAAGAGTTGAGAGTACAATACAAAATTATTATTATACAATCCTAAAGTCTCTGAAAAAAATCTATGTAATCATTTTATTTATTTTAATAGTTAGTCAAATCACAACTAAACAACAATAACTCAAATGAGGCATTAAACAAATAACTACAGACATTCCCCACAAATTCATACTCAATGCTATATACAGAAAGAAAACATTATTCTGCCACACATTACAAAATGCCACCCATGGCAATAAATCTACAACTGTTGTGTTATTTTCTACAAGCACTTTCAGAACATCTTTTCTGCATGGGCAAACAAAACAAGGGAATGAATATGAATGGGAGGACCTTGGGAAGCATTGAAAATTAGAGGCACGTTGGTGTGCCTGTACACCCATCCCTTAAGGTACTAAGATATGTGGATAAAGTGGTTAAGGAGGCATATGGTGTTCTTGCTTTTATTAGTTGAAGCAGAGTTTAAGAGCAGGAAAGTTACACTGAAGTTGTGTAAAATGTTGGTTAGGCCATAGATAGAGCATTGTATTCATTACTGGAAATGTCATTATAGAACAAATATGATGGCATTAGAGAGGGTGCAGAGGAGGTTTACCAAGATATTGCATGGGCTGGAGAGTTTCAGTTATGAAGAGAGATTGGTTTTACTGGGATTTTTTTCCCTTAGAACAGGCGGGGATTGAAAAGAAACACGATTGAGATGTATAAAATTATGAGGGACATAGATAGTGTTGACAGGAAGAAATGTTATCCAGTGATGGAGGGATCAATGCCCAGGCAGCATAAATTAAGGAAAGGGGCAGAAGGAGATGTGAGAAGAAATGTTTCCACCAAGAGGGTAGTTGAAATCTGGACTTACTGCCTATAAGAGTGATAGAAGCAGAAACTCTCATAACATTTAAGTAGTATTTAGATATGCAGTTGTGATGTCAAGATATACAAGGCTACGGTCCAAGTGCTGGAAAATGGAATGAGAATCGTTCGCTGGTTGTTTTCACTAATATGGATACAATAGGCTGAAGGTGCCTTTTTTTGTGCTCCAGACCTCTAAGTCTGAACTACAGTTCAAAACAAAGCTCACCACCATCTTCTCAGTGGCAGTTGGTGATGGGCTATAAATGTCAGCCTTGTCAGTGTTACCACAGCAAATAAAGAATAACAGAAAAATAAATCCTGAAATTCTGAGTAACATGCAAATATACAGTTACAGAATGGCTACAGCAGAGAGAAATGTCCGTTGACCCCTTGTGTCTGTACAGGCTCTCTGCGTGAATAATTCTGCTCGACCTACACCCAACCGGTTCCCCATAGTCCTCAAATTTCTTTCTGACTTCCTGTTTATCTAATACCTATTGAAAACCATAATTCTGTCTACCTTCACTACACTTTCAGGCACTACTCTTCAGATCCTAATCACTAACTCACAGGATAAAAAAAATCATCTTTGTGTTTCTATTGGGTTTTCCCCCCAATCACCTTAAACCTGTGACCTCTGATTCTCAGTGCTTCCGTCATTTAGAACATTTTCTCCTTGTCCACTCCTTTTACATCCCAGTCATGATTTTTAACATCCTGTCGCATCAGCTATAAACTTTCATTCTCCAAGCCTTTATAATATATCCATGTAACTAAATTTCCTCATTCTAGAATGCTTTTAAGTCTTTTCTATACTTCCTACAATATTTTCACATTTTTCCCAAAGGTACTCAGAACTAGACACAATATTCCAGATGAGGCTCAACCAGAAGTTTCAAAATGTTCATCACAACTTCTTTGCATTTGTGTTCTAAGCCTTTATAAATCCAGGATCCCTTGTGCCTTTTTAATCACATTCTCAACCTGTCCTGTAAGTGTACTCTTGGGTTTCTTTACTCCTGCATCCCCTTTGAGGGCTGTGCATTCTGAGAGTTATTTTTTAAAGCTGTCTGATAATCATTAACTGTAGTGACAGTTTTTTCTACTAATCCTAATTGTTGACACCACACCATGGATCTATGTCTCAAACATCAGTACTAATCTTCATACATTACTGATAATGTCCAGTTTCATTGTCCAAGGGCAACACTGTATTGGAAAATGGTAATTTTGCTATATGTGAAGGATGAGATCAAAATGGCCTGAAAGATCTTTTTCATTTATAATCTAAACACACATCCCATCATATCCACTGTTCATGCAGTATTGCTGTCCCCCAAGTTTATATTGTTTCCTGCTATCAGTTGTATTTGCTATCCACTGCCTGAATTCTATGATTTTTTTTGCCTATATTATCTCTTAATTTTTCCTCTTCATTTGTGACTTCATTTCTAAAAACCTGCCAGTTCCTCACTTCTGTCTTTTTTTTTCCAGCTCCTCCTTCCCAATTTCATTTTATTTGAATTACATGATATGGTTCTGCGGAACAAGATACTCAGATGTGTGATAGCAGTGAGAAAATGGTTGAATGTCGGAAGAGAGAAATTATTTTAAAGGAACAGACCTGTGTTACTGCAGTTGACAGACCAGATTCCAACTGAAACTCATTATTGTTTTGCTAACATGGTACTTGGAATTCGATGCACAGCAACTTTGAATAGTGTTAATTTCATGCTTTGCCTTCTTTTGACTTTATTTAAAGTGTGGCCATTTATTACCCATCTCTAATGACTCTTGAGAAAGTAATGGTGAAGTGTCTTATTGAACTTCTGCAGTTACTCCCATAATACTGGTCAGGAGGGTGTTCTAGTGTTTTCACATAGCAACAATGAAGGAACAGTGATATATTTCCAAACTCCTGCAGTAATGTCCTTGGGCTAAGATGATTGACATCCAACAATCGCACCCACCTTCATTTGTGCAAGGTATGACTCCAACCAGCTGAGGGATTTCCCCTGTTTCCCATTGACTCCCCTTTGCTAGGCTTCCTTGTTCCACACTTGGTCAAATAATGTCATTGATTGCAAAGGCAATCACTTCTGGAAGTCAGCTCTTTTGCCCATGATTGAATCAAGGCTGTGATGAGGTTAGGAACTGAGTGCCTCTGAGGTTACCTGAACTGAGCATATTGTACAGTTTGTCCTGTGTTTTGTAATGGCATACCTGGGAAATTGTCTACATTTTTGGATAGATTCCAGTTTCAAACTGGACTGTAACAGCTTCACTAGTTGTACAGCAGGTTCGATTTCAGCCTTGGGAGACTGTCTATGTAGAGTTTGCACATTCTCCACGTGTCTGCGTGGGTTTCCTCTGGGTGTTCCGGTTTCTTCCCATAGTCCAAAGATGTGCAAATCAGGTGAATTGGCCATGTTAAATTGCCATAGTGATAGGTGCATTAGTCAGAGGGTGGTGGGTTACTCTTCAGAGGGTTGGTCTGGACTGGTTGGGCCAAAGGGCCAGTTTCCACACTGTAGGGAATTTAAATATTTTGGGCAGCACGGTGGCACAGTGGTTAGCACTATTGCCTCACAGCGCCAGAGACCTGGGTTCAACTCCCATCTCAAGCAACTGCTGTGTGGAGTTTGCACATTCTCCCAGTGTCTGCGTGGGTTTCCTCCGGGTGCTCCAGTTTCCTCCCACAGTCCAAAAATGTACAGGTCAGGTGAATTGGCCATGCTAAATTGCCCGTAGTGTTAGGTGAAGGAGTAAATGTAGGGGAATAGGTCTGGGTGGGTTGCTGTTCAGAGGGTCGGTGTGGACTTGTTGGGCCGAAGGGCCTGTTTCCACACTTGTAAGTAATCTAATCTAATCTAAAACCGTCAATAATGTTGGAATGATCATCTACAAGTGATTTCCTTGCTTATGGTTCACCTACTGCCCCAAGATTGCATTGTATCTGGAGTCTCAGGATAACTTCTTCCCACTGCATACCACTGTGCCATCACCTCTGGTGGATCTGTCCTGCCACTGGAACAGGGCACACTGATGGGTGGTAATGGTGGCACCTGGGACATGATCATACCCACAAATTATGTTACACAGACAGTGTCATCCTGTTGTTTGACTAGTCTGTGGGATAGCTCTTCAACTTATGGCAGAACCCTTCCCATGTTAGTAAGGAGGACTTTGCAGGATAGACAGGACTGGGTTGCCATTTCTCGTGCCTCTGTCAATGCAAGTGGTCCATCCAGTTTCATTAGGCTTTGTAGCGGATTGATACAATAGCTTGCTAGGCTATTTCCAGAGCAACTTAAGGTCACTCCAACATCTAAAATACCTAAAAAAAGGCTCAAAGGTAGAAGACAGAGGGTGCTGGTGGAAAGTTGTTTTTCAGACTGGAGATCTATGACCAGTGGAATGCCACAAGGATCAGTGCTGTAACCTCTACTTTTTGTCATTTACATAAATGATTTGGATGTGAGCATAAGAGGTACAGTTAGTAAGTTTGCAGATGACACCAAAATTGGAGGTGTAGTGGACAGCAAAGAGGGTTACCTCAGATTGCAACAGGATCTGGAGCAGATGGGCCAATGACTGAGAAGTGGCAGATGGAGTTTAATTCAGATAAATGCAAGGTGCTGCATTTTGGGAAAGCAAATCTTAACAGGATTTATACACTTAATGGTAAGGACCTAGGGAGTGTTGCTGAACAAATAGACCTTGGAGTGCAGGTTCATAGCTCTTTGAAAGTAGAGTCGCAGATAGCTAGGATAGTGAAGAAGGCGTTTGGTATGCTTTCCTTTATTGGACAGAGTATTGAGTCATGTTGCAGCTGTACAGGACATTGGTTAGGCCACTGTTGGAATATTGCATGAAATTCTGGTCTCCTTCCTATCGGAAAGATGTTGTGAAACTTGAAAGGGTTCAGAAAAGATTTACAAGGATGTTGCCAGGGTTCTAGGGTACACCTGATCAGGTCCTGTGGATTTATCCACTTTTATTTGTTTCAAGACATCCAGCACTTCCTCCTCTGTAATATGGACATTTTTCAAGATGTCACATCTATTTCCCTCCATTCTGTATCTTCCATGTTCTTCTCCACAGTAAATACTGATGCAAAACACTCGTTCAGTATCTTCCCCCATCCCCTGTGGTTCCATACAAAGGCCGCCTTGCAGATGTCTGAGGGGGCCCTATTCTCTCCCTAGTTACCCTTTTATCCTTAATGTATTTGTAAAAACCCTTTGAGTTCTTCTTAACTCTATTTGCCAAAACTATCTCATGTCTCCTTTTTGCCCTCTTGTTTTCCCTCTTAAGTATACTCCTACTGCCTTCATACTCTTCTAAGGATTCATTTTACTATCTTGTCTATACCTGACATATGATTCCTTCTTTTTCTTAACCAACTCCTCAATTTCTCATTCATTCTGGCACTCCCTCCCCCTACCAACCTTTCCTTTCACCCTGACAGGAATATACTGTCTCGGGACTCTCGTTATCTCAAATCTGAAGGCTTCCCATTTTCCAGCCATCACTTTACCTGCAAACATCTGTCCCAAATCAGTTTTTGAAAGCTACCTTCACCCCCACCTCCATCCACCTATCGCACTCTCATCTACCTTCGCTTCCCCCCCTCCCCCCCAGCCACAACCCCCTCCCATTTATCTCTCCATTCCCAAGGCTCCCAGCCACATTCCTGATGAAGGGCTTTTGCCCAAAATGTTGATTCTCGTGCTTATCAAATGCTACTCAAACTGGTGTGCTTTTCCAGCACCACTCTAATCTTGATTTTGAAAGTTCTTGCCTAATACCATTAAAATTGGCCTTCTTCCAATTTAGAACTTCGACTTTTAGATCTAGTCTATCCTTTTCCACCAGTATTTTAAAACTAATAGAATTATGGTCGCTGGCCCCAAAGTGCTCCCCCATTGACACCTCAGTCACCTGCCCTGCTTTATTTCCCAAGAGTAGGTCAAGTTTTGTACCTTCTCTGATCAGTGCATCCACATATTGAATCAGAAAATTTTCTTGTGCATTCTTAACAAATTCCTCTCCATCTAATCCCTTAACACTATGGCAGTCCCCAGTCTACGTTTGGAAAGTTAAAATCCCCTACCATAACCACTCTATTAGGGGGTCTATGATACAATCCCATTAAGATGATTGAGCTTTTTTTTATTTCTCAGTCCAACCCAAATAACTTGGATGTATTTCCAGGAATATCCTCCCTCAGTTACAGCTGTAATGTTTTTCCTTATCAAAGAAGCCACTCCCCTCCTCATTTGCCTCCCTTTCTATCCTTCCTGTAGCATTTGTATCCTGGAACATTAAGCTGCCAGTTCTGTCCATCCCTGAGCCACGTTTCTGTAATTGCTATGATATCCCAGTCCTGTGTTCCTTACCATGCCCTGAGTTCATCTGCCTTCCTCTTGCATTGAAATAAATGCAATTTATCAGTCCTACCTTGTTCTTTGCTTAGGCCCTGCCTGCCCTGACTGTTTGACTCAGTTCTTTTCTCAACTGTACCAGTCTCAGATGGATCTCTTTCCTCACTATCTCCCTGGGTCCCCCCCCCCCCCACTGCAACCTTACTAAATCCTCCCGAGCAGCTCTACAAAATCTCCCTGCCAGTATATAAGTCCCCTTCCAATTTAGGTGCAATCCGTCCTTCTTGTACAGGTCACTTCTAACCCAGAAAAGATTCCAATTATCCAAAAATGTGCATCCTTCTCCCACACACCAGCTCCTCAGCCATGCATTCATCTGCTCTATCCTCCTACTCCTGCCCTCACTAGCTTGTAGCACCGGGAGTAATCCAGATATTGCTGCTCTTGAGCACCTCCTTTATAAATTCCTGCCTAACTCTCTCTGTATTCTCCCTTTAGAATCTTAACCTTTTCCCTTCCTAGGTCGTTGGTTCCAATGTGCGCAATGACCTCCTGCTGGCCCCTCTTCCCTTTGAGAACATTCTGCACCATCTCTGAGACATCCTTGATCCTGGCACCAGGGAAGCAACACCCCATTCTGATTTTTCACTGCTGGCCACAGAAATGTCTCTCTACCTCGAACTAGAGAGATCCCTAACACAATTGATCTCTTGGAACCCGACATACCCCTCATTGCATTAGAGCCAGTCTTAATACCAGAAACTTTGCTGCTCATGCTATTCCCCAGAGAATCCATCACCCCATACATTTTCTGAAACAGCATACTTTTTAGAAATGGAGATAGCCACAGAAAACTCCTGCACTACTTGCCTATCTCATAAGGGATAAAAAAAATCCTCAAGTTAACCCATCTATGTGACTGTATCTGCAATTTTACTCCCTTCCTATAACTGCCATCCATCACACCCCCTTGTTCTTGTAGTTTCCTCATTGCCATTAACTGTCACTCCAACCGATCCATTTGATCTGATAGAATTCACAACCAACAGCATTTATTGCAGATATAATCCTCTGTAACACGTAAACTCTCCCAAAACTCTCTCATCCGACAAGAAGAGCATATCACTCTACTAAAGGCCATGTTGGCTGCTTCCAATCTGCAGACCCAGAAAATAACATTGTCTTATTCCTCGGCAAAACACTGCTCCAGGCTAACTTAATACTTACAGCTTATATTTTAAATTTAATCAAGAGACATATCTCAGTAAAACGTGTATCAAGAAAGAACTCACCGTACTCACTGCTGTGGACTTACTGTAAGGCCGCACGTAAAACTGTTCGCTTATCTGTTTATGTGCTGTGACCTTTCCCAAACAGGTTCCTCCAAGATTAGTTGTGAATTTCACTGTTTGTTACTTTTCCCAGATGCACTCCGATGTCCAGCGATACATGCATTCAAACAACAAAGGCAGTAACTGCGCAGGTTCACTGCTGTGTCAGGGAGCAGTGTGGGTTTCTTTATTTCTCTCTCTCTCCTGCACTGACCTCACTATGTGCTCCATTTGTCTGTTCCTGTCCGTTTTCAAAGTGCTGTTGTTTCCAAAACAATGCAACAGCATATAAACCAGTAATTGCTGCTCCTGGAATTTGAGGAAATCACCTCCAACACATAAAATACCTCAAAAAAGGAGCAGCCTGTTGCAGTCAGAAATTTTTCCCATCTCCCATCTTGGATAACTCAAATTCTTGTTTTCATATTCAATGCCTCAATCTTTGAAACCCAAAACCCAAACTTGCTCAACTTGCCCTGCCATCTTCCATGGTTTGTGCATGTACCATATGGTATTTCTGTTGCTGCAATACATTTGGAACGGTACCCTTTATTTGATGTACCGTTTACTCATTTTCCTGACCAACATGTATTTCTTCATTCTTTTCTCTGTTAAATTTCATGAACCACTTAACTGTGTACTTTTTTCTGCCTGTCTGTATCTTTTTGGAGTCTACCATTGTATTGATGGTTGCTTGTATTAATTGATGAATAATTGCTGATAAAGGAAAAAAAGGAACAATTTATAATTATAATTGCAGACCATATCAAAGGTACTATCGAAATAGTTAGTATGTCAGAACCTTATTTCCATTGATATGCAGACATGCCACCTAATTTATTGCTTTTATGGGCCCGACATTGTAGTATTTGAAAGGAATGTACAGTTAATAAAACGTTGCTTTACATACGGCTTGTATTAATTTGTGCATTTTCAAGCCAGTTGGCTCCATGCCTGAAACATTGTTTAAACATTCTTGAAGTAATTGGTGTTTTGACAGTTGGCTTCATGCAGCAAATGTTAACCATGGCTGGAATGTCATGAAAAAGACCTGACCCAGGAAAGAACACATCATGTAACAAATGCACTTCTCATTTTCAATATTCACATTTACATTATTTTTGCTTTTCAATTTATGTTTCACTTCATTCTATGTCTTAGAAATGGAATTAGGAACATAATTCAGTATGCCTGTTTTTTTTAATTCTATATAATGGATGATAGTTCTTTCCAAATTTACTTTTGGAATGGGTAGTTTTATGTTTTTGTCTTGATTTTAACTGCCATCCCCCTAACCTCACAAACTCCCAAACTGGCATACACTGATTGTGCAATGAATAATAATAATCAGGAGAAGATAATATGTGTCATTTCTATCTGAGGCCTGAACAGGAAGGTCGTGGTGAATTTCCTGTCAGGTTAAACTTGCTGAAGACAGGTGCCTGGTTGGAAGATTGCCCAGCGACATTAGATCTCTAAAAAAAACAAAAGTGATTCTCCAGACTCCACAGGAATCCTCAGGAGACTCTCTGCACCAATCTTTGCTCCTCCCACCAAAAGGACAGGTGTCCACTTCCTGATCTGTCTGATAAAATGATTTGTGCAGGGGACTGTTCTCATGATTTCCTTGAAGCTGGCCTATTGCTTTTCTATTTTCATTCACTTGCCAAGTCATGATTTCTGCTGTGTTTGGGAGTACTTTAATCCTGCATATGTTAAAAAAAGAATCTAGAAGGTAATATTTCTCTAGGCGTCTGTGTGTAAGCTTGCTGCTCCCTTTCATACCCCATTTCCCCCAATTCCACCCCAAATGAAAATCAAAATCTTTGATATGAACAGGCCTCCAAAATGGAAGTGGGGGGTGGGGGGAAGCTCATAAACCCTGACCTACCATTAATCAGAGGCTTTCACATTTGCTGAAAGGAATGTGTTGAACAGTTGTAATAAGTAACAGAAGAATATGACACAGGTTTGACCCACCAATTTCCCCTTCAGTTCTGTGCTTAGGGGGTTTGCTCTGGCACACGAGCTCATACAGAGGTAAGTTTGATTTACGCTACAAGGAAGTGATAATTAGAAAATAAATCAGCACAACAACTTCAGAATTCCTAGACACTGGTTAAAAAGTAGTATTAATCATGGAAAGTACATCAGAGGTGTAACGACAATGTATGATTGATAATTTGCTAAGTTCACAAGTTCATACATGCAGAAGAGTTCATATGTAAGAATAGTGGGATAGTGGCAAAGAAGCATAGTGATCTGTGCCTCAGTATCTACACGCATAATTAATTTATTTCCTCAACATGTTCTTCCTGCAATGCATGGGGGAGAATTCCATTGTTTAAGCCTCCCCTTTGGTATCCGGCAGAAGTGATCATTCTTCATCTGCAAATGGCGTCACCAGAGTCTAGATTAGAGTGGTGCTGGGAAAGCACAGCAGGCCAGGCAGCATCCGAGGAATAGGAAAATCGGACAAAAGCCCTTCATCAGGAATAGAGGCAGGGTGTCTGCAGAGTGAAGAGATAAATGAGACCACGGTGAGGCTGAGGAGAAAGTACCATATAGTACAATAGGTGAATGCAGGTGCGGATGTAGGTGATATGTCAGAGAGGAGGGTGGAGTGGATAGGTGAAAAGGAAGATAGGCTGGTAGGACAGGTCATGGGGACTGTGCTGAGCTGGAAGGTTGGAGCTGAGGTGAGGTGGAGGAAGGGGAAATGAGGAAACTGGTGAAATCCACATTGATGCCCTGGGGTTGAAGTGTTCCGAGGCGGAAGATGTTCTTCCTCCAAGCATCGGGTGGCAAGGGAGTGGCGGTGAAGGAGGCCCAGGACCTCCATGTCCTCGGCAGAGAGGGAGGGGGAGTTGAAATGTTGGATCACAGGGCAGTGTGGTTTATTGGTGCAGGTATCCCATAGATGTTCCCTAAAGCGCTCTACTAGGAGGCGTCCAGTTTCCCCAATGTAGAGGAGACTGCATCGGGAGCAACGGATACAATAAATGGTATTGATGGATGTGCAGGTGAAACTTTGATGGATGTGGAAGGCTCCTTTAGGGCCTTAGATGGAGCTGAGGGAGGAGATGTGTGTGCACGTTTTGCAATTCCTGCGGTGGCAGGGGAAGGTGCCAGGACGGGAGGGTGGGTTGTTAGGGGTCGTGGACCTGACCAGGTAGTCACGGAGGGAACGGTCTTTGCGGAAAGCGGAAATGGGTGGGGAGGGAAATATATCCTTTGTGGTGGAGTCTGTTTGGAGGTGATGGAAATGTCTTAGGATGATGTGGTATATTCGAAGGTTGGTAGAGTGGAAGATGAGCACCAGGAGGGTTCTGTCCTTGTTATGGTTGGAGGGGTGGGATTTGAGGGCAGAGGGGCAGGATATGGACAAGATGCGTTGGAGGGCATCTTTAACCACGGGGGAAGGGAAATTGCAGTCTCTAAAGAGGGAAGCCATCTGGTGTGTTCTGTGGTGGAAGTGGTCCTCCTGGGAGCAGATACAATGGAGGCAGAGGAATTGGGAATACGGGATGGCATTTTTGCAGGAGGTAGGGTGGGAAGAGGTATAATCCAGGTAGCTGTGGGAGTCGGTGGGTTTGTAAAAAATGTCAATGTCAAGTCAGTCATCAATAATAACACCTCCATCCAAGGCCCCAAAGGATCCTTCCACATCAATCAAAGTTTCACCTGCACATCCACCAATATCATTTATTGTATCCGTTGCTCCCGATGCGGTCTCCTGTACAGTGGGGAGACTGGATGCCTCCTAGCAGAGCGCTTTAGGGAAGATCTCTGGGACACCTGCACCAATCACCCCCACCTTCCCGTGGCCCAACATTTCAACTCCCCCTCCCACTCTGCTGAGAACATGCAGGTCCTGGGCCTCCTCCACCGTCACTCCCTCACCACCCAACGCCTCGAGGAAGAATGGCTCATCTTCCGCCTTGGAACACTTCAACCCCATGGCATCAATGTGGATTTCGCCAGGTTCCTCATTTCCCCTTCCCTCACCTCACCTCACCCCAGCTCCAAACTTCCAGCTCAGCACCACCAGAAGACCTGTCCTACCTGCTTATCTTCCTTTTCACCTATCCACTCCACCCTCCTCTCTGACCTATCATCTTCATCCCCACCCCCATTCACCCATTGTACTCTATGCTATTTTCTCCCCACCCCTCATTCCCCTCTCATTTATCTCTCCACTCTGCAGGCACCCTGCCTCTATTCCTGATGAAGGGCTTTTGCCTGAAACGTCGATTTTCCTGCTCCTTGGATGCTGCCTGACCTGCTGTGCTTTTCCTGCACCACTCTAATTTAGACTCTGGTTTCCAGCATCTGCAGTCCTTGTTTTTACCTAAATGGTGTCACCAAGCAAGTCAACAATAGAAGGCATCACAGCTTAACCTGATCATGCTGTTAGTCATTAAAACAGGCATAATTCCAGCATGACGCATGAGGTACCATGAAAATAGAAACTTTCATGCCATTTTGTCCACTCCCTCGCTCAGATGAATTGCAGAATTTGATTATAGCTGATTATTGGTTTGGAATTTACAGGAATGTTGACCACTTCTTCACACCACACCCTCCCACCCCCAAACTCCAATCATGACCTAAAAAATGGTAAGCTTCTTGTGATAATGTGCTGCCAGTGGTCAAAACAAGTGGAAATGGGCTTGGACAGGAATCCTGCCCTTGATAGATGGTGGCCAATCAGATTAGCTTACAAGATCTATTGATCCCAGCAGCTCCAGATCTCATTAGGGTGTCTTGCTAAACATCCTGCAACAAAGAGAACAATGGATCCAGAATATTTAGGCTCTGACAAGACTTTTGTGTGGGATGGGATCAGGAGAAGGGCGAGGATGTGGGAATGGGTTTCGGTGGACAATTAGAGATGCACGAAGAGGGCAGAATATTCTTCAGTATATAAAGAATGTAACACCACCACTTGCCTCAAATAGTTCCATCAATTTCATTGCCATCAAAAGCCACTTCAACCCTAAATCATTTTTATCACATGGATCTCTCTTTTCATCCTTGTAGTGTCACCACCCTCTTACTTACATTGTGGAATCCCTCATTTACACCTTTGTCATCTCCAAACTCGACTCTTGCAATGCTCTCCAGATTGCCCGAACATTCTTTGTAATTGCTATCAGATTTAAAACTCTGCCGCCTGTAGTTCATCCTTAACCAATTCTCCTCATCCATTACCCCTAATCTCATTGACTTGCATTGACACCCATTCCATGACTTAAAAAACTATCAATAGTATTGATAATGAAGCTATCAGGTTTTTGTAAGAATCTATCTGATTCAGTTAATCCTTTAGGGAAATAAATTTGGGCTATTAAGTTACAAATACCATTTTTGCCACAAGGATACCAGCTAATAGCCATCTTCAACTTTACAGAGCCTACCCTTTTCTTTTGGCATTCAATGTAATCAGCAATGAATTCTCTTCACCCATTTACAAGATAGACAGCAACTACATGTGCAGATTTCTTTGATAGCACCTTACAAACCTGCCACCTCTACTATATTGATGAATAAGGGCAACTGATAGATGTGAACACTGCTTACAAGCTACTATCCAAATAATACATCTTCTTGACAGGGAAATACATCACTATTCTTTCATTCATGCTGGACCAAAACCCATTGATAACTTCTTTGGCAGTACTGTGGGTAAAAAATGAGGTCTGCAGATGCTGGAGATCACAGCTGAAAATGTGTTGCTGGTCAAAGCACAGCAGGCCAGGCAGCATCTCAGGAATAGAGAATTCGACGTTTCGAGCATAAGCCCTTCATCAGGAATGAGAGAGAGAGTAGCCAAGCAGGCTAAGATAAAAGGTAGGGAGGAGGGACTTGGGGGAGGGGCGATGGAGGTGGGATAGGTGGAAGGAGGTCAAGGTGAGGGTGATAGGCCGGAGTGGGGTGGGGGCGGAGAGGTCAGGAAGAAGATTGCAGGTTAGGAGGGCGGTGCTGAGTTGAGGGAACCGACTGAGACAAGGTGGGGGGAGGGGAAATGAGGAAACTGGAGAAATCTGAATTCATACCTTGTGGTTGGAGGGTTCCCAGGCGGAAGATGAGGCGCTCCTCCTCCAGCCGTCGTGTTGTTATGTTCTGCCGGTGGAGGAGTCCAAGGACCTGCATGTCCTCGGTGGAGTGGGAGGGAGAGTTAAAGTGTTGAGCCACGGGGTGGTTGGGTTGGTTGGTCCGGGCGTCCCTGAGGTGTTCTCTGAAGCGTTCCACAAGTAAGCGGCCTGTCTCACCAATATAGAGGAGGCCACATCGGGTGCAGCGGATGCAATAGATGATGTGTGTGGAGGTACAGGTGAACTTGTGGCGGATATGGAAGGATCCCTTGGGGCCTTGGAGGGAAGTGAGTGTGGAGGTGTGGGCGCAAGTTTTACATTTCCTGCGGTTGCAGGGGAAGGTGCCGGGGGTGGAGGTTGGGTTGGGGGGGGGGGGGGTGTGGATCTGACGAGGGAGTCACGAAGGGAGTGGTCCTTGCGGAACGCTGATAGGGGAGGGGAGGGAAATATATCCTTGGTGGTGGGGTCCGTTTGGAGGTGGCGGAAATGACGGCGGATGATACGTTGTATGCGGAGGTTGGTGGGGTGGTAGGTGAGTTTTTCAGGTCGGGATGGAAGGTGTTAGTAAAGTTGATGAACTGTTCAACCTCCTCGTGGGAGCAACTCCGCTTCTTCCTTTCCCGCCGCATCACGACGGACTCAAAGCCCTCCGCTTCTTCCTTTCCCGCCGCACCAACCAGTACCCTTCCACTGACACCCTCCTTCGACTGACTGAACTGGTCCTCGCCCTGAATAACTTCTCTTTTCAATCCTCCCACTTCCTCCAATCTAAAGGAGTTGCCATGGGCACCCGCATGGGCCCCAGCTATGCCTGCCTCTTCGTAGGATATGTGGAACAGTCCATCTTCCGCAACTACACTGGCACCACCCCCCACCTTTTCCTCCGCTACATCGATGACTGTATCGGCGCTGCCTCGTGCTCCCACGAGGAGGTTGAACAGTTCATCAACTTTACTAACACCTTCCATCCCGACCTGAAATTCACCTGGACTCTCTCAGACTCCTCCCTCCCCTTCCTAGACCTTTCCATCTCTATCTCGGGCGACCGACTCAACACAGACATCTATTATAAACCGACTGACTCCCACAGCTACCTGGACTACACCTCCTCCCACCCTGCCCCCTGCAAAAACGCCATCCCATATTCCCAATTCCTTCGTCTCCGCCGCATCTGCTCCCAGGAGGACCAGTTCCAACACCGCACAGCCCAGATGGCCTCCTTCTTCAAGGACCGCAGATTCCCCCCAGACGTGATCGACGATGCCCTCCACCGCATCTCCTCCACTTCCCGCTCCTCCGCCCTTGAGTCCAGCTCCTCCAACCGCCACCAAGACAGAACCCCACTGGTTCTCACCTACCACCCCACCAACCTCCGCATACAACGTATCATCCGCCGTCATTTCCGCCACCTCCAAACGGACCCCACCACCAAGGATATATTTCCCTCCCCTCCCCTATCAGCGTTCCGCAAGGACCACTCCCTTCGTGACTCCCTCGTCAGATCCACACCCCCCCCCCCCCAACCCAACCTCCACCCCCGGCACCTTCCCCTGCAACCGCAGGAAATGTAAAACTTGCGCCCACACCTCCACACTCACTTCCCTCCAAGGCCCCAAGGGATCCTTCCATATCCGCCACAAGTTCACCTGTACCTCCACACACATCATCTATTGCATCCGCTGCACCCGATGTGGCCTCCTCTATATTGGTGAGACAGGCCGCTTACTTGCGGAACGCTTCAGAGAACACCTCAGGGACGCCCGGACCAACCAACCCAACCACCCCGTGGCTCAACACTTTAACTCTCCCTCCCACTCCACCGAGGACATGCAGGTCCTTGGACTCCTCCACCGGCAGAACATAACAACACGACGGCTGGAGGAGGAGCGCCTCATCTTCCGCCTGGGAACCCTCCAACCACAAGGTATGAATTCAGATTTCTCCAGTTTCCTCATTTCCCCTCCCCCCACCTTGTCTCAGTCGGTTCCCTCAACTCAGCACCGCCCTCCTAACCTGCAATCTTCTTCCTGACCTCTCCGCCCCCACCCCACTCCGGCCTATCACCCTCACCTTGACCTCCTTCCACCTATCACATCTCCATCGCCCCTCCCCCAAGTCCCTCCTCCCTACCTTTTATCTTAGCCTGCTTGGCTACTCTCTCTCATTCCTGATGAAGGGCTTATGCTCGAAACGTCGAATTCTCTATTCCTGAGACAGTACTGTGGGTAAACCCACATTACACATTGCACCAGTTCAAGTAGGCAATAAGTACTGGTTTTTACTTGCTGTTGTGTATTCTGGCTGCTTTTGGCTTCCAAATGTTGGAAATAATCATATTCCAGGTTTAGAAAGCCTTGAGTTTTTTTGTAATATTTTAACTTGCTGTGCTGCATGGTAGGAAACTTGCTTTGTGCCATATTACATGAAAACTAGAACTCTCCAGTGTAGCCATAAATGTAATTCTTTAGAGCACTTATACAATTGTTTCCTAGTTAATTAACTCCTAGCTTTTTACAGGCAATACAACAACATATAATGACAATGGTGCCCACAGCCAATAAACATATTTAAAAAATAAAACTCCTTTCTAAAGTCCTTACCTTTGTTTGTGATTTCAACCATTTTCAGTTTCATAGAACATTACAGCACATTACAGGCCCTTCGGCCCTCGATGTTGCGCCAACTTATGAAACCAATCTGAAGCCCATCTAACCCACACTATTCCATTATTATTCATATGTTTATCCAGTGACCATTTAAATGGCCTTAAAGTTGGCGAGTCTGCTACTGTTGCAGGCAATGCATTCCATGCCCCTACTACTCTCTGAGTAAAGAAATTACTTCTAACATCTGTCCTATATCTATCACCCCTCAATTTAAAATTATATCCCCTCATTCTTGCCATCACTATCCAGGTAAAAAGGCTCTCACTGTCCACTTTACTTAATCCTCTGATTATCTTATATGTTTCAATTAAATCATCTCCAAATTTTCTTCTCTCCAATGAAAACAGACTCAAGTCCCTCACCCTTTCCTCATAAGATCTTCCCTCCACATCAGGCAATGTTCTAGTAAATTTCCTTTGAACCCTTTTCAAAGCTTCCACATCCTTCCTATTATGTGGTGACCAAAACTGCAGACACTATGCCAAATGCGATCATACCAGAGTTTTGTACAGCTGTAACATGACCTCATAGCTCCGAAACTCAATCCCCCTACCAATAAACGCCATTACACCATATGCTTTCTTAACAAACCTATCAACTTGGGTGGCAACTTTCAGGTATATATGCGCATACATACCAAGATCTCTCTGCTCATGTGCACTACCAAGAATCTTACCATTAGCCCAGTAGTCTGTATTCCTGTTGTTCCTTCCAAAGTTAACCACCTCACACTTTTCTGCATTAAACTCCATTTGCCACCTATCAGCCTAGTTCTGCAGCTTATCTGTGTTCCTCTGTAACCTGCAACATCCTTCAGCACTATCCACAACTCCACCAACCTTAGTGTCGGCGGCAAATTTACTAACCCATCCTTCTACGCCCTCATCCAGGTCATTTATAAATATGACAAACAGCAGTGGCCACAAAACAGATCCTTGTGGTTCACCACTTGTAACTGAACTCCAGGATGAACATCTCCCATCAGTCACTACCGTCTGTCTTCTTTTAGCTAGCCAATTTCTGAGCCAAACCACCAAATCACCCTTAATCCCATGAGAATCCATATTTCCTGCAATAGCTTACCTTATCAAACACCTTACTGAAATCCATATACAGCACATCAACCGATTTCCACTCATCCACCTTGTTTGATCACCTTCTCAAAGAACTCAATAAGATTTGTGAGGCACATCCTACCTGTCACAAAATCATGTTATCTATCCCTAATCAGCTTATTCCTTTCTCGATGATTATAAACTCTAACCTTTCCTAACACGTTACCCACAACTGAAGTAAGACTCACTGGTCTGTAATTACCAGGGTTGTCTCTACTCCCCTCCTTGAACAAAAGGGCAACATTTGCAATCCTCCAGTCTTCTGGCACTATTCCTGTAAACAATAATAACATAAAGATCTCAGCCAAAGACTTGACAATCTCCTCACTGGCTTCCCAGAGAATCCTAGGATAAATCCTACCTGGCCTAGGGGAGATATCTATTTTTACACTTTCCAGAATTGCTAACCCCTCCTCTTATGCACCTCAATCCCATCTAGTCTAATAGCCTGTATTTCAGTATTGTCCTCGACCACATTGTCTTTTTCCAGTTTGAATACTGACAAGAAATACTCTTTTAATGCTTCTCCAATCTCCTCTGACTTCACACACAACTTCCCATTACTGTCCTTGATTGGCCCTAATCTTACTCTCGTCATTCTTTTATTCCTGACATGCAGTAGCTGTTCCTTGAATAAACTCCACATTTCAATCATGCCCATCCCCTGCAGTTTCCTTCCCCAACCTATGCATCCTAAATTTTGCCTAATTGCCTTTCCCCCAGCTACAACTCTTGCCCTTCAGTGTATACCTATCCCTTTCCATCGCTAAAGTAGACATAACTGAATTGCGGTCACTATCATCAAAGTGCTCCCCTACCTCCAAATCTAACACCTGGCCAGGTTCATTTCCCAGTACCAAATCCAATGTGGCCTCTCCCCTTGTTGGCCTGCCTATATACTGTGTCAGGAAAACCTCCTGCACAAATTGGACAAAAACTGACCCATCTAAAGTACTTGAACTATAGTATTTTCAGTTGGTATTTGGAGAGTTAAAGTCCCCCATAACAACTACTCTGTTACTCTCGCTTCTATCCAGAATCATCTTGTAATCCTTTCCCCAACATCTCTGGAAGTATTCAGAGGCATGTAGAAAACTCCCAACAGGGTGACTTCTCCTTTCCTGTTTCTTACCTCAGCCCATACTACCTCAGTAGACGTGTCCTTTCTGCCACTGTAATACTGTCCTTGAGAAACAATGCAAAACCTCCCCCTCTTTACCAACTTCCTCGTTCGTACTGAAACACCTAAACCCTGGAACTTGCAACAATCATTCATGTCCCTGCACTATCCATGTCAAAGGTTTTGTAACCTTCTCCAGCCCTCAGTCCTCTTTGAGATTCTAACATTTTTTTTTCCTTCTCTCTCCCACTCGCAGTCTACCACAAATGGATTTGGCTTCAACACTTAGGATCCAGTGGTCTAGAATTACCTCTATCCAAATGCCTCTCCACTTCCCTTTCCTTGCATAATTCTCTCTTTAAAAACCCACCTATTTGAGCACTCTTTTGATACCCCTCCTAATAACACCTTTAGCTAATAATTCCTTTTGCCATAGAAGTTTTGACTTTAATTTTCACCACCAGTTATGCTAACAGCTGCTGAACTGGGTTTCAGCCATACTAATTGCAGCTGCCTCCACATTGACCCACAATCTTTGTGGTTGTTACAATAGCTGGTGCATACACTTATTGGCGCATCAAGAAAGCTACCAGAATATCCTGTATTTGCAAAAGAATGGAAGGAGCCTGAAGCAGTCTGAATTAGGCAAAATTCAGATATTCACAAAAACCAGCATAACATTATTTCGGGCACTTTAGAATACAGAATTGCTAGGGAACAGAACACTTAGCATTGAGGATCATTATCAAATACTCTGAGGTTAGGTATGTTAAACTCTTGATAACAAGGTGGCGAAGGAATGAACCAGAACCAGTTTTTTCTTTGGGATAGTTTAATTGAGAGGGTGAAATTTTACAGGTATGCATCTCCTGACTCCATTCCCTGTGTCAGTAATTGTGCTCAAAGAGGTTCATTTGACTCATTCCTGTGATGAAGGGGCTGTCCTGCCACGAAGAATTGGACAGACCAAGCCTGTACTCATTCGAGTTTTGAATAATGGGGACTGACATACATAAATACATAACATTCTGAGGGGCTTAATGGAGTGAGTTCTGGGAGGCTGTTTGCTCTGTGGAGAAGACCAGACTAAAAGACGCAGTTTATAAATGAAAGATCTCTCTTTTAAGATGGAGGTGAGAACTTCTTTTCTGTTTAATATGTAGGATTTTCTTTCCCAGAAATTACTGGGGGCTGTGCCATTGAATTTATTCAAAACAGAGACATTTTTGACAGGCAAGGGAGTTGAGAACTGTGAAGAAACAGACATGAAAGTGGTGTTGAGATCACAATCAGATCAGTCAAGATCTAACTGAATGGCAGGGCAGACCTGAAGTACCAAATGGTCTAATTCTGCTCCATGTCTTATGTTCCTAAGTAACCATTCAATTAAAAGAGCATGAGGGTTTCTATTTTCATGCTATCTAATGAATCATACACAATCTGTGTACCTTACAGTTCATTCATACAGTTTCCAAAGTATGGCAACACCAGATGCTGAAGGAGGTGAAACCTGTTCAAATTTAAGAATGGAGTTTCAGTTTGGATTAAGAAAAGGCTGATCAATTTCAATTTTGAAATTTTCAATTGTCCTAGCTACAAGCCTTGTCCATACAACTTGTCTTTGTACTTTTAACTTTTTTAGCCATAGTATTAGAAGCTGTGAGCTAATCACATACCCAGAATAATAAATACAATGAAGAAAGGTGGCTAAAATTATAAATTACTGGCCCCAAATGAAAGAATATCAGCTACGAGTATATTAGAAAGTGCAAGGGAACGTCGTTGTGTTTGTAGTTCATGTCACTAGTCTGTTGTTATTTCACTTGGTTGTACCAGCTGCCCTGTTTTGAAAAAATGCAGGAAACATTAAAAAGCAGTGTATTACTTTTATTGATCTGTGTAGTGATTAACATTGACTCTTTGTACTAAACAGGACTTCTCAAAGTTTGTGGTACTCAGTGGCATGTGCAGTAAAGAACAGAGAAGCAATGGCCATTTGTTGCCTGCTTAATCTGACCTGAAAAGTAAGCATTGAATGGTACCCTTGACAGGTGACGCTTCATGTGCAGAATGTGCAGCAGGCTTCCATATGGTTGTACAAATGTCCTCTTATTTGGCTTAATCTGAGTGGGATGTGGGAAACAGTCCAAGTCAGAGATTACTCAATGTGTAGCAGGGAAAGCCCATAAGTCTGCACAGCTGTGACTTAATATTCTGCACACCATTTCTTGGGATTCAGTATCAAATATGTTTGTTGTTATAGTACTTCCATTTTTGAAGTGAAATATAAAGTGTTGTTATCCTACAGAAGAAAGACTTCACTGTATGGGGCTTCAGGGAGTTTTTTTTAATGCATTTCCTGTGCAAAATAACAAAATTAAAATTCTTTACATTTTTCTGTTTTTCGAAGCTGAGTGCCCGGCCGTTCTACCAGCTGTGGGCTCTTGAAGCTTTGTTGTATTATCGCAGCTCAATGGACCGTTACTTCACATGTCAGTTATCAGTACTGACAATTTCACACTGACAAACATGCACTGTAAAGAACATTTTCACACTAACATACGTCAATATGTAGGGGCATGTTTTATAATGATAAATGCTTACTGTAGAGTGTTGATATATACTGAATTTCATTAGTTCTCAGTTTAAGTTTCCACTGGTAAATGTTAAGCACTAAGCTGAAAGTGTTGTGCTGATTCTGTTTAGGGAATTTTATATAAGATCTTTAATTTCTCCTAACTCTGACACACATAATCATTGCCTCAATTTGAGAAATTATGTAGCATAACATGGAGCAGTTATGATCTAGAATGCAGGGAGGCTGATTGGTCTACTCCTACTCCTACTCCTGCTTCTGTGTACCTATTACATTGTGTCCATGAAGCAAGCAAATTCTGGTGGTGAGCAGGTAACCTTAGAGGTGAAATGTAACACAGACCTTTTCAATGAAACCTTTTCAATGAAACAGTCCTAACTTCTCTAATTTATCTATTTGACCGAAGTTCCACATTTCTGGAACTATTCTCATTCGTAGTTTCTGAACTCTCTAAATCCTTCCCATATTCCCTGTGAGTGGCATGGTGGTTTGCACTGCTGCCTCACAGCACCAGAGACCCAGGTTCAATTCCCGCCTCAGGCGACTGTGTGGAGTTTGCACATTCTCCCCGTGTCTGCGTGGGTTTCCTCCAAGTGCTCCGGTTTCCTCCCACAGTCCAAAAATGTGCAGGTTAGGTGAATTGGCCATGCTAAATTACCCATCGTGTTAGGTGCAGGGGTAAATGTAGGGGAATGGGTCTGAGTGGGTCCGCTTCGGCGGGAGGGTGTGGATTTGTTTCTGCTTCCACACTGTAAGTAATCTAATCTAACCTAAATTTCCTAAAATGTGATGCCCAGATTTGACATAACTCCAGTTCAGACTGAACCAGTACTTTCCTTTGGCAAGTTTAATGTAACCTTGTTGCTCTTGTACTCTGTGCTTCTACTAATAAAGAATAGGACTTGATTAACACAAATGGAAACTGCTGGAAAACTCAGCGGGTCTTGCGACATCTTTAGAGAAAAAGCAGAGTTACCATTTAAGGTTCAGTCACCCTTCTTGAGAACTAGTGGTAGCTAGGAAAAGGTTGGTATTTATGCAGAAGATGGGGTGGGTCAATAATGGAGGAGGAAACAACGTGTGGAAATAGAGCCCAAAGAGAGAAAAAACAGTTGGACAGACGAAGGAGTGGGTAAAGTCAGCCTGGGAAAATGAATAGCTGACCAATGGAAACTATTAGTGGCTGACAATGGATTCTGTGTGGTAGCAGCCCAGAGGTTTGCTGGAGCATTGAGACAGAGATGTCGGCCAGGGAACATAGTGGTGTGTTGAAGTGGCAAGCAACTGGAAACTCAGGGTCGTTTTTGCGGACAGCACCTAGGTATTCTGCAAAGCGGTCACCCAAATTGGATGACCCTACCCTGTCTTCTGCATAAATACCAATCTTTTCCTAGCTGGCATCAGTTCTGAAGGAAGGTCACTGGACCTAAAACGTTAACTCTACTTTCTCTCCACAGACGCTGACAGACTTGCAGAGTTTTTCCAGCAATTTCTGTTTTTGTTTCTGATTTCCAGCATCTACAGTTGTTTCGATTTTTTGTTTAGAATTTTATTAACCATGTTGTCAATCTGTAATACTGCCTTTAACCACGTAGAGATATTCATCAAGGTACCTTTGTCTGTGCACCTTCATTTAGAATGATACCCTTTGTTTTGTCATGTCTCTTTAGTTTTTTTCCCTAAAAAGACATGAATCACTTCACACTTCTCTACATTGAATTGTACCTGCCACTTGTCTACCCATTCCATCAACTTGGTTGTATCCTTTTTGAAGTTCTATACTAACCTTCTCATAATTCACAATGCATCCAGTTTTTGTTTCATCCGCAAATTGTGAAACTGTGCCCTGAAGCCTAAGGACTAGGTTATTAATATATATTCGTATAAATAACACACAACATAATACGTATAACACAAGAAGAAGTATGATGCATTACAGATCCACACAGTAGAAATAAAAAGTGAATCCAAAAAAGAAATTAAAAGATACACAGATCAGTCTGAGGGTTGTTAGTGAAAAGTAAATGGTAAAACATTGCAGCTGTTAATTGGGTGGTACTTCATGCTGGTAATTGGAACATTTGCTTTTGAAACTCCTGGCTTTGCAAGTTAGCTAAACTTAGCCATCCTGTTCCTTTTTTGACAGTGACTGGCTTCTAGAGTGTGCTTTTTCTGTTTGCCTGCAGATCCACGGGTGTCTAATGGTTGTTTTTAAACTCACCTTCATTGCACATTAGTCCACATTTATGCATCAGCCCACAAACACATACAGACCAGGATCACAGTTGATCTTTTAAGAACTTTTTTGTATATTTCTGGAAGTGAAAAATACAAACATGGAGTTTGACTCATGCCCACAGTCCAGATGTAATCTGCAGGAGATGCTTTCCTATTGAGAGTAGGTAATTAGATTGCCCTTCACCTCTGCCTTTTGAAGTTTCTCTCTTTTGAAGCTTCATGGCACTCTACAAGATGTGACATTCCATGTTTATGTAGGAAATCTTTGAGTAATCAGCGAATGCCATTCATAGAAATTACATTATTAGCCAGGCTTGGCTTGAAGACTTTGTTTTAAAAAAGCACCTTGCACAAAAGTTCAATATGTCTGTGATTAATTTAGAGTTTTATTCATTATATCATGGGACCATATTTCCCTAAGCAACTTTCTTTGAATTAAGTTTCTACTTTATATTAATTTTATATCCTGGGTTCTTTTCACTTAAGCAATATTTTGTATTCTCAGTTTATAGTTCCTGATATTTTCTTTGTTACTATCTATGGGAGGAGTTTTTCCTGCTTCTTGGAGATGGTTATTTAGCGGGCGGCTCAGCAGACTGGTCCTTTGCAACTTTTGTTAAGGGCAGTATGTCTGCTTGCCTGGCCAGCAACTCATCTAGCAGTAGTGGGAAGCCAGTTATTGGAATTAAAGCATCAAATAAGTGGCATTTTCCCTTGGCCATGGCAACTTGCCAGACATACATACTCCTGTAGTGTGTACCATTTTTCTTCTCAGTAAGCAGGAGCACAGCAGGTGACCAAAGCACCATGAAATGAATTCACACAACTATCTTTAAATGAGTCTATAAGTTTCACTCAGCACAGTTGCAGAAGAGCACTCTCAAATGGAAACATTTACCCTGCACTTAGACACATTTGAAAGTTCTGGCTGTTAAGATTTATCTGGTATTCTTTGTGGCTCCAGCTCATGCACAATTGAGTCAGAGTCATAGAGATGTAAAGCATGGAAACAGACCCTTCGGTCCAACCTGTCCATGCCGACCAGATATCCCAACCCAATCTAGTCCCACCTGCCAGCACCCGGCCCATATGCACACCATTCTTAATAAATTGCCAGCTACCCTTCCCTTTGGCTACTCTGATAGGCCTTTCAGTGCTCAGTGTCCACATTTGTGCTAAATCCCCTGTTTCCACATTGGAGGGAATCTAATTTATTTTGTGGAGGGGACATCTAATATTGGCTGCTGCAGCAAGATTGTGCTCGTGTCTTTGATAATCCCAGTGAATGTTTATGCTTAGGATACTATCTGTGATACTCAGCCGTGCTCCATTTTGTTCCACAATGCCTCATTTCCTACTGCCCCTCTTTTCTGGACCATACATCTCACCATCCTTGTTTTCAATCCACCCTCCCCATTGCCAAATCTGTTCCCCGTCTTCTTCACTGCTTACTACATTCCTATTCTATTTCTGTTTCTGTGGTTCCACATTAGCTCCGAGCTTGGAATGTATCTATAACAGGCATTCGAGAACAAAACAATACAATCACCTATTATACCACTAGTTACTCACTAAAAGGGCAGGCTTAGGGAAAAGAGAGATCAGTCAGAATGTTAATATTTAATGCAATAACGCAAAACCGCATCTACATTTTCCTCTTGGATTGTTCACAGTTGTGTCCAAATGATTGATCTGCCATTGACTTTGATAAAGAAATTATTGACTACCATCTACTCATGACTGGGAAAATTGGCACCTACGAAGTGAAGATGGAACAAACAAGTCAGAAGCTCAAGCAATATGCCAGAACACTTGTGAGAGAAAATCTGGCCACACCAAAGCTACTGGTGTCTCTCTAAGAATCATTTTGTTCATGCAGTGTCTGCTGCACCCACATGGAAATAGTTATAGAATCATCGAACCCCTACAGTGTGGAAACAGGCCATTTGGCCCAACAAGTCCACACTGACCCTCCGAAGAGCAACCCACCCAGACCCATTCCCCCACTCTATTATTCAACTTTTACCCCAACTAATGCACCTAACCGACACATTCCTGAAGACTGTGGGCAATTTTATCATGGCCAATTCATCTAACCTGCACATCTTCTGGTTGTGGAAGGAAACCGGAGCACCCTAGTGAAACCCACAAAGACACTGGGAGAATGTTCAAACTCCACACAGGCAGTCGCCCGAGGCTGGAATCGAACCCGGGTCCCTGGTGCTGTGAAGCAGCGGTGCTGTCATAGAGATGTACAGCACGGAAACAGAGCCTTCAGTCCAACTCATCCATGCCGACCAGATATCCTAACCTCATCTAGTCCCATTTGCCAGGACTTGGCACATATCCTTCTAACCACCCCTCTCCTCACTCATGTACTCATGCAGATGTCTTTTAAGTGTTGTAATTGTACCAGCCTCAACTACTTCCTCTGGCAGGTCTTTCCATACATGCACTAACTTTTGCGTGAAAAAGTTGCCTCTTAGATCCCATTTAAATCTTTCCCCTCTCACCCTAAACATAAGCACTCTAGATCCGGACTCCCCCAACCCGGAGAAAAGGCTTGTCTATTTGCCCTATCCATGCCCCTCATGTTTTATAAACCTCTATAAGGTCACCCATCAACCTCTGATGCACCAGGGAAAATAGACCCAGCCTATTCAGCCTCTCCCTATATCTCAAACCCTCCAAACCTGGCAACATCCTTGTCAATCTTTTCTGAACCCTTTCAAAGTTCGCAACATCATTCCTATAGTAGGGATACCAGAATTATACACACTATTCCAAAAGTAGCCTAACCATTGTCCTGTATTGACACAATATTACCTCCCAACTCAAATACTCAATGTTCTGACCAATAAAGGAAAACATACTAATTGCCTTCTTCACTATCCTATCTACCTGCAACTCCACTTTCAAGGAACTGTGAACCTGCATCCAAAGGTCTGTTTGTTCAGCAACACTCCCCAGGACCTGAACATCAGTGTATAAGTCCTGCTCTGATTTGCCTTTCTAAAATGTAGCGCCTCACATTTTTCTAACTTATACTCCATCTGCCATTCATTGGCCCATCTGGTCAAGATCCTATTGTACTCTGAGGTAACCTTCTTCACTGTCCACTACACCTCCAATTTTGGCGTCATCTGCAAACTTAATAACTATATCTCCTATGTTCACATCCAAATCATTTATATAAATGACAAAAAAAACTGGACCCAGCACCGATCCTTGTGGCACCACCATTCATCACAGGCTTTCCGTCTGAAAAGCAACCTTCCACCACCACCCTGTCTTCTACCTTTGAGCCAGTTCTGTATCCATGTGGCTTGTTGTCCCTGTATTCTATGCGATCTAACCTTGCTAACCAGTCTACAATGATGAAGCTTGTCGAGCACCTCATTGAAGTCTATATAAATCATGTCCACTGTTCTGCCCTCAGCATAAGACCATAAGACATAGGAGTGGAAGTAAGGCCATTCGGTCCATCGAGTCCACTCCGCCATTCAATCATGGCGGTGGGCATTTCAACTCCACTTACTCACATTCTCCCCGTAGCCCTTAATTCCTTGTGACATCAAGAATTTATCAATTTCTGCCTTAAAGACATTTAGCGTCCCGGCCTCCACTGCACTCTGCGGCAATGAATTCCACAGGCCCACCACTCTCTGGCAGAAGAAATGTCTCTGCATTTCTGTTCTGAATTGACCCCCTCTAATTCTAAGGCTGTGTCCGGGGTCCTTGTCTCCTCGCCTAATGGAAACAATTTCCTACCATCCACCCTTTCCAAGCCATGTATTATCTTGTAAGGTTCTATTAGATCTCCCCTTAATCTTCTAAACTTCAGTGAATACAATTCCAGGATCCTCAGCCTTTCCTCATATGTTAGACCTACCATTCCAGGGATCATCCGTGTGAATCTCCGCTGGACATGCTCCAGTGCCAGTATGTCCTTCCTGAGGTGTGGGGACCAAAACTGGGCACAGTACTCCAAATGGGGCCTAACCAGAGCTTTATAAAGTCTCAGTAGCACAACGGTGCTTTTATATTCCAACCCTCTTGGGATAAATGACAACATTGCATTCGCTTTCTTAATCACGAACTCAACCTGCATGTTTACCTTCAGAGAATCCTCGACTAGCACTCCCAGATCCCTTTGTACTTTGGCTTTTCAAATTTTCTCACCAATTAGAAAGTAGTCCATGCTTGTATTCTTTTCTCCAAAAGGCAAGACCTCGCATTTGCTCACATTGAATTCCTTCAGCCATTTCCTGGACCACTCTCCCAAACTGTCTAGATCCTTCTGCAGCTTCCCCACATCCTTAGTACTACCTGCCTGCCCATCTAACTTTGTATCATCGGCAAACTTCGCTAGAATGCCCCCAGTCCCTTCATCCAGATCATTAATATATAATGTGAACAGCTGCGGCCCCAACACTGAACCCTGCGGGACACCGCTAGACACTGGCTGCCATTCCGAAAAAGAACCTTTTATCCCAACTCTCTGCCTTCTGTCCGACAGCCAATTCTCAATCCATACATGTATCTCACCTCGAACACCATGGGCCCTCACCTTGCTCAGCAGACTCCCGTGTGGCACCTTATCAAAGGCCTTTTGGAAGTCTAGATAGACTACATCCACTGGGTTTCCCTGGTCTAACCTGCTTGTCACCTCTTCAAAGAATTCCAACAGGTTTGTCAGGCACGACTTCCCCTTAGGAAATCCATGTTGACTTGTTCTAATCCGACTCTGCTTTTCCAAGAATTTAGAAACCTCATCCTTAATGATGGATTCTAGAATTTTACCAACAACCAAGGTTAGGCTAATTGGCCTATAATTTTCCATCTTTTGTCTTGATCCTTGAACAAGGGGGTCACAACAGCGATCTTCCAATCATCTGGGACTTTCCCTGACTCCAGTGACTTTTGAAAGATCTCAACCAACGCCTCCACTATTTCCTCAGCCACCTCCCTTAGAACTCTAGGATGTAGTCCATCGGGACCAGGAGATTTATTAATTTTAAGACCTTTTAGCTTTTCTAGCACTTTCTCTTTTGTAATGGCAACCATACTCAACTCAGCTCCCTGACTCCCTTTAATTGTTGGGATATTACTCATGTCTTTCACTGTGAAGACTGACGCAAAGTACTTGTTAAGTTCTCCTGCTATTTCCTTATCTCCCATCACTAGGCTTCCAGCATCAGTTTGAAGTGGCCCAATGTCTACTTTAGCCTGTCGTATTGAAAGAAACTTGTACTATCATTTCTAATATTACTGCCAGCCTACCTTCATATTTGATCCTCTTCTTCCTTATTTCTTTCTTTGTTATCCTCTGTTTGTTTTTGTAGCCTTCCCAATCTTCTGATTTCCCACTGCTCTTGGCCACTTTATAGGATCCCTCTTTTTCTTTAATACATTTCCTGACTTCCTTTGTCAGCCATGGCTGTCTAATCCCTCCCCGGATAATCTTTCTTTTCTTGGGGATGAACCTCTGTACAGTGTCCTCAAATCCGTCCTCTTTGTTACTTCTTCAAAAACTTCAATCAAGTTAATCAGACATGATTTCTCGTACACAAAGCCATATTGACTGACCTTAGTCAGTCTTTGCCTTTCCAAACACATGTAAATCCTGTTCTTCAGGATTCCCTCCAACAACTTGTCAACCACCAATGTCAGGCTCACTGGTCTATAGTTCCTTGGCTTTCTCTTACCACCTTTCTTAAATAGTGGTGCCATGTTAGCCAACCTCCAGTCTTCTGGCACCACTTATGACAATCAATGATCCAAATATCTCAGTAAGGTGGCCAGTAATCACTTCCCAAGCTTTCCACAGAGTTCTCAGGTACACCTGAGTCTCAATTTAAAAATGCTGTAAAACTGCTATAGAGGCTTGGGAGATGATTAATCAGAAATTATCTTTTAAGTTGCTTTGTAGTTTGTCTGTACAGGCTAATATAAAGTGGGGTGCATAGGGTGCTATCTTACAAGCCAATTGATCCTTTCTTGAAAAACCATATTCCATTCGCAGTCATTGTGTTTTTAGAAAGTTAGAATTGACCTTGTCAGAGTCGTGCCATGCTCAGTTACTGCTGGCTAATCAGCTACTTCATCGAAACAGGTGCTGAGGTATAGTCAGATCCTGATCTCAATCCAGATGTCAATCTGTATTTTGGCTCAAGTTTGAAGTTGTATACTGTGGGCAAGATGCTATCTCTGTGCACATCTCCACAGTTCTTACAGCTAAGCCCGAAGTATCTGGACAGCAATGCATGCGCAACATATTTTCTAACAAGTCTGATCGCTTGGTGCTTTGAGATTTAAGTAAGTTCCATTGTGCGCTGTTGCTGTTAACCCTCTGAATACTGAATGATACCTCCAGTTTTCAATCCATGCTTCGTTTATTTTCTTCGTTCTGTGAAATGCCAAACCCATTACAAAACTGAGCCAATTCTTTTATTAAGCATACCAATGAATGTGGCTGAGGTAATCTGCACACCTGTTGAGATTAGATTACTTACAGTGTGGAAACAGGCCTTTCGGCCCAACAAGTCCACACCGACTCTCCAAAGAGCAACCCATCCACACCCATTCCCCAAATTTACTCCTTTACCTAATACTACAGGCAATTTAGCATGGCCAATTCACCTAACCTGCGCATTTTTGGACTGTGGGAGGAAACCGGAACACCCAGACGAAACCCACGCAGACACGGGGAGAATGTGAAAACTCCACACAGACAGTTGCCTGAGGAGGAAATTGAACCTGGGTCTCTGGCACTGTGAGGCAGCAGTGCTAACCACTATGCCACCGTGTTTTATAGATTTTCAGATAATGTTGGATCGTAAGTCCAAAAGCTGTTCATTAATCATGACTACAGTGTTGACTACGTAGCAACATTGACTACACTTTGAAAATTGGCTGCAAAATGTTTCAGAATTCCTTTGCCTGTAAAAGGCACGATGTATATTCAAGGTATTTCTGTTTTTCTTTTTATTTCACTAGCACCCCACCATGATGATGCTGTGGTTTTAAGAGGTGTATTTAAACCTTTTTTTGTGAAGGTTGAGGCAGATATGCCAAGCAGTCTGCTCCAAAGCCAATAAAGTAAACATCTTGTGAGGCCTTGGGTTTTTTTTAAGTTGGAACAAGAAAAGCAGCCTGAATGGGTGGGATGAAGCTCAGGATATTTAGTTCTGGTTTTTCAGTAGCAATTGCTGAAGTCTTGAAGTTGGATATAGAAGCTCTTATTCCTCTCTCTATTACAGCTGAAAGTTAAGGTTGTTGTCCTGCTGCACGATCTATTTTATTTTGAATTGTGTTTGCCAAGAGTGTGTTTATGGGATGTTACGATATTGGAGCAGTTAATTGTTAGTAGTTATTATGTATATTATTTTGTTAGTCATTTTGATAGAGTTACAGTTAAGCCAATTCTTTTATTTTGTCTGTATCTTAATTATAGAGCATGTATAAAGCATGTTTTGTTTCCCAAGTCTGGTAGTTTGACCAATCGAATTTCATCCGCAACACAATGCCTTACACTTAACTTTAGAATAAGAAAAAGTTAGGGTTAGACTTGAGGGCATTTGGTCTGATCTATAATACTATTCATGTCAACAAACTTCCATCAATACCAAATGCCTTAATTTATCAACAGCCTTCTTATATTATAACCTTTCAAAATCATGGTTGCATTATCTAATGCATGTCTTTTATCATCATGCTATTATTTCTCAAAGAAAATAATTACAATTGTCAGGCATGACAGACCTATTATGAAACTACGCTAGATGCTTTAATTAATCCTAATTTCTAAATGGCGACTGTCTGTGTGGAGTTTGCACTTCTCCCCATATCTGCGTGGGTTTCCTCCGGGTGCTCCAGTTTCCTCCCACAGTCCAAAGATGTGCAGGTTAGGTGATTTGGCCATGCTAAGTTGCCCTCAATGTCCAGGAATGTATAGGCTATGTGTATTAGTCAGGGGTAAATGTATAGCAATACGGTATGAGAGTGGGTCTGGGTGGAATACTCTTTGGACAGTCGGTGTGGATTTGTTGGGCCTAATGGCCTATTTCCACGCTGTAGGGATGCTATGATTCTTAATAGTTGTTTTCTTATGAGGAACAACTCATTGCATTGTGTGAAATTTTTTTCGTTTCCTTTTATTGTTCTACTGTCTTTCATCTTTTTTCTTCTCAAACAGAAAATAAATTTAACAATTTGATAAACCAGATTTGTTGTTTCTGAAATACACAATAAGAATGTTAGATTACCAGAGATTTATGATCTACAACAGCTTTGAGAGATCGGAGTTATAATAAAATGATTCCTAATTCAAGTGCAGAGAAATTCACAACACTAAATCTTTTACAGCGAGTAAACAAAGGTGGATTGTTGATTGACTAGTACTACCAAAGTGACTTGAGCTGATTGGCTGCAATCTGCTGGGTCTAATCAACAAGGCTGACTACTAAGTTCTCCTCTCTTGAACAAAAAGATCCTAACTTTACTTTTTGAATTTACATATGATTTCAATGGCATATATTTCATGTGTGCTATTCACTATCCTAACCTGTAATTCATAAGGATATCACCTCTTGGAATGTCGAACAGTCTATTACAATTGGCATCCTTCTCATATTGCAGAAAATTTAAAACCATACCTTACTGCCAGGAAAAGTAAAATAGTTGCAACATCCACAATGAGATGTTGCCACACAATGACATTACATATTGCACACTGCTTCCCCCCAATAAACCAAAATAAAACACTAGGAGCACGAGGTGGAATTTTGCCAGGTCACAATTGGATTGGTTTGAATTTCATTGAGTTATCAGGCTTCAGCAATGAACAGAAGTCTTAACAATGATCAACACAACAGTGTGTTTGCTGAGATCAGAATTGGATTTAACTGTGATGTTTACATTCCCTGACACTGAGGGGAATTTTAATTCCCTCCTCCTCAGAATGAGTGGGGATTTTGAGCATTTATTGTCAGAGTGGAATACTTATTGGCTCAGTGTTGTACACTTCTTGTTCAGTGTCCACTGCCATTTTAACTCCATATATTTCCCAATGAATCAAGTTCCTTGCTTCTGTTAGGGACGAAGAATAATTGTCAAATAGCAGTTTGTCGCTCCCTAGTGAAGTTCAGCCTTGAAGAAAGTTCATTAAGGTGAGAAACAAATGTACCTTTGTCAAGGTTGAATCTAATATTTAAAAATTTGAGTGCATCAGGAATGGTGATGTTGTTCAGATTTGGCTGGCAGCACAGCAGTGTATTAGGCTCAAGAGCAACTTAATCTGGAAGTTAAAGTTAAATAAGCAAATTATTTAAATAATTTTGGAATTCTGAAATTACACTGACTCAAATTCACTCAGTCACTCACTCACCCTGCCCTGAACCTGCAAGCAAGACTAGCTCTCCTGTTCCTCCCTTGAGTGACCAGTCTTCAGCACAAACTTCAGTAGGGAGTGTTAAAAAGCCATTTAACAACTATTCTTCTCACCTACTTGTAACAGGAGGCTTGGTTCACAGTGAAATGCACAGTTAAGTAAACCCACCACATTATATATTATTTAATATTAAACACTACAAATTGCAGTAGTTAAAGATCGCAGCACAGCACAACTGTTAGAATATGCAAAGCTGTTTACACAAAACCCAGATAAAGGTGGCCCTTAAGCTGCCTGGTTGATTAGCTACATAAGAGTGATGTTATAGCCAAATAGATGGGAGTTGATTTGTGCCCTTATTGGTTTGTGAGTGATCTTTTACTCAGGTTTTCTTTACAAATTATTGTGTGAGGAAACATGCGTATATACTAAGATTTACAGACTACTGATGTTTGACCATTTTCTGGTGTGTAAGGTTTCAGTTATTCATTAAATATATTTGCATCTGAAGGAATGTGTGAACAATCCTGGCTCTTTTACTGCCTCTCTTTCTGTCATTATGCTGGCATTGCTTTCTACTTTATTTTAATTTTTTGACGCATGAATATATTTCAATTGCTTTCCTTTAAAACAGCTTCTGTTCCCCTGTTTATATAAAGGCAGACTAATATTTTCAAGTTGGTTACCAAAACTGGTCAAATTAATTGCAGCACCTTATTGTAAAGCCAACTATTTCTGTTGATTTCTACACAGTACATTTTTCATGAGTAAAGGACATTTTTTTAAAATGCAGTTTAAAATCTGATTTTTCTTTAAAAAAAAGTTAATGCGCTGATGTTGACTTCGCAAACCGGTATTAGTCACAGATGGCAGATTCAGCGAACCTTTCCTACAGCTGTTTCAGTCGTGTACTGTTTCTCCCCACCCCCTCCTGCACTACTCCAAAATTCAGGTTGAATGAAGTGGTTCTAAATGTGTCCATCAACACGAGTGTGGTTTGCCAAGCCAAGTATTTGGGTTGGAAGTTATACCTCCCCAACTGCTTCAAAACAGGAAGTAAGTCTGTTAAGTGATGGATAGCTCTACTTTGCTGAGAGGAGGAGGAAAAAAAGGCCTTTGCTTCTGGGCACTAAATGAGTTCTGCAGTTATTCACGTTGTTACAAAGAAAAATAGCAGAATTGCACGGAAGGATAGTAACTCCCCTTCAGGAGCTGATCTAGGCAGATCTCATCCTTGCTGAAAATATTCCAAACCTGTCATCCTGACAGAAACAGCCTGCAGGATTCCAGAGACTCCATGTTGATTAAATACTAAATATGTCTGACTTCACAAACACTCACTGCTGTTTGTCCCCATTCTGGCAGGGTAAACTCTCATTGTTGTGACATATTCCTAATAAGCACTTCATATGTTCATGACAGTGCAAATTTGTACATGGCCAGACTGAAATGTACAAGACCATACTGATTTGCTTGTGGCCCCATTGATTTGTATGAATATGGTTTTGAACTGTACATTTAATTCCTTTCATGGCCAGCTTCAGGTAGCCAACTGTGACTCATTGAAGCTGCTCCAAGATTCAAATTCTTCAGGCAGAACTAATGTAAAAAATGTGTTGAAAAACGTTTTTTGCAATATGTAAAACAAAAGTTTGAAAACCACAACCCCCACCACCCACCTCCTTTTCCACTGACAAGCACACCCACATTATATAGTTTGTTGCTCCCATTGGCAGTGTCTGCAGAATATTCCCATTCTTAAGTTATTAATCTTGTTGCAACATTTCAATTGCAGCCCATAATATTAAGTAGATTTTTTGGCATGTCGACTAACCAACGCTACATTAAAAATCACATTATTGTCTAATCTTAACTATGTTAGTTCATGTTTGTCAAAGGCGGCAGCTTGAAATAAAACATTTCAAGAAATTTGGAACAGACAGTCCTGGGGTACAGAGGCTCCTTTTACTCTTCTTACAGCAACACTGATTTTTAAAGATCAGCTCGAATGCTTGTCTGGTTTAAAGAATTGAAGTGTTTTATGTAAGTTATTAAAACTTGCAAACAACCAGGATTTGTACTGAATCTTTCAGTAGCCTTGAATTAGGCAAAATAATTTTCCTGTAACTTCTTGTGGACAAATGAAGGTCATTTTCGTAGATTGCAGAACTGGTGATCCAACTTTGCACAACAGTATAGTGTTGAGACTTTATCACTCATCGTTGTGAAATGAAGGGCAACATTACACCAGGGGTGAAGCAATGCAAGATATCCCGTTCTCCTCTGTGAAGAACATTAGACATTGTTGTACATTGAAGACAATGTGTAGGTGCCAGTTGTTATGATAACAAATGCAGTTCATCATGTAACATGGCAGAGTAGAAAGTTACATTGCAAAAGTCTCAGGAATTGGGCACAATTTCTTTGTACTATGAATCAGTTGTTTTCTTGTCCAGGATTTATGTAATTATCCTTCATTGCCTAATGTAGCAATTTAGAATGTCTAAACGTGAGTCTGTTTACAACACAGAATAAGTGACTATCAAACAGTTTTTTTTCAGTAATATTAATCTTAACAGTAACACATACAGTTGCAATGATATCCTGCTTTTTCCCACTGCTCATAATTGTGGCAGTTGTGAAAAATAAAAGTCTTGAATGCAGAATTATTTTGTCACAATCTATAAACTAAGTGTCTTATATCTTCAAAGCACATAGAGGTGCCAATCATACTGCTGAATTTATTTCCCAATGGTTACAATTAATATTTTTGTTACATAGATAACCATAGAGATAGCATTTATTTTTTCTTTGTTTCTCTTATAATTATCCACTAATAGAGTCATGCGGCACTGAAACAGACTCCGAGATCCAACCAGTCTTTGCCTACCATAATCCCAAACTGAACCAGTCCCGACTGCCTGCACTTGGCCCATGTCCCTCCAAACATTTCTTATTCATATATTCATCCAAATGTCTTTTAAACATTGCAACTGCACCTGCATCCACAACGCCCTCTGGAAGTTCATTCCACACTCCAATCACACTCTGTGTTAAAAAAAATGGTTGCCCCGATGTCTTCTTTAAATCTTTCTCCTCTCACCTTAAAAATATGTCCCTAGTCTTTAAATCGCCTAACCTAGGGAAAAAAAATACCTGCCATTTACCTTATCTATACCCCTCATGTTTTATAAACTTGTTTAAGGTCACCCCTCAACCTCCTACGCTCCAGTGAACAACGGTTCCAGCCTATCCAGCCTCTCCTTATAACTCCATTCTTGGCAACAGAATTTCTGTTAGGTCTTTTCTGAACCTTTTCCAGCTTAAAAATTTCAATGCTGTAACAGGGCAACCAGAATTTGACACAGTACACCAAAAGAGGTCTCACCAACCCATGTACAGCCTCAACATGACATCCTAACTCCTAAATTCAAAGGTCTGAGCAATGAAGGCCAGTGTTATAAATGCCTTCTTAACCACCCTATCTACGTGTGACACAAACTTCAAAGAATTATGTACCTGAGCCCTTGGTCTGTCTGTTCAATAATACTGCCCAGAGACCTACTTTTAATCTTGAAATGTTACCAATAGAATTGCCTATAAATGCTCCTATAGTACCACTCCTTCACTTCATCATTGTTCCAAGTATTTTGACTCACACTCATGCTCATCACAGTGGCTCAGTGGTTAGCACTGCTGCCTCACAGCACCAGGGACCTGGGTTCGATTCCCGCCTCGGGAAACTGTCTGTATGGGGTTTGCACATCTTCCCCATGTCTGCGTGGGTTTCCTCCGGGTGCTCTGGTTTCCTTCCACAGTCCAAAGATGTGCAGTTTAGGTGAAGTGGCCATGCTGGATTGCCCATACTGTTGGGCTCATTAGTCAAGGATAAACGTCAGGGAATGGGTCTAGGTGGGTTGTTCCTTGGACCAAAGGGCCTGTTTCAACACTGTAGGGAATCTAACCTAATCACATATGCTTGAAAGTGTCCATCAATGCATAACCTCCTCACATTTTCTTCTGCATTTCACAAAAAGTAAGGCACTTTTTAAAAATGTTTTTCTTTGCCTGATTTTTTTCTATTCTTCCATTGACTTGATTCCTTTACGCAGATGACGCTAACATTTGGGTCCATTGGGAAATATTATTCCCCAAAGCAAATATTTTCCCCATTGATTAGATTTGGTTGTAAAGCAGTTGAGGGAATCTATTGTAGTTAATAACAATTTTCTTTCTTTTAAATTAAGTTTTAATGGAACACCACTCACCTCTGTCAGACCTGTTTTGCCATCAGTTTGAATATTGCTCTAAAAGTTGAAATATTCTCTTGTTTATCCATTCCAAATACTGCCGTTTCCAATTCTGTGACATGGCACATAATTTTAAATAAATATAAAAGTTTGGAAAATATAAACAGTTGTATTAGAAAGTTGCTTCAATTCCATTCATTGCCAATAAACAACTAAACAGACTAATTTATTGCAATAGTCAATGACAGAATCAATTAGTATTGAAATGGCATGAAGCTTTATCCTAAATAAGAGATCATGCTGACCTGTTGGAAGAAGATTTATTTCACTTTTTTTTTGTTGATATGCTCTGCAAAAATATAGATGCGTGTATTTTGAAGCTTAAATTATTAGAAGCAAAGCTGTTAGATCTTTCGAAGTAGAGACAAACATTTAAGGATGGATTGTTTGAGTTAAGGGTGAGGCCTAAATTTCCTGCTTGTGATGGTGGCTTTAGGGGGTTGAGCCTCTGGTTCTGATAGTCCTTGGGTAAGTCTGTTGTATAGTGATGCAGATTGCAGCCCACACAGGCACTGTACCTTTAAGACAGTTAGATGACATCATGATATGCCATTCCCTTATGATGTTACTCAGCTCCCCTTCAATCTTTCTGTCTGTCTCTCCCTCCCTCCCCCACTTCTCTATCGCTGTCTCTCTCTCCCTCTCTGTAATAGAGTCAGTGTAGTTTGTCAGTCATGAGTCTGACATGCAAAAACATTTATAGGGAAAGAACACTGACTATGGGCTAAATTGTAGTCAACATTAGGTAGGTGTTAATTTCAGGGAGTTTGATGGAGGGTTTTCTCTGAGTTCTGCTGAGTTTGGTCATGCAGTCCTCTGCCAAACACCTCATTGCACATACACCCCACCTTACTGGTGTTGCTCTCGGTCTATTGTGCACTAATCAGTGGCGGAAGTCATGGTGATGTACAGCACAGAAACAGACCCTTCGGTCCAACTTGTCTATGCCAACCAGATATCCCAACCCAATCTAGTCCCACCTGCCAGTACCCGGCCCATATCCCTCCAAACTCTTCCTATTCATATACCCATCCAGATGCGTTTTAAATGTGGCAATTATACAAGCCTCCAGCACTTCCCTTGGTAGCTCATTCCATATATGTGCCACCCTCTGCGTGAAAAAGCTGCTCCTTAGGTCTCTTTTATATCTTCTCCCTCTCACCCAAAACCAATGCCTTCTAATTCTGGACTCCCCCACCCCACAGATGAAACTTTGTCTATTCCATGCCTCCTTCTTGCCACCAGAGCCATATTTAAAGCCCAGGTGTGCACCAGGCCATTTGCTGCCAACTAGGAATAGCCCTCCACAGTAAGTATACTGGGTGAGAAAGTAAAAAGGAAAACCTCTGGGACGTATAGTTGGCACAGGGAGACACTTCAATGGAAATTAGAAATTAATTGCCACTTTACATCATCATGGGTCTGATTGTTGAATTAATTGTAGCTACAAGAATGAAGCTACACATCACATCCATCCTTGGTACCGTACTATGTTAGAGCCTTGTCTAAAGGGATGCCTATTGTCTTGGCATCGCATAACATTTTGTCTTTGATCAATGTAGTAGTATCATATGTTGCAATACCTTCGAACATTTGGAAACATTCATTGTTATTAAATGGGAAACCTGAAGGAAAATAAAATTTTAAAAAAATTGCTTTTGTTTCTGGGAATAAACAGGATGCTTGCCTTTTGAGCAATAGCAAATTTTCAGTCAGTGAATGATGACTTCACCCAACTCGCATCTGTTGGAAGCACCTGCCAATTAAGTCTTGTCTGGTTTGTCATGCCCAATGCTGCACAGCTCTATCATACTGAAGGTGATGCTTCTACTGCCCAAAGAGTGTTGTCTCTCTCTCCCAGCTTTTCAGAGACCACCGCATCCCCTTGTTTCCACTTTTGTTCTGTAGACTACAGAATGCAAGGAATATGCAACACATTCTGTTTGAACTGTACTGTTAGAGCATTGTGAGTTGGTTCAGTAATGTGAATGATAGCTGGATGCGTTGTAATATAGTGTGACAATTCAAAGGACACTTTACTGCCTGGTAGTGTTTATTAGACTGCATTAGCAGAGAGAACAGTGTGGAGTTGTGTGCATGAATTTTCATACTATGTAAGATTTTCTAATTTCTTGCAGGCTTTGATGCGTCCAGGACGAATTGACCGTATTATATATGTGCCACTGCCCGATGCAGCCACTCGAGCAGAGATCTTCAGACTGCAGTTTCGTACCATGCCAATCAATGATGATATCAGCTTGGATTACCTGGTAGCTAAGTCACAGAAATATTCTGGAGCTGAGGTAAACATCGACAAGGTGTCCTGAGTACAAGTACATTTATATGAATAGATTAGAGAGACTGGTGCTGTTCTCTTCTAAGAATAGTAGCTTGAGAAGAAATTTGACAGAAGTGCTCAAAATTATGAAAAGTCTAGGCAGAGGAGCAGGCAGAAATTGTTCCCATTGGTAAAAAGATTGGCAACCAGAAAATATCAATTAAAGATGATTAGCAAAAGCATCAGCAGTGCCATTAGGTAAATTGTTTTAATACAGTGAGTGAAATCTGAATGCATGGCCTGTAAGTGTTGGAGACAGAATCACCTGTGAATTTCAAAATAGAATTTGATTAATACTTAAAGAGAAAAGAAATATGTGGCCATGAGATAGTGGGCTTACAAAGAACTGGTACAGAAATGACAGGGCAAATGGCCAACTTCTGTGTGATAACCATTCCATAATTGTTTGAATTATGACTGCAAGAAGTTGGCAAATTGAACTTCTTAAATCAAATACTATCATTTTAAATTGTATGGCAGTGTCTTTTCCTTTTTCAGCTCTTAAACATGCTTGGTGAAATAAATTTAGACAATTAAGGTCAAATCCCTAGTGAGCACAAGTTTACAAAAACAGACGAGTTCACCCATACAGAATTCATGTCACTTAATTGTAAGTCATTTCACAATTTTGCTCAGTGTGTTGTGAAGATGGTAGCAAGAAATGTTGAGCTATTGTGCTGGTGCAACAGATTGATATTGCAACTTATTTTGAAGTTGTCATGCTTGGATAGTATGAAAAGACAGTAGTTGTACATTGTGTCTGACCCAAGTTGTAAACTTGGCGTTAGTATGCCTAGTGGTGTGGCTGGACATATCTTTACTCCTCTTAATTAGTCTGTCGATGATTGATTGACTCCCATCTTACTCAACACAATTTTCATCGATGCTGTTTGCATCATTATTCTTGAATAACCAATCACTTCAGTTGAAATACATTGTGTGCTGGTCACCTGTTTCTTTCTAGTTTGGGCCTTGTTAGTGGTTGGATCTTTACAAGGTCAGCCTTTACATCCATTCATTCTTGGGAGTGTAAACAGTAACTACTTCCTCCACACACACACAAAACAGTTTGTCTAAATAATATACTTAGAACTTTAGACACAGTGAATGTTGAAAACTGTCTCCAAGAGAACTGAAAGGAGAGGGTAGCTTGGCATGTTAGCACGTGTTGCACAGTCACTTTGTACGTCCTTGTCTGGGGTAGATGTTTAGCAAAGTCTCTGGTACAATTGAACTGAGTTGCAATTAATTCCATCCAGTCTGCATCATTGCTGCTTCCTACAGTGCAATAAAATTCTGGAAGATGAGAGCTTTAGTAATAATCTGCCAGAATGTTGGAGGACGGACAGCTGTAAGTTACAAGAGCTGAGACCTGTAATCAGAATAGTCTGCAGAAATTTATGTTTGTTGTAACAGTTTTAATCATAGCTGTTGAAAGCAGTATAGCGTGTATAAAATTGCTGGAGTTTTTTTTTCCCAAGTGTTTCAGCTGAAAGCTCAGAAACGACATTTAGGCCATTCTTAAAAATAACTTGTCTGGTGTAAGAAGGAAACATGCAACAAGTATGTTGTTGTAATAAATTTAAACTATATTGCACAAGATTGTAAAGACTTATTCAAAAAGAAATTAAGCATACACAGAACTACTTCTATTAACCTGAAATAAAAACAAATTACTGCAGTTCATGGAAATCTGAACTAAGTACAACCATTTTAGCTATCATTTATTTTAAATACTTCTTATAACACATCTCGTAAACGTGATTTGTCTGTAATGCGACTTGTGAATTACGGACCTTTTTTAAATAAAGAGAACTATTATTGGTTATTGTGCAATTCCATCCCTGGCACTGGATGTTTGCGGTGCGCAGAGCAGTGGACTCCATATCAACTTCACGTGGTCAGCTGGCTTGCACATGTTTTGGTGAAGAGCTTCATGAAAGGTACAATGCTGTGCTCAGTGATTTTAGGTCCTTTTATTTTATAAATAATAATGATGCCGATGATGACCCTCATTCCCGTCTTAATACAGTTTTGTACTGTAACTCAGACTCAGAAGCCCTTACATGTTTAAAGTGTTAAATTTGCTGTATTATTTCATTGAAATATATGATTTAAAAATGTACTTACACTGTGCTATTGATTGTGTAAGGCTAACTACTATTTTTGTTTTGATTTTTCTTGATATGTTTGGTGGTTTGCCCCAACCTTGTCTTTCCCATTGGCTCCATTGTTTCTATAACATGACATCACCACTTAATAGTAGAACCACCTGTGTTCATTGAGCGAGTCAATCAGTATATGTGGAGAGAAAAATAGATTTAATATTTCAGATTAATTTCAGTAGAACTCTTCAATCTTGTTTCTTTTTTGTGGTGACAGGAGTTACTGATCCCAAGAGTACTATGAATTCACTTAACCCAATTGGAGATACATGAGACCGTTCATCAGTGAATGTACTACTGCATGTAACAAAATCACAAACTGTCAGAGAAACTCAGCAGGTCTAGAGAATCTGTACAGAAAAAAGCAGAGTTAATGTTTCAAGTCTATTGACATTTCATCAAAACTAAAAGCAACTGGCAAAATGGTGGTATTTGTGCAAGGCAGAGGGTGGGGCTGGGAGGAGGGGAAGGAGTGGGTAGAATATATCGAGACAGTGCTGAGAGGAGAGAGCAAAGAAGAGAGGCAAACAAAGGGATTATTGATAATAATTAAAGAGAGAAATAAATGCTGAATGGTTGCTAAAAAGCCGTAAAGATATTTGAAATTGGCTTGGTTGTGCTGGGTAATTAACATGGAGGTAGGTGTTCAGACTCTGAAATCTTTAAACTCAATGCTCAGTCCTGAGGGCCTCAAGGCACCTAAGCAGACAATGAGGTGTTGTTCTTCCAGCTTGCATTGAGCCTCACTGGAGCACTGTAGTAAGGCTAAGATGGAAATGTTGGAATTGGAACATGGTGTGTGTTGCAAGTGGCAGGCAACTGGAAGCTCGTGGAGAGGGGAGGGGGGCATCATTAGGCTCGGTAGCTCTTTTAAAGCCGGTTTCTTTGGTTTTCAGTTTAAAATGAAACATTCCAAAAAATAGCAAAGAATGTTAAAAATTAATCACACATCTTTGTAATTCTGTAAGAGAAATGGAAATATTGATTAAGCAAATCGTCCATTACAGTGAAGTTTTCAAATATCAGTTGGGATGGGAATCCAGCAGGGTTGTTTTCATCAAAAGGTAACAGACGGATGAAATTGGGGAAGCTGGTAAAGATAACTTAATTAGATAATTAGATGATTTTCTGAAGAGAAATCGGCGAAAGAGTAATAGTGAGAAGGCAAACGATTTAAGCACTGATTCCATTTTGTTCAGTCTAACACCTATAGAAAGCAGTTTTTTTTAGGAGGATAGGGAAGTGGGAAGTAAGTATTTAATAATATTTCTTCCTCAAAATGCAAGTGTCTACAACTTCATCACATGCAAAAAACAAAAAAAGGGTGCATTTAATTTTACTATTATGCCATATTGGTGTTGTGTGAGGTATTGGGCATCCATTATATCAAGTCTTCAACCCAGAAAATGTATTCCTTTGATCCTTCTTGCTCCTTTTTCTTATTCATTTTTCCCTATGAAATAAATAACCTGTATCCCTTCATCCTATCATATCTAAATATATACTGCCAAACAAATCAAAAACATGTGTTCTCACTGCAGAACATCTGATTTAAGAATCAGCAGTAGAAGCATTGAAGACACAAGAGAAAAAATCTTACAATGGAAGGAAGGGAATAAACTATCTGCATATCTCTTGTATTCTGCCTGTATCTGGAAACGGTATTTTGAGCACTTTCTGCTTTTGGAGTTTCAATGTAGATTTGTACAAAGGTGGTGACTCCTAAGTCATCTAGGAATTGTGGGTTTGTGCCAATCACAGAAGTCAAGGTGATTGACTTAACATCATAGCAATCTGTTTGATGTGTTCCTGATAGTTTACCTTTATCTGTCTTTGGCAGCAGGACAGGCTTTGCTGAAAGGAGCACACAGTGTTCTTTATAAGATCAAGACATTGTTTATTTCTCGTTTGACATTTCTCTCTCATTACAAAGTACCTTTGTGTTTTGACCTTCACAGCAACTGTTTTTTATAGTTAATAAATTACATTTATTTATGCTATAACTTGGCAAATATTGGCTGAATTACATTGTACTTTCATTCAATCATAATTGTGTACGATAAAAGCTGATTTGTTTATTGACCATCCATTTGGCATCCAGAGTAGCTGTGAAATTTGGGCAACATTTTGAAATTTCACAACAATCTACTGAGTATCCTCTTAAGGGGGCGTGGTTGGGAAAGTTGTAACTGTAGATATAAAATGGTAATTTATCTGGTTTCTGCAAGTAAGTATATCTGGGGGTGCAAAGATATTTGCACAGATGCTACACACTAGGGATTTTTTTGCTGGACTTTTGATTTCAGGTCAATTCCAAAAATGATAAATCAACCAAATAACAGAAGCTGTCCACTTTGACAAGGTACTGTTCTGATAAAATCTGAAATTGTTTTAATTCATCAGAAAGGATCACCCAAGTCTTTGCCAAATTTTGTATTTTGAGTTGTCTGCTTTTCTCATTATCTTCTTTGACTTTGTTTAAATTTAGTTGGTTTGTATTTATTTCTATTGGTTTTGGACTTTTGGTAATGCTATACAAATGTGAGCACTGCATTTCTGTAGCAAATACCAAAAGTTACTCTTGTCCTTGTGGACTTGCAAGGGTAAATTCATTTGTTCTTATCAGGGGTTTGGTATTTATAGAGACAAGTGCTCCAATACTGAAGTTTAGCTTGAGACGAGTGCTGAGTTTTTCTTTAAGAATATGAAAATGTAGAAGCGCACAGCAAATAAATCAGCAACTGAAAGAGAAAGCCAAATTATTATTTGAAGTGATATTATGGATCATATTGAATAACTTGATATATTCTCTTACCTCTGAGACATGAAACCATGGTTTCAAGTCGACTCCTCAATTTGATCATTTAATTTAGTACGGGGTAAGGAAGTGCAGAATGATTAATAAGTGTGGCCTCCAGGGTGAAATATCAGATTTGAATCCTGCCTATATATGTTAAAGTTACTATTTGAAGAAAAATAGTACATTCTCCAAACTTCATGGCCAATATTCCTCCCTCAGTTAACACGATCAAAAACAGACTAATTGGTGTTTGATTTCAATGCTGTTTATAGGAGCTTGCTGTCTTCAGTTTGACAGTTTCATTTATAACAAGTGGCTAAACTTTCATGAGCAGAAGGGCATTTATAAGTTGGAGAAATTTTTTTTATGCTTGTGTTAATAATTAAATACATGGATTTTTTCGATATCTTATACTTACAAATATTATTTATGGCAATCTATAAACTATAACCTAGAAAGTAGTGTGTGCAGTTTTATATTCTATAGTTACATGCATCAAATTCTTTATGTTGAATCTTAACAGGTTATACCACATGTGGTGTAATTTGGTTCTTCTTGCCTAAATTAATTCTTCTAATGTTCTTATAGAATTAGTACCATTTACCTTCTCTTTCTTTGTTTCCTTTCAAATGTTCCCTTTCAATTGATCTAGTTTCCTTTGAATGTTAATGTTAAATTTGCTCCCACGTTGCTTTCAGACTATGCAATATGGACCATAAAAGCTCAGCTTTTTTTCTTATCACCTGTGGTTCTTCTGTCCTTTTTAAAAAATATCTGCAACTGTCCCTTATGACACTAAAAATAGTTATCCCTTATTTATTTCTATCAAAACACTATTATTTTGGACACTTCTATCCCAAAAATTTCTCTCCTTTAAGTAGAATAACCTTGGCTTCCCAGGTCTCTCAACATAACTGAAGTCTTTCAACCCTGGAAACCCTCCCAGTAAAGGCCTTGATGTCCTCCAAAGGTGCAGTGCCCAGAATTGGTTTCATTTCTTTAGCTGTGCCTTGACCATTGTTTTATCAAGGTTCAGCTTAACGTCTTCTTCATACCCCATGCCTTCATTTGTAAAGTTTATATTGCCTGTTCTCATTCTTCTTACCAAGTTTAATCACTTCACATGTCACTGAATTAGATTTTACCTGCCATATTTCTGCCAAGTAAAGACCTATTTAGTTACTTAAAGAAATTTATTAACGTTATTTTGAAGGCCAGCCAAGAAAGCATAAGAGTCATTTTAATTTCACTCACAAATTTACTAATCTCTTCTTAACTTTCCTTATCCCACTTAAGCTTTTCCAATTCAGCTTCAGCAACTGTTGTGTCTTCTTTCTGAAGTTACAAATTGTGACCAAGAACAAGTATTTTTTTCCTGCAATGTATAGTGTTAGTGCTTGACCCAGCTTTCTCAATTTCTGACAAAGCATATTTCTGTATTTTTCATCATTCCTTTTGAGTACAGTTGCTATTTACTTTGCTATATGTTGTGAATTCATTTCCTGCATTTTTATTTCAGATTGTTCTAAAATTTCTCCAGCTGCCTTTACCTTTTCCCTTTTAACTTGATGCTCCAAAGTCATTTTTAAACCAGTGAGCTCAGATTCTAACTCTTTGATGCATCTTTAATCAATATATCAAGTTCAGCATAGATTCACAAAGAATTGGTTCTTCTAGCCATACAGTTTTCCCTGTAAAATCAATTTCAGCATCTTTAGTAGACATTCCTGAAACCATCTGAAATGCACATATCGTATCCCCAGCCAAGTCATTTTCTAACAATATATCCACAACTTCAGAAGACAAATTTGGAAAAAAACACCAGCATTAATATGGTTACAATTAAATTAGTCCTATAAAACTTGCTTCAATGCCATGCACTTTGCATTCCGTGATCTAGAGAAAACTTCACATCATCTTCCAACTTCAGTGATTGTGTTATTCCAGTATATGCTAAGGGTAGAAATTCACTTGTCAGCCTGATTTGAAAATTGTGGGCACACTTTACACTTAAACAAAAGCCTTCTGTAATTTCTGCTACCTTGATTCATCTGAAACTACCTCCTTTTCACAAACTTTACTCACAAGGACGGTATTTCCTATACTATGCAGCCAAGATTGCTGCAGTCTTGTTTTTTTCCATTTCCAACATTTAGGTTTCAAATGTACTTCTTTCTGACAAGATTATCTTTCTAGTCTTTTTGAGCCAAACCTATCCTCCATCCTCTCATTTTTATTAACTTGAAGCCATCTTCTTCACTAGAACCTGATTTATTTTGACTAGTAAAGCTCTGATCTCCAATTTTTCTGTAAGTTTCCAAACTAGAGACTACTACTGTGACTTGTAAGACTTATGAGCTAATTTGTAACCATATGCCACTACTTATCATTCTTTATTTTATTAACTTTTTGTTCTTTTAAGTGGGACCCTATTCCCAAAGGGATAATATTTTAGAATTTTTCCAGAGAAATCGCTTGCCTAAAAACCTCAGAGGTTTGTTTAACATTTATTATCAACGTCACCTATTGATGTTCATCTGTTTTTCTCTAGTAAAGCCTACAAAGGTCTGACCATGTTTCCTTGTCAAATGTCAGCATTATTTTTCTGTAAGTCACTGCTACCACCTCATAGGCATTGAGAACATCATTCTTTACTCTGTCATCGTCATCTTAATTGCTCTTCTGAAAGAGATAAGTGTATTTTCAAAGCTTTTCCTGTGAAAACATTCAGTAAGAGTCATAGTCCAATTTTATTCAGACTACTTAAGTTTTGTGACACATTTCTAAAATGACAAAGTGCATCTTATACCCCCACCTCACTGATTTTTCTTTTTCTTTCCCGTTCTCCTTCTCCATCCTAAGTTTCTTGTTCTGGTTCTCTTTCCCTTTGAATTTTTTTTATGTTTCGCTCTTTAAAATTTATGTTGTTTCATTTTGCTTTCATTTCTCTGTAACACCATCCTCTTCTTCTAATTCAAAGTTTGCAATTTTGCGATCAGTGACATTAGCATCCTTTCCTTACTTGAGCTTAAAGTGGCAATCTTCACTTTCCCAGCTGTGATTTTAAGGGTACAAGTGTCAAATTGTCTTTACTAAATTCTTCTAAGGCAGAAAGAGACAAATTAATTGTCTCCATCAAAGTCTGAACATTAATAGTATTCATTAAAGATACCTTATGAATGCAGCAACATTAAATATAAAATCATGTTTTTAAAATGATGGAAAATTGCAGCAAACCCATTTCATTCTCTTTGTGATTAGTGTCCCAGAGGATCTATCAGCAACCAGCAACCTGAATGGGGGACCATTCAATTAACAAGATTTTTACTGCAGTATTCAAATCAAAATCAACATAAATTCATGTTTTAACATGTAAAAAAAACCATAAGTTATACCATATGTAGCTGACACAACAAAGATTTATCTCGCAGATTTCCTACATACTCCCTTCAGTATATTTGGTGTTTATTCAATCATAAAGTGCCACAATATTCATTTCTTCTTTATAGCATTTGAATTGTTCAGTGTAAATGTACGTTAATAGGAATGATTGTGTTGTGATTACAGAGGTGAAGAATGAAAAAGTAAGTACCGGAACAAACTGCCACAATAAGTGCCAATGGACAATCTCCCTTAATGGAACAAAACTTAATTCAATGTAGTGACTGTGGTATCAAAAAGATTGCTGCCCTATACTGCTGTGTTTTACATGCTGTGGAAGAGAATCTGCTTTCACATAAATGCAATAATATGAGCATTTTTGTAAACTTTTTTTCCCCCATAATGTTCTGGAGTTGCAATGCTTGGATCTGAATACTAGGACAGTTTCTGTCTCAGGATACCTTTCAATTTAGAGAGAAAGCACCATGCTAATTTATTCTAGTTTCTAAAATATAGTTGGTCTTGTTCTAGTTTTACTCATAACTCAGTAGTAAGGAGGAAATAAACTCAAATCAAGTCTCGGTATAGATCATTTTGAGTGTGCAGAGGTTTACATTCCTTTGAATTAGCAGGAAGAACACCTAGCTGGTAGATAAATCTGGTGAATACTGTTTGCTTTGACATTAGCTATGTTATCCTATTTTCAGGCTCATAGTGTGGTATGACATTGGGTAATTGTGCCAAAGGAGATGGTTGTCAGCCATATATCAAATCCTGCATTTACATGTAGCTATTTCATGAATAGGCATCATTATAAATCTGTATCTCTGCTGACTAAGATAGAGAAGCTGTTAATGGAACCAAGAGCCTTCACATTTCTGACTTTGCAATGAAAAGTTCACATTATCGAGAAATGAGTGAACATTTATAATATTTTTGAAGTTGCAGTAATGTTTTTCGAATAGCAGAAAAGCCTGTTTCAATCAGATAGTTGATTGTTTGCACTTCATTGAAGTGCACATAAAGATTGGATGGCAGCCATTAGCATTCACTGGGACCATTGTTTCTGCTGTGTATGTTGCAGAAAAATTAGTCTCTGTGCTGTCAAAAAAAATCAGAACTTCGTACTCATTGATTGAAGGTCAAAAAACATCATCACTGCAACAACAATGAACTTGAATGTGAGCGCTAATTGCCAATTAATCCACTGTAGAATAAATGTAGTTACAAAGAGAAGTCACATGTCCAAACAAACTCTGAAATACATTAATCATTGATTAATGAACACCTTTGTATTTATCTTTGCCTTGATGAACTGCTTCTCAGTGATTTAACTTAACTGTGTGAGAAAAAGCCAACCTGACGAGGCCAGATGTTTTTCTAAAGGTTACACATACCCTGTTCCCAGCTGGCTGCGTGTAGTGAGATTGGAAGGTTTATGCCACTGAGTATAGAACTAACCATATTTCAGTACAGGAATAAGACCAAAACTGAGAGAGTATAATTAAATGGGTTTTTTGTCTCTTAACAAGAGAAAACTGAGAGGTTGCTTGATAATTTATGAATGTTTTGATCGGAAGGGTGTTTCTACTTGTGGGAAAATTCAAAACTAAGCACATAAATATCAGTTAGTTCCTAATAGATCCAATAAGAAATTCATGAATAATTTCTTTATCTGACAGCATGAAATAAGACAAGTTGATTCCCCATCAAACAGTTAAGAAAAGAGTAATAAGGGAGCTGTGTGTAAGTAGAACGGAGAGAAAACCCAAAGCATGGGGAAACGATCAGAGACAGTCTTAATATTCTGTCATTTATTCTATTTGGTTACAGCAGTTGCATTTATTTTGTTGACGTTAAGCTCAGAACTGAAAATAGTCAAGAAGAAAGTGGTAGGTTCTGGAGTTGCTATATTAGTATTTTTTAAGTTGGCTAAATGGTCTGGGTTAAAGCTCAATTTTAAGTTTGTTTATTTCCAGGAAACCATCTTAGTCGCATCAAGCTCTTTTGCAAAATAATTTAGTAACACTTTTTGGTTTAAGCTTTTCTTAAGTCTTACATATTAGATTTGATTAGATTCCCTACAGTGTGGAAACAGGCCCTTCAGCCCAACCAGTTCACACTGACCCTCCGTAGAGTAACCCGCTCAAACCCACCTCCCTCTGACTAATGCACCTAACACTATGGGCAATTTAGCATAGCCAATTCACCTGACCTGCACATATTTGGACTGTGGGAGGAAACCGGAGCACCCGGAGGAAACCCAGGCAGACATGGGGAAAATGTGCAAACTCCACACAGGCAGTCACCCGAGGCTAAAATCGAGCCTGGGACCCTGGTGCTGTGAGGCAGCAGTGCTAACACTGAGCCACCGTTCCGCCCCAAAATATGGAACGCTTCACAAATTTGCGTGTCATCCTTGTGTAGGGGTCATGCTAATCTTCTCTGTATCGTTCCCATTTTAGTATGTGTACTGCCAAAGCGAGCACTTCTTGACCTGTCATTAAAAAAAACACACCTAGATGAAATGATGTAGTTTTTTTATGATAGAGCAAACTGTTATTGCAAATTACCATACACACGCAATAAAATATAACATATCTGCAAGGGAACGAGCAAATGTATTTATCTGTCTGCTTGTCTATTTGGCAAAAATTATATGTTTTCTGGAACCAATGAAATTGAAGGGTTACTTGTGTACAGTACCATTCAAAATCTTGGGAGTCCTCGAGCGAGCACTTCATTGCCACTTCATTACTGTTAAGACTGTAATCACGGTTTTAATATCGCAAATGGCAAGGTCCAGCAAACATCAGCAGATGATGACAAAGCAATCTGTTTTAGTGATGTTGGACTTGCCAGCTCACTTTCCACAAAAGATCTTTTTAAAAAGAAGCAACCCTTGTTGATATTTGAATCTCTGTTTCAGCTGCTCCAATAATGATAAACCCATCACCTTGGAGTAAGGATATGCAGCTATGTCAGTCACCTTCCAATCAGATGCTGTTGCCACCATACCCTGCAAGAGGGAGGGAAGTGTGTGGGTGAGTGATGCAGTTAACATGGCTGAATAACTAGTAGTACATGAAAGCTATGAGATACAGTATGTGACTTACAGCAGAGCTAAGATGTGAGGCAATCAGTGTTACATATGTGTTGTGTTTGATAGAGGTTATTAGTAGCTAACTGATGTGAGTGTATTAGATAGAACACTGAGGCTAGTTTTTTTTAAAAACATTCACAGAATATGAGTGCCAGCATTTATTGCCCATAAATTGGGTTAATTGGCCTTGAGAAGATGGTTGTACGCTGCCTTCTTGAATCGCTGCAGTTCACAGGGTGTAGATACGTACACAATGCAGTTAGAAAGGGAATTCCAGGACTTTGACCTGGTGACAGTGAAATAATGGTCCCAATATCATCCCGAATCAGGATGATATGTGACTTGGAGGCAAACTTGTAGGTGGTGGTGCTCCCTTGCATTTGTTGTCCTCAACTGTTGCCACAGAGTGTTACATCTACAAGATGCACTGCAGTAATTCACCAAGGGTTCTTTAACAGCCCCTTCCAAACTTGCAATTCTCTACCACTATAAGGTTGAGGACAACCGACTGCCACAGTGTGTCAGAGGTACAGGAATTGATTCTTGAACATGGTGGATGTGGGACTAATAATGCAAACTACTTCGTACTGAATGGTGTTGCATTCATGCAAGGAAGTGAAAACTATTCCATCACACCCCTGACTTTTGTATTGGGGATGGTGGACATGGAGTCAGCGATGGATCATTTATCACAGAATTACCACCTTCTAACCTGCTCTTGTCACTCCAATATTTATAGACTGGTACAATGCAGTTCTGGTCAATGGTAATCCCTAAGACATTGGTGATGGGGAATCCAGCAATGGCAATGCCATTAAATATCAGGAGGGAATGGTTAGATTCTCTTTTATTTGAGTTGATCATTACCTGGTAAACAAATGTTACTTGTCATCTATCAGCCAAAGTCTAAAATTTGAATCTGCCCTTAGGTTCACAACCACTGCCTATCCCATATAAAGCCTCCCTAGCAGCACCCTGGAATGATATTCATCCCATCCTGTTCTGGTGTAGACTGTCCAGGTCCTCAACTTCCCCTGAACTGGTTCCAGTGTCTCAAAGTTGATGCTTTCCCTCCTCCTCCATCTTTTGAGCTATTTATTCAGTTGCTCAATCTTTCTATTTCCTCCTTAAATAAACAAAATAATATTTTTTTTAATAGTCAGGATTATTGTTATACATGTTTGGATAAGAAATTGCAACTGCTGAAAATGTGTTGCTGGAAAAGCGCAGCAGGTCAGGCAGCATCTTAGGCAGGCAGCATCTTGAAGAAGGGCTCATCTTAGCCTGTTTGGCACACTTGCCTTATTCCTGAAGAAGGGCTCATGCCCGAAATGTCGATTCTCCTTCTCCTATAAGAAATTGCAACTCCCAACATTCATAACTGGATTGCTTTCCAGTAACATCCCTGTCATTTAGTAGCAATTTAAACACCCAAAATGTACCTATGACCTATTTTAAGTTCATTAGATAAAGGAAACCCATGCAATGTAAAAAATCAAAGAATCCAAGTTTTTCTCCCACACAACATATTAAGGGGGAAGAAGAAACAACCTAGCTGAGAAGGGAGGTCAGGAACAGCACAAAAGCAAAAGAAAAAGTGAACAAAATGGTGAAGATTAGTGAGAAACCAGAGGATTTGGAAGCCTTTTAAAACCTACAGAAAACTAAAAAGCAGTAAAGGGTGGAGAAGATGAGATATGAGGGTAAGCTAGCGAGTAATATAAAATAAGATGACATGAGTTATTTTTACATATGTAAAAGGTGAGAGAGAGGCGAAACTTGAAATTGGACACTGTAAAATGAGCCAGAGAAATAGTAATGGAGAGCAAAGAACTAGCCGAAGAACTGAAAAGGCACTTTGCAAGAGTAGAGGAAACCACCAGTAGCATACGAGAACTTCAACAAAGTCAGGCGGCAGAGGTGAATGTAGTGGCGAAGGAGAAGGTGCTGGTGAAGCTGAAAGTTCTGAAGGTGGATGAATCACCTGGATTAGATGGGCAATACTACAGAGCTCTGAAGGAGCAAGCTGGGGAGAATGTGGAGGCATTGGTGGTGATTTTTCAAGAATCACTGAAGTCAGGGATGGTCTCAGAGAACTGGAAACTGACCAATGAAATACCCCTGTTGAAGGAGGGAAATTATAAGCCAGTTAGCCTGATCGCAGTTGTTAGTTAAATCGTAGAGTCCATTTTTAAGCATGAGATTGCAGAGTACTTGGAAATGCATGGTAAAATAGTGCTGAATCAGCACTACTTCATCAAAGTGAGGTCAAGCCCAGTGAGTCTGTTCGAATTCTTTAAGGAGATGTTGTGAAACTTGAAAGGGTTCAGAAAATATTTTCAAGGATGTTGCCAGGTTTGGAGGATTTGAGCTATAGGGAGAGGCTGAACAGGCTGGGGCTGTTTTCCCTGGAGTGTCGGAGGCTGAGGGGTGACCTTATAGAGGTTTACAGAATTATGAGGGGCATGGATAGGGTAAATAGGCAAAGTCTTTTCTCTGGGGTCAGAGAGTCCAGAACTAGAGGCATAGGTTTAGGGTGAGAGGAGAAAAGTATAAAAGAGACCTATGGGGCAACTTCTTCACACAGAGGGTGGTACGTGTATGGAATGAGCTGCCAGAGGAAGTGGTGAAGGCTGGTACAATGTAACATTTAGGAGGCATTTGGATGAGTATGTGGCCAGGTGCTGTCAGGTGGGACTAGATTGGCTTGGGATATCTAGTCGGGGTGGAAGGGTTGTACCAAAGGGTCTGTTTCTGTGCTGTACATCTCTATGACTCTATGACATATTTTGGACATTTACGTTATTACTTCAGCAAATACACTTACTATGAAGTATTTAAAGAACACAGACACACCAGCGTTTTGGTATGCTTAAGAGGTTTGAATGACCTCAAGTCAATTTATTTACAGACATATGCCTTTAAGCGAGGGTTTGTAATGTGTCCAAAGTGATTTGGCTAATTGTTCTTTTACTTGGTAACTATGAAAACAATAGAGCTGTTACTTTCAATTTATATCACAATAATAATGCAATAGGACGACAGTAAGGTTGTGTAATTCGGGTTGTGTGCATTTCAGGAGATTCTGTCACATAACTTCCTGCCTTCAGTTTACTTTTTCTATGTTCTCACCATTAGTCTGCTGATGCATCCATTGCACAGAGAACCATTTTCTTACGCTAATTGGAAAGCAACCAAGCTCTTTGGGTCCTGATTAGATGATTTATGTTTGTTAAATAGCATATTTTGCCATCTCTAATATTTTCATAACTAATCAATGAAAGTGTTCAAGGAAGATAAGAAATAATCACTTATTTTACTGCCACAGTGATTTTCTCCTGTTGTTTGTAACAATGTTCATCTGATGTCCAGTAATTTCTTCAATTACTGAGGTTACCAGTTAACAACAGATAACACACATTAGTTTGATTTTTTTAAAAAAAATGTTCTAAAGAAAGCAGCCAAATATTGTTATATATATTTTTGTTAGAGCATTGGCATTGTGCAGTTCCATAACTGATTCAATTTTGACAGCAGTGCTGTAAGCAGTATTCATAATGAGAATTTCTTCAAGTGCTGATAAAAGGTTAAGCCACTGATAATTTCTCTTTGACCAAAAAAATGTGAACAGTTCAATAGGTTTACAGTTAGTTCGTGCAAGGTCTAAGTGAGATATTTGAGAGATATTACATGCAGGCAGCACAATCTGAATTGACATTTATTTGCGTCTTATGCCTCTGATGTGAATATGTTGATTGGGTTACAATCAAATCCTAAATAATTGAAACCACAGGATGTTTTGGAATTGTTGACTTTAGCTTTGATCAGCAGTGTCTCAGTTTCTCTGACAAGTAGGTAGCTCTACGCCATTCTCAAGGGAGCCTCCCAGAGCTGGCATGTTTAGTTTCAAACTTTCTATTCTGTTGACTTTACAGATTGTCTCCAATAGTGTTCCTGATATTGGGATAATTTAGAGATGCCGGTGTTGGACTGGAGTGTACAAAGTTAAAAATCACGCAACACCAGGTTATAGTCCAACAGGTTTAATTGGACGCACACTAGCTTTCGGAGTGACGCTCCTTCACCTGATGAAGGAGCGTCGCTCCGAAAGCTAGTGTGCTTCCAATTAAACCTGTTGGACTATAACCTGGTGTTGTGTGATTTTTAATTCTGATATTGGGAGAATCTCTACAAACACAGCAATGTTAGTGGCATCAAATCTTCCCTCGAGAAAGGTTTTGCCATAGATGCCTTTAGGTCAGATCTTCTAGGTTTTATTTGGCCATAGGCAGTTTGACCTTGTGGGAGTCAGGGGAAATGGGAATCTTTTGGGAAGTTGAATTGAGATAGATCAGTCATGATTATACTGAATGATAGAAACAGAGTCAAGCGACATTTAGCCTACTCCTAAGAATGTTTTTACAGCCTTCTTGTTGAAAATCCAAGTGTATATGCATTGGTTTAGAATGGGATTCCTCCTTGGAAATAATGCCTACTGAAAGTCAGTATTTGCTCAATCTTAAAGATTGTTAGTAGTTAACTGCTGCCTCTGGTAACAGCTTATTCCCGATATGGATAACACTAGTTAAGAATATTTATGTTAGGTAAGAATACTTATGTGAGGTAAAAGTCAATATTTTTCACAAATGCCATTAGTTCACCAATTGAAAACTAAATATATGTCTTTTGGCTGCATAAAAATGGAAGTTCTATTCTCCACATGGCTTGCAGTGAAGTCTATGACAAGGATAGGTACCAACATGAACAATCATTTCTTGAATATTTTTCCAAATCTTTTGGACCAAGAATACCTTTGCAGCCAACATTAGTTACTGATGAAAACTACACAAACTGGATGATAATAGATGCATCAAACAATAGATAACAAAGGTGACGAGTAGGACATTGGAGGCAGGAAGTCATGTGATGGAACTTCCAGGAATGCATCCAACCAGAGTTGGAAATCCTGTTTTCATTCCAAAATATTATAGTCTAGTTTAATATAGTTTGATCTAAAAGAAGCTGTTCTTCGTAAAGTTACCATATAAATACAATGAAGACCAAAATCGCTTTGGATTAGAAGTGCCAAACAACATTTAATTTTCAGTGAAATGGTATTTGTTTACCAACGTCAACAGCTTGAAAGAGATTTGAAACCAATCTGATTCAAACGTTTAGAGCAGTGTACTCTGCAATATGCACAGCTATTCACACCCACAGCAAAGGTGTCCAGATATCCCAAGAGTGTCTGGTTCTTTTGGATCTCCACCCTTGAACAACAATGGATTCAGTTTGCTTGTGTATGATAAGATTCTCTTGTTGATGCAAATACTTCCGTTCAGAAAGAAATATGTGTATATTACAAAATGCTTTAGGCTTTTTTTTAGAAAGCCTGAGCCTAATATCCAAGATATATACCACTGGTCAGTATTAAGTGGTCTGTCCAAGGTAACTGTGTTAAATATTTCAGATGTTTTTTTACATAATGGTTTTGAGGAAGTACCACAATATCAGCAAAAGTGCAGATTTTGCTCTGTCATTCATTGGATACAAATGGCTCACTCAGAACTTTGAATTCTGATGAAGGGTCACTGGACTCTCCTGACCTTCTGAGTTTCTCCAGCAATTTCTGTTTTCGTTTCAGATTCCAGCATCTGCAATTCGTTGTTTTATTAAAGGTTAACAGAGACCAATTGTAGTATGCACAAGCCTTCCACACTGAAATCATTGAAGACAGCAACCAAATATTGGAACTGGGACTTTCCTGTTTTATTAAAATACTGGGTCATGTGTTTTGCTATATGGTCCTGAAGGAACCTTAGAATTCCTATGTGTTCAAACTTTTATACTTATTATGATTTTTTCATTTATCTGTATCCTAAAAGTCAAGAATATATTAACTTTGAAAGTTAACCCAAGTTTGCTAATGTTGATTCAGTTAAATTGATCAGTCCTTGGAGACCTAGTTTCTCCACAATTTAGGAGCAGCACCAACACCATTACAATTCGTGATTCTTGTGGTTATTATTTCTAAGGAAGAATGAAGTCTATGGATCTTTATGAACCATGGCTAATTATTTCTTACTAATAACCCTGTTCCTACAGTGATAGATAGAAACTGTAGACAACCATTCTGCGTGTTGCACTTTTCTGTAGATTGGTACTGCATAAATTTTACTCCTTAAAATTAAGTTACAACTGATGTTCTATTATTCCATACACCACAAATAGTTAGAATCTGGAATGCACTGCCTGATAGTATAGTGAATTCAACTCAGGCATTCAAAAGCAAATTGGATTGCTACCTTTAAAGGGAAAGTGTATGGGAAGGCAGGGGAATTGCACATTCAGAGAACTATTACGAGACAATGGGCTGAATAGTCTCTTCTATGTTGTAACAATTGCATGATTCTGTGATGTGAAGTATAATAATTCAGTGTATGGAGTGTTTTGTAACATTTTGAAGGAAGTGATTGCCTTGTTACAAAAGCAATTGTATAACAGTTGCAGCTTTAAATTTACCAGATATGATACAGGAAGTACACAAAGTTTTAGGTAACAAATAGATATTGCCAATTTTAGATTAGATTCTCTACAGTGTGGAAACAGGACCTTCGGCCCAACAAGTCCACACCGCCCCTCCGAAGCGAATCCCACCCAAACCCATTCCCCTACCCTATATTTACCCCTGACTAACACTGTGGGCAATTTACCATGACCAATTCACCTGACCTGCACATCTTTGGATTGTGGGAGAAAACCAGAGCACCTGGAGGAAACCCACGCAGACATGGGGGCAATGTGCAAATTCCACACAGACAGGCGGGAATCGAACCCAGGACCCTGTGCTTTGAGGCAGCAGTGCTAACCACTGTGCCACCCCATTTTTTTTTAATATTCAATTTTGTGAAGTAAACAGGCAACAACTGTTTGAAATAACCTGTGAGCTGGTAACTTGATCTTTATTAAAATAATGCTTGGGTTTTTGAACTGAAAGATCTCCGGTTTAAATCTTCCCTTAAAGTCAGTATGAGATTTCTGTCCATTGGTCTGACTGTACTATGAGCTTGGACATGTTTTTTGAGTTAAATATTTATGGCAGGCTTAAAGGAACCAGCCAGTGGTCAGCAGGAAGATTCAGATAGTACTGTGGTAGGGACCTTCCTCACAAACGTAGTGGAAACCAAAAGACATAAAGAGGAAAATACTATCAAGTGTCTCCCTGCATCAGAGATCATTGTAACATGCTGAAAGTGTTGGGAGGTTAGCAATGCAAGGCAGTCCTTTCTCCCAATACAGCACCTGTATCTTGAAGAATAGTAAGAGCAGGGCTGCATGGACAGATAATAAATTGGAAACTCCATTCCTGTCACCTGTGAATGTCCAGGAGTGATTCTGGTTCCACAATGAAAGATCAGACTAACAACCAAGATTCTGTTGATATTCTGAACAGTAGAGAATCCAGAGCCCTCTGCAATAGAGAATTCCAAAAAATCATAACCCTCTTGCACAAAGTTCCCTTCAGTCCTAAATGGCTACACCATATCTGGAGTCAGTGTCCCCTTATTATTGAAAGAGGGATAGCAGCCTGTTAGCAATTACCCCATGAAGCCCCGTCAAAATCGTACATATTGCGTGAGATCACTTCTTATTTTCCTCAACTCTGTAGAGTAGGGATCCATTATATTTAATCACTCCCCATCACTTCACTTTTAATAAGTGTCTTTAAATTAACGAAGCATCCCAGAGCTTTCAGAGAGGTGTAATCAGACAGAAATGTATTCTAAGACAAGGAAATAAATATGAAGTAAGTGCCGAGTATAGAGGAGCAGTAAATGGTTAACTCCCCTCACCGAGCAAGAATGATGAACTGAATGGTGCTATGAAAAATTTTCATTTTGTAGTTAAGAATGGAAAATCAGATATTTGCTCTGCCTTGAATTTAACCCCAGTCCTCAGGACTTTGCAGTATCTTAAAGGTAAAGCTGAATAAACATAGCAGTTAGTTTGTGCTGAGAGAGAGTACTCATGGAAACAGTCTTTGGCCACCCTAATCCATAAAGCATGTGTCGCTGTGACTGTGCACAAATATGAAAGAGTGCCCAGTTTCAATCTGTCATTATTGGTTTTATTTCTTATATCCTGTGGGGAGGGTACCATATAACCCCAACCTTTCGTAAGACCCAGGTGGAATCAGTTGGTGGTAGTTATTTTTTTGTCTGTCTGAGGCCACTTGCATAGTATGTTTACACTTATACACAATGAGAGAGAAAAGTAAGATAGTGAAAGCCTGAAGATTATTCCAGTGCAGGCATGTTTAATAATTACCAGCTCTCTAGCCTATGAAAATGCACTGCTTTCATTTCTGAGAATAATGGGTGAAGACAAACATGCCCTCATATGCAGAATGTTTGCTTCAATGATGTTATGTTTAGGAGGAAATACTGAGTCCCAGATGTTCCTTCAGATGTTAAAAGATATACTGGGCTATTGTTTAATGGCTGTATGTGTACATTCTTTTGAACCTGAAACCACAAAGCTGTACCTTTGTTACACCTAGCTCAGGCTACCTTGTTCAGGTTGCCACCCATGTGCTTTGTAAGTGGGCTGTCCAGAAATTTCTAATATGTAAGCTAGTTCCATTGAGGTAGATTTTTGTCTTTGTTGCCTGGACATCAGTCTGGTAGAATGAATTGCCTACTTGTTAACTAACCTACCAGAAATTCATTCTAATTGCAATCAATGGAATGAAAATCAGTCAAACACTATAACAGCAACAATCTGCTCCACTAGATTAATGCCCAAGCAGTGAAGGCTAAAACTGTACTTCACAAATGTCAGGGTATTACTTGTTCATCTTGTTTTTATCAAGTTGAAGCATATTTATATATGATTAGGCTTTCAGTGAATTTTCATAATTAACAAAACAAAATTTAGAAGTCAACTGGTTGCTATGGCCTTCCCCATTGCTTTGGATACAAAACAAACCTTGGTAAAATATAATTATAATGTTTTTAATAACATTCAGCCACAATGGAGTATTATATCTTAGATGAAACATCATATTCTGATATAGATTTATTATTTCCTTACAGCAGTCAAACTGCTTATTAACATGCCTTACTTTTGTAAGTTAAGGCAATTGGTGGTTAATGCTACCACGATACCACCTGATGCAGGTGTACACAAATTTTAAAGAGCCATGCAATGAAAAATATCTTTTATGCCAAAATTCAGGAAAATATGAAAGGAGGGGATCACTGTTGAGAGTGTTTTAAAATTTGAAATTGAAATCACAACTCCTCCAAATCATGTTCAGAACTGAGATGAATTCTAAGAGTGTTTTACTCTTAAACTCCCATTGTTTTATATGCTGATTGATCTGCGAGTGGACTCCAATTGATAGTTGCCAAGGAAACTATATTACCAATTAATGATATCTGACAGTTAACTGCCAAGGTTTGTTTCAATTTAAACAAGGCAGACTGTCACTGATTGCAGCTCCTGAACTCATGTTAATTCAGTGAACATAATTTATTAAGACCAGCCTAGCCACAAACCAGTGTGGTTGTCCCACTTGTAATTTTAGTCCTTAAAACTCTTGTTATATTAGACAAACATTTTGTTTCTTTAAGTTGTCTGGCACTTTAGCTAATGAGACACGGACAGGGATTCAGTAATGTTTCAGTTATCAGGAAAAAGGACAAAGTAAAACCACAATTTCCCAATTTCATCGTACTGATGGGACTGTAAATATAACATTGTCACCAATGTATCCAGTTGAAAGCTCAGAAGAATCTTCTTTTAAAATATAGAAAGATGAAAAACAAAAACAGGAGAAGGCCGTTCAACCCTTTGAGCATACTCCCATAATTCAATATGGTCAGGGCTGCTCATTTAACTTAGTCTCCTGGTTTTATAAATAGCGAGAAACTTCAGAGAGCTGCAACACAAAGATATTAAGGGTATGTGTGAATTAAATGCAGAAAGCTAGCACACAAGTGTAGCAGATAACCAGGAAAGCAAGAGGATGGAGTACAAGAGTAGGGAAATATTATTGCAGTTGTACAAAGTGCTATATCTAGAGCACTGTGAGCAATTTTTGTCCCCTTATTTAGGGAAAGATATAATTTCATTTGAGGTAGTTCAGAGAAGGCTCACAAAGATGAGACTTGGTATAGGGATTGTCTTCTATAGGCTCTGCACAATTTCAGGAAGACACTCCTGTTACTATACTCAATTCCTCTCACTATGAGGGCCAACATACCATTTGTCTGCTGCACCTGCATGCTTACTTTGATGGGTGTACAAGGACACCCAGGCCTCATTACACCTCCCCTTTCCCACTGTACCACCACCCTTAATGATCTGCCTTCCTGTTCTTGCTACCAAAATTGATAACTTCACATTTTTCCATGATACTTCCCTATCATGCATTTCCCCAATCATTCTACAGATTCAAGTCACACTGACACATCTCTGCATCTTCCTCTCAATTTATCCTCCCTCCCAGCTTTATGCCATCTGCAAACCTGGAAATATTACATTTTTTTCCTCATATAAATCAGTTATATATATTGTGAATAATTGGGGATAAGCACTGCTCCCTGTGATACCCCACTGTAACTGGCTGCCACTTGGGAAAAGATCGGTGTATTACTCCTATTTGTTTCTGATCTGCCAATCAGTTCTCTTTCCATGTCAGTATGCGATCCTCAATTTTATGCACTTTAATTGTACATGCTAATCTCTTATATGGCATTTTGTCTTGTATAAAGAATCTTGAAAAGTGGAACTCACTACCACAAGGAGCAAATAGGATGAGTGGCAGGTCCATTTAAGGGGAGCCAAGTGAAGGAGAAAGAAATGAGTTATTATGTTGATGGGGTAAATTGAAATAGAGTGGGAGGAGTTCATGTCGGGCATAAACACCACAATGGTTAAATTGTCTGTTTCATTGCTGTACACTCGATGTTATCTATCTCTGTGTTAAAGGGGATGCACAATGGAAGGTTTGAGAAGATAGCTTCAAAGTGCAGTCCCTACTGAGACTGCTGAAGTTATATCAATGGTGGGACAAAAAGAATGTGCATAAAAGATTAATAGCAGAGGAGTGATAAGTTCTGGGTGGAGAGCTTTTATAGAGTTAAACAATGTTAGAGAGATACGATGGGTCTTCAGCACAAGGTTGAAAATGTTGAGACTTTCAAACCTAGCTTGAAACTAAGGCCAGCAAAGTCAAAGGGTTGATGGGTCTGCAGTAGCTGGTGTGATTTAGGATAAGATCAACAAAGTTTTGCATGAGCACAAATCAGCACTGCATTAAGCAAACCAGCAAATGAACGTAAATGGCATTTTCAGTTACTAACTATATCATAAAGATCCTTCTAACATGCCCAAACAATGTACTTTAACTACTACAACTGAAAACATACCTTTCTGCCTTGCAATGAACTAACTTAATCATTTCTGTTTCTTCATGAGGCATGCATCGTCTTTATTGAGGGCAGTTATCTCAAATTGTGGCCAATTATGTGAAGTGGATTGAAATTCATTATGATTGGATTGCGACTGTCTCAACTTATTTTATTGTCACTGACAGGAATGCTAAGTTTGGACTTCATTCAAACTTTAATCCCAAAGAAGCCAAGAGAACACCCAATCTTAAACTGAATGAAATTTATATAATATCTAAATAAATTATGGATTTGTTGGATTGTTGTTGCATAACTAACTTATTGATAAGTGACATGTTGATAGCCAATAGGTATTTACTTATCTCATTATTTGACAACACTTCGAGTCATAGAGATGTACAGCATGGAAACAGACCCTTCGGTCCAACCCATCCATGCCGACCAGATATCCTAACCCAATCTAGTCCCACCTGCCAGCACCCGGCCCATATCCCTCCAAACTCTTCCTATTCGTATACCCATCCAAATGCCTCTTAAATGTTGCAATTGTACCAGCCTCCACCACTTGCTCTGTCAGCTCATTCCATACCTGTACTACCCTCTGCGTGAAAAAGTTGCCCCTTAGGTCTCTTTTACATCTTCCCCTTTCACCCTAAACCTATGTCCTCTAGTTCTGGATTCCTCAACCTCAGGGAAAAGACTCTGCCTATTTACCCTATCCATGCCCCTCATAATTTTGTAAACCTCTATAAGGTCACCCCTCAGCCTCCGACGCTCCAGGGAAAACAGCCCCAGCCTGTTCAGCCTCTCCCTATAGCTCAAGTCCTCCAACTGTGGCAACATTCTTGTAAATCTTTTCTGAACCATTTCAAGTTTCACAACATCTTTCCAATAGGAAGGAGACCAGAATTGCATGCTATATTCCAACCGTGACCTAATCAATGTCCTGTACACTGCAACATGACCTCCCAACTCCTGTCCTAACCAATGCTTTATACAGCTGCAACATGACCTCCCAACTCCTGTACTCAATACTCTGACCAATAAAAGAAAGCATACCGCTGGTGGACATTTGGCTTGTATGAAATTTTCAATTCTTTTTCTAAATAAATTAAATTTATCATCATTCAACATCAAGTTTTCATATTGATGCATGCAAAATATTACCAGTTCTCTTGACTTGCGACACTGATCTTGACCTGATTACTTAAAAGTTTGGATCCTCTGAGTTTTATTTGAGTTAGATTTCTTAAATCTATCCTAGTTGCACAATAGCAACAGAAACCACATGAGGCTTCCAGTGTCTGACTTATGCCATGAGCTGGCCCTGCAATGGATAGTCACCTTAGAGCTTTCTTCAATACTTTTGTCTTGATCTGATAACGGTCAAGAATCTCTTGTGTCTAAAAACTCTGGGTCATTAGCAGCAGCAACAGAATTGTACTGCCACACAATCTGCAATCTTATAGCCAGCATATTCCTCACCATATCGTTGCTATCAAGTCTGGTTCAATGAAGAGTGCAGTAGGGCCACCCAGGAGCAGCACCAGGCTTAAGTAAAAATGATGGATAGATCTGGTGAAGTTACAAAGCAGGATTACGTGTGGTCCGAACATCATAAAAAAAAGACAAGTGATAGAGCTAAGAAATCTCACAACCAATGGATCAGACTGAAGCTCTGCAGGCCTGCCATATCTATTTGTGAATGGTGGTGGAGAATCAAACAATTCACTGGAAGAGGATGCTCCACAAATATCCCATCAGCAAAGATGGGAGAGTCCAAAACATCAATGCAAAAGACAAAGCTGAAGCATTCGCAACAATCTTCATCCAGAAGTGCCAAGTGGATGATTCATCTCGATCTCCTCCAGAGGTCCTCAGCATCACAAATGCCAGTCTTCAACATTTTGATTCACTCCACATGGTATCAAGAAACAGTTGGAGGCAAAGGCTATGGACGCTGACAAGATTCTGGCGCTAGTAGTGACAACTTATGCTCCTGACCTAGTTTCACCACTAGCCAAGCTGTTCCACAATGTGGTAAATTGCCCAGATATATCCTATACACAAAAAGCAGGACAAATCCAATCCAGGTAATTACTGCCCCTTCAGTCTACTCCCAATCATCAGTAAAGTGATAGAAGGCATTGTCCACTGTGCTACCAAGGAGCACTTACTCATCAGTAGCCTGCTCATTGAAGCCCAGTTTGACTTTCATCAGGGCCAGTCAGCTCCTAACCTCAATACAGCCTTTCTTCAAAAATGGACAAAAGAACTAAATTCCAGAGGTCAGCTGAGAGTGACTGTCCTCGACATCAAGGCCATATTTGATTGAGTGTGGCATCAAGAATCCCGCGTAAAACTTGAGTCAGTCAGAATCAGGGGAAAACTGTCTGCTGGTTGGAGCCATAGCTGGCACATAGGAAGATGATTGTGGTTATTGGAGGTCACTCATCTAGGCTTCAGAACATCTGTGCAAGAGTTCCTCAGGTTAGCATTCTAGGTCCAATCATCTTCAGCTGCTTTGTCAATTATCTTATTTCCATCATTAGCTCAGAAGTGGGAATGTTCATCGATGATTGCACACTGACCAGCACTATTCGAGATTTCTCAGATACTTGGGTAGGGTATGTCCAAATGCAACAAGACCTCGACAGTACCAGGCTTGGGCTGAAAATTGGCAAGTAACTTCTATGCTGCACAAATGCCAGGCAATCATTATCTACAATAAGAGACCATCTAACCATTGTCCCTTGACATTCAATGGTTTTACCATCATTGAATCACCCACTATCAACATCCTGGGACTTACCATTAATTAACTGGACTAACCATGTAAATAGAGTGGCTACAAGCATTGTTGATATGATGGTGGCGGAGTAGTAGGGCTGCATGCAAGCGTTTGAGCCCAAATCTCATCCATTCCCATCTACTTTCTTTATTTTCATTTTATTTCTCTTTTGGTTTTCTTTTCTACCTTTATTTTTCTTTTCTTTGAAGTTCTTTGCAACAGGTTGGTTGGCAGCATCAACATGGCAGCAAACATGAGCTATATGTGGAATGGTGGCCGCCTCCCAATAGTCTCAGGCGGTTCCTTCCAGAGATCAAATGGCAATGGCCACAGATGGCAGTGAGAGTGGTCTGTGGATGGAATGGCAGCATCCTTCTGGCAGGTGGCGGTTGCAGCCCACTCTGGCAATTGAAGGCAGCAATGGCAGCAGCAAGAACATGCTCCTGGCATTTGGGGCCAGCGGTGGTGGCATAGCTCCTCCAGTGATCAGAGGTTGTGGCAAGAACGTGGCTCCTCCCAGCAACTAATGTAAGCCTAGCAGGCTGACCAAAACTCTAACCGCGGTTAGGCCCCAGTGCCTGTATCGGTGGTTCTAAACACCTTTATGGAGATAAGACTTAGACTTTGAGATCTAAGTGAGTAACTCACTTCCTGACTCCTCAAATCCTGTCACCATCTACAAAGCAAAAGTCAGGAATGTGATGGAATGCACCTTGCTTACCTGGATGAGTGTAATTCCAACAACACTCAAGAAGCTTGACACCATCCAGGACAAAGGAGCCCATTTGATTGGCACTACATCCACAAAACATTCAGCCATTCCACCACCAATGCACTGCAGAAATTCACGAAAGATCCTTAGATAGCACCTTCAAACCCATGATCATTTCCATCTGGAAGGACAAGGGCAGCAGATGTATGAAGACACATCATCTGCAAGTTCCCCACCAAGCCAGTCTCCACCGTAAGTTGCAAATAGATCAGCATTCCATCACTGTTGCTGAGTTAAAATCCTGGAAAACCATTCCTAATAGAGTCCTGGAATGAGACTCTGGCAGCAGTATGGCGTAGGCTAGTGAAGCCCACAGTGTGACTGTTGCAGCGGAAAAGGAAAAGTTGGACTGTCTTTAAGTTGTCTTTCTTTTTTTTATTTTAAGTTAATATGAATGGTACCTGTGCATGGCGACGGTATAAACTTTTCACTGTATTTTATATTAAATACATGTGACAAATGATTCAATTCAATTCAATTGTGAGTATACCTACAGCGCGCACACTACAGAGGTTCAAGAAGGCAGCTCACCACCATCTTCCTCAGGGCAACTAGAGACAAGCAATAAATGCTGGCCCAGCCAATGATGTACATGTCTAGTTTGTGAATTAGAAAAGGAAAATGTGCCCAAAATTAATACATGCTCCATACATGTGGTATTGATTACTGTAGATCATACAGGATGTCCTTATTATTTCATGGGATGTGGGCATCCTACCATCTAGTCTTTCATTCTTGATCTGTATGAAAATTTACTAGATGTAGACAGTCTGCCTGGCTTTTCTTGGGCCTATCCTTCCTCTGTCAGTATTTTACTCATAGCCAATGTGTAGCTCTGCAATTTCAGTTATACAGGTCAGTGGTGGGCAAGGAAGGAATACTTCTTTTGCTGTACTGCCCTGCCTACAACACCACGCCTTTGTATACCTCTCTCCTGCACACCTTCCTCCACCTCCCAGGCACCACAAACTTGACCCCCTTCCTCCTCACAGACCTCACTGGGTATTGCACCAGCTGAAATTCACATCCAACTCCACGTGCATTCTCCACTAGGGACTGTGTGTGTCCCACTAGTGGCTAATGCTTCTGCCTGACCCGATAACTGTCTGATGTGGGATAAAGATGCCACTCCATCTGATTAACAGCCAGCCACTAAACGACATCTTTGCATCATCACCAACTTTTTAGCCACCAAGTTCAGGACTTCATAAAGGCCAACCCATTGCAACAAGTTTTCATTCTAGATATTTTTGTTGATTAATTCCACCAAATGGGATTTGAACCCATGTTCTCAGACTTTAACTTGAGCCTCAGAATGCTAGTTCAGTGACATTTCCACTATGCCAGAGTCTTCCAAAATGTATCACGTGCTCTAGTTTCCACAGTGGAAAATATCAAGCAATCTGACAAATGCACACAGGCATGAATTAATAAAATATTCCTACATTTGAGTAATGCATACAAGAAGTAAGCCACAGCAAGTTATTCAGTTATTCAATACTGAAAGATAAAAACAAAAGCAGAAATTGCTAGAAAAGCTCAGCAGGTCAGCCAGCATCTGTGACCAGAAATCAGAGTTAATGTTTCAGGTCAAGTGATCCTCAAAACCAGGGAAACAAAATAATCAGCCCACATGGCATTAAAATAATTCATTTAAAATGCATTTCTTTGCTGGATTGATAAAGACAAATACATTGGATGAAACAGTCATTCAGAGATTTTGACAATGCAGCTTTGTATGTGAACAATGTGATTTTTGATTCATTCAAAAGTTCTGAACCTTAATGTAAATGAGGTTTTGCAATTTTGTCAATGTAAAATTCTGTCTGGATGTGGTTAAGACAAGGCAGGATCCCACATGACTTTCTTTAAATACATTGTGGAATAGGAATGATTGCAAACAGCAATGCCTGGCTGTTTTTGAATGTGGGCTGATGTAGCAGCAGGACATCCTATGTGCCAATGGTGTTGACAATATCCAATTTCTTTAGTGAAATATTGAACATCTTTGTTGGTCAATTGAGTAGTCAAGGTTCAGAAAAAGGCCACTGATTTATTACCTAGTTTAGTGTCTTTAGTCACCATAACTTGTGGAACTATAACCTTGTGTTGTGATTTTTGATTTTGTCCACCCCAGTCCAATACCGGCTCCTCCAAATCAATTTAGTTATCATGATAGACATTGAAAACTGGATGAGTGAGGTGTGCAGCGCAAGATAAAAGGCTATTTCAAGGAAATATGAGAGGTTGTTAAAAATAATGAAGAACAGGGTATTTGAGCTAGGTAAACAGAGCAAGACTAGGAGACACCAGTACGAGTCACAAAAGCAGTAAATTATATTAGGCATGAGGAAGTTCTTTTTGTGAAGAGTAGTTGATCTCTGGAACAGCTTATCAGTTCATGCTGACAGTGAGTTTGCTGCAGGCTTGCATAAACCAGCTGGATGATTTCCTGTGAGTAAAAAGCATCCTGAAGGTAATTAAGCTAACTTGGTTAATGATAGCAGTCTTGTGAAATTTAAGAAGAGAGTTAGCGTAGAATTAAAATAAATGATATATAATTGTGAAGAATAATGGAGATAACATCTCGTTAGCATTCTGACCATCTACGAACAGTGTATTTTTAAGCTTAAGTGAATAACTTCTATGAACTGAAAAATTTAAAAAAAGAACTTTTTATTAACATGGAATAAAGTTTTAAAAATCCCAAATGTAACAGTGGTTTGAACAAAATAAGAAAGTTCTGATCCGGAAACACATTATAGTTTTTAACCATCTTTTAAAACATGCCCAAAGATGGCAGGCAATGGTGGTGGCATTAATCTTCAATGGATAAACTTGAGCATTTAAAAAGTTTGCAAAATATTAGATGACTTTGGCATACACTCAAAATGGAATTTCTTTCAGTCTCACCGCGGGTGACCTTAGCATATAGCATGGAGCTCAGTACTTTCAAGAAGGTGGAAGTGAGATCTCAAGACAGTGAAAGCTTTGTTTCCCTATCACAGCTGAAACATTTGTAACCATCTTAAGTTAGAAGGGCCAAGTGAATGACCCAACCTGGCCTTCTCCTGAGGTGCCAACCATCACCAGCATCAGTCTTCAGCCAATTCAATTCACTCCACTTGATGTGAAGAAATGGCTGAAGTAACTGGATACTGCTAAGGCTAAGGATCCTAACAATAATCCATCAGAATTCCTGAAGACTTTTGATTTAGAATTGGCTTTGTTCTTAGCCAAGATGTTCCAGTATAGCTACAACACTGGCATCTAGTTGGAAATGTGGAAAATTATCTAGGTCTGTCCAGTTATCAAATGTGGGACAAATCCAACCTAACTTATTGCTGCACCACTGGTTTACTATTGATCGCCAGTGAAGTGATGGAGGGGTTCATCCATAGTGTTATCAAGCAATACTTGCTCAGTAATAACATGCTTATTGATCCTCAGTTTGGGTTTTATCCTCTCTATAGCCTTGGTCTATACATTAGTAAAAGAACTGAATTTTAGAAGTGAGGCAAGAGTGACTGCCTTTATTATCAAGGCAGCATTTGACCAAGGATGATGTCAAGGAGCCTGAGCAAAATTGAAGTGAATGGGAATCATGCACTCAGTGGAGTAATACCTAGTGCAAAGAAGCAGTATTTGGTTGTTAGAAGTCCAGTATCTCTTCTTCAAGATATCACTTTAAGAGTTCCTTGCAGCAGCTGCTTTATCAATGACTCTACTTTCACCATAACGTCAGATGAGGACTTGTTTGCTGTTGACTTTACAATGGTCAGCACCATTCACAACTCCTCAGATATTGAAGCAACCCATCTCCATATACAGTAAGACTTGGACAACATATAGATTTGGACTGATGCCATTATGTAAGACGTAATGACTAACTCCTACAAGAGAAAATCTAATCATATTCCCTTGATGTAACCATTGCTGAATCCCTGACCACCAATATCCTGCAGCTTACCACTGACCAAAAACTGAACTTGATCAGTGATTCAAACATTTTAGCTGCAAGTGCAGGCCAGAGGTTGAGAATTCTATGACAGGTAATTCACCAAAGTCTGGCCAGATACAAATCAGGAATGTAATGGAAGACTCTCTACTTGCCTGGATGAATGCTGCTCCTAAAATATTCAAGAAACACAGCGACATCTAGTACAAAACAGCCTGCTTGACTGACTTGCCACTAAATATGTCAGCTGCCAAATCTAAGCTTTTCATTTGCACAGCTCAATGTGTTAAGCCTTCAGTCAAATTTCAACCCTGCTTCAGCACTGCAATGCTTTTCATTACAAATTAAATTTCTCTGTCAGTGATGTGATATATAATCACTCCTCATCAGCCTTGACCTGACTGCAGCTTTTTGCAGTTAACTGCACTGTCCTCCTACAATACTTCACATCCAGTTGTAATTGGGTCAATTTCTGTCTAACCATTTTGCCATCTGAAAATCTCCTGAAATGACTTTTATTCCTTCTGCTTTACCATTAACTCTGGAGTCTGCCAGATGGTCTATCTATGGCCCTTCAATTCATCATCTACTTGCTGCCCCTCAATGACAAGATCCATCAACAAAACATCATTTTCCATGTAATCATAAGAGCACGACTGATCATCAAAGTCTGTCCCAATTTTCCACCCTCAGACTTTTAGTCCAAAAACATAACGTTCTCAACCTTGAATAACTGTCGATCCAGAACTCCAAAACTTCACCAATCTATGTGAAGGAATTTCTCCTTTCATTTCGAAATGACTGACCTTTTATCCTACAACCATTGCCATTGGTACCGACAATATCACCTGGCATTCTTCTAAACTCCAGACAGCAAAGACCCATTCTACCCAAACCTTTCTCGTAGAACAACTCTGTCATTGCAGGAAGATGCTTGTTTGACCTCAGCTAGTATATTGTATCCAGTTGCAGGTGCTACATTGTACAAAAGATGTATGAAATACAGAAGCAATTTATCAAAATTGTCCCAGGAATGGGCAACTTCTGTTATGATGATAGATTGATATTGTGAGCGGGCTGGACACAGTAGATAGGAAGAAGTTGTTGCTGCTCAGAAAAAAAACGAACATGAGGACACAGATGTAAAGTGATAAACAAACAAAGCAAAGGTGATGTAGCAAGCTTGAAAATGGGACATCAGAAATGGTAGTGTCAAGAAGTACAGTTAAGTAATTCACTTGACTAATGACTTAATCATGTGTTATGTACTATTAAACTTTTTTAGTGAACAATCCATGAGGATAAATTTAATATTAAATAAAGCAATGAATGGGTGCTTACTTCAGATTTGATATATCAATAAGATACAAAACTTGAAATAAAAAAGCTGATAAACAAAAAACATAACACAATGTAAAATAAAGGATCAAGCACTAGAGCACCTTATAAATAATCCCTAACTGTAATACAATTTTAGTTACACAAGAAAAAAATAATCAGAAGAGGCAGATAGGTTTGGCAACGCAGATAATGTATGAAGGCTTGCAGAGAGTATAATGATCCTGGACAACCACACCTACGGTGACTGTCGACATTTTGAGAAACTCTGCTCAGAGCTATTGAAGTGTTGGTGTCTGAAGTTCAGGTGCTGGAGGGCATTGGAAGGGAGAGATTTATGTGAATATTTTGGCCCAAGAGCCAGTCAGAGCCATCAGGTTTGGCAGTGGTGTAGGTCTAGTTTGTGATCAGAGACTGGTTTGACTACAAGTCAAACCAGTAAAGGAACAGAAGTGCAGTGCTGGAGGAGCTTTGTCATTTGGCGATATGTACATGCATAAGAATTTTACTGCCTTATATGGTGGCATTTTGTGGGTGGATGAGTATGCTAACCATGACACTGTGAAGAGGGTTAGAGACACCTCTCCACAGCTGTTGGAGAAAATTCCTGCAAGGAGCCTTTTTCAGGATTGTTATAGAATCTGTGCCAAATCTGCAGTCATTTTATGCAAGGTTCACCAGTTTTACTGTAAACCTGATGCACAAAAATAATAGTGACCTTCATGAATACCATATAGCAGGAATAATTCACAATGATTTCTGCAGCTGCAGCTTCTCAATTCAGTATTTATCAATACATCCAATCCCTTCACCACCAACTCTCAGTAGCAGCAGTGTGTACTAGCTAGAAGGTGCACTGCATCATTTCACGAAAGATCCTTAGATAGCTTCTTGGTATCCCACAATTACTTAGATCTAGAAGGACATGGGAACACCACTACCTGCAAGTGTCCCTCCAAACTATTCACTATTCTGACTTGGAAGTATATCACCATTCATTCACTGTAGCTGGGGCAAAATCCTGGATTTCCCTCCCTAGTGGGTTTGACTATAATACATGTACTACAGTAATTCAAGAAGGCAGCTTACTACTATCTCCTCAGAGGCAACTAGGGATGGGCAGTAAATTGTGGCCAGCCAACGATACCCACGTCCTACAAGTGAATAACCTCACATTTCCCATACTCGGCACCTCCTTGCATGTTCTCTTGGTCCATCTATATCCTTTTCTAGTGCCTGTTCCCCTCACACTATACTTTCCCACATGTTTTAAATGTTCAAAATGTTTGGCTGCATTGTATTCAGCCCTTCCTGTGAATAGTTGAGGTCACAATACTCAGGAGAAAGTGAGGACTGCACATGTTGGAGATCAGAGCTGAAAATGTGTTGTTGGAAAAGCGCAGCAGGTCAGGCAGCATCCAAGGAGCAGGAGAATCGACGTTTCGGGCATGAGCCCTTCTTCAGGAATATTTAGCCTTGCAAAAGCTCAACCAGAAAAGGATTCATTTATTCTTATTCTTTGTTTTCTATCCTTTATTAAATTGTTTATTCATCCTAATATATTACCTTCATTGCCATTAACCCTTGTTATGTAAGAACCTTGACATTCAAGATTCTTAAAATCTGTGAAGGAGCAATAGACAATAGGTGCAGGAGTAGGCCATTCAGCCCTTCGAGCCTGCACCGCCATTCAATATGATCGTGGCTGATCATTCCTAATTAGTATCCTCTTCCTGCCTTATCTCCATAACCCTTGATTCCACTATCTTTGAGAGCTCTATCCAACTCTTTCTTAAATGAATCCAGAGACTGGGCCTCCACTGTCCTCTGGGGCAGAGCATTCCACACAGCCGCCACTCTCTGGGTGAAGAAGTTTCTCCTCATCTCTGTCCTAAATGGTCTACCCCGTATTTTTAAATTGTATCCTCTGGTTCGACACTCACCCATCAGCAGAAACATGTTTCCTGCTGCCAGAGTGTCCAATCCTTTCATAATCTTATATGTCTCAATCAGATCCCCTCTCAGTCTTCTAAACTCAAGAGTATACAAGCCCAGTCGCTTCAGTCTTTCAGTGTAAGGTAATCCCGCCATTCCAGGAATTGACCTCGTGAACCTACGCTGCACTCCCTCAATAGCCAGAGTGTCTTTCCTCAAATTTGGAGACCAGAACTGCACACAGTACTCCAGGTGTGGTCTCACCAGGGCCCTGTACAGCTGCAGAAGCACCTCTTTGCTTCTATATTATGTTGTTATGAAGGCCAGCATGCTATTTGCCTTCTTCACTACCTGCTGTACCTGCATGCTTGCCTTCATTGGTGTACAAGAACACCCAGATCTCTCTGTACTGCCCCTTTACCTAAATTGATTCCATTGAGGTAGTAATCTGCCTTCCTGTTCTTGCCACCAAAGTGGATAACCATACATTTATCCACATTAAACTGCATCTGCCATGCATCTGCCCACTCACCTAACTTGTCCAGGTCACCCTGTAATCTCCTAACATCCTCATCACATTTCACCCTGCCACCCAGCTTTGTATCATCAGCAAATTTGCTAATGTTATTACTGATACCATCTTCTATATCATTAACATATATTGTAAAAAGCTGCGGTCCCAGCACGGATCCCTGCAGTACCCCACTGGTGACTGCCTGCCATTCCGAAACGGAGCCGTTTATCACTACCCTTTGTTTCCTATCAGCCAACCAATTTTCAATCCAATCTAGTACTTTGCTCTCAATACCATGCGCCCTACTTTTACTCATTAACCTCCTATGTGGGACTTTTTCAAAAGCTTTCTGCAAGTCCAGGTACACTACATCTACTGGATCTCCCTCATCCATCTTCAAAATTACAGTTAGATATTCGGTAAGCATTTGGAATCACAATAGCACTAACTGTTCAAACATGGGACAGATTTTTTCTCTTTCCTCCTGGTGTTGTGTGAACAATTATACAAGAGGGAAAGTACAAAGGACATGAAGAAATCAGAGCTTCAATGTTGAGAAAAACTTTTCTGATGCTTCACTCAAAACTTGAAGAGCAATTTCAGAATCTCAGCATTGAGCAGAGACAACCTTGTTTTGATGTACTTGCATTCCATTGAAGCTTCAATTCACTTTATGCATATGCCAATTCCAATTCCCCTCCAATCCTGAGAAGCTAGATGGCACCAATTCCCAATGTGTAAATCAGTGCAGATACCTTGTGGCTGCAGCTCACCAAATGCTTATCCTGACCATCATGCAACTGCTTCTTCAAAGCAACATTTTTTCATGCTCATGGCCATCTTCCTCCTTAGCAAGTCATCATCAGCAAACCACCAGTTTCACACATTATCATCATCAAACCAACTCACACACCATTTTAGCCCTCTGAAACCATCACAGTGGAGCACAGTGGGATACTTGTGACTTGCATGCTTCTGCCTAATTGCTTTGAGTGCGGAGATTACAAATGAATCTCAAGTCTACACAGGTTGCATCATCTGCTTTCTTAATGCCAGCTTACTTTACTCTTAGTTGGAGTTTGCCAGCCTCTGTCTACTTTGCATTGTTTTCTTAGTGCACAGAGTCCTTAATGCTAACTTACAGGTTGCACCTTTTGTGGCTTTCATTGTTTTTCTGAGAAAGGGAGAGGCAGACAGCTTGTAATGGTGAGGAGTGTTGAACAGTTCAGGGGGTGGACATGTCACTATATGCCACCATGCGACATCAACTTCACACCTACAACATTAGTTTGTATGGCAAATGCATTCTATCTGCTTCAAGCAAATGACTACATATGAAAGACAAGAGAGACGACTCACCATGCCTAGAATGACTTACCACTACCAGGCTATCCCAGATCAGATGCACATCCCTGGCATTGGTGCCATCTTAAAAATGCTGTTATGCATCTGGGCAAGTGTTGTTAGTCCACAGCTAGCCTGCATGGTTCCTGATATTTGTCCGGGCATGACAAACAAGGGAAAATTGGCAGGTACCTGAAGGCCCTGGTCAACAAGGGGTTGTAGGGGTATGATGACCTCGTCTTCTATGACCAGCAGTGGAGGCCAGATCATCAGACCATGCCAGTGTGATTTTAGGTTGCCACCTGTATCAATACAGTCCCAGCTGCCCGGCAGAATGCACAGCAATGTAGAAAAAAGGTCACTGACCTCTCCACTCCTCCAGTGTAGCTGCCTTGATCGTCCCTCCATAACTTCGCACTCACTCCATCTATGCTACTCTACTTATGTACGCACCTTCCATCAGAGGCCATGCGTAATTGCTTGCAACAACTATCCTCATTCGCTGTGACCCACTCCAAACCCAACACCACTAATTCTGCTGTTACAATGCTGTCTACTCACTCACTCTGGACCCTTCTCCAACAACACTAAAACTAACAGTTATCCCACCCGCTTTCATTTGTCTTAATACCTGCCTACCTCTCATTCCATGAGGAAAGCACCCCAGTTAGGGCAGGAAGAGTCAGGATGCTCATGTACTGCCTAGCATTCGGCTCCTCACCCCTTATGAGGAGAGAATCCTGATTCTGACTGCCTTGAGCGGTTAAACGGACCATGTCCAAACCCCTGAACCGTTATCAGAGGCAGTCCTGACCTACTGTGCCTAGTGGTCAAAGTTATTTCTCTTGACTGAGGATTGCTGACAACCATGACAAACATTCTGACTTTATGTCTGTGTTAAATAGCAAGGCAATACAACAACATTGTGAGCTTGGTATTTCTAGCTGAGAGAGAAAGTGCAAAAAGATAAGGTAACACAACGCAGAAATGCTGATAGCATCCAAGTAAGCTCAAAATGAGTGAGCACTCTGAAAGCAAACAAACAGCCTGAAAATGCAGCTTTGCCCCATCCAGGAACTGAGTGCGTATCCCTGAGAGCACAGCGTCCTTGCCACAAAATTACAATGACCGCTGCTGTTGCACCCCAAGGTGCAGCATTCAAGTTTAGAAGCATACTGCAAGTGGATCAGTGATGTGCCATTTGGGTTCTCAGAGGCTGGCATGACAGATGCCAATGTTGATGGATACGGGGTCCATGTGGCCGGTGCCTATGAAGCATGTCCTGAGGGCCAAAGGACCTGTACTGTCCTGTATTGTTCTATGTTGGTGCCTTGCGTCTACTATTGAGGTCCTTTGGAGCACATAGCTAGATGAAGTTGTCAGATATCTGTTCTAATTTTCATGTCAAGAATTCTCAGCATCCGCTTTTCTTGCAGTATCTAGTAGGATTGCTGGCTTCACATTGGTGAAGTGAGATTGACAGTTAATAAGGTCATTAACAAGCAATAATCCCTGTTAATGGGTAAGTCACTGCTGCCTAGCAAGAATCAACACCCATAAGTTAAAGAACGCACAAAGTTGTTCCTAGTGCAAGATGGGCATCACCGGACCTGTGTACCCTTCTGCTACATTTCTCATCATAGTCCACATCATGCAGACCTCTGTAAGATTAAACTTTATTTGTGCAATGGGTCTGCTGAGATTGATGAGAATAGCAAACTGCTAATTCATGGCAGCAGTTGTGGGCATAGTGTAACTTGGGAAAATCACAATAAAGGGGAGATGTTGAGAATAGAAATGCCTCACTGTGTGAGTGTGTCTCCTGGTTTACCATAATTAAGTGACCTAGAATTACTCACTGCAGGCACCCATCTTACAGCCAATTCAATAAAGATCAAGTGCAAGCTATAGTTTTGTCTTCTAGATTCTGGAATTGCTGATTGGGAGACCTCAATCAGTCCAGATTGGGAACAGCAACTCCAACACCGAGCCTCTCAGGGCTGTGTGCTCAGTGCACTGCTGTTCACCCTGCTGACACACAACTGTGCAGGAGTCACAACTCAAATCATATCATTAAGTTTGCTGATGACACAACTGTAACTGGGTCTCATTAGCAGGAACGAGTCAGCATGAGAGAGGAGATGTAGCAGCTAACAGACTGGTGCAGAGCCAACAACCCATCTCTGATCATGGACAAACAAAAGAGATGGTCATTAACTTTAGCAGGGCATGGAATGACCACTGTCCGCTGGACATCGATGGCTTCCCCATGGAGATCGTGAAGAGCACCAAATTTCTTGGCGTCTACATGGCGGAGAATGTCACCTGGTCCCTCCACACCAGCTCCATAGCCAAGAGAGCCCAGCAGCGTCTCTACTTCCTGAGCAGGCTGAGGAAAGCCCACCTCCCACCCCCATCCTCACCACATTCTACAGAGGGTTCATTGAGAGTACTCTGAGCTGCTGCATCACTGCATGGTTTGAGAATTGCACCATCTCGGATCGTAAGACACTGTAACGGATAGTGAGGACTGCGAGGATCACCACAGTTTCTCTTCCTCCATTATAGACATTTACACCACACGCTGCATCCGAAAGGCTAAGAGGATTGTGGAAGACTCAACACACCCCTCACTCAAACTCCTCTCCCTCCTGCCATCAGGCAGAAAATATTGGAGCATTTGGTCTCTCATGGCCAGATTGTGCAATAGTTTCTTCCCCCGAGCCACTGTATGATCAGACTCTATTCCATCTGAAACTGTTTACACAACTTTGAATTGCTGCTAGAACAATATTTTATTAATTATCATTCTTCTATTACACTGTAATTTGTACATCACTCTGCCTGTTGTCTTGACGTGTCAGGAATTACTGTGCTGTCTTGCGTTTTTGCACTTCTTATGCACTTTATGCAGCCCTACATATGATCGTGTAGTTTTGTGCTGTCCAAGTAACACCTTGGTCCTGTCTCATTTTTACAGTATCAGTTGTATGTGGTAGGAATGACAAATAAAGCTACTCTTGATAAAGGCAATCATTCAAACTTTGGCAACCCCTGAACTGAGCTACTGACTCTATAGCCTCTTCCTCATCAGGACCAGTTAAGACAGCTTTGTAAAATAGGCCCACCATACTACTGCCTCAATTCATTCACTGCAGGAATGATCTATAAAAACATGAGAAATAGGAGCAGGAGTAGACCATCTGGCTCTTTAAGCCCACTCTGACATTCAATGGCTGATCTTTTCATGGCCTCATCTCCATTTAACCATCTTCTCACCATAATCCTTAATTCCTTTACTGTTCAGAAAATTAACTATCTTTGCTTTAAATACATTCAATGAAGAAACCTCAACCACTTTACTAGACGTGGAATTCCACAAATTCACAAGCCTCCGGGTAAACAAGTATCTTCTCAATTCTGTCCTAAATCTGCTTCCTCTATCTTTGAGGTTATGCCTTCTTGTCCTAGTTTCATCCGCCAGTGGAAAAATCCTCTCTACTTCTATCTTATCTATTCCCTTCATAATTTTATGTGTTACTGTAAGATCCCCCCTCATTCTTCTAAACTCCAGTGATTATAGTCATAGCCTATTCAGTCTCTCCTCATAACCCAAACCCCTCAACTCCGGAATCAACCTAGTGAACCTCCTCCACACCCCCTCAAGTGCCAGTACATTCTTTCTCAAGTAAGGAGTCCAAAACTGCATGCAGTACACCAGGTATGGCCTCACCAGCAGCCTATACAGCTGCAACATAACCTCCCTGCTTTTAACCTCAATCCTTTTAGCAACGAAGGACAAAATTCCATTTGCCTTCTTAATTACCCATTGCACCCGTAGACCGATCTTCTGTGATTCATGCACAAGGTCATCCAGATCCCTCTGCACTGCAACATGCTGCAACTTTTTACCATTCAAATAATAGTCATTTTTACTGTTACACCTACCAAAATGAATGACTTCACATTTATTAACATTATACTCCATCTGCCAGACCTTCGCCCACTCACTTAAACTATCTATGTCCCTCTGCAAAGTTTCACAGTCGTCTCAAGCTTTACTCTTCCACTCATCTTAATCACGATGGAGAGGTGCTGGACTGGGGTAGGGTGATGAAGGAGCAGAGCTCTGAAAGCTCATATTTCCAAATAAACCTGTTGGACTATAACTTGATGTTGTATGATTTTTAACACATCTTAATGTCATCTGCAAACTTTGACACCCTAGACATGGTCCCCAAATCCAAATCATCAATGTAAAATGTGAATAATCCATGCATTTTTTTAAAACTCTCATCTCAATCGTTCCACTGTTGTCCTGGCTGCCTTTCCATTTTACACTCTTCATAACCTTTTCCAGCAACGCTATGAAAACCTCTGCTGTTCACTTCCCAGCATGACAATGCCTGAATTTTAAATTTTTCATTTATTTTCAATCCTTCCATAGCCACACTTTCTCTTTGTCTGTAATTACCTTCAGTTTCACAACTTTGTCTTCCTCTAAATGTGGCCTCTTACAAATTCTCAAATTTTATCATTCCACTGACAGGAGCTTTGCTTTTACTTGCCTAGACCCCTAAGCTGGAAGATTCCTTCCCAAGAACTCTTAACTATCTTCTCCTTTATGTGATTCCTTAAACTAAGCTTCTGACCTCTCCTAATATACTTTATAACAAAATATAATTTTGTTTGGTAACCTATGATGTGCCTTTGGGTGTTTTATTACAGTGAAGGCACTTTATGATTGCACATTGTTGTTTGGGTGGAGCGGAATGGTCTTGTGCTTTTCATTTTTAAATACTTTCACAGACTCTGAGGAAGTTTGTAATTCATGAAAATGTGCAATGTGAAAAGTTGCAGCCTCTCTTCAGCTCTTTGAGGGGGCTGCTTCTCAACTTCTGACTATTTTCAAAAAAGGCCAAATTCTGTTGTCTTTGTAATTTATTCCCTGCACTGGAACCATTAAATGGAAGCTATACAGGTAGAAATGATCATAATTCTGTGGTTGCTCCATCTTTTTATGTATCAGTTATCAATGAAAAAGACACTTAGGTTTGAATTAACCAATGAAGCTCTTTCCAAACCTTTTCCCATTGTGACTTCATTTTATGGCTTGAAAATTGCCATGACCTGTATATGTTAGGGAATGCGAAAACTTGTAAGAGCAGGAGCAGGGAGACTGGAGTCCTTTGAAATTTGGGGGTGGGGGGGGGTTGCAGTGTTAACTGTTCAGACTGCCAGGTTTTTCAGTTTAAAAATCTATCATTTCATTGGTTTGTTTTTTCAGGACAGAAATCTGCTTTCAAAGTTTGACCAATTAGGTCATGCCAGCTATAGTAAACAAAGATGCAAGGGGCCTCAGATTTTAAACACAGCCAAAACCACACCAGAGATCAGGCCCTTCACTTTGAAAAGCCCTACCCAATGATTTCTGATAGGTGCAACTAAGATAATGCTATTGGAGAAATCCAAATCTGTAGCCTGGAATGTCATTAGCAAGCCAATCTTTTGCAAACCACATTTAGAAATATGTCTGCACCTATAATCTCAAATGATGGGCTGGATTTTCATGGTAGAAGATGGACGGGTGCAGTCAAGAAAATTACCACCTCAGTGCCCTATCTAAGGAAAATGGACCTCACAAAATACAGTTATCATTCTAGGTGGGATGGAGTCAGGCTTGCCATCCTTAACAACTTTGGAGTTGGCCTCAGTGTGTTGAGGCAGGGGCTAGTTAAAAGGCTTACCTCTGTTTGCTTTGACATTATACCAGTCGTTTCATTTAATATTAGACTCTCCAGACCTCACCCATCACATCCCCGCCCCACTACTTCCATGCTCCATCCATGCCATTACATGACCCCCAGCCAACCTTCCACCATGGTTCCTGTACTGTCCATGCCATCTCATAACATTTACATGCCCATTCACTCAATTTACACATGACTCAGAAACAGAACTCTATGTAACAATTCCATGTGTGGAAATGCTTATAAAAATCAAAACTTCCTTTAAAGCGCCTGTTATTAAAACGCTACACAAGTGGCAGCCAACCAGACCTTTAAAGCATCACAAGTGGAAACTACAATCCAAACCAATACTTTGTTTAGTATGAAGATAAAAATTGAGCAATTTGCCAAATAGATTTAAGGCGGCACGGTGGCACAGTGGTTAGCACTGCTGCCTCACAGCACCAGGGACCTGGGTTCAATTCCCACCTCAGGCGACTGACTGTGTGGAGTTTGCACGTTCTCCCCGTGTCTGTGTGGGTTTCCTCCGGGTGCTCCGGTTTCCTCCCACAGTCCAAAGATGTGCGGGTCAGGTGAATTGGCCATGCTAAATTGCCCGTAGTGTTAGGTAAGGGGTATATGTATGGGTGGGTTGCGCTTCGGCGGGTCAGTGTGGACTTGTTGGGCCGAAGGGCCTGTTTCCACATTGTGAGTAATCTAATCTAATGTAATCTAATCTAAAAAAGCTGCCAAACAAATAGTGCTTTACTTTGTATGTATGGGTTCCAATAGACTAATGGAATTCTGGGCTTTCAGCAAAGCTTTATTACATGTTTTAAATTCGATATGCCAGTCAGCCCATTATCTAATAACTTTGTTCCCTATACCTTTTAGTCCAAATAGTTAAACCAACTTCAAAACTCAAAATTGAATCATCTAGTTATATTCCATTTCCTACATCATAATGGGACCTACAGTTGAAAAGTCACTTGACTGTGAAGTGTTTGGAGAAGTGCTAGGTTTGATAGCCACTATTTAAAAACATAATTTTTGTTTACTATTTCTGCGTAACCATATCTTCTTTAGTAAGTATTGTTCTTTTAGATACTGATGTAATATTTATTGGAATATTTTAATAAGTTCTTCAAAAATTAATCAACCGTACCAAGATTTCTTTCTTTGTTATAAATCGATACAGTGCTTCTGTTGATCAAATAAAGTATAGCAGAGGTCCTTAAATCCTCTCCTTTGTGACTGTGCTGGGAAAACTCATGACCTAAAATGCTTCTGTCAGGATGACTGTTGTGAGACTGTAAGAAGCTTTTCTCCATCATAAGCATCCAAATCAAATTATAGGACCGGCAGTAGTCACTTAGCCTGACAGGAAAAGACAGCACTGAATTCAGGAAAAGCACTTGTTAACAATTCCTTTCTCCAACTGAACACCAGAAATCAAGATTAAATTATTTCAGTGTTTAAACCCACATTGCTACCACCATAAGGTACAACAGTATATAAAAAAAATCACACAAGCACAGTTTAACAATTTGTCAATAGCCATTAACCCCTAAAAATACAATTTGAAATGAATAAATGATTAACAAAGAAATCATATTTTATGTATTCTCCTGGTATATGGCTGAAAATCTTTTTTTTTATTTTCCTCAGTAACCATAGCCTGGGTGTAAATTGTCAGACAGTATATGATTCCTTTTCGAACCCACTTTGATTATCTGAAATAGCTTTCATATTGGCTTCGGCAAAGTTTTATTTCTCTTGGCATGTCCTCAATGTAACAGAGACTTCCTTTTTTTTCTTTAGTGGAAGTAACATTTCACTCCTGGTAGGCTTGAGCCTGACAGTTGATTTATACATGATTTAATTTCCTCTAGAAAATTGGAACCAGGACTCTCAGGAATGGAATCAATATTTTTCATTTGCTTAAGAACTCTTTTAGGGCCAATATACCCAGCAGCAGTAGATGTCAACTTGATTAGGCTTTACTGAAATGAAGTAGCACAGGAGAAAAATTATTTTACATGATGGAAGATGACAAAATATAGCAGTAGCACACACTCTCCATAAATAATAAGGCACTCGATACTAATGTATTATAGTCTGCATTAAGCTTTCCGGTAATTTTATTTGACCCTTCAGTACTCTACACTTCTTCCCTAAACGGTAACCAAGATATCAGTCTCTTGGACTGAAGAGAGATACTCCAAGAGATGTATCACATCTAGAGCCAACACCTTCACAAAAGGGTTGTAATAAATATTGACTGCGTGTTTACTTTGCACGATTCAGCAGGATGAAAAATACTAGGTTGGAAGTCTCCCAATTCCACATTGTCAGATTTTAAAATAATATATATTTTTGTTTAAAAATAAGCTGAAGATACCCAAGCAATCTTTCTTCACAGTAAGCACCTCCAGACTACTCCACAATTGTCAGCCATGTCAGCCTATCTCCATTCTGTCCTGTATGTGGTGGATTGTGAGTTCCAAAACCTTCTTGAAGCCCGACTAGTTGAAGTGTTCCAAGCAGGTTGATGGATTTTTGTTTGGTAAAACTATGACAAGGTTCTAAAGTAATGGAGGTAGAGAGTGCTAATATACAGATCAGCCATGAGTTCATTCAGTGGCAGTCGGGACTTGAGGGTTTTAATGTTTTCTTTCTTGTCTTGATTATTTTTAACTTCTATAACTAAGGGATACTAAGGCCAATTGTAATAATTTTACTGCGAGTCAAGCTGAAATTGAGCGACGTATATATTGCAGTTCAAACCTGAGATCTTCCTTCATGGCATAACTCAGTTCTTCATGAACTATTGCAGTTATCCACTTTATCCTTGCAAAGTCTTTTTTTTTGTTTTATTTCCTTTTTCATTCTTGAGATCTGAACATTTATGGTAATGTTTTAGGTGCATGATAATTTGTTTCAATGTTGGCAATGGTATTAGTGAACATTTTCTAGATGAAGTTCCATGTAAGTATGACAAAAGTATTAAGTAATGGATGTTTTATCATTGCTATATTTCATTTACATCAGTGCTTTTGCCATGGATGTAATTTATGTATTCTCTTCTGCATACAATCATAATGCTTTGCGTGAAACAGGTGTGAGTTTTCTCACCCTTAATGTGTATATCACAATTAAATCATTCCAGCAGCAAGCTCTTGTAAGTTATAAAATAGGAATTTATTTTCATAAATTTCATTTGATTTAATTGTGATGTCTCACACAATTGTTTTCACTTCCATAGTCAGCCAGAGCCAGAAAAATATAGCACAGTTTGAATTATTATGCTTAACTGAGCCTCTATACTATGGGCAGGCCTGGTTTCTTGAATTCAGTTGATGCTTTCAAATTGAAGTGAGGACCTCGTGAAGTGAAGGATTCACAGCACTTATGTGGGTTCTTGAGATTAGCTTGAGGTATACTTCAAGTTAGAATAGGTTGGGGGTGTCCTTCGCTCTTGGAATCTTCAACTGCCAAGGTATTGATGTTAACTACCTTGATTGGTTGGTGACTTGTAGCTAATTCATAGTCTTAATTTCTGACCGATGAACTTGTATAAACATACAAGCATACAAAATAGGAGCAGAAGTAATCCATTCAGATCCTGGAGCCTGCAGTGCTAGGCAATAAGATCATGCTGATCTGTTTGTGTTTTTAAAAGTTCAAGGTCCTTTTACAAAAAAAGGTAATTTTGAAGTTGATTCAAATGTCCTGTGTTGTTTAACATCTTTGACATTCACCGAGTCTAGTTTGGATGGGAAAACCATTATATTACCACAGAAGCTTGATCATGTCCATTCATTTAGATTGAACTTTGATCTCTTTTGTGAGTCAACCCTGGAAAGAGACAATCTAGGGATTCTGTTGTCCCTTTGTTCTGACCCATCCATAAACAAGGAGATGTGTGAATTTCCAAATAGCTATGAATGTCCATTTTTTATTTGGTATTCACTTGAAACTAGGTGCTATCTATCACTCAAATTCTATAGCTACATGACTTGCAGCGACCATTTTAATGGCCTATCTTTGTCCACTTCTTAAAAGTATTGACTGGCATTATACAATTTGCCGAAGTATGAGAGTTCTGTTCAATGATGGTTAGAAAACACTTATTGAAAATTAAGTTGCTTTTTAATTTGTCTTAAGTGGTTAAATGAATGGGTCTTGGTAAACTTGAATTGTGATTTTCAAAAAGTAAGCACAATCTGTGTTGGTGTGACTGGTGGCACACATACTCAAAGGTCACTGAGAAACTGTCTTAAGCATAAACCGATAAACCGGCAGTCTAGTTCATTCAGTTTATGCAAAAGCAAACAAAGGTAGAACAAGTTTATGTACATGTGTAGCCTCAATGAAATAAGATAAGATTAAGATTTTTTTTAAATTACTGTATACAAAAAGGGCCAAGTACCTCCATTGTGGAAGAGGGAATCCTGTAAAATTAAAGCTGTAAAATGCAATGGAATATCACATTATTTCAGCAATATGCTATGAAACGGAATGATTGGATGCAGCATTCTGCCCAATTTCTCGCATGGGTTCTTGATCATCACTGGACCATGAAAGGCAAACTAGTAAGTAAAGTCTGGGCTTTTCTCCAAAGGGACAGATTGAAAATCAAAAGCACAAGTCAAACCAGACATGTTGTAACCTCTTATCAATTGCAGCATTAGCAGAGATACCTTATTGTGGTTGCTTTCTCAACAGTGCTCTGCTGGATAAACTAGAGGGTGAAGAAAGTGAACTTTATTAAACTTAGAAAATAAAAATCTTGTACTTGGATAGCACGTGATCATGTATCTCAGAAAATCATTTCAAATGCAGTGATGCAGCAACTATTTTAACGTCGGAATACATTGCACCAATTTGTACGTAAGAATGTTACATATAGAGCCTTGTGATGAAATCTTGTTCCCCAGGACACCAAGTGAATTTGTCTTAGATTATCTGTCATCTAACAGGTATCTTCTCCAACTGTGCAGTAGTTCCCCAATACTGACTGAAGTGTTGGCATGTCTGAAGTACCTAAAAACTGGAGAAGAGCTCAATGTCCTACCCTATGAAATGCAAGCAAAATGCACCATCCTGTACTGAGCCATACGGATTAGCAAATTGCAGATGGGTTTGCCTGGCCACCATATTAGCAAACCTAGCAAATTAATTTTTGTACTGCAGCTATTGTACCCACCACACAAATTGGCAGCTAGCAGCACTAACATGAGAATTAAGACAATATGAAAGAATATTGTAGCACTCAGTAGCACTAACAGGAAAAAGTAAGACAGGAGACTGGACTTTTGTCTTCTGATGAGAGGTGAATGGCTTCAAGAAATTAGATCTGAGGAATTTTGACTGAAAATTTAAATTTGCAGTGCGTCTCAGACCTTTTATAAAGTTAAAAATCACACAACACCAGGTTATAGTCCAACAGGTTGATTTGGAAGCACTAGCTTTCGGAGCACTGCTCCTTCATCAGGTGATTGTGCATCTGATCACCTGATGACAATCACCTGATGAAGGAGCAGCGCTCTGAAAGCGAGTGCTTCCAAATCAACCTGTTGGACTATAACCTGGTATTGTGTGATTTTTAACTTTGTAGACCCCAGTCTCACACCGGCGTCTACAAATCATCTCACAGCTTGTGCTATTTTTATCTCTGCTAAAGTTGAGGTTACATTGTGAAGACCATAAAAATTTTGATTTCCTTCTGTGCACTATTTATGTGCAAGCATGTTTTTTGGAAGAGCTAAAAAAAAGTAATGTTGGCGAGTTTGTGACCACTAGAGAAAGAATACTGAGGAGTCTGGAGCATTCCAACACAAACTGTGTTAAAACCAAGTAAGGAGGGGTGAATTGGCTCTCCCCTTTTTAATTCTCCTCAGTTGGCTGCAGAAAAAGTGTTTTTTTTTAAAATCATGCAACCATACCTCTTTGCAATTAAAATGCCATTATCTGGTTCATCAGAAACAATAGGAAGCCTATTACACATTTTCTCGAATGACTGGAAAAGCAATTCAATTACTGTGCTTGTTAACCCCAAGAAAAATAATAAAAACGTAACATCAGAAGCATGTACACACAAACACATGTAAAGTTAAAAAAAGGGATAGCACCCAGAAACAAAAAATAAGGTAAAATAATATACATTTTTAAAAATCCTGATTGTATTCTTTAAGTGTTAGATTTTAATTTGAGATTACAGCCAGTTAAATATATCCTGAGTCAATGGCAACAATCATTATTACAGATATCTGTGTATTCTTGGTTTTCTGATGTTTGTATAACTTGCAGTGGTGTCACTGGCTTTTGTTCTTTCTCAGAGACCTGAGAGCATGAGACAAATCTTCTCCAGTTCTGGGTACAAATCCTCCACCCCCAGCTCTGGCAAAACAGTTGTCTGAAATTTAGCTCATTTGTGTATTCCCAAGCCTGGGTTAATTATCTCCAAGCTAGATGGTTATAAGCAATTTTTCTTTTTCTATATATGTGAACATCTCATAAACATGTAAATCAAACAGGAGATTCCAGTTTGTTCATGTCTAACTGGTTTCAGTCTCCTTTGATAAAAATTCAGTCCTGATGTAGGGCTTATGCCTAAAACATTGACTGTCCTGCTCTTCGGATGCTGCCTAACTTGCTGTGCTTTTTCAGCACCACACTTTTTAACTCTAAATCCAGTTCAGACCAGTTCTTGTTTGTTGATAGAGAGCCTCCAAATTCCACTATTTTTAAAGAAAATAATTTATTTTTTAACTCTAAAAGTGAACATTAAACAACATCTGTTCACAACTCTAAGCCCCTCCCCTTTCTCTTAACTGCTTACTATCTGCCTCCAACTCTATAAGAATAAGCTGTTCCAATAAGACACTTACTAAAATTACATCAACTTAATTTCAAAACCACACGGCAGCTATCGTTTTCTGTGTCTTCTTTCATCTTCTTTCTTTTTACTGCGAGTATGTTTCTTATGAAAAGGTACTTGATAGAGCGTGTTTTCTAATTTCTTTGAGATCAAGATGTTAGATGGGCAATTAGCTCTCCGTGTTTCTGTCTCTATGGCAGTTACTCTCTGACCAATTTTGAAAATGTTCTCATTTTATGTCCCCCAACGTCGGATCATCTCATTAATTCAATGTTGTCAAAACACTACATTCAAACGCGATTGGGTTTTAGTATCCTGGGGCATAATTTAAACTGGTTAAATTTGAATTGAAGAAGGACTTTTGCCCGAAACGTCGATTCTCCTGCTCTTTTGATGCTGTCTGACCTGCTGCGCTTTTCCAGCAACACATTTTTCAAATTTGAATTGTTGTCAAAACAGTAACCAAAACTCAGGTATCCATTTCTCAGCCAAATGTTACATATTTTCAATTTTCCAGTACACTCTGGGACTGACATCTAGTCATATACACAAGTAATCTCTCAATTGAGAACAGCAATCACTTTCTGTTAAAGGTACAGTACACACCTTCAACTTCATAACAAAAGATAAGATTAGTAGACCATATTTTGACAGCTGTTAAATGTATTGACTCCTTTAAATGTTACTCTTAGACTATTTTGGACTGTAGATGTGCTTTAATGCACTGATTGATTACATGTCTCTGCTCTGCAAAGAGAAGTTGATCATTCTATTACTGTTGATATACATAAGCATACTATTCCGAACAAAAAAGTGCCATAATACATTCAGGATAGTAGGAAAATGTTCTGGGAAACTTTATTGCCATGTCTTAGATTGAAATTTAATGGAACAGCCATCTTTAATATTGCAAAAAAATGTTCCTTTCATGGAATGTTAACAAATGAAAATGTAAGCACCAGTATGCTGCATTAATTGATAAACAAACTGCTTTAAAATGGAAACGAAACACCATTTTTAGCTTCATAAAAGTGTATTTCAGTTTCACTGGACTCCTGTTTATAAGATGCTGACATTTTCCTGAAATTTGATTGATTTCGGGAACCATGATGAAAGCTACCAGTTTCAAAAGATATAGAACCACTATGTTCACATTTTATTGACCATATTGATGTCATTAAAGGATTATCTCTCTTTGATGTTTTATGGATGGAAGGTTTACTTAGTAGGAAGTGTCTTTGCATGTGACAGCTCAGTTAGATTCTTAAACATTTTTGCATCCAATTCAAACATACCCTGAGGGACAGGGTGAGAGGATTTGGAGGATACTTGGGACATGGGAGCTTTCAAAGGGGGAATAGGAGGACATATGGAATTTGAAATGGGAATATGCGGGGGCATGGGAGGTGCAGAGTTTTAGAGGAGGCATGGCAATTTGAGAGAGCTAAGAGAGAACATGAGAAATATCAGTCTCCATAGCATGTTTGGGAGGCATGGAGGAGGGATGGGTGCTATGAGGGGGCACAGAAGAAGCAAGGAAATGTGAGGGGAGGTGAAGGGTATGTGGTGATGGGAAGGGAGGTGCCAAGAGGGCAGCGGTAATGGAAGTTTGGGATGAGGTTTAAAGGACTTAAGAACTTTTTTTTAATTTGGAGAATTAGGCTGTTAACCCAGCAAACCTATGCAGACCTTCTAACAACTCAATTCACCACCATTACTACATTGACTTTGCTTCAGGTCTTGGGAACCCTGGCTATCCAATTTCCAGGAAAAACAACTATGGTGTGTATGGGAAGATGACTCAGGTTTCCAAAATTGGAAATCTGCCTGATTTCCAAATTCAACAGGAAATCTAGTTCACTCATTGAATTTGCATTTTAGTTACCACAGCTAGAGAATGCTTTTGGTAACTGGATAAGAACAAGGTGCAACTTAACTTTAATCTGTGCAAAATTCACATACACTGTGGTGACATTGTGGGTGGCACAGTGGTTAGCACTGCTGCCTCACAGCGCCAGAGACCCGGGTTCAATTCCAGCCTCAGGCGACTGATTGTGTTGCGTTTGCACGTTCTCCCTGTGTCTGCGTGGGTTTCCTCTGGTTTCCTCCCACAGTCCAAAGATGTGCGGGTCAGGTGAATTGGTCATGCTAAATTGCTTGTAGTGTTAGGTAAGAGGTAAAAGTAGGGGTATGGGTGGGTTGCGCTTCGGCGGGTCGGTGTGGACTTGTTGGGCTGAAGGGCCTGTTTCCACACTGTAAGTAATCTAATATAATCTAATCTGTAGGTAATCTACTCTCAAGCCGCAAAAATTGAGCCAAGCATAGAATTCACAAGCCCTGGTACTGCTCTGAACCTGAGGACAGCAGGTTTACCCCAACCCAAGGACAACAGCCTCATCCCCAAACAAGCTCCTTTGAGACCTAGGCCCTGGTTATTGGGCCTTGATGTCTTCCATGTCCCGGGCTCTGGGGTTATGTTGTGATTAACCTCTTTGCTAGGAGTGTATTGGCAACCAAACGTCAGCATGAGTTAAGTGGATGAGGTTAGAAAGAAAATTTAAGAGAGGAGAAAGAATTTCCTTAAAATAAGTTGCTATTTGTATTTAATGATTTGGAGAGCAAAAAGGCTGAGAAATGCTATTGCAAATGTATTAGTTGTCGCAGTCCAGCTGACCATAGAGTTATCCCGTCATTAGACAGCAACGGCTGCTAGTGAATTTAACCTGAGGGTTACCGTATCTCAGGCAAGGGATGAGATTGAGAAGGTGAACTCAGCCAGTGTTGGAATTAAACCCATATTGTTGACATCACTCTTTAGTGCAAACTAGCCATCTTGCCAACTCAGTTAACCGTCTCCGTCATTGCCAGTATAAAATATTGGGAATCCACTAGACTAAATAATAAATAACCTGTCCTTTGAGAAAGAAGAAGTGATTTTTCATGCCAAAATTTACTTTGCATGCTGTTATAATCAAGAGATGAAAATCAATTTTGAATAATTTTTTCACACAGCATGTGAAATACTGGACAAGTTGATAAAATGTTTAATATTTCTGATATTGTCTGTAGAGCTGTAATTGCACAGTAACTTTCAGGAAAAGCCCTGAGGGAAGTTTCTCCTTCTACAATGCAACAAAACCACAAGTCAATACTATATAAATAATCCACCATGTTAAAAACTATTCAACATAATGCATTAATTCATCAAAGTGGTGATGTAGTTGTGAATGGCTATACTGTGAACCAAGTATTTCCTGATCTGGGATTCAATAATTAATGAATCAGATACATAACACAAAATATGTTGTTAATTTCTTGAACTTCCTTCTTCCTGGCCTGAGAAGTTGCATCCTGCATAAACAATTTCTCCAGCCATATTGCATTTATTTGAACTATCAATCATGTTTTTACTAAATTCCCTGTTCCTTAGTGCACTGAATTGAAAATCCTTGTTCTTGTTTAGAAAGCCATCTATTAGCTTCTCCTTCATAATTTTGTAAATATCTCTTGTTCCTTCAAGATCTTATCCGTAGTCATCAGAGAGTCATAAAGGCCTCAGCAGAGGAAAAAGACCTTTGGCCCACAGACTCTGCACTGGCAAAAACTGTCTAACTATTCTAATCAGGATAACAACAGGGAGGAGAGGGGCTGGTGTAAGCGGCCAATACAGCTGATGGGGAAGCCAGCTTGATGAAAGTTTTCCAAATCAGGTACTGCAGTTAATTTTGCCACAAATGCAAAACAGAAGCTGGAGCAGGGACAAAATCCCTTTTGCATTTTGTCGATGGAATGATGGCTGTACTGAAAAATATGGTGACAAGAAAACTTACGATAATGGGATAACTGCATTATTGTTGTTTAGTTATGTCAAGTGGCTTGTATCAACATGGGAAAGAGAATGAAGGAATTCATCGCTTCCCAGCAGCAAATATCTGAAAAGAGCTGAAGAGAGCTTCAAGACTAAAATATCGAGTATGCAAGAAATATGGTGCCCCGATAGGCTATACTACTGCAAAATGTCTGAGGAGTTTTCATTTTCCTTGTGTGGAGAAACAGTGTATTTTCCAGTCTACCGGACAGTTTGCGTTTTACTGTTGGGACCACAAAATACCGATTGTATGGTCAGGTAATTCTTAAACATGTGTATCTGTTTAGAATCTCGTGGCATAATTCCATCAGATGATATTTCGAAGATCCCTTTCTGTAAAAACACGTTTCACAGGCAACGTTTACAGTATCAGATACTGAATGCTGGAGTGTTCTTCAGGTGCAATAATAAAGATGAATTCCAGAAAGTGATGCTATGAATGGGGATCCATGTTCCAGAAAAGGATGCATCCTGAGAACTTGAAGAGAATGCATTTTAGGAATTATTACATCATTAACAGCACTGTGATGAAATAAAATGTTTCAGTAGATATGGAAGATTATGTGCCGAATCTGACAGTAAATGGACATTGTATTCTGTAAGTACTGTGACTCCAGCTGGATTAATTTGGCCTGTTCATTTTTGGCAATCTGCACAGAAAATTAGGACTGCCCAGATTGTAGAGATATTGTGTACAAATCAGTTTAGTTAAAAAAAACAGAAAGTCACCAAAAAGGAAATTTGCACATAATCAGAGATCATGGCAGTCTCCTTCTAAATGTCTTAAATTAACGAGTGAAACTAGGAAAGTGTGCCAAACCTGACTGGGTGTTCTTGCCAACAGCAGAGAGAGAGTGAGCCCAGTGTGGAGGTGAACACACCCTGAGGTAACACCGCTGGGATTAGCTCACTGACAAAAGATGGCACCTGAGGATCAGCACCTTCATCATTGTTAGGGTCCCGCATTGGCAGTGGCAAGAAGGTACTATGGCAACATCAACTGCAATGATAGCCTCTGACATTGGTGTGCCTGGCAAAGGCGATAGCAAAGGCCAATCAGCCCAGCGGTGAAAGAAAGTGCCAAGGATCAGCAACTTTGAAGTTAGTTGGGTCTGGTGAGGTAGTGGTGGTTCTAGGCCAACTCAGAACCCCTATGCAGGTAGACCTCTTTAAGCTATATCTTTTCATTTTCTGTTATTCTTAAACTATCAAAATGGCACCAGATTATGGTGACAATTAAAAGCTTTTCCCTGTACTTAATTGTATTTCACTGTAAAATACACATGATAATAAATCATTCATTCATATCATTTTCCTGCACTTGGCCCAAATCCTTGTATGCTTTGGCATCACTAAGTGCACATCTAAGTATTTCTTAATTGTTATAAGAGTTTCTGCTTCTACCACCCCTGCATGAAGTGAGTTCTAAATTCTTGAAACCTTCCAAATGAAAATAAAATTCTCATCACCTCCCATAATTTTAACTCTACGCCCCCATCACTGATTTCCCCTCCGGCCAGCTTTATCTAGTCCTTTATAATTTTATACATCTCATCATGTAACTCCTCAGTCTCTTCTGCTCCAGAGAAAACAATCCCCGTCTGCCCAATCTCTACTAATAACTGAAACTCTCCAACCCAGGCAAATCTCCTCTGCACCCTCTCCACTGCAATAACATCCCTCCTTTCATGTGGATTCCAGAACTGTACAATAATACTCTAGCTGTGGCCGAACCAACTTTTTATAAAGTTCCAGCATAATCTCCCTTCCCTTAAACTCTGTGCTTCAGCTAATAAAGGCCCGCATCCTTTATGCCTTCTTAACTATCTTATTTTGCTATCCTGCTACCTTAAGGGACCAGTACACATGACCATCACCCTCTGTTTCTTGCCACTCAGCTAATTTGGGATCCAATTCGCCAAATTACCTTGGATGCATGGGCTTTTACCATCGATATCAGTCTCCCATTTGAGGCCTTATCAAAAGCCTCGTTGATATCCAAGTAGATTACATCAAAAGCATTATCTTCATTAACACACCTGGTCACCTGTTCAAAAAATTCACTGTTCAAACCGTGCTGACTGTTCTTGATTAATCTCAACCGCTCTAAGTACAAAGTAATGCTGTTAAAATTGCTTCCAAAAGTTTCCCCATGCTGAATTTAAACTGCCCTGCTTCTAGTTTCTTGGTTTACCCCTTCCTTCTTGGATAACAGGACCGCATTGGATGTCCTTTAGTCCTCTGTACCTCTCCCACAGCCAAAGAAATTGGAATATTATTTTCCCTCCCCTGTCTCACTAAACAGCCTGGGATATATTTCATCCAATTCTGTTGATCTATCTACTTCTAAGCTTGCCAACCCAGCAGAACCTCCTCTCTGTCTGTGATAACTTTTTAAAATATATCATAGTCATTCTCCCTGATTTCTATACCCACATCGTTCCTCTCACCAGTGAATACTGACACAAAATATTCATTTAGAGCCCTACCTACATTTTCTGGCTTTGTTACCTAAAATTAAGACCAGGACTATCCCCCTGTCTTGTCGCACCGTCTGCATACTGGCTTAAGAAGCTTTCCTGGATACATTTGAGGAATCACACGCCCTCTAAAGCTTACACTGCAGCTACCCCAGTTAATGTTGGGAATGTTGAAATCCCTCATTTTCTTTACCCTGTTATTTTTACACTTCTCTGAAATTTGCCTACATATCTGCCCTTCTATTTCTCTCGGACTGTTTTGGGGCCGACACTACAGTCCCAGGAATGTTATTGCTTCTTTTTATATTTCAGGTTCTACTCCATATGACCAGTCTTCTAAGATGTCATGTTTCCTTAGCGCTGTAATAGATTATCTGACCAATACTGTGATATCTCATCTTCTTTTGCCTCGATCCCTTTCTCATCTGAAGACCCTGTAGCCTGGAAGCTGCCTGTCCTGTCACCCTCTCGACCATGTCTCAGTGACAATAGTGGCATCATACCCCATAGTTTAACTTGTAACCGCAACTCATTTACATTGATCATCAGACTCCTAGTACTAAAATAAATACCATCCAAACTTGCCAAATTCACTGATAATGTCTTAGCTTTCTTGACTCAGTTGCTGACACTTCGAAATTTCTAAATCTGGCTGTTCATCTCTCTGTGCTAAGCATTCTATCTGGATCAAAGAGACCGCTCCAGTCGCATGCTCCTCTGTCCTCCTTCCAGACAGCACAAGCAAATGTCTCTTCCCCCCCACCCCCTCCAAGGATGCTGGTCCCATTCCAATTCACATACAACACAACTGTCTTTTGTGGATTCTCGTCTTCTACTCAGCTGAAGCTGGTCTTGCTTCAATAATTCCTAATTTCCTTTTGCTCTACAATCCATGGTATCACCTTCAGTCATCTCAACCTTACTACCTGAAACTCCCTCCCCAAAACTGTTACTTTACGCTCTCTCTAATTTCAAAATTATTTAAATTTCTCCTGAAGCAAATCCTAAATTAAAATTGTGAGAATTTATAAATCTCTGGTTAGGCCCCATTTGGAGTACTGTGTCCAGTTTTGGTCCCCACACCTCAGGAAGGACATACTGGCACTGGAACGTGTCCAGCGGAGATTCACAGGGATGATCCCTGGAATGGTTGGTCTAACATATGAGGAACGGCTGAGGATCCTGGGATTGTATTCATTGGAGTTTAGAAGATTAAGGGGAGACTCAATAGAAACCTACAAGGAAAGGGTGGACGCTAGGAAATTTTTTCCATTAGGCGAGGAGACTAGGACCCGTGGACACAGCCTTAAAATTAGAGGGGGTCAATTCAGAACAGAAATGCGGAGACATTTCTTCAGCCAGAGAGTGGTGGGCCTGTGGAATTCATTGTCGCAGAGTGCAGTGGAGGCCGGGACGCTAAATGTCTTCAAGGCAGAGATTAATAGATTCTTGATGTCACGAGGAATTAAGGGCTATGGGGAGAATGCGGGTAAGTGGAGTTGAAATGCCCATCAGCCATGATTGAATGGCGGAGTGGACTCGATGGGCCAAATGGCCTTACTTCCACTCCTATGTCTTATGGTCTTATTGTCTTATGTTGTTTTACGGTCACTTGGTCATAGAAAAACTTGAATATTGCTGAAACTAGAAACATATTATGAAAGCTTTCCATCTTACAATAATCAGGATAAATGTAAGAATACCAAACTTCATAAACAAATTATAACAGGAAAAAAGTGCACTGATTGATTGACAAGTTAAATCTGATAAACTGAGAGATTAGCAATGTGAGCTATAGGCTCTCTCAGTTCCTGGGTGATTTTAAAAAGACACAAGGAAGAGCATATTCCTTCTTTGTTTGCAGAGAACAGGTCCTGTTGTATGAATATATATCACTTCTAGCCAGCATAAATGAGGCATGTCACAACTTGATTGGTTGTCTTAATATGTTTGTTAGTATAGTCATTAGCGCACTTATGATTGTTCAACAAGTGCTATGCAGAGACTGGGGTGAGTGTTATTTTCTACTAACAGGATGCTGCCATCAGTCCATAAGGATGTTCTATCTCACAATTGAGCAGCATTGTATATAAATTTCATTGTGGATGTGATGCTAGGTTCATTGGTTATATGTCCTGGGGTTTGGCTGATCAAATCAAAAGAATGTTCCTTTGGTTGCTCATATTCCTGCCTTGGGTGACTGTCTGTGTGGAATTTGCACATTTTGCCCATGTCTGCGTTGGTTCTCTGGGTGCTCCGGTTTCCTCCCATAATCGAAAGATGTGCAAGTCAGGTGAATTGGCCATGCTATATTGCCCATAGTGTTAGGTGCATTAGTCAGGGGTAAATGGAGGGGTGCAGGTTACTCTTTGGAAGGTCGATGTGAACTTGTTGGGCCAAATGACCTGTTTCCACACTGTAGAGAATCTAATCTAATTAGAGTTCAGATTGTATTCAACTAGCCTGCACTTGCAATATGATTCCACAATTGTATAGCACTTTCTAGTTTTCTCTGTATTGATCATAAAGCTAAAGTTGTTGTAAGCATCAGAGAGTAAGTCCAAGCACATATATCCAGCTTTTAATTTCGAACTGTTGCGCATTCATCAGCAAACAGAAAATTATCAAACATGCCCTTTGAACATTTTGGTCTTTGCCTCCAGCAATCTCAGGTTGAGCAGCTTCCCATCTATGCAAAATCTGATTCCAAAGCCAGGATCACCATCATCAAAAGCATCAGAGATCGTTTTTGAAATAAACAAGTTAAAGAGGATTGGAGCGAGCACGCAACCCCGTTTAAAGTTCATAAATGAAGGAATAAGGCACTGTCATCCAGATCACACACGAGTGGAACTTCATGGAACTGTTAACCATTGTGATTAATTTCTCAGGGAAGCTGAATTTCTCCGTTATCTTTCAAAGGTTCACATGGTTATTTGTGTCAAAGATTGAACAAGTCAATAAGCATACTGTAAAGATTCAGGTTCTGATTTTGGCATTTCTCCTGGAACTATCCAACTCCAAGCAATGTATTAGTAATTCTTTCTGTAAAGCATGTGTGTTTGTTCTCAGTAGCAAAGTAATTCAAGTTACCAGATGACAGTTATTTTCTCCCACCATTTTCTGTAAAGTTTTGCTTTTAACTAATGACTGTAGAACTGAACAATTAATGCGTGAATCCCTGTGACTTCAGGAAAGCACTGAAAGATTCTGGAAGGTGTTTGGAGAACATAAGGTCTTAGAAAGAAAACGGTACACCTCTCATCAAAGCTTGCACAATGGTGCTATTGTACTGTGTTTCTCCGGTATATGTTGCTTTAGCCATAGTACCCTCTTATTGTCTGAATGTGTGTGTGTAGTGCAGAAAACTGGGGAAATGAGTGCATCAATTGCTTCTCCCAATGTAGGGCTCTTTTCAGTCGGCATTTGAAGAAAGTGAAGCAAACTTGAAGTCTTCTTCCAGGTGACCATGGAGAAATATTAGGAAGATAAAAAAAATTTGTGCCAACAGGGTTCACTTGTACAGCACAGCTGTTTCTGCTGCTACAATCTGATCTTCCTGTTACAGTGTGGATAGTTTGTTTTTTTTAACTGACCTGTACTTCACTGTGGCCATTATGAGAGCAGTTTTCAGTGGAGCATTACTGGATACTAGTAAATGATGATCCCACTAAGTGATCCCTGACACGCACCTGATCAACAGTGCTAATAGCCTTCATTCAGTGTAAAAATCAACACTACAACTTTGGTCCAGTGAACCAATGGGGCAGCTAATTGATTACATTTTTAACTTCTAAACTCTGAAATACTCACTGGGGAACTGAAGGCACCTAGAATATGGCTGAGGAGGACCTTAAAACAGGAAGAAGTAAAAAAAGATCAAGTGGATTAATAATGAGATACAAAGTGAGACAAAGTATCCATGATCACAAAAATGGGCAAATTTCTAGAAAAGGCTTGAATTATCAAAACTAATAAAAATTCTTTTGCAACTTTGCGAAGTTCTTCAATGTGGAGTGTCCATGCAGACATTGGATGTATATAGTAGCATTTTATCCTATATATGAAATACTTGGGCCATTTGATCCGTGACTTGCTGCATTTCCTGTGGTATGAAGATGCCTGTTCTATACCTTAAGCAAGTTATCATCTTAGTCCTCAATGCTATGTGCTATACCTTAGTTAAGACATTCAGCAGATAGCCTATTCCTCGGTCTTTCCCAGTTCAGTTTTGTCCACTAGGGTTTTGAATATAATCTAGAATAATTCCTTTCCAGTTACAAGGTGAGGCAAATAAATAGTCTTGATGTTTGAACTTCTTACAATTAAAAAGAAAATCTTATGTCTGGAGTGAATTGCTCAAATGATATATTCATAGACATAACATTGATTTTTATGCATATACTTTGATACAAATTTGCCAAATTGCAAGAATTTGGTTTAGCTGCATCAGTCTTAGGTGGATACATTCCAAATTTTGGCCATTTTTGTGATTTTTTTTGCTTATATAGCTTATTATCAAATTTCATACTTATATATTTGAATGGAAAGATCCAAGTTTATGTCACTTGCTGTGCTACTGCATTGGTCTAGAAGTTATTTTTCCACTCCTTTATATTCTTCACTTTTCTCCTGGCAGTGCTAATTCACGAGAGACTGAAGTCCTCTGGAGAACAGCAATCATCTTATACTATTGTTTATGTATGAGCAAAGACTGTATCAGTAGGTCGTTTAGACTCAAGTCCATCCTACCTCCTTGTCACACATTCACATGTACCTTCCAGCACTGTTGATTGGTTAGGATACCACAGTAGTCACCATGATTTTTTAATGCCTTGAATCTAAAGTCAGATGGAGTGCTTATTTCATCTCTGACTAAAGTCAGACAACTTAACCTAGCCAGAGATTCAATCTCAAGTCTTCATAGTCTAAATGGCACAGTCTTTCTTTTTCAAAATGACAATCATTTTCAATTAAAATAGTTTGATTTTTGACAGTGAATGCAAAGCTTCATCTATCTCAGCATATTAGCACTTAAAAGCCATAACACATCTTAAAAAGTTATGACCAGAATTTTATTTTTACATTTCCACTCCGTAAGACATGACTCTTACTGGGATATAGATTTTTAGCACCACCAGTCCGTGAAAGACAGCCTGAGGCCTGACAGGTAGGCAAAATTTGTGTTGCTGGGTTTTGATCCTGTTCTCCATGTACAGCTGGTTGAGGAATTAACAAATGTTGGGATTAGAGTCTAAAGGGCAATTAAAAATTAACCTCAAGCCCTGTATGATTAAGGGCAGGCTTCCGATTCTGGCCAACCAGCACGGACACATTGTTAGCTGTACTCTCAGAAATGGGAACTACTGACACAGCTAGAAAGGCATGTCAGCATCTCCATTTCCCATTGCCTGCTACAAATTAAATAAATAAATCTGCTACCTAGGGTTAAAGCATCCCCAAGCACTCCTAGAATCATGGATGATCTTTGGAATTGTGCCTTCTAAATAGAAAAATTTGTAAGAACCTTCTCTCTCCAAAGAGTGGTGAGGGTTTGGAAACCACTTCCATAAGACATTGTTGAAGGAAGTAGTATGGACGCATTTAAGGGGGAACATAAGCAACCATACAAGCCAGATGGTTACAATAGTGAATTTAAATAAGAAAGGTTCAAGGCAGGTCTCTATCACCTTCCCAGGGACACTTAAAGATGGGCAATAAATTTTGGTCTTGCCAGCAGCAATCATATCCTCTGAGCATTTTTTTAAGCCATACAAAATAAAGCAGCTTTACTATTTATATTAAGCTTCACCTCCCCTCACAAAATCTCAGTTTTATTCTGAGAATAATTAAATAGTGTTCATATAAAAAGTATGATAATCTAGTATATAATTACAATGTGCTTCATCCTAGAACATGCAGAAAGAGATATATACGGCAATATGAATCAGCCTCTGATAAATAAGGCTACCAGACATTTTACAAGAATGACTGACACCACTAAAACTAGAAAAATATTTATGGCATACCAGAATTTATAGCCATTATGAGAGCAGAATGCTATGCACTGGGATACATTGTCACTGATATCTCGACATACTGTAGCTGGTGTCAACTTTCCAAGGCTAGGGCAAGGCAAGTCAGTCAAGGTTCTTGCACTGAGGTGTGATAGTATGTAATGACATATTAATATAATTAGATGTGCCTTGCTAACATTGTATAACACTATATAGCCTGCATTCCTTCCCCTGCATGAGTAGTACTACCTGCATGCAATGTTCTTCAGTGATATAGGCAAATGCTACTGTGTCTCACTGTTCATCCAATTGCACTGAATTGGTGCTTTCATATTATCATGTTACACGGGTGTGTAATGCAAAGCCAAGATTTCAAGTTTAGGTAGTGCTGATTCGCAGCACCCAGGTAATCCACTGCTGAGAAAAATAAATCTGAAAAATCCTGAGCCCTGCAGTCATATTATTCATCCTATATTCAGATGAATAAACATTATGGACTACTTTTTCAATTTAAAAGTGACTGAACGTACTTGAGATTGGTTCCACAATAGATTTTACAAAAAACAGAGCTGCATAGCGAGTTTTGAGAAGATTTGTAGCTCAGGTTGAGGTTCTGGATGTAGGTTTGCTCACTGAGCTGGAAGGTTCATTTCCAGACATTTCGTCACCCTACTAGGTAACATCTTCAGTGGGCCTTGAGGCGAAGCACTGTTCATGATTCCTGCTGTTACAGTAGAGCAAACAGCCAATGGACAACTTCAAATCAGCATCTCCAGGAAAACAACACATATGGACCAAATATTGAACCACAGAAGCAATCATCCCAACATCCACAAACAAAGTTGCATCAGAACATTATTTCAACAAGCCAACACACTGCAGCACAGAGGAACTACGCAGAGCGGAGGAAAATCACTTGTACAGTGTATTCAAAAAGAATTGGTACCCAATGAACACAGTCCGCTGATTTCTCAGCAACAAACCCAAACAAGCAGACAAAACACATCCAGAAACCCTAGCCACTCTCCCCTACATCAAAAACATCTCAGAAATGACTGCCCGACTACAAAGACCCCTTGGCATCATGGTAGCCCACAAACCCATCAACACACTAAACCAGCAGCTAATGAACTTGAAAGACCCTATACAGACAAGAAGCAAAACTAATGCCATTTTCAAAATACCGTACAAGAACTGTAACAAATACTACATTGGACAAACAGCAGAAAATTAGCCACCAGGATACATGAACACCAACTAGCCACAAAACAACATGACTCTCTCCTTACATACAGATAAGGAAGGACATCACTTTGATCGGGACAACACATCCATCATAGGACAAGGCAAACAGAGAGATGCACGAGAATTCCTCAAAGCATGGAAACCAACCGGAACTCTATCAACAAACACGTCGAGTTAGAACCCTTCTACCACCCCCTGAGAAAAAGAATAAGAAATGACATCACAGGAAATGACATCACCAACCCAAAGAAACCCAAACATATAAATAGAAAGCAGGAATCATGAACAGTGCTTCACATAGAGGCCCACTGAAGATGTTACCTAGTAGGTTGACGAAAAGTCTGGAAATGAACCTTCCAGCTCAGCGAGCAAACCTACATCCAGAACAGAGCTGCATTTTGCATAATTTGATTACATCAGAAATGCCTCAAAAGCTCTTGACCTAAAATAGCTCTACCCTGATATATAACGTTTTTTTATTTTAAAATTGTGCACTTTGAAATGTACTATTATGCACTGATACACTATTATACTCAGTGTAATTCAAAGCTCTTCCATTCACTAGAGGAGATTCTTGACTCTGACCTGCTGTAATGCATGCATCTAGACATCAGGTGAGAAAAGGATCGAATTCAGTTATCCATCATCAGAAGAATAATGACACTAATTAACTGTTTAAAATCGTAAATGAAAGTGGGCACTTGTATGTGCTACAGAAGAGCAACTAGTGCTCATGTAACATTATGCAAGTTTGGATCTTTGACTTCTGGGAATAAGCTGAGAAATTAATGTAAAGTAGGGTTTATGAGATTTCTAAATGTGAAATTCACTATTTCATCCCTCACTTTTTGAATCCCTGTTAACAATGTTTTCAAAGTCAATGTAAATCCATTTTTCACTATCATTGGTTTCTTCCCCCCATGCAGTCATATCACTGTGATGACCTGCTGGTCAAATAGTACAGGTGTTAAGGGCTTTAAAAAAAATGCTTCATTGATACACTGCAAGCAATGGGAGATGCAAGCAATGGAATTATGGGTTCATACCGGGACAAACTTGCATAAATATCAAGGCAACTTCATTCTTGAAAATGGCTTGCCTAACCCTGATCAATTAATGACTGGGTAGATATCTAGAATTTACTGCTGACCAGTCATTTTTGTATGTCTCAAGAGGCTCACAAAGATCAGCCTGTGATCAGTGATAAGCCAGGTTTGCAAACTGCAATTGAATACAATGGTTCTATTTGTTATCAGTATAGTTTTTTCCCTCCATTCTGACACTAAAAATGCCAATAATTAAAACAGTTGTCTGAAATATTAACAAGGCGGATGATAAATAAAGGGCTTTGTTATCTAACAGTAATAGGAATAAAGGCTGTCTTGTACAGTTTCCTGCCATACATGAGGAATGTTGATTTGCTGCATTCAGTGGATATTGGCAATAACAAAGCGTTACTGTCAATTCAGAATTTAAAATAATAATTGGAAGCATGTCGCCCAAATATACTTTTCAGCAGAAGATGGAAAAGGTTTAATTAGTGCTGTGTAAGATATATAAACATTAAGCTAATACGTACCAAGTTTGATTTTAACTGTTTCATTGCTGTGTGAAAAGCTTCCCAGACCGTTTAATCATAACTATTCCAGTAACCTTTTGTAAGCATTGTGAAAATTGAGAAACAATATAAGTCAATGCATATATGGCTAATATCACATCTAGGTTATGAGAAATGATTCTTATGTTTTGGAGATGACCACCAGATATTTTGAGCATTCTGTGTCTCAATTTAAATGGATAAACAAAGTGATATATTTATACCTGATTAAAAATCTGAAGTATCAAAAATGTTATACAGAAAATTGCTCTCATTCCCAGGAATTTGGAAATACAGACTTATTTTGTTGCATTATTGAAAGAAATGTGTTCTTTCTGGTTTAGAGAAACCTATTTATTAGCAAGCTTGTTTAACAAAGATATATAGGTGAGCAACAGAGACTCAGCATGGCAATGCTGCAACTCTAATTAATTTGATAGTACGGATGCTTGTGTTGCTTCCGCTGGACCCCTTAATGTAAGGCCACTTTATTAAAATTGTCCATTAAATTGCCAGTAGCGCTATCCACAGTCATCTGATGAATAGTAATGAATTTGTGAGATTGCAATGTTGCTGTTAGAGAGAGTTAAGCTTTCTCCAGCTGGTAACCACAGCCTGCAATTACATTGTGACAGTTAACATAACAAAGTTCATTGGAAAATGTTGACCTAACCATTTGTAATAGTAAATGTTGACAAAAAAGTAAGATCAAAAATTGTGACATCAGGAAGTGAAGTTAATGACTAATAGTTGTGCACACAGCATATGAAGCACTGGAAGTGCTATATGTTTAGGGTGGATTATCTGGCATTGACAGCTGTTAAAAAGCTGTTATCATTTGTAAAGATGTCTTGCAACCAAGAAGTCAAAGACAGGTACAGGTTGAGAACTGTGTACTCAGTGGCACGCCTTTAAAGGCCCTATAGAAGAGGGTGGTTACTTTTGTGTATGGGAGTTACTGCAATGAAGAGCAACTTCAAGCAGCATGAACATGGTGCCAGAGCAAATTCTATTCCCTTCCTACAGCTGAAACATAGGGACAAGGTCTGAAACAATTTTCTGCATTACAAGAGGTTTCTATCACAAGTGTATGAATATTTGGTTTCACCTTCTAACATTATTTTACACTGCATCTATACTCCATCTCATTTTATGTGGTGCACAATCAGAGAGTGAGAAACATTGTGTTTTGCCAACTTTATGTAATCCTAAAAGCACCAGACATGGTCATATCTCTGGGCACTGTGTAACATTGCTATGTCAGAAGGTAGACCCACATGTTGCTCATTGAACATGGCAAACAACACACATCAAGCATGTATCTAATGCAAGGAACCTGAATGAATACGTATGTACTCAGCACAAGCAACCTAAGTATTATATAGTAATTCATTCCTATTTCTTCTGTATATTTCTTTTTAAAGACAGACACATAACAAAGGCAGTGAATGCAAAAGATTTGCAGTCATCCCTAGCCCTTGATGGATTCTGAGCATGATTCTTGGAACTATGGCTTAATCCTTATCTCCTATATTCACTGACTCATTAACTCCACACTGAGGAACAGATATTGCAGCTTTACACATGACAATGTTTTCCATATTTAGGTATGTTTCAAGAGATGCCTAATTGCATGTTAACCTGCTGAGTTATTTTTGGTTTGGTACATTTTTTTCTATGTTCTTTGAGAAGAAAGTGGCAGAGCCCAAATTACAATTACCCACAGCACCTCACGACATCTTGCAGCATTAATTCCTACAGTGACAAGTGCCAACAATTGAGCTTCTATCTGAAATATACCCAGCCTGACAATACAGATTAAAATGCAAAGGCTAGAAGTACTCAGCTGATCAGACAAAATTTGTTGAAAGAGAAACAGGGTTAATGAGTTGAATTTTTAATAGCCCATGACAGCATGATGGGAAATAGCAAGAATCCCCAAAAACAAATGGGAAATACTATTAGACTGGTTCCACACTACTTCCCATTTCCAGGGAATTATGCAGGACCCATGATTCACATTAGGAATAGTTACCCACCCAGCCACAGTGGGTGATCAGTGAGAATCATTGAATACTTAATTGCAGGCATTCTGTCAGTACGAACCAGATTTTCAATCTGATGCATGAGCGGTGATCTTTTAATAAGCATGTGTTGAGATTAAAAGTTTGAAATGTTCTTTGAGGTTCTCATCCATCGTCATGACACCTTGACATCAAGGCAGTATTTGACCAAGTGTAATACCAATAAGACATAGTAAATCTGAAGCTAAGTGCGATCAGGGCTTCAATGACTAGGATCATATCTCATCCCAAAGAAATTTGCTTTTCTGGTTGTCAGAGGCCAATCATTTCAGCACCAGGTCTTCAGTTCAGAGTTCTTCAGGACAATATGCAAGGTCCAACTATCCTCAGGTACTGGATAAGTAACCACTCCTACCCCCAATATATGGTCAAATGTGGAGTTATTTGTTCATGATTACACAATGTTCAATCCAATTTGAAATTGAACAGATAAGGAAGCAATCCATATCCACACGCAGTAGTACTTGGACAGCAACCTGGCTCACTCGCCTGCAGAGAAGCAAGTAACATTCCTGCTGTACAAATACCAGTAATGACCATCTCCAGCAGAGAAGGTTCAACCATTTTCCACTGTCCTTCAATGGCATATAATTGTTCAGTCTTTCACAATCAATATCCTGGGAATTTGTATTGATTAGAAACTAAATTCCACCACCCACATAAATACAGTAACTAACAGAGCACATTTACCAATGGCTGTTCTACAGAGAGTGACTCATTACTTGATTCCATAAAGCCTTTCCACAATCTACAAAGCACAAGTCAGGACTGAGTTGGAATACTCTTCAAGTGTTTGAATAGTTGCAACTGACAACAGCATTTTACACCAATCAAGGCAAAGTAGTTTGTAAATAAGCAACCCATTCACCATCTTAAACAACCAGTCTTCCACCTGTCTGGTGTGTATATTATCTACAAGATGCACTTCAGCGACCTTTTTTAAAATCACTTCCTTCACTTGCCTAGTGACAATGCCTAGAAAGATGATGGCAACAGTTGCAAGTACATTCAGGTTCTTCTCCAAGTCACACATCATCTAAACATGGAAATATATCACCATTCCTTCATTGTCAGAGTTAAACTCCTTATGTATCAGTATTTCAATAAGTGTAAAGTGCAATGATTCAATAAGAATGCTCATCATCACTTTGTGAGAGGCAGCAATGTATACTGTTTTTGCTCGCAATTCTCATGTCTGCAGAATAAGGAAAAGTAAAAAAAGCAGAGGTTGCAAAGAAAATTATTTACAAATCAAGCTAAATAAGTATATTGTGTGGTCCCCCATTTTGGTTTAATGATAATTTAAGTCTAGAGATTTAAAAAAATTCATCCATGGTATATGGATGTCACTGGCAAACATTTATGACTTATCTCTAATACTACAGAAAATGTGGTGGTGAGCTTCTGCTTTGAACCACTGCAGTCCATGGAGGCCTTGTGTTGGGGCACATCCATTATAATAATAATAATGGAAACCTAAGGCCATCTCCTACAAATGCGTCAACATGAGATCCCTCTTCCTCATCTTCCCAAAACAGAAACACAAGTAAAAGCCCTTAATAATCATAGAATCCCTACAGTGCAGAAAGAGGTCATTCAGCCCGAGTCTGCACCGACCCTCCAAAGAGCATCCCAACCATTCCCACCCCCTGTCCTATCCCCATAGCCCTGCATTTACCTACACATCCCTGGACATTATTGACAATTTATCATGGCCAATCTACCTCACCTGCACATCTTTGGGCTGTGGGAGGAAACCAGAGCATCCGGAGGAACTCCACGCAGACAATGTGCAAACTCCACGTAGTCACCCAAGATCAAGGATCGTCCATTTAAGACAAGAATAATTTCTTTCACAGAGGGCTGTCAAGGCTGGGTCATTAAGTATATTCAAGGTTGAAATTCACAGATCTTTGATCATTAAGGAATCGAGGATTATGAAATAAAGGCAGAAAAGTGGAGTTGAGGACTATCTCGTCAGCCATGATTTAATTGAATAGCAGAGCAGATTTAATGGACTGAATGGCCTACTTCTGCTGTTATGTCACGAAAGCAACTGATAAAAAATGAATCTGTCACTCCCAAAATCAGTCAACGTCATCTAATGAGAGTTTAGGAAATGATATTCCCCAGGAGAATTCTAACTTTTTAAACAATAACATCACATCTCTGGGTCACATCAAATAAAGGATAGGGAACCCATTCTGTCATTAATTTAGAGACTATGGTAAGTTTATACTGTGCTATCATCAAGACCAACCTACATTTGTTGCAAAGTCCTGCATGTGTGATTTTAGATTTAAGGAGGAGCTAGAACACATGAGAACTTCTGATATTTCCCACAGCAGTTATGCACACCACTGCAATATTCCACCACAGATAATTTCTAATCAACCTGTCAGAGATGTTACCTTGAGTTACACAAATCTGGAGCAGGTGGGACTTGAACTCTTGCCTCTTAACTCAAAGGTAGCAGCACTACCGAAGTGCCACAAAAGCCCCTAAATTTCCTTTTATATGATGAGCACTTCCTCAACTTGCAAGCACCATGAATTTAATAGAAGTTTGAGCAGGAGGCAGATAAGTTATTTTTAGCTACATTGACAGTATAAAATAATATTATTTAATGTATTTTCCACCTGAGGTAACATTTCTCACAGACATCTGCTACCTTTGCAAAATCATTTTAATTTCTGTAATAGTTAATAAAATCTTCTCTTCCATGTTAGTAAAATATAGGCAAGTGCCATAAAATAAAATCAGCATGGCCTCCTATGATGACTCTATGGTTCTATAATCGTGTCTCAATAAAGTTTTTCATCATCTGCAAACCTGTGATACAATTTTATTCCAGTCCAATTTTGGAGGTGTCTTTTTTTGGTTGGTAGTTTTGCATGATTGTACATATTAATTGGTTGAGTTGAATATTCTCTGATCCATTTCTGTCAGTTCACCAGCAACGTATCTTGAAAATTAACAAGATCAATTCTTACTTTATTTTTATAATTCAGCCAATTGTAATGACATTAGCAGAATGTGCAGCTCTAATTTCTACAAAAGGAAAACATAAAATAGCCTAAAGTGATCATTCACATATGCATGCATTTTTCCACTGTTGAGTACAGCCAAGAATTTATCATAGTTAGTTTAATGTAATGCAGCCTTCTTTATAGGAGTGTATAACTGTTTATAATTTATTCTGGTGAATGAAGTGGAACACCACAATTACCTATAAAGTGCAAATGTCAAGACCATCATTTAAGAATACAAGACCATATTTTCTTCTGTGTGTTTAGCTTAATGGTAATAGACAGGAATAGCAGGTTTAAAAAGCGATAATAAACTTCTTAGGCCTGATTTTCTTTCACTGCACTGTTTTCAAACAGCATCTGAAAAACAAATAGAAGGCAAAGCAAAAATGGTCATTAATCCCTGTTCTCATTCTGCTCTTGAAATTGGGGAGAGAGTGGTACTTTAAGTCATGAGTCATTCTTTAGAAAACCAATTCCCAGCCTCTTTCTAACCTGCCCCTTTCCACGTTCTGGCCTCTTGGTCTTCTCTCAAGCTTGTCATTACCATGTCTACCCTTCCCGTCATTCTTTTTGAATTCCTTGCTCTGGATTACTCCTTGCATACAATACACAAACAAACTACATCAAAGTTACCATTGCATACCATGTGATGCCGCTGTCTCAGAATATCCCTTTTTATCCTCCTTCACCTCTGCCAGTCAGATCAATCACTTTGACGTTCTATTATCTGTGATCTACTTCCATGGTCAGCACATCTCTTCCCATCTATGCACAATCATCTCGGCGTTTCCTTATTTTCATGTTACACTTTAGTGACACCATCCATCAACATAACGTTAGCTTCCATGTCTATGTTTATAACACAAAACTTCATGGGCTATATTTGAAAATCATTTTTTGTGGTGTAATTTTTAATCGATAAATTTATTCTTGGTATCCAGTTAGTTTAATTTCAGTCTTGGGGAAATTCTTGAAGCATTTATTTGGGATAGAATTAGTTGTTACCTGGAAAAAGATGAGTTGATAACAGAGAGTCAGCAGAGCGAATCATGATTACCTAATGCTGGAGTTGTTTTTTGAAGAGGTAAAAGAAGGGGTTGATGAAGGTAATGTTGTTATTGTGACATATGTGGATTTTCAAAGGTGTTCAATGTAGTGCCACACAGACATATGAGAAAAGCGATAACTCATGGAATAACAAGCACAGGAGCAACATGGACACAAAACTGGCTGATTGATTCAAAAAAGACTAATGAATAATAGGTACTTTTTGAGTGGAGCATGCTTTATAATGGAGTTCCCCAAAATTTGGTTTTGTGATATATACTAGTGATCGTGATGTTGGTATGCATTAAACAATTTCAAAATTTTGTGGATAATGCAAAACCTGGATGTATGGTAATGTGTGAGGACGACAGTATAGGACTTCAAAAGTATAGGTTTTAAGGGGAGGCAATTATCACAAGACCATTAATCCAGAAACTCAACTGATGCCTGGTACCCAAATTCAAATCCTGCCACGGCAGATGGTAGAATTTGAATTTTTAAAAAGTCTGAAATTAAGAATCTATGGATGACCATGAAACCATTGTCGATTATTAGCAAAACCCATCTGTTTTCCTGAAGGTCATTAGTGAACCAATCTGCCATTGTCACCTGGTCTAGCCTACATGTGACTCCAGACCCACAGCAATGTGGTTGACCCTAAATAACCCTCCAAAATGGTCTGGCAAGCCACTCAATTGTTATGAAGTCTCAACAAAGTTGAAAACATAAAATAGAGAGAAATTATTCCTGAATCAATAACGAGAAGACACCGATTTAGTGTCTTTCAAATTTTCAAAGAGGCAAATGTGTTGTTGGGAAAAAGCTTTTCCATACAAGGAGTGGTTCCAGTCTGGAATGCAGTGCTTGCGGTTATGGTGGAGAGTAGGTTCAGTCTGGCTTACAAGAAGGTATGAGATGATTATTTAAATAGGAACATTGAGAAGGATGTGGGAAAAAAGCAGAAGAATGACACTAAATCATATGCTTATTTGGAGAGCCAATGCTGACACAAAGGTCCAAACGCCCTTCTCTTGCACCATAACAATTCTTTGATTTTGTGAATGTTTTGGCATAATAAAGGAAACAGGTGTTTAACATTAACTAACTGACAGGTTCCATTTTGGATCATTGGTGAGAAAGCTAATTTAAATAATGATTAACAAGCCTTGTACTCTCACTTGCACACAACTCATTAGCTCATTAGCAAACCCGAAAAGCAGCTAAGTGAATTGCTCATATTACTGGAGAATGTTTGTATTTTGAAACTGTGTATTTTAATTATAGATCACCAATATTATATCTCTCCTTGCTTTATTACTTCATAATTCCTATGGCTATGTTGATGAGAGAACAAAGTTGTCTGAGATAAGCTTTATTATTTTTTGTTTGTTTCATCTATCATTGGTTGCAATGTACACAGCAAAAGCGAAGGAAATCCAGAACTTACAGTGAACCATAAAGAACCTAATTGAACTATTTGTGGTCCCAGACCTACCACTGAATGGCGTTTTCTCCACAGCACATTGAATAAGTACAACAAGACGTGTTTATTTGGAAGAATACAGAGCTTGTGTATTTATTTCTGTTCATGTGTGGAATGAATTTGCTGTGGGCATTTCAAAACCTAGCTATTCTATCAGGCTGTCATGCAGAACAGCAGTGAATTCTGTCAAATGCTGCTCAAGTTAAACTGAATATTGTGAATACTAAAGCGGAAGGTGAGATAATAAAGAGAAGATCTAATCTGAGTTGACATTGACTGCACTGTTGCATCTCCTGAGATCTAAACATTGTCATCAGTGAAGGCCGTCTCATTCCCAAGGTATCTAGCTTGGACCTGTTTCATTAGTTTGGTTTGGCACCAATAATTTGACACACTGGTGTGCATTTTTCAATGGACAAATCATTGCCCCTGAAGTGGAGATGAGAGTTGGAGATGTAGATCCTGCACAAGCCTCAATGAAGCAGACATCAAAAGATTTGCCCTTGAAATTCCATATACCTAGAACCCTGCAGCAATATCCATTTAGAGTCATAGAGATGTACAGCGTGGAAACAGACCCTTCAGTCCAACCCGTCCGTGCCGACCAGATATCCCAAACCAATCTAGTCCCACCTGCCAGCACCTGGCCCATATCCCTCCAAACTCTTCCTATTCACATACCATCCAAATGCCTCTTAAATGTTGCAATTGTACCAGCCTCCACCACGTCCTCTGGCAGCTCATTCCAAAAGTGTACCACCCTCTGCGTGAAAACATCTCTTTTATATCTTTCCCCTCTCACCCTAAACCTATGCCCTCTAGTTCTGGACTCCCCGACCCCAGGGAAAAGACTTTGTCTATTTATCCTACCCATGCCCCTCATAATTTTGTAAACCTCTATAAGATCACCCCTCAGCCTCCGACGCACCAGGGAAAACAGCCCCAGCCTGTTCAGCCTCTCCCTGTAGTTCAGATCTACCAACCCTGGCAATATCCTTGTAAATCTTTTCTGAACCCTTTCAGGTTTCACAACATCTTTCCGATAGGAAGGAGACCGGAATTGCACGCAATATTCCAACAATGGCCTAACTAATGTCCTGTACAGCTACAACATGACATCCCAACTCCTGTACTCAATACTCTGACCAATAAAGGAAAGCATACCAAACGCCTATCCTATCTACCTGCGACTCCACTTTCAAGGAGCTGTGAACCTGCACTCCAAGGTCTCTTTGTTCAGCAACACTCCCTAGGACCTTACCATTAAGTGCATAAGTCCTGCTAAGGTTTGCTTTCCTAAAATGCAGCACCTCACATTTATCTGAATTAAACTCCATCTGCCACTTCTCAGTCCATTGGCCCATCTGGTCCAGATCGTGTTGTAATCTGAGGTAACCCTCTTCGCTGTCCACTACACCTCCAATTTTGGTGTCATCTGCAAACTTGCTAACTGTACCTCTTATGCTCGCATCCAAATCATTTATGTAAATGACAAAAAGTAGAGGGCCCAGCACTGATCCTTGTGGCACTCCACTGGTCACAGGCCTCCAGTCTAAAAAACAACCCTCCACCACCACCCTCTGTCTTCTACCTTTGAGCCAGTTCTGTATCCAAATGGCTAGTTCTCCCTTTATTCCATGAGATCTAACTTTGCTAATCAGTCTCCCATGGGGAACCTTGTCAAACGCCTTACTGAAGTCCATATAGATCACATCTACTGCTCTTCCCACATCAATCTTTTTGTTACTTCTTCAAAAAACTCAATCAACTTTGTGAGACATGATTTCCCACGCACGAAGCCATGTTGACTATTCCGAATCAGTCCTTGCCTTTCCAAATACATTACATCCTGTCCCTCAGAATTCCCTCCAACAATTTGCCCACCACCGAGGTCAGGCTCACCGGACTATAGTTCCCCGGCTTGTCTTTACCGCCCTTCTTAAACAGTGGCACCAGTATATCAGTCCCTTTCCAATTTAGGTGCAATCCGTCCTTCTTGTACAGGTTACTTTACCCCAAAAGAGATTCCAATGATCCAAAAATGTGAATCCTTCTCCCATACACCAGCTCCTCAGCCATGCATTCATCTGCTCTATCCTCTTATTCCTGCATTCACTAGCTCGTAGCACTGGGAGTAATCCAGATATTACTACCCTTGAGCACCTCCTTTTTAAATTTCTGCCTAACTCTCTGTAATCATCCTTCAGAATCTCAATCTTTTCCCTTCCAGTGTCGTTGGTTCCAATGTGGACAATGACCTCCTGCTGGCCCCTCTCCCCCATGAGAATATTCTGCACCCTCTCTGAGACATCCTTGATCCTAGCACCAGGGAAACAACACACCATTCTGCTTTTTTTCTGCTGGCCACAGAAACGTCTGTCTGTACCTCTGACTACAGAATCCCCTAACACAATTGATCTCTTGGAAGCCGACGTACCCCTCATTGCATTAGAGCCAGTCTCAATACCAGAAGCTTGGCTGTTTGTGCTACGTTCCCCTGAGAATCCATCAGCCCCTACATTTTCCGAAACAGCATATCTGTTTGAAATGGGTATGTCCACAAAAGACTCCTGAACTAGCTGCCTACTTCTCTTACCCTTCCTGGAGTTAACCCATCTATGTGACTGTATCTGAGACTTTCCCCCCTTCCTATAACTGCCATACATCACATACTGTTGCTGTTGCAAATTCCTCGTCGCTTCTATCTGTCTCTCCAACCGATCCACTCGATCTGATAAGATTTGCATCCAACAGCATTTATGGCAGGTATAATCCTCAGTAACCGTTAAACTCTCTTTAAACTCCCACATCTGATAAGAAGTACATATCACTGCCAAGGTCATTTTTGCTCCTTCACAATATACAGACCCAGAAAATAACACCGTCTTATTCCTATACAAACAGTACCCCACGTTAGATTAATAGCTATGGTTTATATTTTAAATTTAATCAAGAGACTTATCTCCAAAAAACATATCATCAAGAAAGAATCCACTATACCCACTACTGCAGCCTTTCTCTTGGACAGACATAAAACAACAATTAACTTATCTGATTCTGTGTTGTGAACTTTGCCCAACAGTTCTTCCAAGATTAGTTGTGAATTTCACTGTTTGTTAATTTTCCCAGATGCACTCCGATGTCCAGCGATGCACAAATTCAAACAGTAAAGGTAGCAACTGTGCAGGTTCTCTCTCTCTCTCTCTCTCTCTCTCTCTCTCTCTCTCTCTCTCTCTCTCTCTCTCTCTCTCCTGCACTGTCCTCACCATGTGCTTCCTATTGTCTGCTCTTCTCCCTTTTAAACGGCTGTTGTTTTGACTTCTTTTCCCAAAGTTCCAAAACAATGCAACAGCATATAAAACAGTAATTGCTGCTCCTGGAATTCATGGAAATCACCTCCAACACTTAAAACACCTCAAAAAAAGAAGCAGCTCTTACAGGCAGAAATTTTTCCCATCCTGAGGGGAAATTAGATTATTTAATTCCTAGTCTAATTCTTGATTAACTATTCAATTGATCCCTAATTTAACATACATTTCTGTGACTACACTTACCTAAAATTTCCCAACGTCACCCCACCTCTGACCTAACATCCCTTTCTTTATCCAGCTCACTTCCCCCCTGCCAAATCCAACTCGCCCTACTCCCTTCACCTACCTCCCAACCCTCTTCAGCCCTAGTTCAGCTAAGAGACCCAGAACCCACACACCCCCACCCCGGTGCCCTTGTCACCTTGTGCATTAGAACCCTACTTAGTTGCCACATAGTGCCCTCCCTCCAGGCATCCTAACCTCACACTTATCCTACCTTACCCATTCACAGGAGCAGTCAGACTGACTTTCTGTAATAAGTGGTCTTTAAATTTCAGAATATTGCAACTGACCACTGTGTGGGGTGGCCATGTTCCTTTTATATCCTTATGCTTCTATACTATGAGGAATCTGTCAGAATGGAACTATGGCTCTATGACTCTGAAGGAGCCCTGACTGGAATTTTCTGTTGGAAATGCAGACCTCTTTTATTGTATTATAAAAAGGAACAAAGTGACAATCCGCATGAGATTACCTCTCTTTGGAAAATCCAGCCCACATTTTTTTAAATATGTTTCATTAACTCCAACTTCACTGGAGGCACTAACATTAGGTTGCACCACTCTAAGAAACAGGGCATTCTAATTGATTACTTTTTGCTACTCTGACTCCTTTATTACTGCATTGATAAAACATATTTAAAGTAGAAAAGCATTGAGGCAGAGTCGACTCCATATTGATCCACATGAAGTGTAATTAGGTAGGTGACCAAAGATGGCATGTAAGGATGCTCAAAAGATAAGAGGCAGGTAGAGTTTTAGAGAGCGAGGAGCATACAGTACTGAAGTATTGATTTGCCAGTGGGATGAGAGGTACAGAATGGGGAATTTTAAGTTAGAGGGATCTTATCTCTCCATACAAGTTTAAATTTCTGCCTGAATTCGGGGATTCTTCAAAGCTCACTAAATTGTATCTCTTCATCCCAATAAAGCTTTGAACACTCACAAACAGCTGAGTAAAAACATATTTAAAAAGAAGCCCTCTTTCCTCCTCTGCACCAAGTTATCACTTGCATCTCGGTCCCAAGATAGCACTTGTATGTCTGAACATGTTGTGCTCTCAAAGTCTCATTCTTTCCCTGCTCCATGTGTTCATAGTTTCACCATGTTAAGCACCATGAACTGTTGCCCTCATATAAGAAGTGTCATATAAATTGTTGATGTTATTTTGCACAATACTACATTTTTACCACCTATTACATTGGGATTGCAAGAACTTGCTTCCACTTCATTGGGAAGCTGCTCATAGTAACTTAGAATGATTTAGGTAATGAAGGTAGTGAATGGGTCATTCATACCAAAAAAAGTCTCCACTTATCCTGATCTCAGATCATAATCCCTGGTTGGTAAAACAAGTGAAAGTACTGGCTCAGCCTCTGCTTTGTCAGGTGAAGCTACATCCCCTCTCCCTGGAATTGAATAGTTTGCCAACACTTTCTATCTTGCGTACTGAATGAAGAATGAGATGCTCACCCAACAAAAATTCAGTGCTTTTAGTTTCAGTTATTTCACTATTCCACATGTCAGTCACCGGTTAGTACTTCCTTGAAAAATCGCTTTCCACTTTGAAATCTGCATTTGACAAGCAAGAATAGAAATGTAATGCATTTAGTTTTTATTCTCTCTATCCTTACTTATTTCTCTTCTCCAATATCTTTCCCATGAGTCATTTACCCATGAGTCTGCCCTTGCAATTGATATGAGTTTTTGGTTTAATTAAATAAGAATATTTAACTAATTAATTTCTGCTGTACTGTGGAAACAATGGCTAAAACTGATGATACAACAGAATGTCTGAAGTGATCAACTGGATAGAATGTAGGAAGCTCTGGACTAATCTCGATAAAAGGTTGCCTTTCTCTTCCGACTCCATGTATGATTGCTCTCTATTGCCCAGCTCAACTCAGTAAGTGCTATTGCCGTTGACTCACATTGTATAGTACTTAGATGTATCTGGCAGAGATAGTTAAAAGATTTAATGATGAAGAACCACTGGATTTGTGGTCAGAGATGATGTACAAATTTCTACTAAAAATGAAATTTACCTCTACAACAAAAAAAGGTCTTCCTTAATTGACACTTGTTTCTTTGTGTTGTTTGGGGTTAGCCTATCGGACTTTACATCTATTTGTGGCTAGCAGATTTGAAAACTAGAGAATTGCACATTTCAATGCAATGTATTTCAAACAAAATAGATTTATTGCTTCCCTAAACCCAATGACAAAAATCCTCACTTTTTTTAAACCCCTAATTTGATATCAACTGATGTTCAAGACTTTTTGTCCTTTACCACATCAACTTACTTTTCATTCAAATGTGACAGTATATGTGCTACTCAACTGTTTTATTGTGCCAGAAATCTTTTATTGTTTCATTGTTCCACTCCAGGAACTTGAGCACATAACCTAGCACTATCCTTTAATGCAGTACTAATGGGGTTCTGTACTGTTGTAATGCCATCTTTCAACTTTTGCATTAAACCATGTGTCTGCTTTTTTACTCTGATGGATGAATATGATTCCATGACATTGGAAGTCTACCAATGTCATTGCCAACATTTAACCTTCAACCAGAGACTTAAAACAGATGATCTGATTGTTTCAATTATTATTTGTCAAATCTTGCTATCTGCAATTTGACGTTTGAATTTCCTGTCCACAGTGACTACACTTCAAAAGTACTTCATTGATGGGAAAGCATTTTGAGACATCCTGAGATAGTGAGAAACAGTATACCAACCCCCATCCCCCCCACCTCATTTTCTCATAGGCTATAAGTTGTCAGGATGTCTGACTATGGGCAGCACCACAGTCAGCAATCACGTAACACTGGAGTAGAAAGAATGCAGCCATCGACTTTGTGAATGTTGATCATAGGAGCACTAATATAAGCATGTCAGCTATCAGTAGCTGAAAGCCAAACTGACACAAGTCCAGTGTAGTCTGGCACCAATCCAGTTTCTTTCCCTTTCTGGAATGAAAGCATGTTGCAGAGAGAGCATCATAATGCAAGAATGTTTTCATCAGATTTCACCAAATTCTTCCTTCCTATTGAATTTCAAGGACGATGATGGTGAACTAGTTTGAACAGAATCGTAGTGCAACAGAGTTGATTGTAATGTCGTTGTGCTGTCAGGAAAATACCAAAAATGTAAAATGAAATGACTTCAATTTATACAAGTGATAAAAATATTCTGACATCATGACAAATGTTAAATCAGCAAGTTATTCATTTTGCTAACAGTTAGAGTATTTAGTAAATCTGGTCAGGAGGATTTCAATAAAAAAATGATTTGCTTTAATTTAGTTAAAAATCACACAACACCAGGTTATAGTCCCAACAGGTTTATTTGGAAGCACTAGCTTGTGGAGTGCTGCTCCTTCATCAGGTGATTGTGGAATCCACAATGAAGAAGCAGTGCTCTGAAAGATACTGCTTCTAAATAAACCTGTCGGACTATAGCCCAGTGTTGTGTGATTTTTAATGTTGTACACCCCAGTCCAACACCGGCACCTCCAAATCATGCTTTAATTTATTTATTGTCACGTGTATCTTATTACAAAATACAATGAAAAGTGTTGTACAGTATCACCACTTTCCACCGCCATCCTTAAATACATAAAAATAAACTAAAACATACAGTGAATAAAAACAGAATTAAGCTACATAGATGAGGACAGTCCCAAGTTTTATCTTTGGTTTCAGTGAAGATAACTGGACTTATAGTGATCAGAATTCTTCGGTATTCCTGAACTAAAGAAAAAAAGATTCTCCTGTGCCCAATCCACTTTCCATTACTATGGAAAGGAAAGGTGCCTCAAAATTCATGCAACAGGCGAAGTTAGCTGTCTTATGCCACTACTTTGCAGTAAGTTGCTGTAGTTTACCAGGGGATATACATGCATTGATCAGACACAGTTCAGCGGCAGATAGAATTTAACCATGATAAGTGTGAGGCTGTGTACTTTGGAAGAAGTAACAAGTCAAGGGAGTACGCAATGAATAACAGGACATCAGGAAGCTCAGAGGAGCAAAAGGGATCTTGGCGTGCTTGTTTATAGATCCCTGAAAGTGGCAGAGCAGGTTAACAGTGTGGTTAAGAAGGCAAACAGGACACTTGCCTTTATCAATCGTGGCATGTATTATAAGAGCAGGGAGGTTATGTTGAACTCCACAAAACTTTGGTTAGGCCACAGTGTGCAGTTTTCATCACTGCACCAGAGGAAGGATGTAATTGTACTGGACCGGCTGCAAAGAATACTCAGCAGGGTGTTGCCTGAGATGGAGCGGTTTAGCTATGAAGAGAGGCTGGATAAGCTCAAGTTGTTTTCTTTAGAGCAGAGAAGGATGAAAGGGGACCTGACTGAGAGATTATGAGGGGCAATACTGGGTGGAGAGAAAGCAGCTGTTCCTGTAGATGAAGGGCCAATAACAAAGGGGCATAATTTTAAGGTGAAAGGTAGGAAGTTTAGAGAGGATTTTAGAATTTTTTTTGTTACCCAGAGGTTAGTGGGACCTGAAATGCATTGCTTGGGACCGTAGTTGGGGCAGAAAATCACACACCCTTTAAAAAGAACTTGGGATGAGCACTTGAAATATCATAATTCTCAAAGTAATAGGCCAATTATTGGAAAGTGGGACTAGTGTGGGTTTAGAATAGATTTTGTTGGGGAAGATTCATTACCTAAGAGCCTATTCTGTACCTTATGATTCAAGAAACAAGCAAATGTTATTCCCCACTCACAGGATGCTGCCATCAACTCAAAAAGATGTCTTGCATACCACACAAATGTGTAATGAGATTCAATGCAAATGTGATGCCAGGTATGTAGGCCACGCATCTCAACAGTGGTAGACTGTATTAAACCACACATCTCTTTGATCATTTGCCATGGGCAGCATTCCAATTATTTGATTTGGAGGAGCTAGTGTTGGACTAGGGTGGACAAATTACCTGGTTTGTGTGATTTTTAACTTTTTCCAATTACTTGTGTGTGCCAGAAGCTCAGTTCTTCACAGACAAGGTCCTGCAAAAGGAACGTATTTACACATTACACCTTTTCAATGAGGAAGAAAATGGACTATGGAAACAGCCAATCTCTCAGAGTCACTATCAATGCTTCCTGGCTTGAATTACAGTCAATTTAAGTAAGATTGGCAATTAACAGTCTGGCTGCATCACCATCCCTCTGTTAAACAACCAATCGATAACTTCTTCTCATGCTATAAAATATGTTGTTTCCTTTCCAAAGTTATGTTGATTGCATTTCAGTCTTGATGAGTGCAATACAAAGAACTTTGTCTTCTCTTTTTAATAATTATTTAAGTTCTATACCAACAAATAATTCTGCTCTAAATCATTTATGTTTTTATTGACCTTTCTTTTCAGATCATTGCTGTTTGCAGAGAAGCAGCCCTCTTGGCTTTGCAAGAAGATCTTGAGGCCAAGATAATTATGAAAAGACATTTTGAACAGTCATTTGAAATTGTCACTCCAAGGATACCTCAGAAGCTTATGGACTTCTATACTAATTACCAGCAGCAAAGTGGACTTCATATGCTATAAGATTGAAATGAAATTTATTTATTGAAGACATCAAATTCATTATGAAAAAAATTAAGTAATAAATTTGGAACCTCCATGTGTTAATTTCAACAAATAAAGATTGATATTTCAAATCAACTATATTTAATTGGTATTTTGTTATAACTAACTAACTTTGTCACACATTATTCCTGTAGAGGAAAATTTTTCCAGGCTTTTAAAAGGCCCTTTTAGCAGTATGTGAATAGGAACAGTGGACATTACCTTCCCTGTGCACGACTGTCCCACTTTGAAATGTATCCTAGTCTTGACAGTCCACATGTACCACTTCATCTCTCAGGAGTTTGATACAGCAACATAGCATGTCAATTAAACAACCCCATGCTTCTAATTGCAATATGTACTGGTTTTTCTATCCCCATTGTGGTTGTATAGCAAAGTCATTTAATAATGTGTTTGAATGTAAGACACTTCATATCATGTTTTACAAATATATATACTCTGTTGTTTCTTGTTTCTGCTTTATAAATATCTGAAATGCTGCAAATACAAAAGCTACTTGAAGGTTTCTCTCGTTCTCTAGTTTTCTTCCCTCATTTTCTGAAGGTATTGGTTTGGTGGTACTGACTTCTGGTCAAATGGTCAGCTTCATCTCTGAGCCAAAAGTGTGTTGGTTAGCTGTGTGACTGTGGGGAATGCCACTAATGAGTCTAATCCTATCCATACTCTATCTGATAGTCAGGGACAGGAGCCCTGATGAATATCTTGTTACTTCAAATATGGGATATAGTCTTTTCTGGACCAATGGGTTGTAAAAGAGATGGATCCTTAACAGAAACAAATAGAAGGATTCTCATAAGCATGAAGAAAATCAGAAAGAGAAACAGACTGAAGAAGGAGTAAAGGATAAAAATTCCACACTTGTCACAAGAGACTTGATCTAAAGACCACATCTCATCATTAACCTGAAATATTAACTGTAATTCTTTCTCCACAGTTGCTAACAGATATGCAAAGTATTTGCAGTATTTTGGGTGTTTATTCCAGATACCCAAAGTCCACGGTGCTTTGCTTTACTTTTCTATTTTTTAAGGCATTGGTTGGAAATAAATGTCAGTCAGCATTTATTTCCCTGCGTTTCTTCAACAACAACAGCATGGAATCATTTATATTTGTCTGAGACAGCAGCTGCAGCCTCAGCCATTTCACCCAATGCAGCACACAACACTTAAAATAATGCAGAACTCTCTTAGTATACTACACAAAAATGTTGCATTTGGTTCATACCAACTGATAAAAACAACTTCCAAAGTTGTCAAGCGTCTGGGCAGAACAGCTTTAGTGCAATCATAATTTTCAAGAAAACCTGTCCTTGTATAGAAGCCACCAAACACTGGACTGCTTAAAATCCGTTTCCCCCACTTGCTGGGCAGAACCAGACATTAGCAGCTTCATCCAAATTGGAATGTGCACTCCATCCTACTCCACAAAACCATTCCAACACAAATTCCAGCTTCCATTCCAGAATCAGAGAATGATAGTACTATGCAGAACTATCTAATTAATCCATCTGTGCTCTTTCTTCATAGTTCTGTATTTATTTCCATTTAAGTATTTTCTAATTCCCTTTGTTATTGTAAGCTCTGAGTAACGTGAGCCATGGTGAGATGAATAGTAGAATGAGACATCCAGCAAGACCCATCTCAAAATCAAGATCATCTCACTGCATCTTGTACACTATTCACAAGGAGCGTAGCAAGATTCTTGCTAGGCAGTAGCAAGGTCCCAACTGACACTCATTATGACTTGTTAAACACTTTGTCAACTACCCAATTCACCATGGTTGCAATTATCCCAAACCTGCCATGAAAACTTGACGTCAGGAAAACTTAACTTGGAAACCGCAAAGTATTCTTGGTGGGTTGATCTTGGTGCTTGTTCTAAAGAACCTCCGTGTTGGTCAACAGGCACTAACATTTCAGGCACAGTTTATGGCACCAGCCTCAAGCACACCAGATCCACAGACTTTGGCATTTTTTTAGAATTCCTACAGTGTGGAAACAGGCCCTTCAACCCAACAAGTCCACACCGACCCTCTGAAGAGTAACCCACCCAGACCCATTCCCCTACTCTATATTCACCCCTGACTAATGCAGCTAACCTACACTATGGGCAATTTAGCATAGCCAATTCACCTGACCTGCACATCTTCCAATTGTGGGAGGAAACCTGAGCACCCGGAGGAAACCCACGCAGTCACGTGGAAAATGTGCAACTCCACACAGATAGTCACCCGAGACTGGAATTGAACCAGGGTCCCTGGTGTTGAGGCAGTAATGCTAGCCACTGAGCCACTATACTGCCTTTTTCTTGTTGATATGTGCCAGCAGCTATGAACTTTAAAGGCACATCTTATTCACTTAGAGGACACTTTGCCACTTCATTGCTGCACCTTGGACTCTTCTGGCAGCTGTCATTGTAATGCCACAGCAAGGACACTTCACACTCGGAGGCATGCATGCAGCCCAAAGGCTGTGTAGCGTTAGTAATGTCACAGTTTGGGTTGGGTGAAGGTGAGTGGGGAAGATGTTACATGCAATAATGAGAGTGATGCAGAATGACCACTGGTGGTAGTTAGGTACAGCTGCATAAATAAAGTGAGTAAGAGGTATCAGAGAGAAGATGGTGGACCTTACATTCATTCACATAGTATGCATGCCTCCAGCTTGCTGAGACACTTTTAACTTGGGTGGAACCTTGAATCAGGCTGGCATCATGGCATCCACTGCAGTCCAGGGGGAAGTGCAAGTCCTGCTTGTACACCCCTCTGTCCAATAGAATCTCCATGACCAAACCTTCAAAGCAAATTTCCTCCGGCTGCCTTGTCTGGGTCAATTATCAAGAACCTGGCTTGGTCCAGATGGACAGTGCTTATCCAGATGTTCAGTGGCCTTTTAAATATGGCACCAGTGCCGAGGATGCCAGTCAATTCCAGGATCTTTGGTAAGTGGCAAGTTGCTCCAGGAACAGCATGTGCTAAGATGGACAGAAATTGGACATGATACTCACCAAAAGGGCTGAAATGCCAGTTGATATAGTGAGTTTAGTAAAATACGATGAGAACAATTGCTGATACAGGGTACGCCATCGTTTATCCGAAACCTTCAGGGTCAACTGGTTTTTGGAATTCAGATTTTTTTCAGATTTCGGAATAATTGACAGTTTAATGGTGAAATATTTTTAAATCTTACTGAACAGACGCACCTGTGAGTATTACTAGCGCTGAAACAGAAATAACTCCTGCTAATGCTGGGCCACGCCACCATGTCCCATCTGAGTGACATGGGTTGAGTGGGTGTGGAGTGGGGTTAAATGTTTACACACCAAACAACCTTGATATGGAGAAAAAACGTCACAAAAGAAACTTTGGATTTGGGATTGTTTTATGTAAAGGATTGTGTAGCTGTAATTGCAATGAATCACTTCATTTACCTGGCACTTGCCAAAAGCCATTTTATTCACCCCATTTATGTAGTTTCAGGATTTTTTCACTAATCAATTCTACGACCTCTAGTTTAGTTCCTGTTGTTTATAGAAACCATGCACTGAATTTATGTCTAGGTGTAACACAATCTCAGCACTGGCCTCAATTCCATTTGGGATATTAGATGCAATATTCCCAGAAGCAGCCTCCAGGAGCCCATGCAATTATTGTTGACAACTGTGTTTCAGCTTCAAGAAGTCTTTTCAGCATTGTCCTTGGATATGGCTGTCAACCTCTCTCCCATTTGGACGCAGGAGTCACATTTGATTGGAGGACAGCAGTTGCTATTACAGCAAGAGCTATATTAGCAGAGACATTAGTCCTTGGTAAGTGGCAGCAATGAAAGTTGGGGAGACTTGAAATCACATGATTTAATCTTGACAATTTAATGAACTGACTGGAAGTTCCATTCCATTTCCACAAAGGCAAAATGCTGTGAAAACTGGAACCCTGAAAAATGCTGTAGAAACTCTCAATAGGTCTGAGAGGGAAACAGAGGCAATGTTTTGAGTCTGGTATGATGCTTCCTCAGAACCTGAAGGTTTCATTCCTTTTCCACAATGGAATGAATTATGACCATAAGAAATATGGACTCCTTGAGTTTGCTCCACTATTAAATAGGATTATGACTGATCTGCTAGTCCTCACATTCCACTTTCTAGCCCTTTCCCCATAACTCTTGATTCCTAGACTGAACAAGAATTGATGTATCACAGCTGTCTGTGACAAAGAGTTCCAAAGACTCTCAAACCTCTGAGAGAAGAAATTTGTCCTTGTCTCAGTCTTAAATTGAACCCTATCATTCTGAGAATATTTCCTATTGAGCTAGACTCTCCAATGAGGGAAACATCCTCTAAGCATTTACCCTCAAACCCCTTTAGAACTCTATATGTTTCAGTGAGATCACCTCTGATTCTTCTAAACTCCAATGAGTAGAGACCCAACCCATTTAGCCTTTGCTCATAAGACAATCCTTCCACACTAGGGATTACCCAGGGAACCTTCTCTGAAATGCATCCAATGAAATGATATCTTTCCTTAAATAAAGTGACTAAAACTGCTCACTGTACTCCAGATGTGGCCTCATCAGCATCTTGTTACAGTTGCAGTAAGACGGTCTTTTCCTCCAACTCCTTGAAATAAGGGCCAATATTTCATTAGCCTTCCTGATTACCTGCTGACCTGTGTGCTAATTTTCTGTTTCATGTACAAATACCACCAAGTCCCGGTGTAATGCACTTTGTGCACTTTTTCTTCCTTTAAATAATATTCAGTTCTTTTGTTCTCCCTTCCAAAGTGAACAGATTTGTGTTCCCTGTATTATTTTCCATTTGCCAACATTTTACCTTTCAGGATCTCTATTTACTTCCTTCCTCCAAGCCATTAATCTATATTGTAAACAGTTAAAGACCAACACCAATTCCTATGGAACCTCAATGGTTGCACGTCACCAACTTGAAAAATAGCTCCTTATCCCCACTCGTTTTCTGCACGTTACCCAATTCTCTATTTATGCCATAATACTACCTCCAATGCCATGGGGTCTTATCTTGTCCCATTAAATGCATCGATTGTTCATGTGTTTCTACAAGAATCTTGCCTCCAAGAAAGCACATGGAAATGGAACATGCCATGCAGAGGGTGGTGCGTGTATGGAATGAGCTGTCGGGGGGATGTGGTGGAGGCTGGAACAATTGCAACATTTAAAAGGCATCTGGATGGGCATATGAATAGGAAGGGTTTGGAGGGATATGGGCCAGGTGCTGGCAGGTGGGACTAGATTGGCTTGGGATATCTCGTCAGCATGGACGAGTTGGACCGAAGGGTCTGTTTTCCGTGCTGTGCATCACTATGACCCTATGACTCTAATTGCATTTTCAGCCTGACCCCATTGTCCAGAGCTTCTTCCACACAGCCCTAACAACAGGTCAAGAATCTTGGTATCATCCAGGACAAGACGGTCCATTCCATTCACTATCTTTAACATTTAGTCTCTTTGACACTGATGCAGAATAATAGCAGTGTGTACCATCTGCAGAATGCATTAGAGCAGTTCACTGAGGCTGCTTTGATAGCAGTTTCTAAACCAGGACTCTATCAGCTACTGGGACAAGTACAACAAAAGCACAGGAACGCCATCCACCGAAAGTTCCTTCCAGGCCATACGCTATCCTGACTTGGAAACACATCACCATTCCTTCGCTGTCACAGACAAAATGCTGACCTTCCTTCCTAACAGCATTAAAGATGGCCCTACATCCCTAGAACTCCAGCAGTTCAAGAAGCCAGCTCACCACCACCTTCTCAGGACATTCAGGGATGGGCAATAAATGCTGATCTAGCCAGTGATGCCTACATTCCATGAAAAATTAAAAACACATTTAATTTGGCAAAAAAATTCTGTTTTCAGAAACGAATTCCAAATGTCTACTAATCTTTGCATTAAATATTTCCTGATTTCACTTCTGAAAGTTTTGGGTCTATTTTTTTTAATACGCCACTAGCCCTAGATTCCCCAACTAATGGAAATAGTTTCTATCTGTTCACAGTGACATTTTCTGTTTATATAGTATCATTAAGTATTCCAAGGGCTTTCACATGAGAGTTCTAAAACAAAAATAGAAACTGAGCCACATAAGGCAATATTTAAGCAAATGGCCAAATAATTGGGTCAAAGATAGGTTTTATGGAGTGTTTCAAAGGACAAAAGAGAGGTTAAGCATTGGAGAGGTTAGTAAGAGAATTCCAGAGCTTAGAACCTAGGCAACTGGAAACATGGTCATCAGTTGTGGATCAATTGAAATCAGTTCACAGAATCTCTACAGTTTGGCAGCAGGCCATCTCATCCATTGAGTTCACACCAACCCCCAGACAGCATCCTACTCAGACCCATTCCCCTACACATTACATTTCCCATGGCTAATCTTCCTAGCCTGAACATTATAGGCAATTTAGCATGGCCAATCCACCTAACCTACACATCTTTGGACTGTGGGAGGAAACTGGAGATCCCAGTGGAAACCCATGCAGACACAGGAGAATGTGCAGAATCCACACACACGGTCAACTGAGGCTGGAATCAAACCTGTGAGACAGCAATGCTAACCACTGAGCCACCATGCCCCCCAATCACGGGCCAGAATTAAAAGAACTCTGTTATCATGGAGCATTATGGTGCAAGGATAGATTACAAATATGAGGAGGGGCAAGACCATGCAGGTCAGGAACAAGAGATTTTGAAACAAGGGTGAGAATTTTAAAACCCAGAGCTGCTCACTCGTTTGTCTAAATAATTTAAAACTTTGATCAAATCATCTTTCAATGTTCTAAATTCCAGAAAGAATATACCCACTCTCTTTACTTTCACTTTGTGATGGGAGCTCCTTCAGTCCATGTATCTTTGTAGTAAGTCTACATTGCATTCCCTCGAAGACCAATATATTCTGCTTATGGTATGGTACGCAGGATTGTTCAATGTGCTCCAGGTGTCTTCTAACCAGGGTTTTATTTGATGATTGAAGCGTGACTTCTACTCCTCTAAATACAAAGACAAGCATTCCATTCGCATTTTTGATTATTTTCATTCCCTGTCCATGACCAGGATCTCTTAGTTTCTTTAGGCTTGTGCTTTTTCTAATTTTTCATATTTCAGACAAGGGGAGGTGATGGTTTAGTGTTGTTATCTCAAGACTATTAATCCAGAGAGCCAGGTAATGTTCTGTGACTCGGATTTGAATCCCACCATGACCGTGAATTGAACAAAAATCTGTAGCTAATAGACTAATTTGACCATGAAATTGTTGTCAGTTGTTAGGAAGATATCCATCTGTTTCACTAAGGTCCTTTAAGGAATGAAATTTGCTGTCCTTATCTGGTCTGGCCTACATGTGACTTCAGACCCACAGCAACATCCTTTTGAGGTTCAATGTGAATTACCTCACATTTGTCTCCATTGAAATTCATTTGCTACAGTTTTGTCCATTCACTTAACCGACCAATATCTTTGCAATTTTATGCATCTACACTATCTAGAATGCCACCAATCTTTGTGCCGTTGGCAAATTTGGATACATAGCTTTCCTTCCCGTCATCTGAGTCATTACATGGTGTTATGAGACACGTTTGTCAGATGCTGTTGATTAACATGCCTACCCATATTTCCTACTCTAACAACTCAGCCTATTGTATAACATCCCTCTTTAAATCTCTAGGGCCTTTATTTTCATCTGCTGGGGCCACGCACCCATAAATCTTTCTACCTCCCTGTCCTCTTTTAATATCCTTCAAGTAGTTAAAACTAAGCTTTATACCACCATTCCTGATGTCATTTTCATTGTCTTGACATCCATTATCTTCTACATTTTAATGTAGTAACTTAGTATATGTGACAGATGATTAACCAACCTTCTCTTTCTGAAGCTGCCATCATTAAAACCACTGAATAGTCTGATACTGAGTTGTACAAATCAAAGTGTCTAAGTTCAGACCCAGGACTATGTGAAGTTGGCTGATTTTAGCTAAGAATATGGTTAAAATTGGGAGGAAGCAAAATCCTTTCCTTGAATGTTATCTATGTGAGTACAGTCTATGTGCATTCATGTATACATATGTGTGCTTGTGTGTAGCTTAAGAGAAGTATTGCAATAGACTTTGATGACACCGAAAGGTGCGTTTGGACCTTAGAGTAATATCTATTTATGTTCAAAATGAGAAATGTTCAAGCTAGATATATCCGGAAGATCATAAGATAAAGGAGAAAAGATTGTCCATTTGTCCCATTGAATTTTCTCCACCAATCAATGCGATCATTGCTGATCTGATAATCCTCGATTCAACTTACCTGCCTTTTCACCACAACACTTGACTCCTTGATTAATCTGTTTACCTCAGCCTTGAATGTATTTAGTGACCCAACATTGACAACTGTCTATGGTAAGAAAATTCCAGAGATTGGCCACCCTCTGAAAGAAGAAATCTTTCCTCAATTTTTTCATCAATAGACAATTTGTATTCTGGGATTAAACCCTGTGGTCCTCCACTGTCCCACAAGGGGAAGTAACCTTTCCGCTTTTACCCTGTCAAGCACCCTCAGAATCTTATTTGTTTCAGTGAGGTTGTCTCTTCTAGGTTACAAGCCCAACCTAACTTCATTTAAAAAGAAAACCCATACCCAGGATCAATAATATGAATCTTCTCTGGACTGTCACCAATGCCATTAGATAAGTGACCAGAACTGTTCATACTATCTCAGCTGTAGCCTGACAGTGTCTTGTACCATTTATAGTTTTAGCAAGGCCTCCCTATTTTTGTACACCATTCCCTTTGAAATAAAGCTTCCTTATTACCTGTTGAGCTTGAATGCTAGCCTTTAGACCAACACTGTGCATAACCTCTAAATTGTCCAAGGAAAATGGAGTCAGTATCAGTAACAAAGTCCAGCCAGAATTTAAATATTCTGTCTGCTACACACAGGGATATAGGCTGCCTTCAGAAAGGCTGTGAATAAATCTTAATTGTGATAAATTACTCAGTGTTGATGTGAATAAATTGTGCTAATGTTCCTTTCTTCTCCTGCACAAATGATCAAAACTTGGAGTAATCATGTAAGCATGTTTCAGATTCCTATCCCTTTAAAAGCCCTTTAGTCATTCAGTCATGAGCTTTCTTTCCCAGAAGCATACCAGTGACATATCTCACTTCTTTCTCTCAAGTTGGCATCAGTCACATTGAAGCTGTTTCCACAAGTGAGGGGGAGAACTCCTCTTGAATAGCACAGTGTCTGCTTTTGGGCCTGTCGCCAGGAGTTTCAGTCATTTCCAATAAACTTAGTTTCTATGTTCTTAACAAAATATAGGGAATAAATGTGAATTGAAGCCAGGTTCTGACTTTAAAATGTGCGTAGAATAAAGTAAAGCTTCTCCCATCAGCATCAGCTATGACTGTGCCAACAGTAACTTGCACTTACTCATGGCCTCATATTGTGCAGATTTAGTCAGATAATAACAGCCACGCCATTGGATTGAGGAAATGGGGTGCAAGATTGTTGAAAGTATAACCTGTGACACAGTCAGAGTCACCATGTGTAAGTTGAATTCCACTTGAGCAATTCTTCCTGTCACCTTGTCCTTCTGAAAAATGTTGTCTGAGTCATTGGATGGGGAAAGTGGCTTTAGAATCACAACATTCTGAGATGTTGAAGCATAAAGGCCTTTGAAGATTTAGAAGAAGCATAAAATGAAATTTAGGATGCGTCATTCTCATTCTCCACCCAGATTGATTCATTTCAATGGTTTGAAACACTGACATTGTCAGGGTGACTGGTATTTTGAGACCGATACTGAACTTTGATGTACCTACACTTCTGGTACAATAAAAGTGATATTATTCTTTTCTGCTCGTTAAAAAGAAATCATATATGGTGGAATGGCATTCTCTTAGTCTGACAGTCAGACACTATATAGGAATATTTCATGCGAAATAATGTGGATGCTGGAAACATGAAATAAGAACAGAAAGTTCTGATGAAACTCAGCTGCTTTATCAGTATCTGTGGAGAGGAAACAGGGTTAATATTTCGAGTCTGACACAACTTTTCTTCAGAACTGGATTCTATACTTTCAGTTGCATGCCATGCTTCAAGTGATCCCATGATAAGATCAAGTATGAGACCTTTATCCAAGTTTTGAATCCAGCTGTTCAGACATGTTATGACACACACATGGGGCAGGTGGGACTGGATCTCAAACCTCATGGCTTAGACTGAGACCTTTGTCCTCTCAAGTCAAGAGCTATAAGGAAGTGATGACATTATGAGCATGGGTCTTAAAGACGTACAGATTGTGAAACTTAACACACACCACTTTTTTCCAAAGATAAAGGCTTATCCAAAACAGATATACATGGTTATAGATAAGGCCACTGCTTTCTCAATGGCAACTAGGGATGAGGGAAAAATAACTAATAGCCAGCAAAGCCCCATTCCTTAGAAGTTCTAACTAAGTGGAGTTATAACTAAGTGGATCCTCTTCAAATTTCTGATCATGTCAAAACCATCTGAGTATATGCATTTGAGATTGCCAATATACGAGATTGGTTATTTGTTATACACTGTAAGATGGTCTCTCATTGGCTGAGCTTCATGTCTTTCAATGCATAATGGTGATATGTTAACATGAGCTCCTGTGTCAAACTTTACTTGTATTTATGTTTCATCCATTATGGTTCAGAAGATTTGGATATTAATAATTGTAAAATAGGAAAGCTTGGTCATCTTCCAAAATTTGCCTTTCACTTCATTGACTCTGAACTTCACTGACACGCTTGTATTTCTACACTTTCTTAAAGCTTGCCTTGCTGTCAGTGTTGCTACCGTACCTGTTGGTGCCTGTGTTTTGTCTGGATTTGACTTCACATTTGGAACAGATGTATTGCACATGCATGTCCAGAGTTCTTCGGTGCCATGTGCTTTGCAGGTATGAAGAAAACCTTTTGTTCAAAACCTCTGTTATCCAAAGCTCATGTACTGTTGGTCTTCCGTCAGCTTTCCAAATATCTGCTGACAAAATATTGGAGTATTTTATAAAATACTGCTGACCATTCTGTGAGTTTCCCTCCAGCAGGGTATTCTGCCTGATGTAGAAATCTCAAGTTATCCCTCATAATATAAGAAACTGAGTTTAGTTATTGTAGTGTTGCAGAATCCAAACAGATACTGATTGCAGTTACTTATTGTATACAAACATTACATTCCTCAGATACCTAAATGTTTGGATTCATTTTAAGCTATCCCATTACTACAGTGTACTTTGATCCAGTGGTGTGCAATGCTTCATATGATCCCAGGGTTGGGGTGTGAGACCTTCATAATTTAAATGCAATGACGATAACATCGGTGTTTCTGTTAAAGGCATACTAACCATGAGGCATAATACAACAGCATCTAGATTTTCAATCTGTCCTGTTGTACCTTTAAATACAAAATAGTAGTGGAAAGGCTGAATTTTTCAAATATGTCCAATTTGTAAATAATTACGAACAGCGCGATTTGCGTAGCTAAATATGTGCAAAAAAGTGTACTGTTTTTATGGACGAAAGGTACATTCTCCTCTCTCTATTTCCTTCATTGATTTCACATGATCCCAGAGAGAAAGATCCATCTTGGTAGCTGCAGTGGATGACTAGCATGGGGTAACTTTCTCCTTTCACCCTTTGTTACATATCTTGGATGGATTTCTAATCATGGTTTATGCCATGACATTTCTGTTAGGCCATGTGTTGACAGGCCCCAAGAGCAGGCCGGAGAGGTAGTACAGGTATTAACCCTGTGTTGGGATTATCCTGCACCATGCTTTAGCCAACTGAGCTAACTAGACCCTTGAACGCAACCTAGCTCCATTCAGACCAAGTAGGAGTTAGTAATATACAGCAAACCTTATTTCATATTGTCCCACTTAACATTGTTTTGTTTGCATTTTATTTTATTAGGGCCAGTCTGTTCAGGTTTCTTTGGTACTTCCCATTTTACATTCTCTCACACAGCATTTCATTGCACTGTCCACCAATCAGCATTGGCGTCATCTGACATCAGGATCCAGCTGGTGCCATGGGAACGCAGAGGAGCTTTAGATTAGATTAGATTAGATAAATCATTACTTTTTTCAAGAGAAACCAAATGGGACAATCAGTGCCAAAGTAAACAAAAGGGATGATTTGTGGCATTAACTGATACAGAGGCATCTATTTGGAGAAGAAGAAAAAACGTTGTCCAATAATCCTCAGATAATGTTTTCAAGTAAATGTGAATTGACACAGGATTTATGTTATGCTTAGTGAGTTATTTTGCAAAGTATTTCAGCTATGAATGCACAGTGGTCCATACGTGATGCAAAATATTTCAACTTGTATATTCTTTTTTTCTCAGGCAAGCAAATATCTGAAGGAATCTGATTCCAGCTTCAACATAGGTTGCAATGGAAACTTGCATTGTCATACATTTCTGGAATGTAATGACAATTTTAAGTGAGATATACTATGTTGTTCCTCTCACATTTTGCTTATTATCTTTCCTTTGTTATTTTACATATTTTATATGGTGGAGAAAATATTTTTGCCTTCTATCAGTTTGTTTCTCTGTATACAATATGTCTCAAAAAGTACTAGACAGATATCAATGAAACTTCATACATGAGTGAAAAATGACTCAACGTAGAATTGATTCGTTTTGGAAAAAGTGTGGAACTAGTGGGTGGCACAGTGACGCAGTGGTTAGCACTGCTGCCTCACAGCACCAGAGACCCAGGTTCAATTCCTGCCTCAGGCGACTGACTGTGTGGAGTTTGCACGTTCTCCCCGTGTCTGCGTGGGTTTCCTTCGGGTGCTCCGGTTTCCTCCCACAGTCCGAAGATGTGCGGGTCAGGTGAATTGGCCATGCTAAATTGCCCGTAGTGTTAGGTAAGGGGTAAATGCAGGGGTATGGGTGGGTTGCGCTTCGGTGGGTCGGTATGGACTTGTTGGGCCTGTAAATAATCTAATCTAATCTAGATCCTTTTTAAAGGAGATAGGATGGATTTTGTTAGAATAATATGAGTTTTGTTTGCTTAGAATATTACAGATTGTTTTAATATGTTACTGATTGTTCCAGATACTGTGGTGTAATTTATTAGAATTGTCAAAGTGTGAACAGACTTTTCAGAGCAGATTATTGTTTGATGCATCATTGGTAGATGGAATGTCTTAATTAAAACATATTTTTGGCTTTGTAGTTACAGAGCATCAACAGTCAGGGAAAAGCCTCAGGGAAGAGCTACATAATTGTAATAACGCTGAGGTAACACACCACAGTGGAGATATACATTCTGCTAAATGCCTTTTTCACTTGTTATGTTATGTTGAGAATAAACAATAGTAATGACATGCCCCCACACAAGTCTCAATTTTAAATCTACCACTTGGAATGATACTGAGGCAACTAGCCCACAAAAATTCTTTGTTGAATCCCTGATCTGTGCTGAGTAATCTGATTTTAGATAAATATTTGGATTAATGATAATCTCTTTCTACTTGCCATTTAGCTCATTGTGATAGTAGATGATTACAATTCATGCTCTCAGGCTAAGGAGAGAAAAGCAAAGTCTAATTCTGTTCCTGATTACCATGTAGTTACTTTCAATGGAAAGTATAAATATCATACAATGCCAAGATCATACTTGTCTAGAATTCACACAGAGTCAAACAGTATACTGCTGAGGACACATGCAGGAAGGATGGGCAATTGGGGTATGGGAGGGTTGTCCAACTCTGGACCCATGTTTAGCATCTTTGAGGCAAGAAAAGACAAAAGCGATAGATTAAAGTTTGAAGTTCGAACATAGAAATTAGGAGGAAAATGATACTGAGCCCCTCAAGCCTACTCTGCCATTCAATTGAACCAATTTCTCCAAATTCCTGCCATCCCTGATAACCTTCTATCCCCTTGTTTATCTATCTTTGCCTCTAAAGAAAATTCAAATAATGCAAAAAAAATGCTCTGCTTCTGCTGAATTTTGAGAAAGATAGTTCAAAGACCCATGATCCTCTTTGAGAATACTTTAAATGGGAGACCTATTATTTTGGAACAATGCTGAATATTACTTTTGTTGATTTTTCCCTGATGTAAACCAAAAATGTTAGTTATCAAATTAATAAATATAGGCAGGGTACTTCAGTATTATCGAACAGGGCATCCAGTGGGATCTCCAGAATGCTTCTCATGTACTGGACAATCTAATATGCAGGAAATGTCATCAGCTGGGAGAACTCAATCTCTTGGTTTCAGAGCATGTGCAGAAGCTGGTATCACTACATGACAGCCCATTTCAGAAGGTGGTCACCCTGGTGTTTAAGACTAAGCAGGTAGAGAGGGCATGAGGTATTGGCAGACAAACAAGGAAACAAGGAGGAGCAGGCAGTTAGTGCAGGAGTCACCTGAGCACCTTTCACTCTTTAATTGGTATTGTTGTAAATACTGCTGATGGTGATGGTTCTTCTGGGGAATACAGTTAGTTACAAGACCATAGAAGGCTTAGCTGGGCAGAGGTGGGTGGTGGGGGGGGTGGGGGGGCGGGGTGGAGGGGTGGAACAAAAGTAACAGGAAATTCTATAATTCAGCGAATATGTACAGATTTCAAGGACATTACTGAATGATGAGGAAGGAGGGTGAACACTACAGTTCATGGTTCATTTTGGTATCAATGACATTGGATGGAAAAATGGGTAAGGTCCCGCAGGCAGATTTTAGGGAGCTGGGAAAGAATTTAAAAAGCAGGTTCTCAAAGTTAATAATCTCCAAATGGCTCCTAAGAGTGCTCTTGAGTACAGAAACTTGAGGATATCGCAGGTGAATGTGGTTTGAAGCAATAGTGCAGGAATAATTGTTGTAGATTCCTCAGGCATCCAGACCAGTTCGGGAAAGTATAAAACCTGATAGTTCCAGCTCTATTAAGTTCCAAACTAATAACATGGTTGGGAGGTGTGCTAGTGCTGTGAGGAATATTGCAAACTGTTGGCAGTGGGATGAGATCCTCAATGAAGAGTCAGAAGGGAGAGATAAAGCTGGTGATGGAAGGCAGAAAGTCAAAGCTAGAAAGCAAGAAAGAAAGGAGTTCAGTAATTAATAGTTGATGCTTCAATCCAAGGAATTTAATAAATTAAACTGATGGCTTGAGAACATGTGATCTAGCCAGAACACAACATACCCAACATGTGAAGCGGCTTTCTGGAGGTTAGTGAATGTGTACTTGACAGATTGGAGTTACACCACAATGTAGAGCAATGGTTTTCTCAGACAGGTACACACCCTAAAAGAAGGTATGACTGATGTGTTTAGTGGGTACTTTTTTCTTAATTGTGTAATCGCACACTTTCAAGGATGACATTTTTTTCTGACTTCTACCTCACCCTCTCAGTAGCCCAGGAGTCTTCAACCCTCTGGACTGAGCACTGACCACTGCTCCCTCCAACCACAGGTTACTCTCTCCCTCATGCTGGCTGCTGGTACGCACTCTGAATGAGACGTAGTTGCGCTTATTAGCAACAAGGGGAAGTGAAAAAGAACTTGCGACTGAAGGAGCAGCAGGACGGTGAGTGGAGTCACATGTGCATCAGCATCAGTATGACAGTGGGTGCAACAAGCTGCAGCTACTTAACATAATGCTGCCTGAGTGGGCAGGCTGGAGTCAACGGTCAGCACACTACTGGGTGGCTATGGCTTGCCTGGTCAAGGCCAACAAGCTGATGAAGCAGCCTCACAACTGAGCAAAAGGAATGATTGGGGATGGAGTCTTTGGGAACAGGAGTTGTTGCATGTGTGAGTGTACAGAGGGGCAGCAGTATGGGGAAGTGGGTGTGACCGCTTGAGTGAGTGATTGGGGGAGATTGGAATGAGGAACTGCCAAGTGAGAGAGTGGAAGCGAGGCGATTGTGAAAGGGTCTTATAAATGAATGGATGAGTCAGTGAATAAATGGATTAGGAAGAGATATTGTACAGTAAGTGAGGGGAAGTGAGTTGGAAAGAGGAACAGGTTTGTAAGAGTGTGGTGAGGATAGGGATAATTAGGCACGGTGGCACAATGGTTAGCACTGCTGCCTCACAGCACCAGAGACCCGGGTTCAATTCCTGCCTCAGGCGACTGTCTGTGTGGAATTTGCACATTCTCCACATGTCTGCGTGGGTTTCCTCCAGGTGTTCCGGTTTCATCCCACAGTCCAAAAATGTGAAGGTTAGGTGAATTGCCTATAGTGTTAGGTGAAGAGGTAAATTTAAGGGAATGAGTCTGGGTGGGTTACTCTTTGGAGGGTCGGTGTGGGCTTGTTGGGCCGAAGGGCTTGTTTCCACACTGTAAGTAACCTAATTTAAAAATAAGTTGTCTGTAGGGGTGCACAAAATGGTTATAGAACTGAACAAGGTACATGGCCAAAGAAACATGGGAGTCACTGATATAAATGTGAAGGAAGTTGTCCCTCACTAGCAACTCAGAATAGTATATTGCACATTATCTTGACTAGTTGGTTTTCAGAACAGAATTGACCTTGACTGAGTGTTGCAGACTGGCACATTCCAAGCTCCAGGACTACGTGCTGAGGGACACACTAAAGCTTGGAGGAACTGCTGCCAAGAGGCAGTGGGGAAAGGTTACTGTTGGAGGATTTCCTGCTGAAGTTAAATGGGGGACCATTCAGTTATTGGACCCTCCTCGTGCCTCAAATGCAGGTAAATATAATCTCATTCGAGTAGGGCTTGCCTTTGGTTTGTTTGGATAGAGTCAACATCTATCATTTATTTGTTTTGTTTCCTTCATATGCTATTGTACAGAACTGAGCTGCATCTGTGACTATGTATAAAGAGATTCTTTTTGAATAAAGTATATTTTTGAAATGTAAAAAAAAACGGTACTGAATCTCAAATTGCAAATTGTGGAATATGTCCTTTCTCCTGAAACTGACTCTTATCACATTGGAAAGAATAAACATTGATGCCAAAATATGAATTTCAGAACCAGCCTTGATTAGCATGGAACAAGTGTCTACTTTCATCTACAATGATTCCTGATGAAGGGCTTTTGCCTGAAATGCCGTTTTCACTGCACTTTGGATGCTGCCTGAACTGCTGTGCTCTTCCAGCACCACTAATCCAGAATCTGGTTTCCAGCTTCTGCAGTCATTGTTTTTACCTAACCCATAACAATGCCTGGTGAGATGGAGTGAAACAAGAACAGTTTGGGGAATTTAGGCATTGTCACCTGATCCACTTACAATCAGCAATTTTCTGATCATTTACATGACTGTATTGTGTTTAAGGCTTAGTTCAAAGTTGTTTAACACCAAATTCCTATCAGTGACATTTGTGAAGCTGCCAAGGTATTTCATATAATCTAGAAATTTCTGAGTAACTTTTCAGTAAATGCAACAAATCACATAATCAATGATGTGAAGGACAATAATGAGGCTGGAAAAAGACAAATAATGATGAAACAATAGAATCTGAAAAGAGGCAATTACTTATAACTTTCAGCTACATGTTCACCAGGCACTTGAAATGGTTATAGAGGCTGTGGAATCACAATGTAAGGAGGAAGGAGCTGCAGTGCTATGCAACCAGTGCTCAAAGCTACCAAACATTTTAAGGTTAGTGATGTATTAGAGTGAACAAAGAATGTGAGTTCTCAGTGAATATAATTTGCAAGGCTGGCAGTACTTCCCATTTCATTAATGATTTATTGATTTTTCACTATTGGCTTAATGTACAAAAGTCACTGGAATATAAATTCTTCATCTCTCTCCCTGTCTATGATTTGTTCAAATTAAGAATAAAAGTGCATGTTTATTAAATTGTTACTGAGATTCCCAGGCACTGACACCACAATAATATTTTAGAGTGGCCTACGGTCAGTTTTGACCACAGGCACGGTACACTTGAAATCTGCTGCAGCTCTCAGTACTGATGATTGTCCTTCCCTACATTTCCCATCAAATATCAAGAGCAAGCCCTCTGTAGGGCTGGCCTTTGAACCACAGATTGTGAAGAAAGTCCAGGGACAATTTTGCTCCTGTTCACCTGGCTCAGCACTTGCTGTTGGTGGCCAGACAGCTGCCTGAAGAAGTCTCTATTATCTTTTGGGCCTGAGGGAGGGGATGAATTGGGACTCCAAATATTTTTCTGCCTGCCTGAGCAATCATCAGCTTATCCCTGGGATCCTCTGCACATTTTCTGATCTATGTGTATTTCAGGGCACCATATATTTGAGTAACTTCACCCCTCTATCCCCTCTTCACTAAGTCCCACCGCATATACTGGGAAGCTTATAGAAATTAACTATGAACAGCTAAGGCAGGATAAAGGGTGCATTTCATCCTACTTCCTTGTCATCTTTATGATGGACCGAAATAAGGCTTCTTAAAATGACTGAATAAGTCCTGACTAAAACAATAGGAGTACATCTGCAATATAATGGTGAACTGCTCCATTTACCCCAAAACCATGTGGAGTCATAGAATTCATACGGTATGGAGAGAGGCCATTTGGCCCATCAAGCATCCCACACAGACCCCTACCCTGTCCCGTAACCCTGCATTTCCTATAACTAATGTGCACATCCTTGGATAATACAGGGCAATTAAGCATGGCCAATCCATCTGGCCTGCACATATGGGCCATACAGTCATGTTGTGAAACTTGAAAGGGTTCAGCAAAGATTTACAAGGATGTTGCCAGGGTTGGAGGATTTGAGCTAAAGGGAGAGATTGAATAGGCTGGGGCTGTTTGCCCTGGAGCATCGGAGGATGAGGGGTGACCTTATAGAGGTTTATAAAATCATGAGGGGCATGAATAGGATGAATAGCCAAACTATTTTTCTCTGGGGTGAGGGAGTCCAGAGCTAGAGGGCATAGGTTTAGGGTGAGAATGGAAAGATATAAAAGAGACCTAAGGGGCAACCCTTTCACATAGAGGGTGGTATGTGTATGGAATGAGCTGCCAGTGGGAATGGTGGAGGCTGGTACAATTTCAACATTTAAAAGGCATCTGGATGGGTATATGAATAGGAAGGGTTTGGAGGGATATAGGCCGGGTGCTGACAGGTGGGACTAGATTGGGTTTGGATATCTGATTGGCATAGATGAGTTGGACTGAAGGGGCTGTTTCGGTGCTGTACATCTCTATGACTCTATGACTCATACAGCACAAGAACAGATTCCTCGGTCCAATCAGTCCATGCCAAACATAATTCCAAACTAAACTAGTCCCACCTGCTTGCTCCTGGCAAATATCCCTCCCAATCTCTCCTATTCAAGTACTTATTCAAATATCTTGTACCCACATTCACCACTTTCTCAGGAAGTTCATTCCACATGTAAACCACCCCACCGTGTAAAAGATTTACCCTACGTGTCTTTTTAAAATCTTTCTCTTTTAACCTGGAAAATGTGTTCCTGATCTTGAAAGCCCCCATTCTAGCATAAATCTTTGGAAAGAAACTGGAGCATCCAATGGAAACCCACACAGACATGAGAGAACATACAAACCCCACACAGACAGTCACACGAGGCTGGAATCCAACCCAGGTCTTTGGTGCTTTGAGACAGCAGTGCTAACCACTAAACCAACATGAAACTGTCTGAGAAAATGACTCCCCAGTGAAGAGAAAGCTCTTCTAAAGATCCTGACGAAACTTGATCAGGTGGATGTGGAAATGAGGTTTCCTCTTATGGGAGAACTGAACTGAAGGCGGGTCACTGGACTTGAAACATTAACTGTTTTCCCTGCACAGATACTGACAGACCCGGTGAATTTCTCCAGCAATGTATACTTTCATTTCAGATATTCAGCGTCCGCAGTTCTTTGTTTTATTTGAGGTTGGTAGATTCTTGATTATCAGGAACACGCAGATATGTAGAGCAGAGGTTAAAGTCAAATCATTGAATAGCAGAGTAGGCTGAAAGGGAGGAGTAGCCTCTACTTGTTCCCTGTTTGTTTGTATATTGTTGCAGTTTATGTAGTGTGACACTTGCTAATTATTGAAAACATTTTCTTTATTAATGCATTTTAAAGGACAGTGATGAAGACCACAAATTCTAAAATTATGCAAATCATGATTGGCTTTGAATTTGTTGACAAGAATTTTTATTTCCAGAGTAGAGGTAGAATTAAAATAAAACTATGAAAATGTTTTTGACAACTTTCAGATCCTTGCAGGCAGTGTCAAGCCACGAACCACTGTTATAATCCTCGCTGATGGTAATACTGAACAGGTCAGATTCCAGAATGAAACTTGATAGACCAGAAGGTTTACTTTTGTATTTGTTTACTCGTGGAGTCACTGAACATTAGCATGGACAAAGGGTAACTTCTCAGTAACATGTGAGTATCTGTAAAGTTATTACTTGGATAAAGGGATTACTCTTACTTTCTGGTGTCTGGAATATATTCTTCAACATTTTTCTTGGCTAGTGTCATATATATAGTTTGTGTTTTCTTTTTGTGTAAGGAACTTTTTATTCTTTTGTTAAAAATACATTGGCAGCCTCTTATGAATATATTCCATATACAAGAAAATATGAGTTATCTGTTTTTATCTAAATAATAAATGCTTGATACTTTATAGATAACTTAAATCTTAATGAGAAGTTACCCTTTCTCCATGCTGAAGTTTTTTTTTATCAACTGGCAAAGCTGTAATCGGCTTCCTTTTGGCAAATTGCTGTGTATTCACTGGATGCTATTATCTTTAGGTAATACCTCTTCCTGAGACCCTTAAAATGAACTGATAATTCAGCTTTCAATTAGGTTTTCCTAAAAGTAGGTTTTCAACATTATTGTAGAATGTCTTCTTCTCTGTCACCTCACAGCATCTGCTTCTGCAACTTCCTTCAAACTGACTTCTAAACATCTTAAGACTTTTCCCAAGCCCTGACTACTTGGAGACTGTTAGTAATGCCACTTCTGCAGTTATGGGTCTCTGTCCAAGATCCCACTTTTTCAACATCAGATATAATGGAACACCACCACCTTCAAGTTACCCTCCAAGTCACTCACTGTCCTGACATGGAAACTGTCACTGGGGCAAAATCCTGGAATTCAAGCCCTAAGGGCATTGTGGGTCAACCCCGCAGAAGATAGACAGCAGCAGATCAAGAAGGGCAGCTCATCACCATCTTCTCAAGGGCATCTAGGGATGGGCAATAAATGCTGGCCCAGCCAGCAACACCCACATCCCACAAATGAATTTTAAAAAGCCTTCACAAAATATGGATTGTACATGAATCAACAGATGGACTTCCTGCATGTTATGGTGCTAACAATCGCACATACACATGCAGGTAAATAGCATCAGAATATTTTATGAAAGATGCACATTTGTATTCATTTATTAATAGCTATTTATCCACATGGAATTCTTCGAAAGAGTCTGAAAATCCCAAATTATTAATCCCAGAGTCTTCAAAGGAAGTACAAATGCATTATGATAGAGTATTTTTAATTGGGTCAACTATCATTGAATAGTTATATAAATTCAAATCCCAAAATGCTCATTGCATAATATCACCATGTAGTATAATACTCAGTTCTAAGAGTAAATACGGCACAGAATAAGGCTATTTGGCCCATTGTGTCAGTGCTCTCTGTATAGTAACCCAGTCACTTCCATTCACCAGTTGCCCTGAAAATTTATTTCCCTCAAGCAGCTTCCCAATTTGCTTTTGAAACATTCAGCATTTATAACTTTGTAACTTTATAACTTTTATAACTTCCTAGTTATTACTGTTGCTGAGTAAAACGTTCTTCCTTACATGTGTCTATTTACTTTGGCCAAAACTTTAAATCTGGCTCCCTCCAGACTTTGTATGGTGTACTCAAAGAGCATATCTAACACCGTGATAATCATATCCATCTCTATCAAATCATGTCCACCCTCTATCAAATCTCTCTCTGTTTCCCTTGCGCCAAGAAGAACCACCCCAGGTTTGTTTTTATTCAATCACAGGATGTGGACATCACAGGTTAGTCCAGCATTTATTGCCCATTCCTAATAGCCTAGAGAGTAGTTGGGAGTCAATATTACTGTGGGTCTGGAGTCACATGCAGGGTGGGCTAGATAAAGATAGCAGTTTCCTTCCCTAAAAGTTAAAAATCACACAACACCAAGTTATAGTCCAACACTAGTTTATTTAGAAGCACTAGTTTTTGGAGCGCTGCTCCTTCATCAGGTGGTTGTGGAATCCACAATACTCTCATTGTGGCCAAACAAATGATCTTGCTAACAAGATGTCTTAATAATGGGAATGTCACAGTTGAGTGGCAGAAGAAGTACTCAAATTCCATGCAGTATTTGAAGGCTTGAAGAAAGAAAAAAAATTGCTAGTTTTCCTGCTGTTTATCATTCTCTAATGATTTCTCATGGAAATGCAGAGTTATGGTCACTGCATTAAGTGCCCCTATGTTCATATAGAATCCAAATTAGCTGTTTGGACTAGATATCCAAACTCATACATCATGAGCATCCACTTGACTGAGCCAGTTAATATTTATAAAACCTTGGATATATCAAGTGCACAGATCATTTCTGCTGAGATACTGGTGCCAGATCTCAGTTCAACAATATAATGACAAGATTGCTGATAGATACTGATTACACCTTGTGTAGTGCTGAGCAATACAAAACTAGAATGCCCCAGCTTCAATGTTCAATTTGTACGGTGTGTGCTCTTCTCAATTAACATCATATTTTGGGGGAACTATGAGCCTAAATGACCTGAAGTAGGTTTTTAAAACAGTCCTAAAGGAGGCAGAGACAAAACGGTGTTAAACGAAGAAATTAGAGAGTTTTGGGGGTTGACAACAGAAAGCACAATTATCACAGTGTGGAGAGATTAATTTCAATGCTGATCAAGAAACTACATTCAGAAAAGGCCATCTATCTCACACTGTTCAGTCTTTCTGGAGGAGATTACACAGATAGGGAGAGGTGAGATCATGGAGGGATTGGAAAACAAAGATAATAATTATGAAATGGAGGCATTTTTCAACCTGGAATCAATCTAAGTGGCACGGTGGCTCAGTGGTTAGCACTGCTGCCTCACAGCACCAGGGTCCCAGTTCAATTCCAGCCTCAGTCAACTGTCTGTGTGGAGTTTGCACGTTCTCCCTGTGTCTGTGTGGATTTCCCTCCGGGTGCTCCAGTTTCCTCCCACAGTTCAAAGATGTGCAGGTCAGGTGAATTGGCCATGCTAAATTGCCCATAGGTTAGTTGCGTTAGTCAGAGGGAAATGGGTCTGGGTGGGTTACTCTTCGGAGGGTTGGTGTGGACTTGTTGGGCTGAAGGGCCTGTTTCCACACTGTAGGGAATCTATTTAAGCTTGCAAGCGGAAGAGTGATGAGAAATGGGACTTGGTACAGGTCAGATAACTGTCATTGGCAGCAACGTTTATGGAGGGTATATGATAGGAGGCTGGCAAAGAATGCACTGACATGTATGAAATCCAGAAGTATCACAGCCATGGATCAGTGTTTCAACAGCAGAGGAGTTGAAGGAGGACCATAGTCAGTTCATGTTACAGGAATGGAAACAGTTGGTCTTGGTGATGGTATGGGTATGTGGTTAGGATTCCATGTCAGAGTTTAAGCTAATATTGTCAACAGGCTGGGCAAACCTCTGATTGTTGCTTTGGAGTTTAGTGAAGTTAGTGCCTGGGGAACAAAAGCAATGGGCATAACTTAACTTAATCAAAGCATATTCACTTGCATATCATTTCACAGACATGAATAAGAGAAAACTGAATCCTCAATTCCCTTCTCTTACAGTAAATAATCAGTGGGTTTTGAAAAGGCAACATGTAGCTATTTTACCCCTCACCAGTATTAGATTTTTTATTAGATTCCCTGCAGTGTGGAAACAGGCCCTTCAGCCCAACAGGTCCACACCAACCCGCCGAAGCGCAACTCACCCAGACCCATTCCCCTACATTTACCCCTGCCCCTAACACTACGGGCAATTTAGCATGGCCAATTCACCTAACCTGCACATTTTTGGACTGTGGGAGGAAACCAGAGCACCCGGAGGAATCCCACGCAGACACGGGGAGAATGGGCAAATTCCACACAGTCTGAGGCGGGAATTGAACTCAAGTCTCTGGCGCTGTGAGGCAGCAGTGCTAACTACTGTGCCACCGTGCCGGCAATTGTGCCACCGTGCCACCCATGGCAGCTGGAAATCAAGGCCAGATATTCTGAAGTTGTCACAAAAGTTATCTTTTTAAAATGAAGTACTCAATGTTCCCCAATGTACATACCTTTTAGATCCAGGTTGACAGAAAGCATGGAGGAGAAAGTGAGGACTGCAGATGCTGGAGATCAGAGTCAAAGAGTGTGGGCTGGGAAAGCACAGCTGGTCAGTCAGCAACCAAGGAGTAGGAGAATCGACGTTTCAAGCATAAACCCTTCATCAGGAATGAGGGGGTGGTCCATGGGGACTGAGAGATAAGTGGGAGGGGAGTGGGGCCGTGGGGAAGGCAGCCAGGAATACAATAGGTGAATGAAGGTGGGGGTGAAGATTTTTCTCCTTCCTCTACAAGGTTCTCAGTGAGTCTCTCACTGCACCCCTCAGTCATCTCCAAATTGGCACTGCCCTCGTGAACGATCCAAAGGGCCCATCTTCCTTCCCACCTATCTGCTCCACCCTCCTCTCTGCTCTATCACCTTCACCCTCACCTTCATCTACCCATGGCATTCCCAGCTACCTTCCCCCAGCCCAGTAATCTCTCAGCCTCCTTAGGCCACCCCCTCATTCCTGATGAAGAGCTTACCTGCTCACCTGCTCCTCGGCTGTGCTTTTCCAGCTCCACACTCTTTGACAGAAAGCATGGAAAAGCAGTACAGGGAAATTATTCACCATCAGTATATAACTCCACTAATTAAAACTCAAGACCCCTTATAAATTTGCTCTTATACAGACAAGGGGTAACTAGGAACTCAGTTCCTGTTCATGAGGTTGCTGATATGATACTTTGATTCTACTACCAATCAGAATTCTCAGTCATCCTTCTCTGGATGTCTCCTATGGTTTGTAAGACAAACAGAATGGCTAGCTCAGTGATTAAAAAGTCTAGGACGTTCTGACTAAAAATCACAGCTGACAACAAATTCTGAAAGAAAGATAAATTGCTTTTCTTCTGGTTTAAGTTGTTTTTTTTTCCCCCTGCAGGGAACAGAGAGAGCTCCTAAACTGGTGGTTGTTTGAAAGCTCCTCTATCCTGTTCACGATGTTGTGCTCAATTACTTCAGAACCATATAGTTTAGGAGACACAACAGAAATTCACCCCAAGGAAAAAGAACCAAATCGGGGGAGGACAAGGCACCTGTAGATGATGAGGGAAGGTCGGATAAGCATAAAAGCAAAAAATAATATACAATATGGTGAAGATTAGTGGGAAACCAAAGGATTAGGAAGCCTTTAAAAACCAGCAGAGGATAACTAAAAAAAACTAAGGAAGGGGAAGAAGATAAAATATGAGTTTAAGTTAGCTACCAATATAAAAGAAGATTGCAAGAATTTTTCTTTCAATACCTAAAGGTAACAGAAAGGCAAGAGTGGACATTGGACCACTGGAAGATAAGGTAGGAAAAGTACTAATAGTGAAGAAAGAGATGATGAAGTAACTGAATAGGTATTTTGCATCAGTTTTCACAGTGGAAGACACCAGCAGTATACCCGAATTTCAAGAGAATCGGGACAGAGGTGACTGTAGTGGTCATCACTAAGGAGAAGGTGCTGGAGAAGCTGAAAGATCTGAAGGGATATAAATTACCTGAACTGGATGGATTGCACTTCAGAGTTCTGAAGGAGACTGCGGAAGAGATTGTCCAGGCATTGGTGGTGATCTTTCAGGAATCACTGGAGTCAGGGAAGGCCCCAGAAGGCTGTAAAATGGCTAATGTTATGCCTCTGTTTAATAGAACATAGAACATCTCAGTGCAGTACAGGCCCCTTGGCCCACGATGTTGTGCGAACCTGTGAAAATAATCTGATGCCCATCTAACCTACACCATTCCATTATTATCTATATGTATGTCCAATGCCCATTTAAATGCCCTTAATGTCAGCGAGTCTACTACTGTTGCAGGCAGACTGTTCTATGCCCCTACTACTCTCTGAGTGAAGAAACTACCTCTAATATTTGTCCTAAATCTATCACCCCTCAATTTAAAACTATGTCCCCTCGTGTTAGCCTTCACCATCTGACAAAAAAGGCTCTCACAGCCCACCCTATCTAACCCTCTGATTATCTTATACATGTCAATTAAGTCACCTCTTAACCTTCTTCTCTCCAATGAAAACAGCCTCAGTTCCCTCAGACTTTCCTCAAAAGTACTTCCTTCTATACCAGGCAACATCTCAGTGAATGTTCTCTGAACCCTTTCCATAGCTTCCACATCCTTCCTATAATGTGGTGACCGGAACTAGATGCAATACTCCAGGTGAAGCCTTACCAGTGTCTTGTACATGACTTTGTGGCTCCGAAACTCAATCCCCCTACCAATAAAGGCTAACACACCGTATGCCTTCTTAACAACCCTATCAACCTGGGTGGCAACTTTCAGGGCTTTATGCACCAGGACACCAAGATCTCTCTGTTCATCTACACCACCAAGCGTCTTACCATTAGGCCGGTACTCTGCATTCCCATTACTTCTTCCAAAGTGAACTACCTCACACTTTTTTAAGAAGGGAGGGAGTCAGAAGACCAGAAACGATAGGTCCATCAGCCTGACTTTGGCTATTGGTAAGATTTTAGAAGTCCATCGTTAAGGATGAGATCGTGCAATACTTTGAAGTGCAAGGTATAATAGGGTCAGTCAGCATGGCTTCATCTAAGGGGAGGTCATGCCTGTCAAATCTGTTTGAATTCTTTGAGGAGGTAATGACAACGTTAGACAAAGGAAAACCAGTGGAAGTGATCTATTTGGATTTCCAGAAGGACTTTGACAAGATGCTAAACAATAGGCTCCTAAATAAGATAAGAGCCCAAGGAACTGGCATGGATAGAGAATTGGCTGGCTAGTAGAAGGCAGAGAGTATTGAAAATAGATCTCTTTCATGATGGCAGCCAGTGATTAGTGGAGTTGCTGAGGGATCTGTGTTGGGACCACAACTATTCACATTACACATTAACAAACTGAACAAGAGCACTGAGGGCATTGTTGCCAAGTTTGTAGATGACACAAAGATAGGTGGAGGGACAGAGAAAGCGGGTAGGCCACAGAAGGACTTGAACATGCTCAGTGAGTGGGCAAAGAAGTGACAGACGAAATTCAATGTAGGAAAATGTGAAGTTCTTCCTTTTGGGTAGGTAGAATAGAGGTGTAGACTATTTCTAAATGGAAAAGGCTTCAGAAAATTGAAACACAAAAGGACTTGGGAGTCCAAGTGTAGGATTCTCTTCAGGTTAACTTGTAGTTCAGTTGGCACTTAGGAAGTCAAATGGAATGTTAGTATTCATTTCAAGAGGACTAGAATACAAAAGCAGAGATGTACAGCTGAGACTGTGTAAGGCTTTGGTCAGACCATATTTGTAATATCACAAGCAGTTTTGGGCCTTATATCTCAGGAAGGATGTACTGGTGTTGGAGGATGTTTACAAGAATAATCCTTGGGAAGAAAGGATTGTCATATGAGGAACAGTTGATGATTCTGAGTCTGTACTCATGAGTTTGGAAGGATGAGGGGGATGCGATTGAAACAAGAATCTGTTTTAGAGCCAACTGCTGTTTGTCATTTTTATAAATGACCTGGATGAGGACACAGAAGGATGGGTTAGTAAATTTGTAGGTGACACTAAGGTCGATGGAATTGTAGATAATGCTGAAGGATGTTGTAAGTTACAGTGGAACATAGATAAACTGCAGAGCTGGGCTGAGAGGTGGCAAATGGAGTTTAATGTGGAAAAGTATGAGGTGATTCACTTTGAAAGGAACAACAGGAATAAAGAGTACTGGGCTAATGGTAAGATTCTTGGTAGTGTAGATGAGCAGAGAGATCTTAGTGTCCATGTACATAGATCCCTGAAAGTTGCCACCTAGGTTGGTAGGGTTGTTAAGAAGGCATACAGTGTGTTAGCTTTCATTGGTAGAGGGATTGAGTTTCAGAGCCATGAGGTCATAATGCAGCTGTACAAAACTCTGGTGCAGTCACACTTGGAGTACTGCATGCAGTTCTGGTCACCGCATTATAGGAAGTTATGAAAAGGGTTCAGAGGAGATTTACTAGGATGTTGTCTGGTATGGAGGGAAGGTCTTATAAGGAAAGGCTAAAGGACTTGAGGCTGTTTTCGTTAGAGAGAAGAAGGTTGGAGGTGACTTAATTGAGATATATAAGATTATCAGAGGGTTAGATAGGGTGGACAGTGAAAGCCTTTTTCCTCAGATGGTGATGGCTAGCACGAGGGGACATAGCTTTAAACTGAGGGGTGATAGATATAGGACAGATGTCAGAGGTAGTTTCTTTACTCAGAGAGTAGTAGGGATGTGGAACACCCTGCCTGCAACTGTAGTAGACTCACCAACTTTAAGGGAATTTAAATGGTCATTGGATAAACATATGGGTGAAAATGGAATAGCGTAGCATAAATGGGCTTCAGATTGTTCCACAGGTCAGCACAACATCGAGGGCCGAAGGACCTGTACTGCGCTGTAATGTACTATGTTTTATGAAACTTACAGAATACTGGGAGACCTGGACAAAGTGGAAGCAGAGAAGATGTTTCCACTAGTAGGAGAGATAGGACCCAAGGGCTCAGCCTCAGGGAGAAGGGACAATGCTTTAGTACTAAGCCAAGGAGGAATTTCTTCAACCAGAAGGTGGTTAGTTGGTGGAACTCATTCTCACAGAGAGCCAGGTCATTGAGTATATTTAAGACAGAGATACCTAGGTTCTTGGTTGGTAAGGGGATCAATGACTATCGGGAGAAAGCAGGAGAATGGAGTTGAGAAACATATAAGCCATGATTGAATGAACGAGCAGACTCGATGGAACAAATGGCCTAATGCTGCTTCATATCTTGTGGTCTTATGTTTGTTGGCAGGTTGAAGGCCTTTGTCATTGTTAACTTATCACCAGTCTACAAACCAATCTGCTACTCATTACCAACCAAAGCTCCATTTGTATATCACCTTTTCAGCTCCAGTTCATCTGCAACCTCTGTCAATCACTCATGTAGTGCAAGCATGTTCACAATAAGTATCTAAGAAAAAAAATTCTCATTTCAGTCCACAATTTAAGAAAACCTCAAAATAAAAAGACACAGTCTTTTCAAGAGTCCTATGTAAAGGGTTTATTGCACGATTCCCTCAAAGAGGTCGACTTTCTAAAGGAACAAAGATACCAGATGAACATTGATTATCCAACGGATACAGCAGGCAGTATTTTGCTTGGTTAATCCAATTCCGGATAATCCAATGTCGGATTACAGTTTAGAGCATCGGGACCTTGCGATCTTGCAGATAATCTGATATTCGGATAATTGAATGTCGGATAACCGAGGTCCCTCTGGAGTTGCTTGTTCTCTTATTGCTCAGAGGTCTTGCTTCTTTTCTGCTGGGCTTCTGAAGGAATAGGTTTGTCCAGTTTTTCAATAATGTGGATGTTACCGCGCTTGTTGTCTCAGTAACCCCACTGGAGTAGTCCATGGGAAATCAAGCTTCACTTACCCTAGAGTTATCTCTGCATCACATTAACCAATTCTCTCAAAGGACGGCCATGCTTAATTGCTTCAGTTTTCCTTTCTTCCAACGTATTTCAAATTATAAAATTTGAACTTGGGAGTCATCTGGTCATAATTTCCCAATGATCACCTTTTGATGTACTGGCTCTATAAATTTCAGTCCTCAACTCAGAGGCTGAACCAAAATGGCCATGCACCAACTGTTTATGTTTTAAGTACAGTAGCGCCTTGACTTATGAACTTAATCCGTTCCGGGACCTGGTTCGCGAACCAAAAAGTTCACGAACTGAATCAATTTTTCCCATTGTTTGAATAGCGTAAGAATGCTTGGATGTAGCAACGAACGATGTTCATGGCGCACGCGCCAAAGACGAACTGAATGAGATCACGTGGGGCCCGAGAACTTTTGCGTTCAACAAGCATGTAGCAAAGCAGAACAATGAAACCACGTGGTCGCACGTGGGCTTTTTGCGTTCGTACCTTCGTTCGTACCTTGAATTTCGCACGTACATTGAAGCAAAATTTTACGTACAATCCTGTTCGTAAATCGATTTGTTCGTGAATGGGGTTGATCGTATGTCAAGGCGCTACTGTAATGCTAAAGAAAAAGACAGTTGTTATGATGTTTGGTAAGGTGGAAGATTCTGGGTACTGCAGATTCCGGAGTTCAGAGTCAAGGTTAGAGTGGTGCTGGAAAAGCACAGCAGATCAGGCAACATCGCAGGGGCAGGAAAATCGGCGTTTGGGGCAAGAGCCCTGCCTCAGGAATGAGGCAGGGAGCCTCTGGTGTGGAGAGATCAGGTTTGGTAATCTCACTGCCTGGTAAGGCCAGGTCCATCAGTCACTTTCAGGGGAGTTGGATATGTGGAGAAAATTGTTCAACTGTGGGGAAGGAGGTGGGCCTGGATAGTTCTTTCAAAGATCCAGCACAGGGATAACGGGCCAAATGGACTCCGACGTTGCTTGGTTTAAGGATGCCATTCTTGTGTACCCACTCCTTGGCATGAAAATAATTCTACTGGTGAACCAAGGGGGTATTCTTTAACAGAAACGGGAGTGATTTAAATCAGAGCTTCATTCGCCAGGACCTTTTGTTTTGTTGTTTTTAGTCTCAGTACCTTAAACTGAGGAGATTCTAAATCTCCTAGTTATTGCCAGTACTTTGAGGATGGGAATTCAATTACCGGGAAGCTGGTCTTGTCTGGTAAACGGGAGGGATTCCCGGACAAACATGAACTCAGGTTTCAGCTCATTTTCTATCTCCGCTGAACAAATTGACTTAGGATGAGTTCCGGTTTCCGGAACATTTGCAATCTTTCTAGCTCCTGTGATCTACCTCAGGGTTTTGTTTGACTCTCTTGAGTTGAGAATAAGAAGCTGTTCCCGCCCGCTGCTCCTTGAGAGGGAGCTGTGCGACATCCGCCGCAAACAGGTTTGCGGGAAAGCTCCCAGTTCCAGCTGAATATGGGCCGGCTGTCCCGGCCGAGAGACAGACACCGGGATGTGGTGATGAACCGGCGCTTTGTCAAATCTAATTTCCCAAATATCATCCCAAGCTTTGCCGGTTTTTAAATTGAAAATGATGCCTGGAATAGTTTGAAACGGTTACATCTGGAATGAATGAGGTCAGAGTGATGGCGGGGGTCAGCCCAGTTTGTACTGAGAGACCAGGCGGGATCCAGCACTCTCTGTGCGATTAGTGTTAGACTCGGCAGCCCCTGCACCGCGTTCTCGTCCCAGAACGCATTAGCCGCTCAAGTTTAGTCATGATTTGTTCATTTTTAGACCGGGTCTCCGGAGCCATTTTCAAAGTGACCCAATAATGCCAACTTTGTCAAAGGAGTGTCTGAGGGCTTGGTCCTTAATTAGGTGCCACCAAAAGAGCTGAGATTCCCTGCAGTGTGGAAACAAGCCCCTTCAGCAACCCACCCAGACCCATTTCCCTCTGACTAATGGGGTACCTAACACGCTGGGCAATTTAGTACGGCCAACTCACCTGGCCTACCCATCTTTGGGGGAGGAAAGCGGAGCAGACATGGAGGGAATGTGCAAACTCCACTCAGAGAGTAGCCCGACGCTGGAATCGAACCTAGGAGCCTGGGGGCTGTGAGGTAGCAGTGCTAACCACTGAGCCACCATAATGTCTGACCGGAAACTGGACTTGCGACGTACCGAATCCTACTACCAGCCGCCCGTATTCCAGTTTAACTACATCTAATGTAACGGGCTGTTATCAGAAATATTTGGAGAGGGCTATTTAAAAGAAAACACAGCCTGAGCAGAACGAGACTCGACAATAGTGAACTCTGGCACCCCTTCAGATTGCAAATCATTTGTGAAGGAGCAGATCACCAAATCGATAGAGTTGAGGAAGGCCCTTGTCAGCTTATCCATCCAGACAGACTCGGCGGTCTCTCACCGTCACATTCAATTGTTTGTTAAATGACTCAGACGCTTTCATCTCCTCAGACGCCCATTCCACAGCCCGGTTACTCTGTGCAAAGAGCTTCCTGACATCAAGCAGCCTTTTCCTCATTTGTCTTTTATCGTGGTTTAGTTTGAAGTATTGTCCCAACCTACTTTTTTTTATCCCGAAATGGTTTGTGTTCTTTGTTCTTTGTTTACAAGTTGGCATACGCTCCACTCAGTGCATATGTTCTAGTTTACAAAGTAGATTGTGATAATGAGTGAGCTTTGAATCAGAGCGAATCCAAACGAGCAAAGCATGGTGAAACAGCTCATAGCTTCCAGCTCACTGTGCGCCATCCGCTGTCATACCCTCTCCACGCTATTGCAGAGGTTCCCCAGGAGTAACTGCTGTGTGAAATGTTCCCCGCTTAGTGAGCGGGGACAGGTGTTTCTCCAAAGATGAGACGCTATAAAAATGATGCGTGGAATTATAAGCGTGGAAGAGCCGGTGTAATGCCCATGCAAGGTGGCTAACTACAGTATATGACACTCCACGGTGCCTCACTCAAATTAAACCACGTATTTTGGTCTTTGAATTAAACTTGGGTTTCCACAGCTGCCAGTCCCTCAGTGGTAGTCATGATCTGGATATACCGGTGTTGGACTGGGGTGTACAAAGTTAATAATCACACAACACCAGGTTATAGTCCAATAGGTTTAATTGGAAGACCCAGCGCTGCTCCGATAGATTGATGAAGGAGCAGCGCTCGGAAAGCTAGTGCTTCCAAATATACCTGTTGGACTATAACCTGGTATTGTGTGATTTTTAACTTTATTTCCTCAATGTTCTCCTCTTCCCCAAGTTTCAATGCCCATCTCTGACCAAGGCCGTTGGGAAAGTGAAGGTCTGCAATGCTGGTCCCAGACAGTTCCTTGTGCTGCAGGTTCAGCAAGTTTTGGGGCAGAACAAAGACTTTATTTTGGCTTAATGGATGGTCTTCCGGCCGCAGCTGCTGTTTGTCTCAGTGTCTATCCTTGATCCAGGGTCCTAAATCATAGAAGCTCTGTTTTCCAGAGCTGTTGAGAGTGACCTTACCAAAACACTGCATCCCTTTCTCATGAGTCTTTGCAAACGTGAATGCCAGAAAGAAACCATGAGAACAGCTTGGGTGTAACCAGGAAAGGTCCGATGAGGACAACACTTCATGGCCTCAGCCAAGGTATCACTTAGAGGGGGACCATTTGTTGTATGAAGACAGATTGAACAGTTTAGGCTATACTCTGGAATTTAGAAGATTAAGGGGACATCACATTGAGGCATTCAAGATGATGAAGTGTGTGGATTAATAGACATGGAGCGGATCCTTCCTCTTGTGGGACATTCTGAGGTGAGAGATCACAGACTCAGGGTAAGGGGTAGCAAATTCAAAGCAGGATTGAGGAGAAACTACATCTCCCAAAGGGTTGTGAATCTGTGAAATCCCCACCCACCCCAAAGTGCAATGGATGCTGCGACAGTGAGTAAATTTAAGGAGGAGTTAGACAGATTGTTAATTGGTAATGGGTTGAAGGATTATGGGGAAAAGGCAGGAAAATGGGGGTGAGGAGCATGTCAGCCGCGATCAAATGGCGCAGCAGACTCAATGGGCCGAATGGCCTAATTCAGTTCCTATATCTTTTGAACTGATGAGCTCAGTGGGCTGAGTGTGAAACTGTATAACAGTGTGGGTATAATTCCCACACCAGCTGAGGTTACCATGAAAGACCCCTTGTCAACCTCTCCTCTGGCCTGTGGCCTGGTGACCCTCTGGTTAAACCACCAGCAGCCACCCCTCTGGCATGGAAGAGCACCACTATCCTCTAGTAGGATTATGGCAACTTGGCCTTGTATCACGTGGTGCTGGTGTAACTGCTGTGGGAGTGGAGTGATGGTGCTGTTCAATGACGTTGACAGTTCAACTGAACCCACGTCTATTTGCCCCCAGACGGAGCTTGGAAGACCCTACTGACTTGATTCCTTCTCCCTGCACTGAGTTTGTTTTTGAGTAACATGGTGCGTAAAACATGTTGATGATAATATGCCCAGAGCAATCTTTCATTTTCCTAACCTTTGGGTAAGTTTAGAGAAATAAATCCTGAGGCATTTTAAAACCTGAATGGGCACCAGGCAAGAGTGTCCTCTTTACCTTATCACACGGTATTAGCTGGGGGTGGGGGGGGGGGGGGGGGGGAATTGTAGCTTGGAATGAGATTGCAACTCGGCTCGAAAAGGTACAGCAGCCACTTCAATATGATCGCAGGGATGAAGTTCCCAGAAATATAAACTACTGCAATTCGCTACAAACAAAAAAAACCAAAATTCAGGAAACCATCCAGACCTCAGAATCAGACCTGGTTCTAACCTTAACCCAAAAGCAAAACCCCGGGGATGCTGGAGATCTGAAAACCAATGTGCTGGAGAAGCTCAGCAGGTTTGGCTGGACCGGTGTGGAGAGAAATAACAGGTCACGTTTCGAGGTCAATATCTTTCTAAGGCAAACTGCATTTCTGAACGCATGCCGGCTGCGCTGTGACTTTAGAGAGATTTATCAAACCATGATATGGTGAATAGTCAAGGTCTTCTCCCCAGTTCAGGGGAATCCAAAACTGGAAGGTATAGGTTTCAGGTGAGACGGAAAAGATTAAAGGGGACCTAAGGGGCAGCTTTTTTCACGGAGAGGGTGGTCCGGGTATGGAGTGAGGAAGTGGTGGAGGCTGGTACAATTACAATATTTAAAAAGCATCTGGATGGGTATATGAATAGGAAGGGTTTGGAGGGAGACGGGCCGGGTGCTGGCAGGTGGGAGGAGAAAGTAAGGACTGCAGATGCTGGAGATCAGAGCTGAAAAATGTGTTGCTGGAAAAGCGCAGCAGGTCAGCCCTTCCTGAAGAAGGGCTCATGCCCGAAACGTCGTTTCTCCTGCTCCTTGGATGCTGCCTGACCTGCTGCGCTTTTCCAGCAACACATTTTCAGCTGCTGGCAGGTGGGACTAGATTGGGTTGGGATATCTGGTCGGCATGGACGGGTTGGACCGAAGGGTCTGCTTCCGTACTTTACATCTCTATGACTCGAAATAGTAACTGTATTTCTCTGTTCACATGCAGTCAGGTCCTGCAGAGTTCCCTGGTTCTAACGCTTGAGGCTTGTTAGGGGATTGTAGTTACATTGTTGGTAATGCAGGGTACTGCTGTTCTCCCTAGTGGCCTTAGTTACTGCCCTCTGTTGTGTTGCTAAAAAAAGAAAATACCAAACTGGGTCAACATCAGTATTTGGCTGAAACTGACTCCATTGAAAGAGTTTGTCAAACGCGATCCATTGCAGAGTTCCAAAGTTGCAGAATCGCTATTAAATACACCGCCCATGAGCGGAAACTTCACACCAAAGCGGGTTCATTTCTTACCCACGCGTGGATGCGTGGTTAGAGGTTCTCTGCAATTTGTGACTGCCCTTCTATTTGAAATGTGCCAACCCCCAGCAAACACAATGAGCGATCAAAATCACTCCTCATTCAAATGGTTCTTAACTCCAGCTGGGAAGATGTTTGCATTTCGAATGTACATTGTGTAATACTTTTACTGTTTGGTATGTATCAAAATCCTGCCATGTGGAAAATTGTTTTAAGTTCTGATTCAAACATTGCTACAAAACGTTTCAAAATAAAATAGTTTTCCGGTTTAAAAAAAAACGAACATTAGAAGACGTGCCCTAATTTACCCAAGATCTTTCTAACGCTGGCTGTTCAGGGCTTTGTAAGTTATTACCATAACACAGTGTGACTTGCAGCAGCCCCGATGTGTAATACAGCAGACTGGGGTGACTGGATCTGCCGAGACTCTGACTGACACATTTACCATATCAAAAAGTAAACAGCGTCCATCAATGTCAGATAACCAAAACCACAGACCCATTTGTAGCGCGGAGCTCGGATGCTATCTGCCGAGCGCAATCGAGCGAGACCCATTTCACGATCCGCCCTTCCCGCCTGTCCCTTTCCCAGTGAGTCCTGGGAGCCGCCAGCACCGGGGAATGAGGCCTCGGAAATCAAATCCAAGCTTTGGCTCATTGAGAGGAGCAGGAGCACTTCCAGGTGATGGCATATGGCAGTATCCTGACAGCTCCGCCGGCCCTTTCATTGGCAGGGGGATACAGCCCTGAATTTCCACACACGCACTCTTCAAATCTCATTGCAGAGCTCTCATGCTTTTGTGATGAGAGTTTAGCACAGAGACTAAATCGCGCCTCTACTATTTACTGCATGTTTACCTCGATTCGCCCACAGAATTAATGCTCGGGCCCATTGCAGCAACGCGGCTCTACAAATCCCTAAAGGAGGTGATCATTTCCTTATCCCCGGGGGCCTTGTTTATTGACTGGTTATTTTGGGGTAATAGGGATGTGTAAGTAGTCGCTTGGAAAGGATTTCCTGGTAGTGGCGAGGACATCTAATCATTGAGACCCCCCCGCCCACCCACCGATCGCACACTTATTCCATAGGGGAGATCGTTTTACCAGCATAGGGAAGAGTAATCATAAATTAAATTTGTGGGTAAGTGATTATCTATTTTGTACAGTTGCAATGTCTTAATTACATTGTACTGGACGTGTCCTGGATTCAGAGCCCGTGGCACCCAGGGAGTTTATGTCAATGAATACAATTAAAGATTATCAAAGAGAACTGGCAGCACTGTAGCAGAAGACAGGCCGAAGGGGGAGAATGGGGGTGGGGAGTGGGAAAGGGAGTTAGGAAAAACGCACCTACTACATACCCACTAAAATGTATCGGGAGTCTGTGGACCGAGGTGAAACGGTTTGATTTCCATATTCTGTGCCTATGTCTCTCTCTCTACACCACGGACAATGGGAAAACAAGCCTGGCGCTTTAACAATGCATCGCTTGAAAAACAAAGTACAATTAAAGCTAGATTGGGGGGAGGGTATGCAATGTTTTTGCCTCTCGCCAACCCGATTTGAGCGGCAATATTCCTCATTAAAATATGAATTACGCAGAGATTACAGTTCATTCTCAGATTTGACATGTCCTTTATATAAAGAGAGAGGGGTTTGGGTCAGTTCTCACATGAATCCCTTTTGGTTAAGTCTGACTGTATGAAATCGATCCTTGATTCCTTTTTGTTGTTGTTATTTCCAGGAGGGGATTTGTTTCTGTTCCGGACAGGGGGTTGGTGTAGAATGGGAAATGTTTGAACTCCTGAATGGTCAAACACGCCACAGCAGGATAGATGATCTATAAATTCCAGTTGCAGTTCCTGTAGAACTTGGCGTTGCCGTCTTAGAGTTCTTTGAAGCCCCCATTTGGTCAGTTCCTTGGCTTCCGGGTCTAACATCTTCTCGGCTAATGATAACTGGTCTGGAAGGGTTGATGGACTAACAGATAAATCCCTTAATTTTTTTAAACGGGTCTTTTCAGCCGTTCCGGCGTGAAAGGCGGCTTAATGATCAGTCAGACTTCAGATGAAAGGGAAGCCAGAGGGTTAATGAATGAGCGATTTCCTGCGCAAGTGAAACCAGCCAAAGATACACAGGTCGCCCCAAAGGAACAGTCAAAGAGACAGCACAGCAACAAAGGAAACGTCTGTACTTGGTAATGCAGATGTACTGTATTCAGGATGAACGGAAGACGCTCATGTGTTGTGCCAGATTATTAAATGTATCATTAAAATACGCGGGCGAACACACGCACTGCCTCTCTCTATATAAACAAACATTTTACAGTCGCATTTTACTGTTCTAATTCGCTTAATGGTGCCCAACCAGGAGTTATTTAATATTCCTCATAAATTATTTCTGAAGACACTCAGCGCAGGCTGCCCGCCCCATTCAGAAGTTTCTGCATTGGCATTAACATTCTCAGCATGTGTTCGGTGGCAGGAGACAGTTGTTTTGGTGCATTCAAATGACTGGAGCTACAACAAAGAGGAGTTTAGGAAGTCGGGAATCCCCCCCCCTCCCTCCCCCGTGTAATCTGAACACAAAAGCATTATCCAAAGGTAGGGGCTGTTGGAAAAGTTCAGCTCCTTAGTACCTGGGTTATCGATATTCCGACGCGCGGATTTCTTTTTTGTTGGTAAGTAGAAAACCCCAAACGAAATTCAAAAAAATTCTAAACTACTTGTACGTGCTCAGTGACGGCCTTTGAAAGCGAGATTTCGTCGTTGCGGGTCTCTTTTTTTTGATGAATGTTTCCTCTGCCTCTTTTGTAAACCACATTCGTTTTTCTCATCTGAAAGCTTTCTCTGTATAATGGGAACCAGCAGGATGCGATAGAGGGAGAATTGCACTGAATTCCGGTCTGCGGTTTATTTTACAAATGAATAATAAAGCCGCCGAGGGCCCAAGGCAGCGTGAGGGGCTGGGATGATTTTTCTCCAATGGCTCGTTCAGCATTAGGTAACTTTCTTTGTAGAGCTCTGTCTCTCTGTGTGAGAGAGAATATGTTTGACGAGGGTGTGTCTCAGTAGCCAAGGTATAAAATGTGTATTTTCTTAAATCCCACTGAGATTAGGGCGAAACTTGGTGAGAACTCCAGTGGGCTTGATACCCACTCTAATAGTAACTAATGATTATTTTTAATGTTTCTAATATGAAATTATTCGTATGAAATTCAACCCAACTGATTGAGGCTAGAATAGGGATTGTGTGAGTGATAGTGAGTTGCAGGGGAAGTTGTACTGGGAAGTCTCAATGAAATGAGATACAGCCAGCCAGCGCTGCAGTGATGTTGTCTGGTCGGATGCGCCGTTTCCTCCGACCCAATTAGCGGGATATTACCCACCAATCGACTCTCAGCGGCAACCCAGTGTTCTCCGGGCCGACCAACCCGCGTCCTGGGAACAAGGGAAAGGGGTAGGGAAGGAGGCGGGGCCCTCCTTGTCTCTGTCCAATCAGCGCCCAATGACTGTGCCCTGCGCCGGCTCAGCCAATCAGCGCCGACCGGATGCGCCGTATCCTCTTCGTTTCACCTCCCACCCCCTCCACCCCCCGCCCAATCCCTAAAGCCGGAGACGGGGACCAATCGGCGGCGGTGGAATGCGCTCTCGCGGCTAATGAGCAGCGGTGGAATGCGAGCTGGCGACCAATGAGGGCGAGGGGAACGTGGTGTGTGTTCGTGCGGGGCTAGCGGTGGAGGGGACGGGACGAGCGGTCGCCAGTGGCACTGAGGACAATCGGAGAGCGGAGCGGTTTGGCGCAGCTACGGCTGTTTTTTTGCGGGGGAAGAACAGCTCGCCGTGCCGAGGGGGAGCTGACCACGCAGTGTCTCCATAACACAGTGCAGAGGAGCAAGGCTTCACTCCCACAGGCACAGACAGGAGTGGGGAGCTCTTCCAACACCTCCATACAACCAGGAGCAGGCACACACACCGATGCAGTTGCAGGTGACCCCTTCCCTGTGAGGCAGCCAAGGTGCAGGAACAAAAAGTCTTTGCGGAGAGCGTGAGTGCCCGAACAAGGAGACAGCCCTCAGCGAGAGCTTGCTGCAGGGAGGCGCCGCTGAGGAAGTCAGCCGAAGGACGGGGGCGGGGAGGGGGGAGCCAGTGCAGCCGCGAGTGGTCAGCAGCCCCGCCACCCATCCCCCCCCCCACCACCCCAGCCCCGCAGCCTGCACCCGCACCCGCACGGCACGCCTGCATCTCGGGGCCAGTGCATCGCGGGCTCCTGCTCCCCTCAGCTCGACAAATTGCACTCCCGTTCGGTCTTATTTTCGGCCCGACGACGTGTTTTGTAAATACACACTTTTTGGTTTTGATGTAAAGGCTGCAGTCTGGGGACCTACCTTGGAAAAGACTTGGCAAAAGCAGCAATAAAATGGATTTGTACTTGGTGGATATATGGAAATAGGTAAGGTCCCTCAATCATTTATAACTTTAAAAATGTATCTAATTGGATAGATTTTACAAACGCTTGTTGGACTCCCCCTCCCAAATATGGTTTTAATCCCTAAATGCAAAAAAAGGAATGTTTACTTTTATTCTGTTGCTGGAGATTGTAATCTTCAGATTGAATCCTCTTCCACTTGTGAAAATGGTCAAAATAGTTGAATGACCCCAGTGTTGTTACTGGAAAGTCCGCCCCCGTGTGGTTCTCTCCTCACCTTCCCAGCGCCAGCCTGTTGCTGCTACTCGATTCATTCATAATTTCACCCACCACCCCCACTACCCTCCCACCCCTCTCTCTCTCTCTGCTACTTTTCGTGGGCTCGGTGAACGATCGATTAAACCGAGACCCTGTGACTGCGGGCTCTCTGTCTGTCTTGTCTGTGTGTCTCTGAGTAATTTTCATTGAGGTCATCGCCAGGATTCGAAGGAGGGGGAAGGGGGTTTCGTGAATGTGGAGTGGATCGTTTCCCTCGGCCCATCGCGCTGCCAGAGGGTAGTGTGTGCGGAGTTTCGGAGCAGCGATTACTTGTTTGCAGCAAGGTGATGGGTGTGTGTGTGTGTGTGTGTGTGTGTGTGTGTGGGGGGGGGGGTGATGCACTCACGTCTCTCGGCGTGGGCTGAAGCGCAGGGGGATTCTGATCCTGCAGCAACATTGGAAGTGGCATGGGACCCTTCTTTCTCCCCCCCCCCCTTGCGCGATCGAGTCTCCAAAGAAGCTGAAAGCTGCAGTTATTTACAGCACGCGATGTGGTGAGAGTTGCTGTGGAGCGAAGGGGGCGTTTTCTCTCCCCCCAGCCCACCGCCCCCCCTCTCTCTGTGTCTCTGGTTAGCTGTGTGTGAAATCAGCGTATGGGACTTTGCCTCTTTTTTTGTTTTGAGTGATTCCCATCGGCCGCCCGTTTTCCCCCTCCCCACGACGTGCTGGGACAGTGTCTGTAGACAGGGGGCTGCCTTTCTGTGGGGGTGGGGGTCCCCCCCCTCTCTATTTGTTAGTCACTTCCCAGGTTGGATCGACTAGGAACAGGCGACTTGTAAACCCTAAAACGTGGCTTGATTGCGCCCTCCTCCCCTTTCAGAGTCGGTGGCTTCTTGTTTTTTTTAAATGCAGATTGCCATGGGAGCCCCCTCCCCTACAAAACCTTCGGTAAAAATAAATCCGGCAGCCCTGCTTACACCAGACAGCACAGGCCAGAGACCAAAGTCAAATGCCAAGGTCACCAATGGTGTGAACTGTTGGCGACTGCAGTGGTTTTATTCCATTGAGGTTCGTACCTGGGTGACCCTAGTCACTGAGGGGGGCGGATGGAAGTGGGTCAGTCTCTGGGTGTGTGACCCCCCCCCTTCCCGCTCCTCATTTCCCCTGCATGTCGGTCGCTGTCTTGCAAGCACAGACAGGTAGCACCGTCGAGTTGTAAATCACTGGATATTCTTTTTCCCCCGGGTTTGTTAAAAGAACCGAAACAGTCTGAGGGTGCTTTGTTTTCGTGACTTGCAGGTGCTAGCGTGCAGCTCTTTGTGCGTTCCAAAACTCTGAATAGTTTGGTTAAACCTTTGGTGGTGGAGAGCCATGTTAAAATGTGCAGCGCCGAATGGCTCCTGCGGATGTAGTTTCCAGCGAGACGCCTTGAATTTGAGTCACACACGATGGGTCATTGACAGGGGTTCAGCAGAACAGTATGTTCTGCTGGTGAGGATCTGACTTCTAAACCTGGCCGTCATTCACGGCAGTTTCACCTTTTTTACTTAAATGGTAATTTGCAAAGAATAAGATATATCATTATGACAAAACAAATGTGTTGGATTTGTAGTTAACTCATCCACTATGAAAATTTTTTAAAATATACTTCCTGACATCTCATTGTGATAAAACATCATAGGCTTTGGCTATGAACTAATAGATAATTATCAATGAAATGACTGAAACATATCTACAGAGTTGTGAAAAATAAATTTGATTTGTTCTTCCGCTCTCTGTAATAATGGGATAATTCTTCCCTTGGAATGATTTATGGCAGGAGGCCATTTAGCCCTTTCTATCCATGCAAGAACAATTCACTGAGCACCACTTCCCATTCTTGCCCCAGTTTTGCTCAGACTCAAATGTTCTGTTGGCTAAGGTGTCAGACTGGTATCAGAAAATCATTATTTTTGTTTTAGTTGAACATGTCTAGGAACTGTGGCAATTATTCCTACTCGAACTGTGTAAAAATTATTGTAATTACTCACTTCTGGTCAATGTTGAATGAAAGTTCCATCAATCCAGTTCATTTTAAATAGTATGATGGAAAATCTATCTAGGTCCTCATTTGATTGAAAGTGGGAGAATGCCTGCTGTTTTGTTTTATAACTAACATCGCAAGAATATGCATTTTTGGAATCACATGGCTTGTGAGGGTGCAGCCCATTCAGTGGGCCAGTAATTATGGAAAAAGCACACTTTTTATCTTGAGAATTATGTCCTGTTTTTAAAAATAAAATCTATAGAGATAGCAATTCTTTAGTTTGCTGGGGCTTTGAATTCAGTTTTCTGTCTCCATCCTGACCTCTTTAATATGTTGTGTGTGTGTGTGTCTCTCAATTTATCTTACACCAGTTATTCAATGGTTACTTGCCTAAGGGACTGAAAGCCTAATATTTAAATTATTTACCACGTCCCTTAATTGGATATGCTTAAGCTCTAGACATTTCAGGGTGAGGTTCAGTCGTGGAAAGTAATGCTTCAGGTGCTGCTGTTTGGGGTTGGAAATCGGGTTGAAGACGCTTGTATCTGGATCTTCCAGCAGCAACACTTGCAGATATGTTCTGATCAACCTGATCAGAGATGATGTAACACACCTTTGGAAGAAGTGGTCTTGAACCTGAGCCTCCTGGTTCAGAGTTGGGGACATTACCACTACACCATAAGAGCTCCAAATTTAGTTCCAACCTCTCACTTAATGTTGTTGCTTATCAAGAAAGGCAGACACTGCATTCTTAGACTCAGTGCTTCACAAGTTTTCAAAGCATGCTTTTACAGCAGATATCATCTAGTCAGATTGGTGCTTAAACAGGAAAATAGTTATGTTTGACTCCAATTAATTTCCAGTCAGAGCCCGGTTCTTGGGGGTATTTTGCACATCCCAGTTCTCATTCCTTCAACTGTGCCTCTACTCTTTTTATTCTGAAGTGAAATCAAACCTTAATGGTTCTGGTGGGAAGAGTTTGCAAACTTCATTGTTAAAGTTATGAATAATTTTCCTGTTTTTTCCAAATCAGTAATATTTGTGCAAGTATTTTAAGGACAGTATTGTATTTATTAGCCATACCATAACGTGTGGAAAACTGAGTGAGTTGGTTGCATTTTTGTGGCATTTTAAGGCAAAAATGTGTCTTGCACAAAAATAAGCCTAGCACTGCGCAATGCTGTGGAAGTTTGCAAATTAAAACCACATTATGGATACCACATGGTGGTAGTCTCCCAGTTTATTGCTGTTTTTGTTTTGACCGAGTTCCAGTGTTTCATTTTTTGGTGTAATCTTCTGCCACAGGAGTAGAGTACCAGGTGCTTCAGGAAATCCAGCAGATCCTGGCAGCTCTGGTTAGAGAAATTGTTTTAACCCAATGCTCTCCTCTGTTTAATAGAATATATTATATAGTCTTATATTTTTCCAGTTTTAAAAAGAAACACTTTTGAAACAACTTTTAGTTTGAGGGAGAAATGAAGCAGGGTTGTTTGGGTACAGTGTTTTATATAAACAATAGCTACTTTGTAGGAATAGCGGTTATGTATTAAGTATGCAAGTCATTAATTGTGCTGCATTTATCCTTGTCATCTCTATTGCCATTGCCGTTAGAATGATTTTTTAAAAAGGATATGGTGCTGTGATTCACAGTTCTGTGTTCAAAACAACTATGAAAGAAAGCAGGCAGATAATGCTATGAGTGGATAAAGAGAAGAGCTGGCTAAACGCGACAGGTCAAACAGCATCTGAGGAGATGCTTGGCCTGCTGTGCTTTTTCCAGCTCCACTCTTTATCCACTCTGACTCTCCAGCATCTGCTGTTCTCACTATCTCCGAGATGATGGCATGATACTTACTGAAGGCTGATGGCAATAAGCATTGTTTCTGCTATTGTCCGCTGGCCAGTGTTGTGCATAAGAAACTAATTTGTTAGCCCCCAGCTGCAAACTCCACTTTTCATTTTTTTAAAAAAAACATTGAAGATTAAAGTCAATTTTATTTTTTAAATGTTGCATACAATTAGTAAACTTTTCTTGTATTAAAAAAATCAGCACTATGTTATAGTGTCAGTATAAGCCCAATTATTTTCTTCTAATTTTCTTTTGAGGACAATAAGTTACAATATTTCATACTCAAATGTAGCAACAAAGCAGTTGTTTATGTATCACTATTACATATTCTGAGTGCATTTGTATCTTCAGAATTTAACTTACTGCAGTAGCCCTATTCTCCATAGGTTTCTCACATCTAAGAAAGAAAATGTTTCCTCTGAGGGGCCTGAATGGAATAGCTGCAAAGTAACTGTTCCCACCTGTGAAAAGATGGAGAATGAGTATGTGCAGATGTAAAGTCATAGGTAAAAGAACCAAACGTGTCATGCAAAACTTTTCAGGCAGTGAGGAGCGAAGGTCTAGAACACACTGCCTGAGAGCATGATGGAGGCAGATTCGACTGGAGTTGGACTGCTATCTGCAGAGGAGGTCTGCAAGGTAGATTAGATTAGATTCCCTACAGAATGGAAATAGGCCCTTTGGCCCAACAAGACCACACCGACCCTCCGAAGGGTAATCCACCCAGATCCATTCCCCTACCCTACCCTACCCTATGTTTACCTCTAACTAATGCACCTAACACTATGGGCAATTTAGCATTGTGGGAGGAAATCTGGGCACCCGGGAGAAACCCCCACAGACACGGGGAGAATGTGCAAACTCCACACAGAGTCGCCCAAGGCTGGAATTGAACCCGGGTCCCTGGTGCTGTGAGGTGGCAGTGCTAACCACTGAGCTACTTGCCTCCCCGAGAAGAATAGAACTAAGGAAATTGTTCATTTGGAGAACCAGTGCCAATATGATTCTGTGCACATTCTCTGCTGGGAACGTTGGTAATTTGAGGCACAACCACCTCTTGTGGAAAGACTGAACTTTATGCCCCTCCCATTCCAGATAAGATTATATTGTAGTAAGTAATCCAGCCAACGGAGGGAAGGCCGGTGAAATCAAGGCATATGGCATGTGGGATTTCCCATGTGATGATCTGGGCAGGGAATTGAGGCCACTCAGCGATTTATGCTGTCATCCTTGGTACTCTGGTTTGATCTTTCCTTAATTCTAAAAGATTCCATCTAGTTGAATGTATGCTGCTGCTTGTTTTTATTATTCAGAGTTGAAGGAGATTCACTGAGCTGCTGTGAGGGTAATCTGCAATTTAAAATGATTTCGTGGTAGGGAAGGGGGTCTTTATTGACCGTGGATGATGAACAACTTAATACTACCACTTTTCAACATTGTACTTGTATCCGTATGTATTTAACTTTGCCCTTCATTTCCTGGAGATAGAGGCTGAAGCGCTAGTCACTCCCATTCACTGTATGTTAATAAGCCGTCGGGTGTCTCCTCCTGTCTGGCATTCACAAATGTAGATCAGTGCTGACACATTGTTAAAGTGAGGAACCAGCGGTTGTAAAGAGAGGATCACAAGGCTTTGGATTTTAATCAAATGTGATCCCCTCCCCCCTCCCCCCTCCCCCCTCCTCCCTCCTCCCTCCTCCCTCTCTCTCCTGTTTCCTCCTTTTATATCCCAGAAATTCAAGTCTTTATTACAGCTGAAATCTGCTAACTGTACAGAGCAGGGATTGAACGTGAGACTTGCTGAGACATCAGAGAAGTGTCTTATGAATGTCTAATCATTCTTAAAATTATGAAAGGTTTAAATTATGATGTAAGAAGTTTAAATTTGATTTATTTCTCATCATTAAATCATTTGTCACTTGGGCTGCTTAATGATACTCATTTTATTAAATTTTATTGATCTTTATTATGCAACTATTTATTTTTAATTAATTTTTCAGCAGTGAAATACCTGTTGAAAAGTGACTGTGTTTGAGAGCAGCGAGTGATTAGCTGTATAGTGTGGGAGTTGGTGCTGGTGACCTTTCCTTTCACTGAGCCACTTGTATAAACTTCCACCCACTGTATGAGCAAAGGTTGGAAGAAAGAAAATACAATAATGGTTCTGGTCTTGGCAAGAACGTGCCTTTATTATGAGGTAGCTTAGAATTTAAAAACAAATTTCAACAGCTCAGGCTACTGAATCTTTTGGGCAGCCATATTGTTTTGTTATGCCTGTCTTGGGCAAGGTTAAAATCTGTAATACTGCACATCCTTGGGGAGAAAAAAGATATAACTCTCAATCAAAAAAGCTTTTCTTCTCCAATACTGTGGTGTGGTGTGAGGATCTGGGGTAGATGTTCCTGTGATTCATAGGTTGGGTGTTTCTAGCTCTCAGTTGAGTGGTCAAATGGAGAAGTAAGGTATTGTACAAACGGACTGGTAAACCCTGCATTTCCTCCGGTTTCAAAGTCAACAGGTAAAGGATGATGTTTGTCACCTACATGGGCAAAGTCTAATGGGCCAAAGGAAATGTTAAAGTAATTTTCAACCTGTATTTCTACAGTGCTCCTTAAGTAACCATAGTCATAGCAGACCATTGGGTTGCTGTCTGATTAGTGAGAGATGACTGGTGATGGTTTAACTTGAGGGCACCATGTCTCGGGTGATTGGAGAAGCTGTGAAGGCAGGTCCTTCATGGTATCTTCCTGCAGTGCAGGAATTGAACGCATCGTGTTGGCATTACTCTGCATTAGAAACCTTTTTGTCTAGTCAATTGAGCCAACCAATCCTGGACACCAAGCCTTCCATTGGGGGAAAAATATTGGCAGTTGATCAGGAGAGGAAAACAAAATTAAAGTGAGAGCTCCGATAAGGGACAAGTTTTAAAGGATTATTTCAAAAGCAGAGAGGGAATGAGAAGGTGGGAGATCTTGTAAAGTGTTCAAAGGACAGGGCTGGGATAGAAAAAGCAAAAAAGAATGGTTATTCGTTTCCATTGCAGATGTCAAATTGTATTCTTCCTGTGGTGAAAACTCCTGTGCAGTGTATGGTGAAGTAGATGGAAATGACCTGTTGTGTGGAGCTCTTGAGAATTTAAGCAAAGAAGAACCTTTTCTATAGCTTATCTTCCTATATCAGCAGGACCTCCTTTCTTTGGTCACCAACTCCTACTCATATGCACGCTGCCTGTCCGGAATGTTACTCCTCTCTGTGCCACACTGGGGCAGAAAACTATCCTAACTGGTTTCTCACTGTCCAGTGTCTTTTCAAAGCAAAATTAGAAAAAAAAGCTATGTTTAGTTGCCACTCTGGCAGACAGATTTGAAAATTGTGACATAAACAAGTCTTTGTCCTCTGATTTTTAACAAACTCACGACCATGTTCACCTGCAGTGATTTTCCTTGCACCATTAAGGACTTGGCAATTTTCACTGCCTTGGGGTGAACTCTCTACAGGCCCTATAATGGGTGTTTGGTTCCACTCCCCCAGATCACCCCTTGGGCCGTGAACGTGAAAAGTACCTGCCAGTGTAAACCGTGCCAGTGTGTTGCTGTTGTTGCTTTATGCTCATTTGAGAATGGAAATCGATGTTTGTTGCAATATAAATATTGTGTTCTCAAACACAGTACCTAAAGAATGGGACCTGTGCATTTTTTTCCGGGAAAAAAAAGGTCAAATTTTAGTGGTGTTTCCACTCCTGCCAAACGTGGAGTCTGGAGATGCGTGCATATTGCACCTACAGGCATCTACAACATGCAAAATGAGCTAGATTATTAATGTGAGCATCCAGGGATTTCACAATTTTGGATACTTTTATAACTGTTGACCTGAAAAATGCCATACGTTTTTTGAAAACTGATGAAAACTAATCTTAATGATTCCTTTCAATCCTAAATGTTTCTTCCCTCATATGTTAGTTTTTGATCCTCAGTAATCCACTGTATTCCATCAAACACTCTTCAAATCTCATCCATATTTGTGTATCGTCCTATTTAAGCAGTTCCTTGATGCTGCTCATCTTGGATGCATATTTTTCTCGGGTGTTTGAATTCTGTGCATCCACCCCCCAAAAACAATGCATGTGCCCAAACACATGCACATCAAACCATTTCTGGAAAACCTTTGGTGTTTCAACATTTTTGTCTCTCCCAGCTTACAATAATTTATAACTTCCCTTAACTTTGTCTTCAGTGTAATCTTCGAGGAGAAAGTGAGGTCTGCAGATGCTGAAGACCAGAGCTGAAAATGTGTTGCTGGAAAAGCGCAGCAGGTCAGGGAGCATCCAAGGAACAGGAGATTTGACGTTTCGGGCATGAGCCATATGCCCAAAACGTCGACTTTCCTGTTCCTTGGATGCTGCCTGACCTGCTACGTTTTTCCAGCAACACATTTTCGGCTCTTCAGTGTAATAACATTTTTACCTAGCTGTCATCAGTTCTGATGAAGAATCACCAGACAGGTAGCATTAATTGTACTTTCTTTCCACAGATACTGCCAAACCTGAAATCTAGTTTTGCCAGCAGTTTCTGTTTTTGTTCAGTCACATCTTTGCCTGTTTTCCCTTGCCTTTCCATACTTATCATTTGTAGTTATTTGGTAGTTGAGAACTTGAACATTCCTCAAAAATGGCACATCTTGCTTTTGCACCCTCTGTTTAGTTTTCCACTTATCTCATAAATTGTCCTGATTGTAAGATGAAAAGCTTCATCAGAATGTGATTTTTTTCCAACAATACCGATCCTTTCCTTAAGCACTGTGTGTGCTGACTCGATGTTTAGTGTTTCTTAACTCATCCATTTTCCACAAATGATTTGACAGCAGTCAAGAGTCAACCACACTGCTGTCGGTCTAGAGCCATATGTAGGCCAGATCAGGTAAGGATGACAGATTCCCTTCCTTAAGGGGAATTAATGAAGCCAGTGTTGTTTTACAATAGTTGAAATCATGGTCACCATGAGGCTAGCTCTTTACTCCAAACTTTTATTGGATTCTGACTCAAAACATTGTTCTCAGAACATAAAGCTGGGATTCTGGATGGCTACTCCAGTGACTTTAGCACTTCCCCTACACTGCCTTCCCCTAGTGCAAATGTATGTATATTTTATGTCTACTACATGAGATATGCATTACACACAAACCAAAAGTGCTGTGATTAAAAAGAGAAAAAACATTTTCCTGCCTCCCTCAAAGCTTTCTCTCCATCTACTTTGCCTTCATGTGGCACCATATTGTTTGCAGAATTTGACAAGCACTGGATTGACCCCATTCCTGACAGATTGAACAATCTTACCAAGAAATAGGAAAGCCTTCCCATTGCAAACTAATGAGTTTGAATGAGTGTACAGACTATTAATCAGTATCTGGCTCAAAGCAGAAATAACTTTTGTTGCCAGCAAGACTGTCTTGTGAATCCAAATGCAGTTTTCATTGTGGGAGCTGTGGCTGCGGTCCAGTCGTTAAGTGCTTTCTGAATCTATTCTTTCGCAGTAGCCTGGGATCCTTGTGATCCCATAAGTTATTGCTGAATGTAACAATGTGACTCTAACACAGCTTTTTCTTCACTTGTTTTGGCAGAATTTCAGATGCATGCCAAGCCTCTGGTGAATGTTGGAATTTGTGATCGCTGCAGATGGAGACCCGTATTCAGCATGGCGGTGGTGGTTCATTGGTGGTAATCCAGCAACCCCCTCTCGACAGCAGGCAGAGACTGGACTATGAACGGGAGCTGCAGCACACTGCCATTTTATCCCTCGATCAGATTAAAGCAATCAGGACCAGCAATGAATACACAGAAGGCCCTGCTATTGCGAAGAAGGCTAGTAGCATTAATAGCAGCAGACTCACACAACGGCATGAGAAGCATGAAAGGACTCACGAAGTGATACCGATCAATGTGAATAATAACTATGAGCATCGGTCCACTCACCACACACATGCTGGTCACCACTCCTCGACCAGGATGCCTGTGTTGAGCAGATCGACTAGCACGGGTAGTGCAGCTAGCTCAGGGAGCAACAGTAGTGCGTCATCTGAGCAAGGGCTTTTGGGACGTTCACCACCATCACGGCCAACCTCCAGCCACCACAGATCGGACAGGATGGTTAGAATACAACCTAAACCATCTCTCTGCACAACCAATGAGCTGAAATGCTTGGGGAAGGAGGATTTGGCAAAGCATAGGTTTATATGTGAGCAATGTGGGAAATGCAAGTGCAGAGAGTGTACAGCACCGAGGACCCTCCCTTCACGTTTGGCTTGTAACAGGCAGTGCCTGTGCTCGGCAGAGAGCATGGTGGAGTACGGTACGTGCATGTGCCTAGTAAAGGGAATCTTCTACCACTGCTCCAATGATGACGAAGACTCCTGTGCTGATAATCCTTGCTCCTGCTCCCATTCACACTGCTGCTCCAGATTCTTGTGCATGGGTTTAATGTCCTTGTTTCTGCCCTGTTTACTCTGCTACCTTCCAGCTAAGGGCTGTATTAAACTTTGCCAAGGGTGCTATGACCGTGTAAACCGACCTGGGTGCCGATGCAAGAATTCAAATACTGTGTATTGCAAACTCAAGAGCTGTCCCACTCCAGGGGAGGACAAACCCTCTTGATCTGGGGCAGCCAAGATCTTTAACGCTTTTTTCTTTTTTACATTTTTTAAATTTTGAAATCATGCCTGTGTGTTTATCCACTTCAGCCTCAGACTTGATGTCAAAGTGCAGCAACTGTTCTAATCTTACCCATTCTACAATCGTGAGATGGATGCTCTCTGTCAACATGGCACCGCTCCAGTTCTGCCTGTCAGGCTTAGGGTCATGAATGTTTCAGGTCCCCAGAGGTGAAGGTACATCTGTATCACTTCGCAGGAGTAAACCATTGCTTTCTCACCTGCAAGCAGCCCCCTTAACTAATTCCTATTGTCCACAGATTTTTTTCATGTTGCACAAAATATTCTGGTATTTTTTACAAAATCATCAACAAAGTTAGCGTAAGTGAAACTAATTAACCAGATTCTGAGGGGGGGGTTTTAATCTGTTTAATATATGGATGTTACAATACAATTGCAAACCAATAAGATAATTAAAGGAAATCACTGGTGCGGTGGTCACAATACAATGGCCTGCACCGGAGTGGCAATCGCAAAATAATATCCACTCTGAAAGAGCCAGATGTTCTCTGACACTTAAAATAATGTGATAGATTAATTGGGTCTCATCATTCTTTATAATTTTTGTTACTTGTTTCTGTGCTGTCGCAAAATTATCCAGGTAAGCATTTCTCTGTTCCCTAACTAAGGGATGAAGCAGATATGAGAATAAAGCTGTGTTCTTTGCTTTGTACTCAATGTGCTTTACTCTGAACGGGAGTGCATATTCTGGCCACCTCAAACTACTTTAGCAACGGGCATCATTAGTTTAGCTGTATTAACTGACAAGATTTCCATTGTTTGTTATTTGTCGGAGAAACTGTTAATGTGCTGTTTTGGTTCAGTTTATAGTTTTGCAACATTTAGCTGACCTTGGAATTTTTTCCTCTGTTACAATGCATAAATACCTGGCAACCTGTTAGAAAGAATATGATCCAAGTTTTCAAAGTATACAACTTGGTTCATTGGATGATACACAGTGAGCGAGTATGATTTCAAAATCTGTAGTATACTGCATGCCTCAAGTTCTTCACACTTCTTTTACGTTTAAACAAGTTAATCAAACAATAGGAAAGAGTAATATTATTTTATAAAGAAAGGAATATAATTTGTTGTATCTTAATTCAAAATTCTGCACTTGTCCAAACAATAGCAAATTTGTAGTATTCTGAACAATGTTCAGCATATTGTATTTTGTTTCACAAGATAGGTCAGCTTTGGATTTTATATTTCAACCTAACCCCCAGTGAGTGTTTTTAATACAGGAGTACAGAATCCCCCCCCCGCTAATCTTTTAGTTTAATGGTGTTTAATACAGAGGAATAACAATATTTTCTGAGGTGATAACTGGATATCAGAGGTATTAGCAACATGCTTTTGATAAATATCTTTGTATTTTATTGTGACATCCATAATTAAATGTCAAGTTGACGTAAAATTGATGAGACAGTATTCTGGTTTATTTTCCTAAATTTGCCCCAATAAGTTCTCCATACTTCTGTATTGAGCCATACAGTGGCTTTATCATGTATATATTTTATGTAAAAAAAAAGTTTTGAGGAATTACAAGTGTTTTAAAATGTCTCAAAACTTCTTTTGTTGTAAAGAATATTTATTATGTGAAGCTCTATTATTTTATGGTATTTATTTCAAAAAGCTGTCTGAAATTTTACTCATTTCTGAATATAACAAATAGCATTACTTACTGAGAAAAATTAAGGGTGGCACAAAAGAAAATGCATATGTTAACTATAAGGCAGAAATATATAAATTAATGAAAATACTTGTGTTGTCTGAATCTTTTCTACATATTTTGGATTCCAATGCAATGTTCCAAGTAGACTTATGCCATCATGCCTTACTACATTTCTCAAATATTCCAAAGTGCTTGACGTGAATTCCTTAGGAAATGTAGTCCAACTTCTGAAAAATTAGCCATTGTTTAAAGGGCTTTGCTTCAATTTTTTAAAAAAAGCACTGATTTTTCAGTTATTTACACCACTGTAGATTCAATCATTCTTCAACAAAGTGGAATTAAACCCTTCATCTAATGCCACATAGTTGCTCAGTGGGCAAATGCAAAATGTTAGTGCATTATATCAGACTCCAGTCTGCTGTTTTGTCTGAGTGAAAGTAAATGTGACAATATTTAATACTCCCGCAAAATAAGCACAGAACTTGTGGATTGTTTTTGAAGTTTCTTGTTAGATCAGGAATTCCATGAAATAGAATGCAAAGTGGTTTGGGATGTTAGAATATTTCCTTTGGATTTGGTGTATTTTTATCCAGAATTGATACATAAGACAGATTTGAATAAAAAATGTATTTTAATCCAGGCAGTAATGATGATCTCCAACACATTAAGACAAGGGTTATCACTAGTTGATTTGCATAATACAAAGCTGTAAATCAAGAGTAACTTAAACTTGCACAGTAGGTGACTGTGCAGCCGGTTGGCTGTTTTTCCAATTCACTTAAAGACCTTCAACTACTGTATTTGTCCTGTGTAGACATTTACATTTCTGAAGGAATGTTGATGTTACCAAAATTGATTTAATTCCGAACTGAAAACAAAAAATGCTGGAGATCGCAGCGGGTCGGACAGATTCCATGGAGAGAAAACCAGCTACTGTTTCAAGTCTACATGACTCTTCAGCAGAGCTGAAGTGATTCAGGTCTAATGTAGAAACTTTCAAGCTATTTTTTGTTCTAATTTTAAAAGTCATTGAGATGCCATTTTCTCCCCATCTCTGCGCACTCTTCCCTCGTATTTGTTCTGTTTCAATGAAGGTGAGTAATGCTGAGTGTATCCTCCGTGTTCAGCTCCATGAATAATAATGTCAAGGCATATGCTTATCAACTTATGATCCATTGGCCCATTTGTGACTTTTGCAAGACATGAACATAGAAATTCCTCTTACAAATTTCTTGAAATCAGCAATTGTAAAGCATTAAATGGAGAAATAAGTGACTGGCAAATGGGCCTGATACATGTAGATCAGTTTACTTGATTATAGTCTCAGGTATATGACCAAGCGTATTCCACATGTCAACATATAAAACTACTTACAAGAAAATGAATTCTGATTTCTAATGTTAACTGTTGTTTATTTTGTCCAGTTTGTGAAGAGCATGAATCTTTTTTATTGTAATCTTTTTGTGAAGGATATTTCAAGGTGAACAGTTTGTGGACTACAACCTGTTGTGTATTAGCCTTACCACAGCGAAGTGAACAGCTATTAGCTTGGAGACATTTTAAATGGATATTGAGTATTAATATCACATTTTTTCCAAAGATTACTTAATCAATGAGTATGAATATCTAGCATGTTGACTTAATAAAACTAGAATAGGGCCCATTTAGAAGCAAAAAACAGCCACTCTAATTTTAGATACAAATGTTTTTAGCATCTTAAAGCACTCAAGTGGGAAAATGTTTCTTATTATAAATGTACAATATTTCATTGAAAAGCTGATCATTGTACTTTACTGAGCTGTATGATCAATGCAGTACAGGTACATAGACACAAGTGACACAACTGGAATTGTGATGATGAGGGTCTGTGTAAAGTTTCTTAGCATCCAACGATGTTGGGAGAAATCAGTCAGTAACCTTGGCTCATTGTTGCTTCATTTTCCTTATGAATAAGGTTGGTGATACCATTGAATTGGATTACAATGAAGTTAACCCTAAAGATCTCTGTTTGCTGGTGAGATGCCCTCTTAGGATATGAAGGAATGGACAGCATTCTGTGTATTAGGTGAGGGAGAGGATCTCACAGGCTCTTCACTGGGTGGAGACATTTCTTCTCATTTCAGTCCAAATGGCCTACCCTGTATCCTTTAGTCTGTGACTTCTGGTTCACAATTCCTCTGTTAGGAACATCCTTCCTCCATTTATGCTGTATAGCCTTGTTAGAGTTTTATTTTTATAGATTTCTGAGCTTCTAAGCTCCAGTGAACACATTCCTAACAGATTAAGTTGGATATAAACATGCACATACAGATGTGACACAAACCGTGAGAGAGAAACACATCGCTGTTACTTGATCATATTCCAGTAGTTATCTCCATTGTTATTTTACTGCTTGCACAAATTGGAGTTTCAATTTACGTCAGTTGGTATCTAAATCAGAGATTGAGAGTTCAAATCACTCTGCAGCACCTGATTATGTTATCTCGGCTGACATTGCAATACCATTCTAAGATAGTACTGCATTGTTAAGATGCTGTATTTCAGATGAAAAGTTAATGAAAACCCCACTTGCCAATCTTAAGTAAATATAAAAGATGATATGAACTATTTGATAAAAGGATCAAGATATTTACCAGTGCCTTGGCTAAGATGCATCCTTTATCCAAAGCAAATTTAAATGCAAAAATATTGCAGATTCTGGAAATATGAAGCCAGTAAATGCTGGAATTATTCAATTATTAGTAATTCACTAGAATTGGAGGTAATTGGAAATTAAACATTTTGAGCGAATGAAAATAGAAGAATGAAAACAAAAGTTTGTTAGGGTCAGGTGGGTGAGATTAAATATCAAGACACTTGTTGCAAGGCCTATATGAGTGGGCTAAGTGAAGGAACAAAAGATGTATTGAGAAAAGTAGTGAATGGGAGGATAGCTGGTAACTGAATACAAGATTTGCATTTGGTTTTTTTTGTAATCACGTGTACCTTTTTCTATTGAAAAGCAATGTTTGCGAGCAGTACAGGCAGATCGCAGTAAGCAAGCGCATACAGATCACAGTGAGGCATACAGGTTACACTGCAAAGGAGGTGCATGAGCGAGATAAACATTAACAAGATCAACATATTTGAAGTTGGAGAGTCCATTTGCCAGTCTTCATAATGGTAAGGAAGTAGCTGTTCTTGAACCTGCTAGTTTGTGTTCAAGCTTTTGTATCTTCTGCCTGATCAAATTAAATGAAGAATAAAGAAGCTAACAAAGAAACCCAATGGGTATGATCTAAAATTGTCAAATTTAGTGTTGAGTACAGAACATGTTCAAGTGACCAATTGACAGATGCAGTGCTATGTCTTGAGAATGGATTGGCAGACCAATGACCAGAGAGAAAGCAAAATTGAGAATGACAACTGGAAGTTTTGGGTCACACTTGTGATGACCTTCTGATGGTGGACTGTGTGAGATTCTTAACAGCAGAAGTGACAGGTGATCTTTCCCCAGCAAATGGCACCATGATCTTGTTACAGATATTGCTGGTTTGGCTCAGGAAATTAATAAATATTGGCACAGAATAGATTCAGAAGAAAAATGCCAGCACATACATGGTTAATACAAAACCAGTTGTATTAGTATGTTTTATATACAAGTTCAGAAGGGTGAAGGATGATCTCATTTAGCTAATTAAGGAATTCAGTAGGACTGATTTGTAGAAATTCTGGTGAGACCATTCAGAAGTAAAGGTAAAAACCTTAAAATTAGAGCTGGGTTACTTTAGAGTGAAATCTTAAAGTCTGACTTCATAAATAAGTTTGTAGAAATTTTAAACTGGCCTGGAGTGCTGTGGATGTTGGCTCAATTGAAAATTTCAAGATTGAAACAAATACTTTTTTGCTAGATAAGAGTATTGAGGATTGTAGAAAGAAGGCTGGTAAATAGAATAGTGGTGTAGACCAGTCAGTATCAAACAGAATAGCTGAGTACCATTCAAGGGTCAGAATGGCCTACTCCAGTTTGTTGTTATAATTGTTGAGTTTGCAATGAGGTTGGGGTGGAGTGTGCAACAGCCAAATCTCTTGTGAATACCACTTTTACTTTGCACTAGTTATGATTCAGTACCTCTACTGGTTGTTTCTTTAGATGCTGGAGGTCTGTTCATGACCTCTGTGGTTCACAATATCCATTGCAGGTAAAGACATTGTTCCTTGCCTTGGGAGTAGTAAATTAACAATTCTGTTGAGCCTTTTCTCTTGTCCTACAAGTTACCTCTTTACTCATTCTTGGCTAAGGTGATTGTAGCATACTGTTCATTCATAGGAGAAAAAAATACAAATTGTGGATCTTGCCTGAAATCCTAGAGCTCCCTCATCAACAGCATGGGACTATACTTACATCATGCGGACTGTTCATCATGAGGACATGGCTCACCATCATTTCCAGGGCAATTACGATAGGCAATAAATACTGACCTAGTAGGCACCACCCATGAACAAATAATAGAAAAATAATTGAGTCATCTACAAACCAAAAAAAAAGTTATGAGCTTAGTTTACCGGAGGTTTATCCAAGAGCCAGTTGTATTCCAGCTGTCATGAAAAGTGAAGCATCCTGAAGTCCATTTAATCACCTCCAGATTTGGAACAGGCGCTTGATTATACTGCATGTTTTTCAGTAAAACCTAAACCAGAAAAGTTACCTTCGACACATTCTTGTGTACAAGCTTGATTCTTGTGAACTATGATATAAATTCCAATGCTACATTTTTAATAGAAACTGCTTATGTAAAATCATTATCCTGTACTACATCTTCCAACCACTGGTGGCACTGTAGCACCTCATCCATCTGCACCATTAAACCTATTGACATAATTAGTAAATCTTAACTGTGAAATAGTAAGCAAGCTAAACACTGCATAAATTAACACAATGTAAAATGTTGATTGGATTTGTGCACAAGTGCGATTCAATTATTTCCTCATCCTCTAATACTATTTCTCTTGCAAACCACACATTAGGTGGAACTTTCCACTTTCGAAAGACCTTCCCTCCAGACTCTGTTCACTTCATGAGCCCCACCCTGAAAGAAGAAGAAATGAATGATTTCCCTTCTTGCTATTGGATCCCTGGAAATAGCAGGTCTTGGCTGATGGAATTTCAAACCCAACGATCCAAGTCTCTGTACCAGAGAGAGATACTCACCCTTGCTTGACTCTCCGTTTTCAATGAGTTCTTAATGATCTACTGAGTTACTTTGCCAGTTGGGACTATTACCTGAAATTCTTGCCCTCACACTTTATAAAAGGAAATAGATAGTCATGCTTTCAGTCTTGGTTCCCATATGCAACATCATGGGGGATTATTGAATAAATCTTTTTGAAAACCCTGCATTTATCTGTACCCTTTTCATGACCATCAGACATCTCAAAAGCATTTTACAGTCAATATAATACTTTTCAAAGTTCTGTCATCATTGTGATACAGAAAACACTACTGCCAATACACACACAAACCCTCTCAAACTGCCATGTCATAATGACCTGTTAAATCTGTTCTTTGTGATATTGACTGAAGGATAATACTGTTTAGGCCACCATGGATAATGTTCCTGTCATTCTTCATGATAGTTCCATGGGATCATTAATATCAGTTTTAGCAGAAGGATGGGCCCTCTGTTTAACATCTTATTTTAAGGATAGCACCTCTGACAATGTATTGCTTCCTCAGTACTGACTGAAATATCAGCCTTTTTTACCGTATTCAAGCCTTGACGTGGGAGTAGAATATTGAGCAATATTTCTAAGTTTACAGATGTTACAAAACTATCTGTAAGTGCGAATGCTGAGAATCCAGCAAAGTAGCTTCAAGTGTATTTGGAGAGGCCAAGTGATTAGATTCAAATCTGGCAAATGGGTTATAATGTTTAGACGTGAGGTTAGCCATTTCAGTAGGAAAATCAGAAATTCTTTTAAGCGTGAGAAAATGGGAAGTGTTGAACCTCAAAGGGGCTTGGATGTTAAAAATGCAGGTACAGCTAACAATTAAGAAGGCAAAAGGAATGTTGGCCTATATGACGAGTAATAGTAAATTGCAACAAAGATACCTTACTGTAATTATATACAGTGTTGGTGAGACCACACCTGGAGTATTGTGCGCAACTTTGGTCTCCCAGTGTCATGTGATTTTTAACTTTATCCACCCCAGTCCAATACCAGCATCTCCATCTCATGGTTACCTAGGAAAGATATACAGAACAACAACAATTATCCAAACGAGATGGGTGGGGAATCTTTTATTTGGACAACTGATTGTTTGGATAACTGATCTGATTGTAAACAAAGGAAGCATTTACAGCACCTTGAGATCTTGTTTGGATAATCTGAAATTTGGATAACTGATGTTCGGATAACTGAGGTTGTTCTGTACTTGCTTTAAAGGGAGTGCGGCAAAGATTCACCAAACTAGTTCCAGAGATGGAGGGAATATGAGGAAGGAGGAAAATGGACTAGACTTTTATTTTCTCAAGTTTAGAAGAATGAAGGGTGATATAATTCAACATACAAAATACTTACAGGGATTAAATGGGTATTTGCTGGAAGGATATTTCTCCTGGCTGGGAGTACAGAACCAGAGGACAGTCACAGAGTAAAGGGCACCATTTAAGACAGATGGGGAATTTCTTCAGCAAGAGTGTGATGAATCATTGGAATTCCTTGCCCCACAAGGTTGTGAATGCTCAGTTATTCAGTATGTTTAAAACTTTAATTAATAGGTTCCTTTTTATTATAAGCATATAGGCATAGTGTGGGAAAATGAGGTTGAAGTAAACGATCAGCAATTATCTCATTAAATGGTGCAGAATCTCAAGGCACTGAGTGGCTTACTCCTGCTCCTATTTCTCATATTCTTGTAAATCCAGGATGTGCGACCAACAGCTATAGCCTCACCAAATGTGTCACTTCCCAGAGAAGTTTCAGTGTAAAGGCTGCTTTCTAAAACATTTCAAATGGACGTTGTTAATATGAACACTATTAGCTGAAATATGTTGCCAATGTAAATGGTTTTGATAAATGTCTGGCATCACCAAATGGATAAAATGGGAATGCCTCATTCTTATTGTGGTAGCATTGGAAGACATGGAAGCCATGTTGGTGAAGTTAAGAGACAAATAAGGAAAAGAAGACCATGGTAGGTGTAGTCTGTAAGTCCCCTAACAGGAACTATACAATAAGATAGAGAGTAAACCAGGAGAAAGTGAGGGCATGTCAAAAAGGCAGCATATTAATCATGGATGACTTTAACCTTCGTGTAAACTGGGAAAGTTAGATTTCAAGAGATAGCCTTGAGAAGGAATTCGAAGAGGGTATTTGTGACAATTTCCTGGAATAATATATTGTGGATCCAACAAGGGATCAGGCTATTTTGGATTTGGCAAGTTTATTAAGTGATACCAGCGTTAAAAAAATTGGTTATGGAAAAGTGACCTTAACAGGGTAGTGTTTAGTATTCAGTTTGAGAAGGAGGAACTTAGATTGGAAACAATTGTACTGAATGAAAAAAACTAATTACAAAGAAATAAGGACAATAATAACTGGACTGGGTTGGAAAAGGAGTTCCCAGCAAAGGCAGTTGAAGAGCAATGGCAGATATTTAAGAAAATAGTTCACAGGGTACACTGCAAACATGTTTCCTGGTAAGAGAGAAGGACATTAGAAGGAGATAAGCTAACTGTGATTAATAAGGATAGGTAAGGATTGGATCAAATTGAAAGAAAAAAAATACAATGATGTGGCAATGACTAGTGGTCAACCAGATAATTTTTTTTAAAAAGCTAAAAGACGCCAAATAAGTAATAAAGAAAGAGAAGATAAACGTTGAGGGGCAACTTGCAAATACATTAAACCTCTTACTAACCAGCAGTGTTCCAATTGATCAAATGATCTGGATAATCAAGAGGTCTGGATAATCAATGTAAAAGCATACATTCAGTAATAGAAATGCAGAGAGTATACACATCGCTGTTATATATTATTTACAGCATAAGCCTCTTAGATAACAATACAATTTTGCCTGAAATAAAACTTATTGGCAATGTGCCTTCTTACTCCCACCCTCAACTGAGTACTCGGACATTGTGGAGATTGCTGTTTTTGAGGAGAAATTGACTCAAAATTGAATCAACTATTGATATTCTGTGTGACTATTTGATTAAACAACACATGTATTTACATTGAGGTAAATAAATGAAAAATAATAATTGGACAGAATAATATGGTAAACCTCGTCGTATTTGGGTATATAATTTTTGCCAGTTTATCAAGAGTGCCAGTTCATAAGATGCCAGTCATAGATGTACAGCATAGACACAGACCCTTCAGTCAACTCGTCCATGCTGACCAGATATCCCAACCCAATCTAGTCCCACCTGCCAGCACCCGGCCCATATCTCTCCAAACCCTTCCTATTCACATACCCATCCAGATGCCTTTTAAATGTTGCAATTGTACTAGCCTCCATCACTTCCTCTGGCAACTTATTCCATACACATACCACACTCTGTATGAATAGGTCTCTTTTATATCTTTCTCCTCTCACCATCAACCTATGCCATCTAGTTCTGAACCCCCCCCCACCCCAGCAAAAAGTCTTTGTCTATATACCCTATCCATGCCCCTCATGATTTTATAAATCTCGGTAAGTCCACCACTCATCCTCCGCGCTCCAGGGAAAACATCGCCAGCATATTCAGCCTCTCCCTATAGCTCAAATCCTCCAACCCTGGCAACATCCTTGTAAATGTTTTCCGAACCCTTTCAAGTTTCATAACATCCGAGAGGAAGCAGACTAGAATTGTACACAATATTCCTAAATTGGCCTGTACAACAGCAACATGGCCTTCCAACTCCTGTACTCAGTTGTCTGACCAATAAAGGAAAGCATACCAAATGCCTTCTTCACTATCCAGTCTACCTGCGACTTCACTTTCAAGAAACTATGAACCTGCACTCCAAGGTCTCTTTGTTCAGCAACACTCCCTAGGACTTTACCATTAAGTGTATAAGTCCTGCTAAGATTTGCTTTCCCAAAATGCAGCACCTCATATTTATCTAAATTAAACTCCATATACCACTTCTCAGCCCATTGGCCTGTCTGATCAAGATCCCGTTGTAATCTGAGGTAACCTTCTTCGCTGTCCACTGCACCTCCAATTCTGGTGTCATCTTTAAACTTACTAACAATTCCTCTTATGCTCACATCCAAATAATTTATATAAATGATGAAAAGTAGAGGGCCCAGCACGAATCCTTGTGGCACTTCACTGGTCACAGGCCTCCAGTCTGAAAAACAACCCCTCCCCACTACCCTCTGTCTTCTACCATTGAGCCAGTTCTGTATCCAAATGGCTAGTTCTCCCTGTATTCCCTGAGATCTAACCTTGCTATCCAGTGTCCCCTGGGGAACCTTGTCAAACGCCTTACTGAAGTCCATAAAGATCACATCTACCACTCTGTCCTCATCAACCTCTTTGTTACTTATTCAAAAAACTTAATCAAGTTCATGAGACATGATTTCCCACGCACAAAGCCGTGTTGACCATCTCTAATCAGTCCTTGCCTTTCCAATACATGTACGTTCTGTCCCTCAGGATTCCCTCCAACAACTTGCCCACCACCAACATCAGGCTCACCGGTCTATAGTTCCCTGGCTTGTCCTTACCACCTTCCATAAATAATGGTACTGTGTTAGCCAACCTACAGTCTTCAGGCACCTCAACTGCAACTATCGATGATACAAATATCTCAAAAATGGGTCCAGCAATCACTTCCCTAGCTTCCCACAGAGTTCTAGGGTGCATGTGATCAGTTCCGGGGAATTTATCCACCTTTATGTGTCATGCGTTAAGGTACATCCAGCACTTCCTCTTTTGTAATATGGACATTTTTCAAGATGTCACCATCTATTTCCCTACATTCTTTATCTTGCATGTTCCTTTCTACAGTAAGCATTGTGCAAAATACTTGTTTAGTATCTACCCCATCTCCTGTCGTTCCACGCATAGGTGGCCCTATTGATCTTTGAGGGGCCTTATTCTCTCACCAGTTACCCTTTTGTCCTTAATGTACTTGTAAAAACTCTTTGGATTCTCCTTACTCCTATTTGCCAAAGCTATCTCATGTCCCCTTTTTGCCCTCCTGATTTCCCTCTTAAGTATACTCCTACTGCCTTTATACTCTTCTAAGGATTCACTCGATCTAACCTGTCTACACGAACATACTCTTCCTTCTTTTTCTTAACCTAACCCTCAATTTCTCTAGTCATCCCGCATTCCCTACATCTATCAGCCTTTCCTTTCACCCTAACAGCAATATACTTTCTCTGGACTCTCGTTATCTCATTGCTGAAGGCTTCCCATTTTCCAGTCATCCCTTTACCTGTGAACATTTGCCCCCAACCAGCTTTTGAAAGTTCTTGCCTAATACCGTCAAAATTAACCTTTCTCCATTTTAGAAGTTAAAAATCATGCAACACCAGGTTATAGTCCACCAGGCTTATTTGGAAACATTAGCTTTCAGAGCACTGTTCCTTCATAAGGTGGTTCATCAGAAAGCGTTCCAAAAACTAGTACTTCCCATTAAATCTATTGGACTATAACCTGGTGTTGTGTGATTTTTCACTTTGCACATCGCAGTCCAACACCGGCATCTCCAAATCATGTCCAATTTAGAAATTCAACTTTTAGATCTGGCCAATCCCTTTCCATCACTATTTTAAAACAAATAGAATTATGGTCACTGGCCCCAAAGTGTTCCCCCACTGACACCTCAGTCACCTGCCCTGCTTTATTTCCCAAGAGCAGGTCAACTTTTGCAATTTCTCTAGTAGGTGTATTCACAGACTGAATCAGAAATGTTTCTTGTACACACTTAACAAATTCCTCTCCATCTAAACCCTGAACACTATGGCAGTCCCAGTCTATGTTTGGAAAGTTAAAATCCCCTACCATAATCACCCTATTATTCTGACAGGTAACTGAAATTTCCTTGCAAATTTGTTTCTCAATTTCCTGCTGACTATTGGGGGGTCTATAATACATTCCCAATAAGGTGATCATCCCTTTCTTATTTGTCAGTTCAATCCAAATGACTTCCCTGGATTATTTCTGGGAATATCCTCCCTCAATACAGCTATAATGCTACCCCTTATCCAAAACGCCACTCCCCCTCCTCTCTTGTCTTCCTTTCTGTCCTTCCTGTAGTATTTGTATCCTGTAACATTAAGCTACCAGTTCTGTCCATCCCTGAGCCATGTTTCTGTAATTGCTATGATATCCCAGTCTCATCCCTGCTGAAAAATATGTTGCTGGAAAAGTGCAGCAGGTCAGGCAGCATCCAAGGAGCAGGAGAATCGATGTTTCCCAGTCTCATGTTCCTAACCATGTCCTGAGTTCATCTGCCTTCTCTGTTAGGCTTCCTGCATTGAAATAATTTAATTAGATTCAGTTTAATTTGTCAGTCCTACCTTTTTCTGTGCATTGTCCCTTCCTGTCCTGCCTGTTTGATTGGCCTTTTTCCTCAACTGTACCAGTCTTAGATTGACTTCTTTCCTCAGTATCTCCCTTGATCTCACCCCCCCGCCTCCCCCCCCCACCCCCACCTTATTAGTTTCAATCCTCCCAAGCAGCTCCAGCAAATCTCCCTGCTAATATATTAATCCCCTTCCCGTTCAGGTACAATGCGTCCTTCTTGTACAGGTTACATCTACCCCAGAAGAGATTCCAATGATCCAAAAATGTGAATCCTTCTCCCATACACCAGCTCCTCAGCCATGCATTCATCTGCTCTATCCTCCTATTTCCACGTTCACTAGCTCATAGCACCAGGAGTAATCCAGATATTACTACTTTCGAGGACCTCATTTTTAAATTCCTGCTTAACTCTCTTATATTCTCCCTTCAGAATCTCATCCTTTTCCCTTCCTGTGTTGTTGGTTCCAATGTGTGCAATGAGCTTCTGCTGGCCCCTCTGCCCCTTGAGAACATTCTGTACCCTCTCTGAGACATCCTTGATCTTGGCACCAGGAAGGTAATATACCATTCTGATTTTTCGCTGCTGGCCACAGAAGTGTCTGTCTGTGCCTCTGACTAGAGAGTCCCCTAACACCATCAAGCTCTTGGAACCGAATGTACCTCTCATTGTGTTGTAGCCAGTCTCGATACCAGAAACTTGGCTGTTTGTGCTACATTCCGCTGAGAATCCATCACCATCACCCCCTACATTTTCCAAAACAGCATACTTGTTTGAAATGGGGATAACCACAAAGACTTCTACATGACCTGCTACCTCTCTTACCTTTCCTGGAGTTAACCCATCTATGGGACTGTATCTGTGGCTTTTCTCCCTTCCTATAACTGCCATCCATCATACCCCCTAGCTCTTGTAAATTCCTCGTTCCCATTAACTGTTGCTCCAACTGATCCATTTGATCTGATAGGATTCACAACCGATGGCATTTATTGCAGATATAATCCTCAGTTGTATGTAAACTCTCCCTAAACTCTCACATCTGACAAGAAAAAGCATGTCACTCTACTAAAGGCCATTTTTGCTTTTTCCAATCTGCAGACTCAGAAAATCGTATCATTTTATTCCTCTACAAAACACTGCTTCAGGCTAACTTAATACTCATGGCTTATATTTTTGAAGTTTAATCAAGAGTTAAAACAAAGTTTGCTGTAATATATATATAGTGATTGAAAGGTTCTTTAAAAATATGAAAAGGAAGAGAGAGGTCAAAGTTTAACATGGACCTCTGAGAGGATGAGGCTGGGGAAGCTAGAATAGGGTTTACACCCATCTTCTCCAGGACAATATGGGATGGAAAATAAATGCTGGCCCAGACAGTGATGCTCACAACCCATGAATGAATAAATAAACCAAAAGTAGGTAAAGAGTTAACTGGCAAAAGAAACTAAAATCTCAGAGAAACAACAAATTGCTAAAACCGTACAAAGCCCATGTCAGATCATGGCTGGAATACTGTCTAAGGATAAATGGCCCTTAGTAGACTGATATGCTCTTCTTGTCAGATGTGGAGTTTAGGGAGAGTTTACATGTTACTGAGGATTATATCTTCAATAAATGCCGTTGGTTGTGAATTCCATCAGATTGAATGGATTGGTTGGAGTGACAGTTAAAGGCAATGAGGAATTTACAAGAGCAAGGGGGTGTGGTGGATGGCAGTTATAGGAAGGGTGAAAAGTCGCAGATACAGTCAGTTAGATGGGTTAACCCCAGGAAAGGTAAGCAAGGTAGGCAGTTAGTGCAGGAGCTTAATTTAAGGATAGATTTGGGTGGATCTGAGAAATAAGATAGGGATAATTGTCTTATTGGGATTGCACTATAGATCACCAGTGATCTGTGAGAAATTGAGAAACAAACTTGTAAAGAGTTTTCATTATCTGTAAGAATAATAGGGTGGTTATGGTAGGGGATTTTAACTTTCCAAACCTAGGCTGGGACTGCCATAGGGCTTGGATTTAAGTGTGTACAAGAAAATTTTCTAATTTGGTATGTGATTGTACCTATTAGAGAAGGTAGAAAACTTGACCTACTCTTGGGAAATAAGGCAGGGCAGGTGACTGAGGTGTCACTGGGGGAGCACTTTGGGGCCAGTGACCATAATTCTAGTTTTAAAATAGTGACAGAAAAGGATAGACCGGATCTAAAAGTTAAAATTCTAAATTGGATGAAGGCTAATTTTGACGGTATTAGGCAAGAACTTTGAAAAGTTGATTGTTGTCTGATGTTTGCAAGTAAAGGGATGGCTGGAAAATAGGAAGCTTTCACAAATGAAGTAATGAGAGTCCAGAGCAAGTAAATGCCTGTTAAGACGAAGGGCAGGACTGGTAGGTGTAAGGAATGCTGGATGACTAGAGAAATTGAGGCTTTGGTCAAGAATAAGAAGGACATATATGTCAAGTATGGAATGATTCCCTGCAAGAGTATAGTGGCAATAGCAGTACACTTAAGAGGAAAATCAGGAGGGCAAAAAGGGGACATGAAATAGCTTTGGCAAATAGGGTTAAGGAAAATCCAAAGGGATTCTATAAATACTTTAAGGACAAAAGGCTAACAATGGAGAGAGTAGGAGCGCTCAAAGATCGGCAAGGCCACCTATGTATGGAACCGTGGGAGATGGGGGAGACACTAAACACTTATTTTACATTAGTGTATACTGTGCAGAAAGGTATGGAATTTAGAGTACATGGGGAAATAAATAGTGGCATCTTGAAAAATGTCCACATTACAGAGAAGGAAGTCTAGATGTCTTAAAACATATAAAAATGGATAAATCCTCATTTTGCCTATCTGATCAAGATCCCCTTGAACTCTGAGGTAATTTTCTTCCCTGTCCACTATACCTCCAATTTTGGTGTCATCTGCAAACTTACTAGCCATACCTCGAATGTTCACATCCAAATCATTTATAGTCTGAAAAGCAACCCTTCACTACCACCCTCTGTCTTCTGCTGTCGAGCCAGTTCTGTATCCAAATACCTAGTTCTCCCCTATTGCTTGCCACTCAGTCTACCATGAGGAACTTTGTTGAAGCCCATTTAGATCATGTCCTCATCAATCCTCTTATCGCTTCTCCAAAAAACTCAGTCAAGTTTGTGAGACATGAATTCCCATGCATAAAGCTATGTTGACTGTCCCTAATCAGTCCTTGCCTTTCCAAACATGTGTAAATCCAATCCCTCAGAATTCCTTTCAACAACTTGCCCACCACTGATATCAGGCTCACTGGTCTATAGTTCCCTGGCTTTTCCTTACTACCTTTCATAAATAGTGGTATGTTAGCCAACCTCTAGTCTTCTGGCACCTCATCTGTGATGATCGATGATACAGGGCGGCACGGTAGCACAGCAGTTAGCACTGCTGCCTCACATCACCAGGGACCTGGGTTCAATTCCCGCCTCAGGCGACTGACTGTGTGGAGTTTGCACGTTCTCCCCGTGTCTGCGTGGGTTTCCTCCGGGTGCTCCGGTTTCCTCCCACAGTCACAAAGATGTGCGGGTCAGGTGAATTGGCCATGTTAATTTGCCCGTAGTGTTAGGTAAGGGGTATATGTAGGGGTATGGGTGGGTTGCGCTTCGGCGGGTCAGTGTGGACTTGTTGGGCCGAAGGGCCTGTTTCTACACTGTAAGTAATCTAATCTAAAAAAAATCTCAGCAAGAGGCCCAGCAATCTTTTCCTTAGCTTCCCACAGAGTTCTAGGGAACACCTGATAAAGTCCTGGGGATTTATCCACCTTTATGCATTTTAAGACACCCAGCACCTCCTCCTCTGTAATATGAACATTTTTAAAGATGCCATTATTTATTTCTCCATGTCCTCTATCCTCTATATCCTTCTCTGCAGGAAACATTCTTGCCAAATATTTGTTTAGTATCTCTCCTGTCTCCTGTAGTTCCATACATAGGTGGCTTTGCTGATCCTTGAGGGGCCCTGTTCTCTCTTTAGTTACCCTTTTGTCCTTAATATATTTATAGAATCCCTTTGGATCCTCCTTAACCCTATTTGCCAAAAGCTAACTCACATCCCCTTTTTGCCCTCCGGATTTCCCAAAGACTGACAGATGGAGTTGAATTTACATCATGTGAGATTCTGCATTTTGGAAAGGCAAATCAGGGCAGGACTTATACACTTAATGGTAAGGTCCTAGGGAGTATTGCTGAACAAAGAGACCTTGGAGTGCAGGTTCATAGGTCCTTCAAAGTGGAGCCACAGGTAGATAGGATGGTGAAGAAGGCATTTGGAATGCTTGCCTTTATTAGTCAGAGCACTGCGTATAGGAGTTGGGAGGTCAAGTTGTGGCTGTTCAGGTCATTAGTTAGGCCATTATTGGAATATTGCATGCAATTCTGGTCTCCCTGCTATAGGAAGGATGTTGTGAAACTTGGAAGGATTCAGAAAAGATTGGAGAGGATGTTGCCAGGGTTGGAGGGTTTGAGCTACAGGGACAAGCTAAATAGACTGGAGCTATTTTCCCTGAAGTATTGGAGACTGAGGGGGTTTATAAAATCATGAGGTGCATGGATACGGTAAATAGACAAGGTCTTTTTTCCAAGGTGGGGGAGTCCAGAAGTAGAGGGTATAGGTTTATGGTGAGAGGGGAAAGATTTAAAAGGAATCTAAGGAGCAAGCTTTTCATGCAGAGGGTGGTGCATGAATGGAATAAGCTGCCAGAGGAAGTGGTGGAAGTTGGTATAATTACAACATTTAAAAGGCATCTGGGTGAGTATACAAATACGAATTGTTTAGAGGGATATGGGTCAAATGCTGGCAAAAGAGACTAGGTTAATTTAGGATGTCTGGTTGGTATGGATGAGTTGGACTAAAGGGTCTGTTTCCTTTCTGTATTTCTCCATGACTCTATACGCTAGTATTGAAAGTAGTATAGAGAAAAGTCACTAGGCTGATCCCAAGTATGGAAAGGCAGTCTTCTGATGATAGGTTGAGTAGATTGGGCCTAAACTCATTGGAATGTAGAAGAATGAGAGGAGACCTTACAGCAATGTACAAGAATCTTAGTGGACTTGACAGCAAAGGTGCAACATGGGTAAGTCTAGGACCAGAGGACATAATCTTAGAATAAGGCATTTTTAAGACAGATATGAGGAGGAAATCCTTCTCCTAGAAGGTAATGAGTCTGTGAATTTATTTACCTCGGGGTTGTCAAGGTTGGGACATTGAGTAAATTCAAAACTGAAATAGCTTTTTAATCAGTAAGAGAATCAAAGGATATGGGGAAAAGGCAGGAAAAATGGAATTAAGGATCATGGCCCTACTTCTGCTTCCATGTTTTATGACTTTATTGCAGCGCAAGTTTGTGTTCTTGTTTTCCCAGACTGTGAAGGGTGAGACATCATTGCACATCAGGGCGAGAGTGAAGTTTGGGCGAGCAAAGGACTGAAAAGGGTTGGTAAGTGAAATGAAGCCATCAAACCAATAATATTTAAAAGACTGAAATGTAGATAATAAACCCAGAAATCTATGCATATTGTGTGTTAAATTTCCAGCCAAGCTTATTTTTTTCATTAAAAGCGTTCTTCAGTTACTGAATAGTTCAGTTCAGAGTTAGTGGATTTTAATTTCCAGGCTTGTTTCAATTGAGGCCGTCCACTGGCTGATGAGTGATTACCAGCGGAATTATTTACATTATCTGTTACCTAGATGAATGCTTCGTTCGGTGAGCTACTAAGAAATCAGCCAGTGGCTGGGTAACCATACCCCGGTATGAATTGGTGTTTTTTAGGAGCAAGGATAAAGAATCTGGACAGTGATGGTGCTGGTGGATGGAGGATAAGAGCTATTTCCTGAAATATATCATCTAAGGATAGGATTGTTATAACACCCCTGCATTTGCCACATCCTTCTGGTTAAAATATATTGAAGTCAATGTCAGAATGTCAGATGCAACATCACAGTGTCGATACCAATAGCAGCTTGATTGGACATACTTTCCTTCAGAGTTAAACTGAGGCTTTGTTCGTCCTTGCAATTTTTCAGCTAAACATTATAGATGTTAAGACACTGAAATAACCCCACGAAACCAGTATCCATAGAATCATAGAGATGTACAGGACAGAAACAGACCCTTCCGTCTGACTTCTCCATGCCAACCAGCTATCCTAAATTAATCTAGTCCCATTGGCCCATATACCTCTAAACCCTTCCTATTCATATTCGCATCCAGATACCTTTTAAATGTTGTATTTGTATCAGCCTCCTCCACTTCCTTTGGCAGCTCATTCTATACACACACCACCCTCTGCATGAAAAAGTTGCCCCTTATATATATTTGAACTCAAACAGCTCGGGCAGTAGATGTGGTAGCTCACTGCTGTGCCAGATTTCATTCTGACTGTGTAGGTTTCTCTCTCTCTGACCATGTGGTTTCTACCTTTGTCTATTGTCCTCCTTTATAAAGTGCCGTTGTTTTGATCTTTTTTCCCCGAAGTTCCAAAACAATGCAGCAGCTAATAAACTGTAATTATTGCTTCTGGAATTCAAGGAAATCACCTCCAACACTTAAAATACCTCAAAAAAAGCTCTTCCAGCCACAATGTTTTCCTGTCCTCCAATTACCAAGTCACCCTTTATTTACGCATGCACAGTACATGACACTGACCCAGCTGGCTAAGAACCAGCTCCTAGAGTGAGCAGAAACCCAGACACTCCTATTTGTTTATTTATTTATTTTTTAAAATTTTTCTTTCTTGTATTCTCTTTTCTCAGCCACACTACCACCAAAAGGCGGGTGTGTTTATTGTTCTCCAGCACCCATGTCATGTGCGTGCAGGTGTCAGACACAGTGAAGAACAACACTTGTGTAAATCTTTAGTTATATTCCACCACCCGGATGAAGGGAAACACCAGAGCGGACAGTGACCAGCAGTGCCCCTCCTCCACAAAGGGCAATGCTGCGTGGATACTCTTGTTTATGTCTGTCAGCCAGGGCTCCCTGATTGGACCAGGTTAACAGCCCCAATCAGGGAACTCCACTGACTGACCTCGTTCCAGTCACTCCAGACCTGACTGAAAAAAAAGCAGGGAGTTGGACTAGTGTCCAGGTTGAATTCTGGTCTCAAGCAGTATCATTGTGAAAACAGACTAACTGATCACCCACAGTTTCTACTTGTGACACATTGCTAGTACCAAATGCTGTGTTTGCCCAAAGATTAAGTGTTCGAGCATTCCTGAAGATAATTCAAATGTGATGGATTTTAAGATGTTTCAATATTGTTAACAAGTTTATAAGATTGATTTGGATTGTTTGTCTTTAAATTTAGGTTAAAATGAAGTTAGCCATGTGACTATTCTGAATCCAGTTTGTCTGAGCAAGATACAAAGTTATTTGTGTGTGTGTGTGTATGTGTGTGTGCATATGCGAGTGTGTGTGCATGAGCAGGTGTGCGCATGTGTGTTTTTGCATTGGCGCGTGTGTGTGTGTGTGTGTGTGTGTGTGTGTGTGTGTGTGTGTATATACAGGAAAACTTTAACCCATTGGATGTGGGAGATTTCAAGACCGGGGCATATTTTTAAGGGGAGTGGAGGAAGCTTTAGAGAAGAAATGCTAGGCATTTTTTTACAGAGGGAATGGTTAGTATGTTGAATGAACCTCCAGAGAAATTGGTGGGTATGGGTACAGTTACAATATATGAATAACAAATGTTTGGAATGATATAGGCCAAATACAGACAGGTCAGACTTGTTTGGCATTATGTTCAACATGGACTGGTTGGACCAATAGGTCTGTTTCCATGCTGTATGATTGTATAACTCTAAAAATTTGGGTGAGTTGAAATTAGCATGTTGCTTACCTGGGAATCAACATCAAACAATAAAATAAATGATCAGACTATCTGCCTTAGCTGTGGTCAAGGGATGAACGTTGACATTGATACTGGAAGAACTTTTCTGCTCCTCTTCAAACAATAACACGTGATCCTTTGAGTCCACTGAGAGAACAGCTAGGGCCTCAATTTCACGCCTCATTCAAACAACGATTACTATGACAGCACAAAAGTAAAATACTGCTGCGTCTGAATAACCGACTCAAAAACACAAAATGCTAGAAGTTGGTCAGGCAACCTCTCTGCAGGGAAATAGAGTTAATCTTTCAGATTAGTGGGATTTTGGAATTCCAGCTCAGTTGGAATTTTAATTTCCTTTGCTTCAGGAGGCAAGCTGGGAAGTGTCAGAGAGTGTGTGTATTGTGGAGATTTCATTACTTTTCGGAGTCCCCCTCAATTTAGTGCTGGGCAGGAAGGCTCGAGTGCAGCGTTTGTACGTGAAAGCTAATCGAGGCTCTATGCAGTCCACTGAAAGTCCTCATTTTACTGGGGGTATTATTCAGCCACTGGCAGGTGGGTTAATACTATGTATTGCTTGCACCCTATTCTGGTGGTGGTGAGGAATGGGGTTGTATGCTTCTACATTAGTAACCCATGCCAAACAGAGATACATGCTGGATTCCCAGGCCACCAATAGGTAAAGATCTACCCACCCTGAAAACAGCTCTAAGGGGTGGCAAAATTCTGCCGAGAATGACAAGGATTGAGAATCCAATCAGGTAAATGCCTGAATGTCATGAAATTATGTTTGGATTTTAAGGACCTGGAATATCCAAAGTATGCTCGCTGTCAGTTGTCTTACTAGAGAACAGTGTTGACACCACAAGCATTAAATTCCAGTCTCCATTGATCTCCTTAAGTATTTCCAACATGTTTTATTTTTGTTACAACTCCATTAGTATTGTAATTGAGTATTGTCCTGGTTTCATATACCACACAGCACAATGTAAAGTTTACTCAATGTGAATACGTGGCTTTGTCTCAACAAGAACTGTGTGGTCATCACTCTTACTGACATTTTCATGAACAGATTCATCTGTAGTTGGAAGATTGATAAGAATGAGGTCAATAATATTTCTTCCTCTTATTGGTTCCCTCATCATCTGCCGCAGTCTCAGTCACATAGCTATGTCCTTTAGGATTGACCAGTTTCATCATTAATGCTGCTGCTGAGTCACTCTTGGTGGTAGACGTTGAAATCTCCCACATTCTGTGCCACTGTCACCCTCAGTGCTGCCTTAGAGTGGTGTTCAACATTGTTGATTCATCAGCCAAGATAAGGAGATGGTACTTAATAATCAGCAAGTAGTTTCCTTGCTCATGTTTGATCTGATGCCATGTTTGAATTCATGATGTCCAGAATCAATATTGAGCATGCCCAGGACAACTCCCTCTCAACTACACACCAGAGTTCTTCCACCTCTGCTGGTCCTGTCCTGCTGGTGGGTCAGGATATATCCAGGGATGATGCTGTTGATGTCTTGGATATTGTCCATAAGGTATAATTCTTTGAGTATGTTTAAATCAGGCTGTTGCTTGACTGTAAGATGGCTCTCACAATTTTGGCACTATCCTACCAGCTATTAGTAAGAAGGACTTTGCACGGTTGGTGGGGTGGCATTTCTAGTGCCTAGACTGATGCCAGGTTGTCTGTCTGGTTTTATTTCTTTTTGTCAATATCTACATCTACCATATTACCACTCTATATCCTAAAAGGTATGTACTCCAATAAGTGGCACTTCATGGTATAACATACTGAAGACTATCTCACAGTATGCAATGAATCATCCCTTTTGTGCAATGGCATAATGACACTGCAGTGCTAATATGCAGGTTCAGTTATGAGTCCCAACTTCTTCCACTTGGTACATACCAACGGTCAAGCGGTGCTAAGACAACCAGTATGGACAGTATCACACCAGTATGATCTTGGTAAACATTCATGAGTTCAAACCACAATCATAGTGGTGAGAATGCAACATGCTTAGGATTTCCATCCTGAAAAACAGAAAAGAATGAAAGAGATGCACAATCATCAGGTTTATAGAGGACTGTCACAGTGATGCACAGGACAGAGAGTGTGAGACAGAAACCTGCTCACAAATGCCTGGATACCAGCAAAGATATCTAAGATAAGCAATCAGCCCAGTTCCTTTGAGGTAACGACTGACGATGGTACTACATTGTGAAGGAGGAGAAAGTGAGGACTGCAGATGCTGGAGATCAGAGCTGAAAATGTGTTGCTGGAAAAGCGCAGCAGGTCAGGCAGCATCCAAAGAGCAGGAGAATCGACATTTTGGGCATGAGCCCTTCTTCAGGAATTATCCTGAAGAATTATCCTGAAGAAGGGCTCATGCCCGAAATGTCGATTCTCCTGCTCTTTGGATGCTGCCTGACCTGCTGCGCTTTTCCAGCAACACATTTTCAGCTACATTGTGAAGGAACCAAAATCAGCTCAGACCGATATATATAATACCACTCGTGTGCAGAGAATGAGGTAGACATTTTCAACATCAAGGACTGTATGGTGATGCTGGGTAACACCAACCAAAAGCAAAACAACTAAGTTGTCAGCCAAGAGCATCTGGGAATGACATATACCCCTACAGATGGGTATACAATCATCGGACCAGGATCAGGTGTCAAAATATTATATCAAAATTTGATTCATTTATTGTGGTAACGCTGTTTTTACATGTCTGTGTAATTGTTAAGAAAATGGAGTACTGGCTTATGCCTTATGATATAACTTTAAAGGGCATGCTCATGCTGTCATCACCATACAATGGCATGTGGTCTAATGGTCTAAAGATCTCAGTCCCTGTCCTGCTGATCCCTTTTCATCTGCAGCATTACACACTGAGAGACACACAATGCAACACATTCAAATTAGCTTGTGCCCAGACTCACAAATCCATGTGATTACAATGTATATATGTAGATAACAGGAGCTTTAATAAAAATTCATGTTCTTTTTTTTTAGTATTTATGTGATCCAAGTTTCATCCTTATGCCAGAGAAGCTAACATACATGTCATAACATGATAGAGAGAAATCACCAATGTACCACACAACATTACGTCTTGGTGATATATCACTTCACTCCCTTTACCATCTGAGGAGCATGAAAGATAGCTATGTTTGTTATACTCCTATTTAAAAATGATTTTATTTTCCATTTAATCGGTTACAATTTCCCAGCCAATTGGAAGTTTAGCTGCACGGTTAGACATAAATGCACAAAACTGGATAAAGCTGCCTCATTCAAGTAAGTGGTCAATTTTTTATTTCATTCAAAGGATTGGCTCTTTCTTTCAACATTTCCTGCTGAATGTCTGTTACAAAAGAGAATAATTGCCAGAAATTCTAACCCCCCACTCCATCCAACTATGGAGTTTTATTTGTGATTCAGTATGTAAATAAGTAGAGTTTTATAAAATTCGCCTACAATGTTAATGAGGCTGAAAGAGGAACAAGAGAAGTTGTGTTGGCATGAGGAAAAAATGTAATTGAAGTACTGACTGCAGAATGGAATCAAAAACACATATATTTATGTTGATGAAGGAGGTATTTAACAATAATATAGGCTAGCACTTTAAATATAATCTCCAAACAGTTGTCAATAGAAGGAATGCAAATACAGTAATTGAGAAAATTACCTCAAAGCTTTTGTCTCTGTCACACTAAACCCCAGCTTTAGAAACTGTGCCGGCTACCAGACCGATTTTCTCACCTTAATTCTCCAACAAACCTTTTGGAGCTTGAAATCCTAAGGATCAGTCTAAAATGCAAGGCCAATTCACTGTCCTCTGTGCCTGGTAGGAGAGTAAATTTTGAGGGAGAATTGTTTTGGAGGGTAGAAGCTCATATTCTGTTGCCCTACCTACAAATCAAGTCCTAGGAGCAGGGCATCAGTGAACTAACCATATACTCAAGACAGTTCTGTTCTCCCTTTTTAAAGGATTGCTTTCTTCTTTTCAAAGTATTTAATTTCGCAAACAAAATTTTGCATACCATTCTCAGGCCTCCATTTGACAACTTCCCTAATGGCCTGACTAAATTCAGGAATTCATGTTTGGAGGCATTAGTATTACTGGGTTACCCAAAAGGCATTAACATCTGTGACATTCAGGAGTATAGGGCAGAAAAGTTTAACACTTGAGCTATGCTTTGAGCACCATTAAGAAATATTGCTGCGGTGCACATGGCCCCCTGCTCTCTTGGATATAAAAAATAAAATATCCACTACGGCATCTGCTTATTATTTGTATCCAGCGATAGGACAGGATTTAGTTTTGCCTTTGCTTTGAGACAGAATAGCAATTGGATAAAACGTCCACCTATTCTTCTGAATCATCCTTCACTTTGGCCAATTTTCCTGGATCAGATCATTAGTCATAGAGGACATGCATCCAGTGATATTTCCAGTGCCAAGAAGGGATTAGGAGCATAGTAACATAAGAACAAGAGAGACTATTTAGCTCTTGAGCCTGTTCCTTTATTCAATGAAATCATCGCTGTGACCTAACTTCATATACCCACCAACTGCTCCATGTTCTTTAGTATGTTTGGTTAATACAAAGTTATCGATTGCAAATTTAAATTTAACAATTCATCTGGCATCTACTGCTATTTTTAGAAGCAAGTTCCAAACTTCTACTACCATTTGCGTGTAGAAGAATTTCTCCTCCTCTTGCATATTTCTGATATGTTGATGATGTGTTTGCTATATTTGAATCTACATCTGTATTTTAAAATTTCCTTGCATGTCTTAAAGGGGTCTATCCTGCCCTGAAATTCACCTTTGAAATGGAGCAATCAAACATGCTCTCTTTCTTTGAAGTGCTAGTTGAGAAATCTGGCAGGGTTTTCTCTACTGTCTAGCAGAAGACTACTTTCACTGGCCAATATATGCATTGGGATTCGTCAAGACTCACACTCTATAAGAGTGGTCTAATCTGCATCGTGGCAAATAGGGTCAGAGCCTTTTGCTCACTATACAAGCTTGATGTTGAAATGGGAGAAAGTGAGGACTGCAGATGCTGGAGATCAGGCAGGCAGCATCCAAAGAGCAGGAGCATCGACGTTTTTGGCATGAGCCCTTCTTCAGGAATGAAGAAGGGCTCATGCCCAAAACGTCGATTCTCCTGCTGTTTGGATGCTGCCTGACCTGCTGCGTTTTTCCAGCAACACATTTTTCAGCTCTGATGTTGAAATGGGGGCACACCAATATCATCCTGTGAGGTAATTATTACACTGGTCTGATAAGTTCTCACTGCTTGAAACTAAGTAGTCAACTACTTAAGGCTCTGAAAGTTGTAGTCTATCTCTGATTACCCTGGAAGAGTTAGGTATATCAAAGATTTGAGCGACAGGTGAAGTTAGCTGTTTCATGCTGCTACTATGGCAACACCAGTGGTATTCACCATTAACAGGGCACTGCCATCAAGGCAAAAAGATATTTTGATTGTTACACGTTAATGCAGTGTAAGGTAATGTCTCTGAAGGAGTTAACATTAAAATTGCTCTAGTTCTACCTGATCTGATTATATCAAACAGCCTTTGGATGAAAATCAAAAGAACTGCAGGTATTGCAAATCACAAACAAAAACAGAAATTGCTGGAAAAGCTCATTGGTCTGGCAGCACCTGTGGCGAGAAATCAGAGTTAACGTTTTGGGTCAATTTCTGAGGAAGGATAACTCGACCTGAAATGTGAACTCTGATTTCTCTCCACAGATGCTGCCAGACCTGCTGAGCTTTTCCAGCAACTCCTGTTTCGTCTTTGGATGGAAGGTAGGTGAGGTCTACCTGAGTACCTAAAGGGAGAAGATGTACCCTGTACAGTCCTACAGAATCCATAGTAATTATACTGAACTAGTCATGTAAAATATACTTACTGCAACCGTGCAAATGACCATCTTGTTAACTAAACCAAGCCTGTGTTCAGACTCACCAATGATCTATCCTCTACAGTTGATAATGAAGCAGACAACATTTGGTATGGTAAGAACGAATCATTCTTAGAGCTGTTGTGACATAGTGGTGGTATCCTTACTTTTGAGCCAGAAGTCTTGCGTTCAAGACCCACCTGCTCCAGAGGTGTGTCATGACATATCTGAACAAGTTGTTTGGAAAATATCCAGACAACTCAAACTTAGCCAAGTGCCGCATGCTGGCAGTGGTGCCAATTATCACAGTTACTTCATGAACTAAATGTATAGCAGAGACATTTGAAAGACATATGGAAAAATACCCATTTCCTGCAAGTCAGATGTATTAATCTCTCTCTGAGTGAAGGTTAAAATTGTAGTCAGACCTTTCCACCAGCAATGCTACCCTCCTGTCCACCAACCTCTGGGTGTGAGAGGTATGCATATTCATAAAGTGGTCATACAGGAGGAAGCTATCCATAATTAGAAAGAGTTCAATATGACTGAAGGAGGGTCACCTGCTAACAGAATCCTCACCCATTTTGAATGTTACAGGATTAGTCATGGAGTACCAAGCCCAAGTGTGTGCTGATGGAGAGACTGGGGTTTTGCATCTGCTGTTGACAAATGGACAGAAAGGTTGAGCCTGAAAAATCATTGAGAAATGTAATTGAGCAATGTTATGAGCTAATTCTTTTTGTTCACCACTGCAGGTCCATGTAACACATCAATGAAGAGGAAACCGCCTACTCCTAGTTCCAACTCCACTTCGACCAACACATTTGGAGATGATGACTCAGAATCTGCACAAGTACAGTATTCACCTGCACCTTCCACTGTCAGCTCAGTGTGTACGTGTTCTAGGTTAGGTTCAGGGTCTCAATCTAATGAGTGCCACATTAAATACTTGCCCAAGGCTGATGGAGGATGTGACTATTGAGATCTTAAAAGATTACTGGAGACCAGATCCCTACAGGTGAGAAGCAGCTGAAATCATTCATACAGGACCTAGTACAAATGCAGAAAGAGGCAAGAGACTGTCTGAAAAATGCCAGATGTCATGAACAGATCAAGTGGCAATTAATTCTTGCCCTCAACATTTCTTCCCAATAGTTTCCCTACTATACATGTCAGACTCACTGCCCTGCAGTTTCCGAGTTTGTCCCTATCATCCTTCTTAAATCATAGGACCACATTAGCTATCCTCCAGTTCTTTGCCAACTGTCTTGTGACCACAGAGGATTTGAAAATTAAGTCAGAGCTCCTGTAATCTCTCTGCCAAACAACAGCCTAGTTTACATCTCATCTGGACCTGAGGGTTTACTTACTTTCAGGCCAGCTAATACATCCTCCCTTGCAATGTTAATTTGTTCAAGCATTCCATAGCCCCCTCACTGATTTCTAGACCTGCACTGTTCTTCTCTATTGTGAATACAGTTGAAAAATACTCATTTAAAGCTCAGCTATGTCACCCAGCTCCATTCATAGATTGTCACTTTGGTCCCTTATGGACATTGATCTCTCTCTGGTTATTCTCTAGTTCCTAACACACTGAGAAAATGCCTTTGGATTTTCCTGAATATTACGCATGAGTGCTTTTTCACATTCCCTCTTTGCTCCCCGAATTTCTCTTCTCAACAAATGCTTCCACACTATATATTCCTTTGGGCAACTGCTGTTTTAAGTCTTCAGCATCTACCCACCCCCCACCTTTTCCTCTGCTACATCGATGACTGCATCGGCACTGCCTCGTGCTCCCATGAGGAGGTTGAACAGTTCATCAACTTTACCAACACCTTCCATCTTGACCTCAAATTCACCTGGACTGTCTCAGACTCCTCCGTCCCCTTCCTAGACCTTTCCATTTCTATCTTGGGCGACCGACTCAACACAGACATCTACTATAAACCGACTGACTCCCACAGCTACCTGGACTACACCTCCTCCCACCCTGCCCCCTGTAAAAACGCCATCCCATATTCCCAATTCCTTCGTCTCCGCCGCATCTGCTCCCAGGAGGACCAGTTCCCATACCATACAGCCCAGATGGCCTCCTTCTTCAAGAACCGCAGATTCCCCCCAGACATGATCGACGATGCCCTCCACCGCATCTCCTCCACTTCCCGCTCCTCCGCCCTTGAGCCCCGCCCCTCCAACTGCCACCAAGACAGAACCCCACTGGTTCTCACCTACCACCCCACCAACCTCCGTATACAGCGTATCATCCGCCGTCATTTCCGCCACCTCCAAACGGACCCCACCACCAGGGATATATTTCCCTCCCCTCCCCTATCAGCATTCCGCAAAAACCACTCCCTTCGTGACTCCCTCGTCAGGTCCACACCCCCCACCAACCCAACCTCCACTCCCGGCACCTTCCCCTGCAACCGCAGGAAATGTAAAACTTGCGCCCACACCTCCTCCCTTACTTCTCTCCAAGGCCCCAAGGGATCCTTCCATATCCGCCACAAATTCACCTGCACCTCCACACACATCATCTATTGCATCCGCTGCACCTGATGTGGCCTCCTCTATATTGGGGAGACGGGCCGCCTACTTGCAGAACGCTTCAGGGAACACCTCTGGGACGCCCGGACCAACCAACCCAACCACCCCATGGCTCAACACTTTAACTCTCCCTCCCACTCCACCGAGGACATGCAGGTCCTTGGACTCCTCCATCGGCAGAACATAACAACACGACGGTTGGAGGAAGAGCCTGGGAACCCTCCTACCACAAGGGATGAACTCAGATTTCTCCAGTTTCCTCATTTCCCCTCCCCCCACCTTGTCTCAGTCCCAACCCTCGAACTCAGCACCACCCTTCTAACCTGCAATCTTCTTCCTGACCTCTCCGCCCCCATCCCACTCCAGCCTATCACCCTCACCTTGACCTCCTTCCACCTATCACATCTCCATTGTCCGTCCCCCAAGTCCCTCCTCCCTACCTTTTATCTTAGCCTGCCTGGCACACTCCCCTCATTCCTGATGAAGGGCTCTGGCCCGAAACATCGAATTTCCTGTTCCTTGGATGCTGCCTGGCCTGCTGTGCTTTAACCAGCAACACATTTTCAGCTCAGCATCTACCATAAGCTTGCTATCTTTTCTGATCCAATCTTGTACTTGGTCCCTTTCTTCATCCCTGCAGGAACGTGTTGGTGCTCTGCTCTCACTTTTACTTCATAAATGTCTCCCATTGCTCTGATTTGGATTTTGGCGAAAGTAGCTGCTCCTAATCCACTGTGGCCAGGTACTGCATTATCTTGGTAAAACCAGCCTTCCCCCAATTCAGAACTTTTATTTTGTCCTGTTTCCTTTCGATTGGCTTGCTGGTTAGTTAGCTTCTTGCACTCAGAGTGAGGGAGGCCTTTATTTGAAGCACAGTAGTGACCACTGTATGGTTCTCCAACTGTGACATTCCTAGCACACCAACACTCAAACGCAGGCCAGTAAACACAAGCACATGAGCTCATTAGTGCACCTTCTTCCACTAGTGCTCATCGGCAAGCTTTTAAAATGGGTTTTATTCTCTACCCTTGTGTATTCTTGAAAAAGGAAGACACAACACATGTCTCTGGTTCGGACTGCTGTCTTCTCTACCTCATGTTCACGGTCTGAGGTAACTCCCATGAGATTACAGGTCAGTGTCTAGTGCGGTTCTCCATTTTAAGTCCATCCCTTTGAAGCTTCCTTGTCATCTCATCATATGTGACACTGCAGGTTCCCCCTCCCTTTCTCTCTTGACAGCCATTGAATTTACTTTGGTAGGGATTATTTGCCTGTATGTGTTTTCTTAAAAGAAGAAAAATATATTCTAATTAAAAGTCCAATGATTCGGTGTTATGGACCATGGAGAAAGTGAGGACTGCAGGTGCTGGAGACCAGAGCTGAAAAATGTGTTGCTGGAAAAGCGCAGCAGGTCAGGCAGCATCCAAGGAGCAGGAGAATCGACGTTTCGGGCATAATCCCTTCTTCACGAATCCTGAAGAAGGGCTAATGCCCGAAACGTCGATTCACCTGCTCTTTGGATGCTGCCTGACCTGCTGCGCTTTTCCAGCAACACATTTTTCAGCTCTGATATGGACCATGGTCTTGATGCTGCTAAAACTGGACAATTTTTGAATTTCTTACTTAACCTGCCCTGTAGTCCGATCAGGAACCTTTGTGGGAGTGATCTGAAATTTTAAGTGGAAGTCATGTTGCAGTGATGTTAACTTTATGTAAACACTTCAAAATTCTGAATACACACCTTGGTCTGCCTAACAGAATACCAGTTATTTCTTTTAGAAATTGTTCGTAAACTTGTCATAACTGTTGCATGTCATTTAGTAAACTATGACTCAGACAGAAAGATGTCATGAATGAACAAAGCTTCTTTTGATTCATGAAACAACATCCTCTGTTCTCTTCTGCAATGTATTCCTAATTACAGGTTGCAACCTTCAGAGATCATTGTGCCAAAATGATGGAAGCAGTAGCTATTGCTCAACACCAAGGCCCAGAAATTGGTTTGAGCCTGTTCTTGGATTTAGAAACTTTGGCAGCAAAGAACATACATCAGAGGCTGAAGGTGTGAGGCTTATCCAAAACTGGGCTTTCGGCCTCAGTTTAAGAAGTAAACTTCCAGCAGAGGTAGTTTGGTGATGATGAAGGAATCCACAGCAGGTTTCCCGGTTTTATGTTCACTTGCTGCCTGCTCGCTCCCAGGGAAGGGTTTGTATAAAATTCTATCAGATGTATCACTTAACCCCTATCCTGACTGATTCTGATTTTGAAGTTATGCCCCCTGAACCTATCCACCTGCATCAGCTAAAAAGGTTCCTCTCCATCTGCTCTATCAATTCTGTTTAAAGCCTCCAAGCACTCAATCAAATCACTCTGTCATTATTCCATATTATTGAGAATATAAGCCCAAGCTGTGCATTATCTTCAGAGTTCACCAACTGGGTTAGCATATAGAAAGAATTGTTGAACTTTTAACTCTATTTCCTTTTATTCCTATCCAATACTAACATGGGCTGTAATGTTTAACTTTGAATTTTATTCCTTTATATTTATACTTTTTACCGAAGACTTTACTACAGTGGCCCAGTATGGAATGTGGGGACAGTGGCCCGGAATGGAGTGTGGTGACTGTGGCCTGGTATGGAGTGTGGTGCCAGAAGTCCGGTATGGAGTGTGGTGCCAGAAGTCCGGTATGGAGAATGGTAACAGTGGCCTGGCATGGAGCGTGTTGACAGTGGCCCTTTATGGAGTGTGATGGCAATGGCTTGGTATGGGGTGTGGTGATATTGGCCCGGCATGGAGTGAGGTGACAAATGCCTGGTATAGAGCATGATGGCCGTGACCCAGTGTGGAGTGTGGTAGCAGTGGCCCGGTATGGAGTGAGGTGGCTGTGGCCTGGTATGGAGTGAGGAGACAGTGTCCTGGTGCAGCAAGTGGTGGCAGTTGGCCTGTTATGGAGTTTGGTGACAGTGGCTCGGTATGGAGTGTGGTGACAGTGGCCCGGTATGGAGTGTGGTGACAATGGCCCGGTATGGAGTGTGGTGACAATGGCCCGGTATGGAATGTGGTGACAGTGGCCTGGTATGGAATGTGGTGGTAATGGCCCGGTATGGAGTGTGGTGGTAATGGCCCGGTATGGAATGTGGTGACAGTGGCCTGGTATGGAGTGTGGTGGTAATGGCCCGGTATGGAATGTGGTGGTAATGGCCCGGTATGGAATGTGGTGACAGTGGCCTGGTATGGAGTGTGGTGGTAATGGCCCGGTATGGAATGTGGTGACATGGCCCGGTATGGAATGTGATGACAGTGGCCCGGTGTGCAGTGTGGTGGCAGTGGCCCGGTATGGAGTATGGAGACAGTGAACCGATATAGAATATGGTGACAGTGGCCCGGGATGGAGTGTGATGGCTGTGGCCCGGTATGGAGAGTGGTGACAGTGGCCTGGTATGGAGTGTGGTGGCAATAGCCGTGGCATGGAGTGTGGTGACAGTGGCCAGGGATGGAGTGTGATGGTCGTGACCCGGTGTGGTGTGTGGTATCAGTGACACAGTATGGAATGTGGAGACTGTGGCCCGGTATGGTGGAAGTGGCCTGGTATAGAGTGTGGTGGCAATGCCCTGATATGGAGGGTTGTGACAGTGGCCCAGTATGGAGTGTGGTGATATTGGCCCGGTATGGAGTGAGGTGACAAAGGAATGGTATAGAGCATGATGGCCGTGACCCGGTGTGGAGTGTGGTAGCAGTGGCCCGGTATGGAATGATGTGGCTGTGGCCTGGTATGGAGTGAGGAGACAGTGTCCTGGTGAAGCAAGTGGTGGCAGTTGGCCTGTTATGGAGTTTGGTGACAGTGGCTCGGTATGAAGTGTGGTGGCAGTGGCCCGGTATGAAGTGTGGTGACAGTGGACCGGTATGGAGCGTGATGGTCGTGACCCGGTGTGGTGTGTGGTATCAGTGACACAGTATGGAATGTGGAGACTGTGGCCCGGTATGGTGGAAGTGGCCTGGTATGGAGTGTGGTGGTAATGGCCTGGTATGGAGTGTGGTGATATTGGCCCGGTACGGAATGAGGTGACAAAGGAATGGTATAGAGCATGATGGCCGTGACCCGGTGTGGAGTGTGGTAGCAGTGGCCCGGTATGGAGTGAAGTGGTTGTGACCTGGTATGGAGTGAGGAGACAGTGTCCTGGTGCAGCAAGTGGTGGCAGTTGGCCTGGTATGGAGTGTGGTGAAAGTGGCTCGGTATGGAGTGTGGTGACAATGGTCTGGTATGGAGAGTGGTGACAATTGCCCAGTATGGAGTGTGGTGACTGTTGCCCAGTATGGAGTGTGGTGACAGTGGCCAGGAATGGAGTGTGGTGAAAGTGGCCTGGTATGGGGTGTGGTGACAGTTTCCCAGTATGGAGGGTGGTGACAGTGGCCTGGAAAGGTGTGTGGTGAAGTTGACCCGGTATGGAGTGTGGTGACAGTGGCATGGTGTGGAGGGTGGCGATAGTTGATTGGTAAGGAGTGTGGTGAAAGTGGCCCGGTATGTAGTGTGATGACAGTAGCCTGGTGTGGAGGGTGGTGACAGTGGCCCATTATGGAGAGTGGTGACAATTGCCCAGTATGGAGGGTGGTGACAGTGGTCTGGAAAGGTGTGTGGTGAAGTTGACCCGGTATGGAGGGTAGTGACAGTGGCCCGGTATAGAGTGTGGTGACAGTGGCCTGGCATGGAGTGTGGTGACTGTGGCCCGGTATGGAGTGTGGTGACAGAAGCCCGGTATGGAATGTGGTGGCTGTGGTCTGGTTTTGAGTGTGGTAACAGTGGCCCGATATGAGTGTGGTGGCAATGACCCGGTATGGAGTGTGGTGACAGTTGCCCGGTATGGTGTATGGTTACAGTGGGCCGGTATGGAGTGTGGTGACAGTTGCCCGATATGGTGTATGGTTACAGTGGCCCGGTATGGAGTGTGGTGACAGTTGCCCAGTATGGAGTGTGGCGATTGTGACCTGGTATGGAGCATCGTAACAGTGGCCCGGCATGGAGTGACGTGACAAAGGCCCGGTATAGAGCGTGATGGCCGTGACTCGGTGTGGAGTGTGGTAGCAGTGGCCCGGTATGGAGTGAGGTGTCTGTGGCCTGGTATGGAGTGAGGAGACAGTGTCCTGCTGCAGCAACTGGTGGCAGCTGGCCTGGTATGGAGTTTGGTGACAGTGGCTCGGTATGAAGTGTGTCGGCAGTGCCCCAGGTATGGAGTGTGATGACAGTGGCCTGGCATGGAGTGTGGTGATGGTGGCCTGGTGTAGAGTGTGGTGGTAATGGCCCGGTATGAAGGGTGGAGACAGTGGCCCGGAATGGAGTGTGGTGAAAGTGGCCTGGTATGGGGTTTAGTGATAGTGGCCCGGTAGGCAAAGTGGTGTCAGTGGCCCTGTATGGAGAGTGGTGTCAGTGGCCTGGTGTGGAGGGTGGTGACAGTTGCCTAGTAAGGATTGTGGTGAAGTTGGCCCGGTATGGAGTGTGGTGACTGTTGCCCAGTACGGTGGGTGGTGACAGTGGCCTTGGATGGAGTATGGTGACAGTGGCCTGGGATGGAGGGTGGTGGCAGTGGCCCGGTATGGAATGTGGTGACAGTGGACCGGTATGGAATGTGGTGACAGTGGACCGGTATGGAATGTGATGACAGTGGCCTGGTGTGCAGTGTGGTGGCAGTGGCCCGGTATGGAGTATGGAGACAGTGAACCAATATAGAATATGGTGACAGTGGCCCGGGATGGAGTGTGATGGCTGTGGCCCGGTATGGAGAGTGGTGACAGTGGCCTGGTATGGAGTGTGGTGGCAATGGCCTGGTATGGAGGGTGGTGACTGTGGTCTGGTATAGAATATGGTGACAGTGGCCTGGTATGAAGTGTGGTGATAGTGGCCCAGTATGGAGTGTGGTGATATTGGCCTGGTACGGAATGAGGTGACAAAGGAATGGTATAGAGCATGATGGCCGTGACCCGGTGTGGAGTGTGGCAGCAGTGGCCCGGTATGGAGTGAGGTGGTTGTGGTCTGGTATGGAGTGAGGAGACAGTGTCCTGGAGCAGCAAGTGGTGGCAGTTGGCCTGTTATAGAGTTTGGTGACAGTGGCTCGGTATGGAGTGTGGTGACTGTGGCCTGGTATGGAGAGTGGTGACAGTGGTCTGGCATGGGGTGTGGTGACTGTGGCCTGGTATGGAGAGTGGTGACAGTGGTCTGGCATGGGGTGTGGTGACTGTGGCCTGGTATGGAGAGTGGTGACAGTGGTCTGGCATGGGGTGTGGTGACTGTGGCCTGGTATGGAGAGTGGTGACAGTGGTCTGGCATGGGGTGTGGTGACTGTGGCCCGGTATGGAGTGTGGTGACAGAAGCCCGGTATGGAGAGTGGTGACAGTGGCCTGGCATGGAGTGTGGTGACAGTTGCCCAGTATGGAGTGTGGTGGCTGTGGCCCGGTTTGAAGTGTGATGACACTGGCCTGGCATGGAGTGTGGTTGCAATGACCTGGTATGGATTGTGGTGACAGCGGACTGGTATGGAGTTTGGTGGTTTTGGGCCGATGTGGAGTGTGGTGGCTGTGGCCTGGTGTGGAGGGTGGTGACAGTGGCCTGGTATAGGGTGTGGTGACAGAAGCCCAGGATAGAGTGTGGTTGCAATGGCCTGGTATGGAGTGTGGTTGCAATGGCCTGGTATGGAGTGTGGTGACAGCGGACTGGTATGGAGTTTGGTGGTTTTGGGCCGGTGTGGAGTGTGGTGACAGTTGCCCAGTATGGGGTGTGATTGTGACCTGGTATGGAGTGTCGTAACAGTGGCCCGTCATGGAGTGACGTGACAAAGGCCCGTTATAGAGCATGATGGCCGTGACCCGGTGTGGATTGTGGTAGCAGTGGCCCGGTATGGAGTGAGGTGTCTGTGCCTGGTATGGAGTGAGGAGACAGTATCCTGGTGCAGCAAGTGGTTGCAGCTGGCCTGGTATTGAGTTTGGTGACAGTGGCTCTGTATGGAGTGTGGTGACAGTGCCCCAGGTATGGAATGTGATGACAAGACCTAGTATGGAGTGTGGTGACAGTAGACCGGTGTGGAGGGTGGTGACAGTGGCCTGGTGTGGAGGGTGGTGACAGTAGCCTGGTCTAGAATGTGGTGGTAATGGCCCGGTGTGGAGGGTGGTGACAGTGGCCGAGAATGGAATGCGGTGACAGTGGCCCGGTATGGAGTGTTGTGAAGGTGGCCTGGAATAGGGTGTGGTGATAGTGGCCTGGTATGGGCTGTGGTGATAGTTGCCCAGTATGGAGGGTGGTGACAGTGGTCTGGTATGGAATGTAGTGATAGTGGCCCGGTAGGCAGAGTAGTGACAGTGGCCCTGTATGGAGTGTGGTGAGAGTGGCACGGTATGGAGGGTGGCGACAGCGGCCTGGTATGGAGTTTGGTGGCTTTGGGCTGGTGTGGTGTGTGGTGGCAGTGGCCCAGTATGGAGTGTGGTGACAGTGGCCTGGTGTGGAGTATGGTGACAGTGACCTGGTATGGAGTGAGGTGTCTGTGGCCTGGTATGGAGTGAGGAGACAGTGTCCTGGTGCAGCAAGTGGTGGCAGTTGGCCTGGTATGGAGTGTGGTGAGTGGCTCGGTATGGAGTGTGGTGACAGTGCCCAGGTATGCAGTGTGGTGGCAATAGCCTGGCATGGAGTGTGGTGAGAGTGACTCAGTATGGAATGTGATGACAATGGCCTAGTATGGAGTGTGATGACAGTGGACCGGTATGGAGTGTGGTGGCAATGGCCTGGTATGGAGGGTGGTGACAGCAGCCTGGTATGGAGTGTGGTGGCTTTGGGCCGGTATGGAATGTGGTGGCTGTGGCCTGGTATGGGGTGTGGTGACGATGGCCCGATATGAGTGTGGTAGCAATGATCCGATATGGAGTGTGGTGATAGTGGTCCGGTATGGAGTGTGGTGGCAATGATCCGGGATGGAGAGTGTTGACAGTGGTCCGGTATGGAGTGTGGTGGCAATGATCCGGGATGGAGAGTGTTGACAGTGGTCCGGTATGGAGTGTGGTGGCAATGATCCGGGATGGAGAGTGTTGACAGTGGTCCGGTATGGAGTGTGGTGGCAATGATCCGGGATGGAGAGTGTTGACAGTGGTCCGGTATGGAGTGTGGTGGCAATGACCGTGTATGGAGTGTAGTGACAGTTGCCCGGTATGGAGTGTGGTGGCAGTGGCCTGGTATGGAGTGTGGTGGCAGTGGCCTGGTGTGGAATGTGGTAACAGTTGCCCAGTATGCAGAGTGGTGACAGTGACCTGGGATGGAGGGTGGTGACAGTTGCCCAGTGTGGAGCGTGGTGACAGTGGCCCTGTATGGTGTGCAGTGACTGTGGCCTGGTATGGAGTGTGGTGACAGTGGCCGGTATGGAGTGTGATGGCTGTGGCCGGGTATGGAGTGTGGTGACAGTGGCCTGGTATGGAATGTGGTGACAGCCAGTGGTTAGACTATATGAAGGCCACCTGTGCTGGTCTGATGGGGAGAGCACTTGGAGACAGAGATTGATTTTAGTCTTTTTAATGTTGCTTCTTTTTTATTCTGAGTTATGGGTTATATTGTGTATAGCTGTAATGTAATGGTTGCTTCCTTTCTCTGTTCTGTAACCCAGGTACTCTGTGCCTGAAATGGCACTGTGTGTTGGTACCACTGTAACACTATAACTAATCAAGTAAGTAAAGAAACTGTAGCTAGGTACCTTTGTACATAAGGTGGTACTGTAAGTAGAGATTTATAAATTTTTCACTGTACTCATTTGAGTATGTGACAATAAAGCTAATTCATTTATTCAATCATCTTGTAACTAGTTACATTTGTACCTAAGTTGGCACCAGGAATGGTGACATTGTACACTTTTCACTGTAATCATGAGTATACATCACTATAAGGTCTAAATTTAAATGTAACATGCTGATGAAACTGTAGTGCAATCTTTCCAAGGCAGACATGTACTTGGGGAGGTGGTGGTGTGGCGGTAATGTTATTAAGCTTATAATTCAGAGCCCCGGGTTAGCCAATGAGGGCATGAGTTCAAATCTCACCATAGTGGATGGTGAAATTTATATTCAATGAAAGTCTCGAATAAAAAGCTAGCCAATGGTAATTGTGTAACCATTATCAATTGTTGAGGGGAAAACCCATCTGGTTCACGAATGTCCTTTAGGGAAGCAGCTGTGCCATTCCTACCAGTGCAGTGGTCTACCCTATATGTGACTTCAGATTCACAGCAAGGTGGTTCACTTTAAACTGCCCTCTGGGGGTAGTGAGGGGTGGGCAACGAGTGTTGGTACACCCAGTGATACCACGTTCTGGGAATGAATAAATGAAACAATAAATATTGTCATCCTCAGGACTTCTATATATTACTTTAGATGTGGTCTACATCTGCTAGTGATGGTCCTCAGGTAAATGATAGGAGGGAGAGGTAGATGAGACCAAGTTGGTAGGTGGTAGAGATGTGTTAAGAGGAGCAAAGGTAAAAAGTGCCATGGGACAAAAACTTTCCACTCCAGAAACCTATAGGTAAAGAGTTGGCAGAGGCATAATCAAATGAGTTGGAGTCAGGCAGATTTCCAACATCCACATCGCCATGGGGCCATCATTGTACACTGGGCTTCTTCTCCCCCCTACCATGATTAACTTTATTCCAAGTAGACTAGCACACCTTCTTCCACTAGTGCGCACAGACCTGCTTTGAAATGGCTTTTAATTCCTATTTTATGCATTCTTGGAAAGGGAAGACATAAAACATGCCTCTTGCCCTAGTTACTCTTTTCTCTGCCTCATTTTTGTAGTCTGAGATATCTCCAGTGGGTTTACAGTTCACTTTGTAATACCCTTTTAATTCTATTCCTGAGAACACTGTCAGCCTTCCTGACTGGTACAATGGGTTGACTTGCCTGCCAGGTTTGGAGACCAGGAGGATCTTGATTTGCCCCAGTTGGTCATGATCAGGGACTGACTGGGGGTGTAGGGTGAAAGCTGTCAACTTGTGCTTATTTCTGACCCTCAAACTCCCTGCACCTGTGAGCTAGGCTCATGTTCTCCCCTATGAAAACTTCTCTGTGCTCCTTCATGCCTGCCTTTAGCAACCACGTGCTCTGAAACAATATTGCAGCTCATGGTGGTTGCCAGCTACATGAGCTGGGACTTCCCTTTACCAGGAAGAGATCTTGGTAGAAAGGCAACCAGAGGATCACCAAGTGCCCGAGTTGTATAAGATTCAGTGGACTTTCCCATTTGTGCTAGTGACAGGGCTCATGCCCATTTTAACACCTGCCACTACGCCTGGGAAAGATAATGATGTAGTGGGAATGTCACTGGACTAGTATCCATGAGTCCAGGCTGATGACCTAATGACATGGGTTTGAATCCAGTCACAGCAGCTGGAGAAATTTGAATTGAATTACAATTAAAAGTTAGCCTAATGGCAACATGTTACCATTCAATTGTTGTAAAAACCCATCTGCCTCACTAATCTGCTTCATTGAAGAAATCTGACATCCTCACTGGTCTGACCTACAAGTAACTCCAAACCGCTAGGGAACGGCAATAAATGCTGACTAGACAGCAACATCCACATTGCATGAAGAAATAATAAGAGAAAAGAAGGTTTCACCCATATTTTTGTACAGACTTCAGAGAACCCCTTTAGGATACTACAGTCATAGAGTCATATGGCACTGAAACAGGCCCTTTGGTCCAGCCAGTCCATGCTGACTATGATCCCTAAACTAGTCCCACCTGCCTGGTCTTGGCCCATATCCCTCCAAGCATTTCCGATTCATGTACTTAACTGAATCTCTTTTAAATGTTGTAACTACTCTGCATCCATCACTTCCTCTGGAAGTTTGTTCCACACACAAACCACTCCTTGTGTAAAAAAGCTGCCCCAAATGTCCTTTTCTTTCGGTACTGTTCAGGTTATCAGTAGAAAAAATAAATTGTCTTGGGCTGGTGTCCTTAAACAAGCATTACACAATTTGCAAGCTACCCAATACCTGTTTTAGGTGTTAGTTGCTTTAGGCAGAGGCACCTCAACCACTTTATATCAATATGGTGGCTCAGTGGTTAGTACTGCTGTCTCACAGCACCAGGGACCTAGGTTCAATTCCACCTACAGGCAAAAGTCCGTGTGCAGTTTGCACATTCTTCCTGTGTCTGTGTTGGTTTTTTCTGGGTGCTCTGGTTTCCTCCCACAAGCCAAAGATGTGTTAGTTAGGTGAATTAGCCATGCTAAATTGCCCCATAGTGTTCAAGGTTAGGTGCATTAGTCAGGAGCAAATGTAGAGTAATAGGGCAGGGTGTCCTGGTGAGTTACTCTTCAGAGGGTTGACGTGGACTTGTTGCGCCAAATGGCCTGTTTCCACACTGTCGGGAGTCTAATTCAAGATAACTCAGGCTCTGCAGGATGTTATGTCCTTTTTTTTACTGGTGTATTTTCTACTTTGAAAACAGAGGCTATGAGGGGTCTAATGCCTTCTCCAGCCAATGAAAGCATTAGCTAATAAAACAATCAATATACCAGTTAAGGGATTTACCATGCCCGTAGGAACAGAATACCAAGGAAACTCCTCTGGTCCCCAGACACAGAAGGGAGGAAAACAGGAGCATCATGATAAAAAAACTCCAAATGTAAAAACCGCCCCATACTGATACTTAGTCTGATCAGCTGCTGCCTAGATTTCACCACACATTTCCAGATACAGAGTCTGTGAAGAAAGATGCACCCCAGTCTTCAAATTGGTTATCTGTTATTCATCTCTACACTTTTTTCTCGAATGCTTATCATTTGAACCAGACTACAAATCACTCGCCCCTTTTGACGGTCTTTCTCTGTCTCGGTCTCTGTCTCTCTCTCTCTCTCTCTCATTCACTCTGAGAACAGGCTACGCAGCTAAGGGCCAGATGGTTCCCGTCTGCTGGGTTTCTTAAATGCACTTCCTCCCACAGACAGGAGTCCCTTAGCATCCCCAGCTCCCCGCCCCCCTGCCTGTTCTCTTTTGCTCTGCGACTGGAAATAATCTTTTATAGCCCAGTTGTTCGGAAGTGGCCTATTGCCCTTGATTAGATACCATTAGGCCCTATCAGGGGAAGGCTGTTGTGTTGGCAGTTAGTTTTTTTCCGCTTGGTGATCCAGTGTCAGGAGAAACAATGAGAGGCTTTGGAGAGTTTGAGGGCTGGGAAGTCACAGCTGGGGTGGGTGGGGGGCGAGGGGGGGGGGAGTTTGGGTGAGGGAAGAGTGGAAATTTGCCTATAGTTTGAAAAGATTTACATTCCTTTGTTTTTTTTTTGTCAGCCTCACACACAAGCTACAGTTCTTCATCATTAACAGGAATGCATCAAAGTAGACTCTTGTGGAGGTAACTTTTTAAAATCTGCCTGATATTAAAGAGTGATGTGTTAAATGTGGGAATAAAGACTTTGCAAGCTACTATATAGTTGCTATATCTCATTTACAATCTTATTTTCCGGATAACCTTTTATATTAGACTAATGGAGACAAATGTTATTAAATAGGATTTCATAAAATCTAAATACATAAATACCCTCTTTGTTATTGAGGCACTTTAAAAATCTTAATGTAATGACTCTAATTTTTGAGATATTCCCCATTCCATCAGGTGTAAATAGTGTTTGTGATATACTTTAGCTGAAGTGATGTCTGGTCAGTGGAAGTAACCGTAAAGAAAATCACAATCAATTGTTCTGTAGATTTATTCAATGTACTTTTTGATGTGCCAATCGTCTATTTCTCTCTCAACATCATGTTTTGAAGATGCGGAATCCATCAGACACATTGCCTAAACATTCATTCTCCATACAGGTCTGAAAATGCCAGTGTTGGCATATTATTCCAAATTGTCCTCGTTCATACAATTTCCAGCGGGTTAGTAACTAAATAATCTTTCATGTTCCTATGGGAAGGATGTTGAGGTAAATTGTAGCAATCTTGTTGCTGCTCCAACTAAGCGCAACTAACCCACAAGCAAGCACTTGTTAGATCCTGTCGTACTGTACAGTTAGTGATTGTGCCATGCCAAATTTTGAAAATCTGTTCTTTAAGTAATTTGTTCCCATCTTTAGCTGGATGTAATAGTGAACCTACATTTATTTGCACTGTGAAAAATAGTCAGGCTACAACCTGAAGAGAAGCCTTGGCTACATTCTGACAGTTGTCTTCCATGAGACTATTTCGGATTCAACCTGAATATGCCAATGAAGAGTATAATTTTATTTAGTTCTTAACCAAAGTGTTAAAACTGGTTAACATTGAATCCATAATCCAAATTCATCAGGGATCTGGACGAGTGGCAAGGCCGAAATAGTGCTGGTTGGTGGAAGAGTCGGGAGTGTGGTGCTGGAAAAGCACAGCAGCTCGGGTAGCATCCGAGGAGCAGGAGAATTGACGTTTCAGGCAAAATCCCTTCATCAGGAATTATTTGTGATGAAGGGCTTATGCCCGAAACGTTGATTCTCCTGCTCCTCAGATGCTGCCTGACTTGCTGTGCTTTTTCAGCACCACACTCTCGACTCTGATCTCCAGCATCTGCAGTCCTCACTGTCTCCTGGTTGGTGGAAGGGTCAAGTATCACTTTAATGCTTCCAGATTCCTTGTCAAGCTGATGTAAATAATTTGTTAGTCTCATATTGATAGCAAGATCACCATAGAATATGTCTGTGTGCATGTGGCCATTGTCCATTCAGCTCACAGCCAATGGAGTCACCACTGACTCAGCACTTGCTGGGGATCCCTGCATGCTGGTGTACTCTCATATTGGCAGTCTGTCTTGCCAAGAGGCCATCAATATTCAGATGAGGCAGTGGAGGTGGAAGCCATTTAACCACTTTTTTTTGACTTAGTAACAGATCAGCCATGATCTTATTGAATGGCAGAGAAGGCTTGAGAGGCTGAATAGCCGACTTCTGCTATAATTTGTATGTGCGTACGTTATCTATGTTTTAATATCATGATGGAGGATGCTGAGAACACAGCCTGTTACACGTGGAGCTTTGGTTAGTTTGCTGTTAATCCCCATTTGGCTTCCTAACTTTGCTATAATAGCTGCAGCTTCAGTAGTCTTGGTGCTGATCTCAGCATCAAGGGATAGGTTGCTGATAACTGTTGATATATGGCATCAGACGCTGTCGACAACCTCTAGAATGATATTGTCAGCGTTGGTGGAAGGTGATGCTTTTATATGCTCTGCTTCATAACTTAGGTCCTACTAACTCTGATTGTCAGTCCCAACTTCTTTCTCCTCAGAGAATTGATTCACAAACTGTTGCAAGTTGATTATAGTCTGAGATGTCAGCATAATATCATGAGTGAACAGCAGCTCACAGACTAGGTCATTGCCATGTTGATTTTGGCAAGCAGTTTTGCCAAATTGAACAGCTTGTCATCAGCTCTGACATGACGTTAGATGGTACAATTTGAGTCAGCAAAAGTATGCAATAGCGGCATGGAGAAAAAGATGCCAAAGAGAATTGAGACTACGACAGCCCTGTTTGACTCTGCTTCTGATCAAGAAATTATCTGATGTTGATCCATTATAACTGATGGAAAAGAGAAATGACAACTAGGAGTCCAGGAGGACAGCTCATTTTCTGCAGCAATTTAAGAACTCCACCTCTATTCATAGAATCAAAGAGGTCTTACGAAGGTAATGTAGGGTGGTTGATGCAGTTTTTGGCTTTTTTTCCTTTAACTGAGAAGTGAACCACGTGAGAAAATTATCAACTGTTAATCCTTTCAACCCCCCCCCCCCCAGTTCTTAAGCTGCATTGATGTGTGGGGTTCATGCATGATGCAAGGGTCTCCACACTGCTCAGAGCAATGTGAGCAGAGACCTTTCCCATGATAACTAACAACACTATTCCTCAATAATTGTTGCAGTCACTGATGTCCCTTTTGCTTTTGTGTCAGCTGACCTTGTGATGCAACTTAGAAAATAGAAAAATACAGCGCAGTACAGGCTCTTCAGCCCTCGATGTTGCGCCGATCCAAGCCCACCTAACCTACACTAGCCCACTATCCTCCATATGTCTATCCAATGCCCGTTTAAATGCCCATAAAGAGGGAGAGTCCACCACTGCTACTGTCAGGGCATTCCATGAACTCACGACTCGCTGAGTAAAGAATCTACCCCTAACGTCTGTCCTATACCTACCACCCCTTAATTTAAAGCTATGCCCCCTCATAATAGCTGACTCCATACGTGGAAAAAGGTTCTTATGGTCAACCCTATCTAAACCCCTAATCATCTTGTACACCTCTATCAAGTCACCCCTACACCTTCTTTTCTCCAATGAAAACAGCCCAAGTGCCTCAGCCTTTCCTCATACAATCTTCCTACCATACCAGGCAACATGCTGGTAAACCTCCTCTGCACCTGTTCCAGTGCCTCCACATCCTTCCTATAGTATGGCAACCAAAACTGCACACAATACTCTAGATGCGGCCGCACCAGAGTCTTATACAACTGCAACATGAATGTTGGAAGTAATTCTAAATCACATAGAGACTATGGCAACAGCTTAGCCCCATGCAGCTTTTGACCATTTTTTGTTTATCGTGCTGGTTTCCTGGTACTCTATGCTGATCCTTAAAAGTGATGTTCCTTATGATGTACAGACCCTTGGTTCTTAAAGGAGATCCAATAGCCTCATAGAATTGATCCCTGACATCTGTGGTGGAATTGAGTGTGAGAGTAAGATGCAACTGAGGTTAATAGCCTGGCATTTTTTGACAATGGAGGAGTAAGAATTTTCTATGTGGTGGGGGAAGAGATATACAATTGTCGCAAATGGAGTATTTCTGACTGTGAAACCACACTGCATTCATATGCTGACTCTTGTGTATTCTTCTGCCAGAGCATGTGGATTTTCTCTGTTAGATAAAAATCTCTCTCTTAATGTCAGCAAAACAAAAGAGCTGGCGATTGACTTCAGGAAGCAAGGTGTAGGATATTCTCCTGTCTGTATTAATGGTGCTGTGCTGGAGACGGTAGAGAACTTCAAGTTCCCATGAGTAAATCTCACTAACAATTTGTCCTGGTCTGTCCACACTGATGCTCCTGTCAAGAAAGCTTACCAACGCCTCTAATTCCTCAGAAGGCTAAGGAACTTTGGCATGTCCACAATGGCTCTTAGCAATTTTTGTAGATCCACCATAGAAAGCATCCTGTCTGGATATATCACAGCTTAGTATGGCAGCTGTTCTGCCCCAGACCACAGGAAATTACAGAGAGTTGTGAATGTAGTCCAGTGCATCATGAAAACTAACTTTTCATCTATCGACTTGGTCTATACTTCCTGTTGCCTCAGGAAAGCAACAAAGACTCCTCCCACCCTGGTTGTACACTCTTCCACCCTCTCCTATTGGTCAGATGATAAAAAAGTTGAAAACACGTATCATCAGATTCAAGAACAGCTTCTTCCCCACTGTTACCAGACTTATGAATGGACCTCTCATATGTTAAATTTGATTTTTGTCTGCACCTTCTCTGTAGCTGTAACACCGTATTTTACATTCGGTTCTATTACCCTGATATACATACGTAAGGTGTGATTTGCCTGGATAGCACAAAAAAATTACTGTTCACTATATCTCAGCACACATGATTTAACTCACTTTATGTGAACAGTGATGTCCACATTATTGTAAGGTCCTTACTGATTGCTGCTGGCTTGAATGTATCACCAATGTGTAGAACGTGGGAAAGACCAGCATACATGATCCTTACGTTTCAGCTGTTAATTTAGTTTTTGTCAGTGTATTAGATTAATGACCTGCCTGTCAAGAGGCGGTTTTCTGAGCTCCAAGCACCTGTTGAAGCAAGTAGGCCATGATATGCCAGCATCCAACCGACTGGGAACTGTCCAATTTGGAGGCATGGTAGCAATCCATCAGTTATTATTATCTCTCCTCCTATTGAAACTAACAACTGACACTTGAGTGAGGGCTTATGCCTGGTAGTTGTTGTTTCCCTATTGTCCCAATGTAAACCACAAAATTGAAGTATCCTCTCGAAATGACCATCATCTACACCAAGGAATGGTTTGGCATGTTTCTGGTCTTAAGGTTATGAATGGTTTGTGACTGTTAGAATGTTGACTGCAGAAGGAAAATATGAGGTGAATTTGACAGCTAAAGAGGAAGAAGTAAACTGAGAGCCCAAAGCAAAGGGAATGCCAAAGATTCGTATATCCAGACTCCAGACATGAAGCAAAATCCACTCACCTCAGCTGAATCAATAAAAAGGCTTGGACTGGTAGCATTTCGAGATAATGTTTACATTGTTTTGTAAGGCATCAAGCCAGTGACAGATGAGCAGATTCTAGAAAATTAGAAAGATACATTCACAGATTGTGGATGTTGTCATGGCAACAGATCTTAACCTTGAATTATTTACAGATATATCAAACTTTTTAGTAAGGCTGCTTTTCTTTGTTTAAGAAGTCAAAAACAAAAAGATAAACAAGCGAAGGATGTCTGAGAATATAAATTTTGAGGATGTATCCCAGTGACTATCAGTGATTGAAAATTCCCACTACTTGTATTGTATTCAGGCCCAAGAAAGATCATGGAATGCTGTACCTAGAGGATATCAAAGAACATCAGACAGAGACACTTCAAAGGAAGAGATGCAAGCACTCATCTGCAATCTTTTATAGTTGCAGAAACATTATAAGTCAATTACCTCCTTAGCAGAAACCATTTCTTCTGAGTTATATCTCAATCTGTAGGGGAGGTGAAAGAAAGTAGTTCTTGACAAAAGACAACAACGTACTTACCCTATTCAAAAACACATAAGAGCAGGAGTTTAAAAAATTGCAATATGTCTTGGTGTACTAGTTTGGTGTTCTAAGTCCACATGGTTGGTGTGTGCTATGACAGTAGCGGCAGTGCAATAGCCACTAGGCACCCTGCATCTGTAAGCAAAAGAAGAAGCCTATTTTTTGCTGATTGCTGGAAGCAAGTCAGAAGCCATTAAAGCCATTGTCAAAAAATAATTGTGACCAGTCGTCTTGGCTGCTTGCAGAACCAAGATTCTCCAGATGATATGCTCTGCTGCGAAGGCCAGTATTTCAGGAATCGCCTAAATTAATGGCTGCAACAATTCACCTCACAGACAAATCAAAGACTGATTTGTACCTTTTTCTGAACCTGTAATCAGTTCCCTTTTCTTCGCTCTGTGTGTTGAGTTTTATTACTTTTCTTTGCATTTTAACTATTAGACACTCTCTTTCTTTAACCCAACAAATCCTGGTTAAATTGCCTCCTTTTAAAGCTTAAATAGATTGAAATTGGAAAAGGTATCTATGAGGAAAGGGACCATTATATTGTGTTAAGCTTATTGTGACTAACTGAGGACTAACTGTGGTGGGTGACAGATTGAAAAGGAGAGTCACTTCCTCCCTCTTTAAGCAGGAGTATAACGACTTTGAGATATTCTGCCCTGAATCATATGAATTGGGGATCATTGCTCAGTGATTGATCATAACAATATCTTGCTCATGAATGCTATGTTGAAATAGATGAGAGTGTAAAAGATGAGAGTGTTGAAGATATCATACTACCCTATGCTAATTATTGAAGAATCTTTTGACCCAACATGACAAATCAAATCTGTTTATGAGCTTAAATGCAAAGGTTGGCTATTGGTAAGTGACATTGGATGAAAACAATAGTTTTTGGACTATGAATGGGAGGTACAGGTGGTTGATCATGCATTATGCAGCTCTATAAGACAATCCGTATAGAAAGCTTGAAATAGTCAATGTTTTCCTGGAATGGAAGCCATTGTGGATGATCTGCTAGTACAGTATATGGATGTAGGTTTACAACATTGCTGAGAACAGTCAGGACCTAGTGAGACTGTATGAATGTGTGAGAGAGCCTGCAGCATTTCCTCTGGCAATTCATCCCATACATGTTGGGGTTGTGGGATTGTGCATAAGCCTATGGTAGTCCAAGTTTGTGAGTGTAACATAAAACTGTAAGTTGTAGATTGAATGAGACTGATATTCATGTGATACATTGAATTGTGTGAAACTAATGGTGAAACTGATGCGATATTGACTTGAGGATATATTTAGATTAGTTTACCTACAGTTTGGAAACAGGCCCTTCAGCCCAACAAGTCCACACCGACCCACCGAAGCGCAACCCACCCAGACCCGGACCCAGGCCCATTCCCCTCCATTTACCCCTTCACCTAACACTACGGGCAATTTAGCATGGTCAATTCACCTAACCTGCACAATTTTGGACTGTGAGAAAGTGAGGACTGCAGATGCTGGAGATCAGAGCTGAAAAATGTATTGCTGGAAAAGTGCAGCAGGTCAGGTAGCATCGACATTTCAGGCATAAGCCCTTCTTCAGGAATCCTGAAGAAGGACTTATGCCTGAAATGTCGATTCGCCTGCTCCTTGGATGCTGCACTTTTCCAGCAACACATTCTTAGACTATGGGAGGAAACCAGAGCACCTGGAGGGAACCCACACAGACACGGGGAGAATGTGTAAACTCCACACAGTCAGTCATCTGAGGCAGGAATTGAACCAGGGTCGCTGGCACTGTGAGGCAGCAGTACTAACCACTGTGCCACTGTGCCACCCACTGATTTTGAACTTTTGTGTGAAGTCACTGAGTTTCTTTTGACACCATACCCTACCTGAACATCGACTACATTGCTGTCTGGTTTCACTGCTCTCTGAGAGCTTGGTTGAGAGTCATCCCAACTCCCAGAAGGTAAATGATATCTTTCTTCCTCTAAGTCTTCTGTGCCAAGCCCTGTAGTCCAACATCAGAAAATCTTTAACAAAACATAAGTGGCTTGAAAAAGTCAGCAGGTCTGGCAGCAGCTGTGAAGAGAAATCAGGGTTAACGTTCCTGGTCCAGGCTATAAGGAGAAGCTGAGACATGACCTCATAGAAGTTTATAAAATAATGAGGGGCATGGATAGGGTGAATAGTCAGATCTTTTCCCCAGGGTGGGATAGTCCAAAACTAGAGGGCAAATGTTTAAGGTGAGAGGGGAAAGATTTAACACAGACTTAAGGGGCGACTTCTTCACTCACATGATGGTGCATGTATGGAATGAATTGCCAGAGGAAGTGCTGCAGGCTGGTACAATTGCAGCATTTAAAAGGCATCTGGAATGTTATATGAATAAGAAGAGTTTAGAGGGATATGGGCCAAATGCTGGTAAATGGGACTAGATTAATTTTGGATATCTGGTCAGCATAGACAAGTTGGGCCAAAGGATCTGTTGCCATGCTGTATATCTCTATGACTTTATAACTCTATCATCATGTAAAAGGAAATGTGATGACGTAGTCAGTCACCAGGACGCATTGGTTCTGATGGACATCAGAAATATCAGTCATAATCTAGTACCGTAGATCAGAAGGAATGTTGTGTGGAAAGAAAGATTCCCTCAATTGCTGATTTTGATACCATTGATATGTTTCACATGGCTTGATTAATTGATCAATGTCCTTATTATTATCAGACCAATATATGGATTCACATACCAATCTCTTGCTTGCCTTTGCACACATGATCTATATGCTTCGGTCTAATATGTCTTGATGTAGAATTTCAGAATAATGACTTATTTGCCTTTGAAGATTAAATTTTTGGAGAGTTTCAGCTTTTCCCTGAATGATTGGGTAAAATATATTAGCTTTTGGATGTAGTGAATGTATTTCGGCTACCAACTAAATTTTAATTTTTAAATAAGTTAATCTACTTTTCCAACCAACCTGATCAGAGATACTATTACATATGTCTGGAGCAGGTGGGACTTGAACACAGACCATCTGGGCCTGGTGCAGTAGCATGACCACTACACCACAAGAGGACCCCAAAGCTGCCTATTGGTGATGGTTTTCTTGAGTTGTTATAGCTGGTCTGTATTTAGCATAGTTTGCTGAATCTGCTTGCTTGTCTGTGATTTAAATGTGTGGTGTTTCAGCTAGAATGTTCAGTATTGCAAATGATGAATTTATAACTTAGTAGAATGCAACAATATGCACATCCATGTATACTGATAGGCTAATGACCAAAGTCTATCTGCTTCATTAATGTGATGGTTTGCAATATCCATTCCTAGGAGCCATATTAGCCATAGTATCAATGAAGGAGTATAAGCAGTTAGCTTATCTTGTGGGACTATATCATGCTGTGCGAGTTTCCTGAGTGCGTTTCAAATAAAAGGTTTAAGAGGATGATATTTGCACTGAAATCAATGTCAATTTTGGCAAATAGCGCATGTTTTGGCGATATCACTTGGATGCAGGAGAAGGCTTCAACTTTTCTGGCAGCATTCAAGTGACGTGTTAAATTTATCATATGCATTGTCCAACTGGGCTCTGCAAGCAGGAGTATTGCTGTAAATGTTTGGACATCATTGACATTCTTTCCTGCCATGGATAGAACTTTGGAATCTTCTTTGACATTATTTCTATTTGGCTCTATTCCACATGCTACTGTTCAGTATTGTGGTGTACATAGGGTTTATTTGGGTGATTGGACTTCCACAATGTCATCATGTGGACCATTGATTGCTTAAGTCTCAAAATGCATGATAAGCAGTGTCTTGGTATCTGAGGGAAGCTACACTGTGTGTAAGATATTGATATTATTCTGAATCTGTTGATGGCTACAAGAGTTGTTCCAGAGTCAAGCCTGCTCCAATTGCTTTGAAATTGCACCCTTTCTCTCATAGAGCACTGATGGTAAATTCTTTATGTTTGTCCAGAAGTGCTTTATTAAGAGATTAAGGTATAGAGGCAATAACCAGTTTTATGTGACTTTTAGATAAATTATCATTTGGTTAAATCACATTTTATACTTTTGCATTGATATCTGCCTTTGAATTTGTCAACTGTTTAACTTGGCTGTTGTGCGTGACATGAAACTGGATATGTGGATAATGAAATTTGACATGGCTTGCAGTTAATTTCTAAGAAATGAAAACTATTTTTAGAAGTTTTGTTGTCAGAAATTCCAGAAAATACACATCTTAACCCTGTAGTACCTAAAGCGATAAAATGTTTGACAACCTGTCATTCGTTGTCTTCTGTTGATCCATGAAATAAAAATTAATTATTTTTGAACTATTAAGACTCTGACAGAAAATCAATGGATTGCCTACTCTTGATGAGATACTGAACAATACTGAGCAAGAGTAGAGCCAAATAGGAGCAATGTCAAAGAAGTCCTATCCTTGGCAGGAAAGAATATCAATGAAGTCTAAAATTTTACAACAACAGTTTATGTGGTTTTATGGTCTCTAAAAGGACTTTGGACAACTGCCACTCTGCTGTCAACTTTTCAAACTATAGTATCCACTTACTCTTAGTGCACTTACTGCTACCATTCCCATCTATTAGCATGATGCATTTTGTCATGTCCTCATGTTAGTCCACATAAAATATAGAGTCTTGGAGTTGTAGACATTTTATAGCATTGACAGCAGTCCTTTGGCCAATTGTGTCAATATCAGTCATCAAACATTCATCTTTTCTAACTCCATTTTACAACACTTGGCCCGTAACCCTGTATGATATGGCATCTCAAGTGTTCATTTCGATAGTTCTTAAATGTCTGGAGGGTTCCTGTCTTTCAGGCAGTGAGTCTCAGAGATAGGACTCTGCGGGTGATTCTCTTTTCCCCTGAAATCCCCTTGAAAATTGGAGCTACTTATGTAAAAAAGTGGTAATTTCCCTTCCCCTCCCCCACACCCCCACTGCCACCAACACTAATGGGATAAATGTCATCCTATCCATCTTGTGTATATCCCTCTGGACTTTGTACACCTCAGTCAGGTCCCCCCGAGAAATCCTTGCTCTGAGGAATAATCATGTTCTTGCTGAGACAGAATATTGTGCTTTTGCTGAGACAGAAATCTTGAAGTTTATTAACAAAGTTAATTATTGAGACAATAATGCAGGTTTACACATCATGTGGGGTCTGTGCTTACTGATTTATTTTAATCTTGATGTCATACTGTGTCAAATGCTGCCTTGATGCTAAGGGGAGTCAGTCTTACCTCACCTGTGGAGTTCAGCTCTTTAGTATGCTCTTGAACAAGGCTGTGATGATGTCAGGTGCACATGGTGCTGGCAGATATAACTGCAATGAATAGGAGGTTCCTTTGCCACTTTATAGCACTGTTAATGATCCCTTCCATAACTTTGCTGATTATTGAGTGTAGACTAATAGGCCAGCAATTGTCCGGGTTGGACTTTTCTTGCTATAGTTGTACCAGCCATACCTGGGCAAATTCCACATTGTTGGATGGATACCAGTGTTGTAGTTGTACTGGAAGAATTTGGCTAGGGGTGTAGCTCTTCAATTCCATTGCCAGAAGGTTGTCAGGGCCAATGACCTTTACAGTATCCAGTGTCACAAGCCATTTATTAATATCACATGGAGTGAATGAAGTTAATTGAAAGCTGGCATCTGTGATGCTGGGGCCACATGAAGAGGCCAAGGTGAATCATTCACTCAACATTCTGGCTGAAGATGGATGCAAATACTTCATCCTTTTGTAATAAGGTTCTGGGTTCCTTCATCATTGAGACTGGGAATAATTGTGGAACCCATACCTCCAGGTAGTTGTTTAATTATCCACCACCATTCATGGCTGTGTGTTGTATGACTGCAGAATTTAGATCTGATTGGTTGGTCGTGAGATCACTTCACCCTATCTATTCTGAATAGCTGAGTTGTTATCCTGTGTGTTGGTTAGATAATTATATATAGGGCAGATACATTGCGTTTTTTTTTGCAGGACTTGACCATTTTCCCTTTCAAAAAGCCTGATCCTAAAATTCTGCAAGGACACTCCTGAGCTTGAGCTTTACTATCAGAATTCAGTGTTGTTTAATCTCCAAAGGCATTTCATCCCCATTGACAAAATGCCTGGGCTATGGACATCCTGGATGTGAGTTTCAATCTCAGGTCACTTGGGTCGAGTGACCCATTGCTGTGGGATTGAAAGTTGAGCTACTGTTGATAATCATTTAATTGCCATACATATGAAGTGGATTTCACTGCTTTTTGAAATATCTTTGTTACTTCCTGTGATGCTTGGGAAGATACACTAAAGGGGAGGCTGTGACTTTACTACTTGTAAATGGATTAAATGCCATTTCCAGCTGACCTCCCCTTGGTTAGTTTTTGAAATATAACTTTGTCTATATAAAACACACACCTTTGAATAACTTTCCTTATTTTCTTTTATAGGGTTTTACTAAGTTTCCATCCTGTCTGACCTAGCTGCAGTGGGTCGGGCTTTACCAGTCAAACCATGATGAGAAGGTTACAACATTGTATTAACTAATGCCAAAAGAGTATTCATTTGGGGTTTGGGGGATGGGGGAAATATTTTGATGGAAGAACACTCATTAGACAAATTTGGAAATCGTTGTTAATACAAGTTGAAAAGTTTAGAACACTGTAGGTGCTGTTGTGTACATTTTTCATTTGCATTTCAATGAAACCCGCTTGTTGACTTGGTGCCCGTTGCTGCTGTAGATATTTCAGAATACGCCTTTGTTGGTTTAAGCTGTGGTCGAGTCCACTATTTTCAGCAGGGGGTGGTGCATTTAGTTTGCTTAGTCAGGCAGAACACTGAACAGGAAGGAAGGAAGAAGAGATTCTCTTTAGTTCTATTGTCTTGTAACACAGCTTAAGCAGTCAAATAACCGTTTAGTCTATAGGGTACACTTTAGTCCCACACTGTTTCTCAGAATGAGAAGAGAGAAGGAGCAGAGGTGGGGTCAGCTGCTACACAGTTCATCGATAAGATTTGCAATTCATCTTTCTTTACCCTTGCCACTCAGCTGTATTAACTCTTTCCATTTTAATATTGTTTTGTCAATCAAGATCAGTACAGGACTGGCCCTGAACTTTGCACGGCTGAAACTAGCAAGTTACAGACTGCATTATCCGTACTTTATGGCTTGCAAGGCTGGAAAATCCACATTTATAAATACTATGGTATCTTTTTTGTATTTGATGCCATTGATTAAATAACATCAGGTTTAATCAAAACTTATCTTTTTCATCTCTCAATAGAGCTACAATCAGTTCTGCTATAACACGGTAGTTCTGTTCTCATGCAACCCCCTCTTTTAAGAAAATCACGTAATAGCAGCACCATTTAAACCAATGGGGCCAGAATGTAAATTAACCAATACACGCTTTAAAAGTTTGTACTTAGAAACAATGTCCCCAATTTGTCACTCGCATTACAGTGAATTTGCATTAACAAAACACGTATTATAGCAGAGCGACCTGTATTTTTAGATGATCCGAAAGACTAGTTTTCACATCAACATTATTAAGTTTGGATTTGCATCTGTAAAACTAGACAAAAGCCATTTTCTAACAAAAATGGAATGACATTACAATACATTTTCTGCCACTATTTATTGGCAAGTAGTGTATTGATCTCTGGAATTATGATGAGACCTGGAATGTTCAAGTTCATAAAGTTCCAGACTGGATACCCCAAATTGTCAAACTTCCTAGGAAAGAATTATGACCTGGTTAGACCATAACACCATAAGATATAGGAGTGGAAGTAAGGCCATTCAGCCTATCGAGTCCCTTCCACCAGTTAATCATGGCTGTTGGGCATTTCCACTCCACTTTCCCCGTAGCCCTTAATTCCTTGCGAGATCAAGAATTTATCTATCTCTGACTTGAAGACATTTAATGCCCCGGCCTTCACTACACTCTGTGGCAATGAATTCCACAGACCCACCACTCTCTGGCTGAAGAAATGTCTCCTCATTTCCATTCTAAATTGACCCCCCTCTAATTCAATGGCATTGCCCATGGGTCCTAGTCTCCCTGCCTAATGGAAACAACTTCCCAGTGTCCACCGTTTCTAAGCCATACATTATCTTTAAGCTTCTATTAGATCTCCCCTCAACCTTCTAAACTCTAATGAATACAATCCCAGGATTCTCAGCCGTTCATCCTATGTTAGGCCTACCATTCCAGGGATCATCCGTGTGAATCTCTGCTGAACACACTCCAGTGCCAGTATGTCCTTCCTGAGGTGTGGGGCCCAAAATTGGACACAGTATTCTAAATAGCTCTAACTAGAGCTTTATAAAGTCTCAGAATCACATTATTGCTTTTATATTACAACCATCTTGAGATAAATGACAACATTACATTCGCTTTTTTAATCACGGACTCAACCTGCAAGTTAACCCTGAGAGAATCCTGGACTAGCACTCCCAGGTCCCTTTGTGCTTTGGCTTTCTGAATTTTCTCACCATTTAGAAAATAGTCCATGCCTGTATTCCTTTTTCCAAAGTGCAAGACCTCGCATTTGCTCACGTTGAATTTCATCAGCCGTTTCCTGGACCACTCTCATACACTGTCTAAATCTTTCTACGGCCTCCCCACCTCCTCAGTATTACCTGCCTGTCCACCTAACTTCATATCATCGGTGAACTTCGCCAGAATGCCCCCAGTCCCTTCATCCAGTAATTCCTCCCTATTTTAGTTCTAAAGGGTTTTCATTCTCAGGCCTTTGTGTGGGGCCGCAGAAGATGGGTCAGATACTAAATGAGTATTTTGCATCAGTATTTACTATGGAAAAGGACATGGAAGATATGAAATGTAGGGAAATAGATGGTGACATTTTGAAAAATGTCCATATTCCAGAGCAGGATGTGCTGGATGTCTTGAAATGTATGAAAGTGGATAAATCCCCAAAACCTGGTCAGGTGTACCCTTGAACTCTGTGAGAAGCTAGGGAAGCGATTGCTGGGCCTCTTACTGAGATATTTGGATCATTGATAGTCACAGATGAGGTGCCGGAAGACTGGAGGTTGGATAATGTGGTGCCACTGTTTAAGAAAGGTGGTAAGGACAAGCCAGGGAACTATAGACCAGTGAGCCTGACATCGGTAGTGGGCAAGTTGTTGGAGGGAATCCTGAGGGACAGAATGTACATGTATTTGGAAAGACAAGGACTGATTAGGGATAGTCAACATGGCTTTATGCGTGGGAAATCATGTCTTATAAACTTGATTGAGTTTTTTGAAGAAGTAACAAAGAGGATTGATGAGGGCAGAATGGTAGATGTGATCTATATGTACTTCAGTAAGGTGTTTGACAAGGTTTCCCATGGGAGGCTGGTGAGCAAGGTTAGATATCATGGAATACAGGGAGAACTTGACATTTGGATACAGAACTAACGTGAAGGTAGAAGACAGAGGGTGGTGGTGGAAGGTTGCTTTTCAGACTGGAGGCCTGTGACCAGTGGTGTACCACAAGGATTGGTGCTTTTCATAATTTATCTAAATGATTTGGATGAGAACATAGGAGATATAGTTAGTAAGTTTGCAGATTACACCAAAATTAGAGGTATAGTGGACAATGAGAAAGGTTAGAGCTGAAAATGTGTTGCTGGTTAAAGCACAGCAGGTCAGGCAGCATCCAAGGAACAGGAAATTCGACGTTTTGGGCCAGAGCCCTTCATCAGGAATGAGGAGAGTGTGCCAGGCAGGCTAAGATAAAAGGTAGGGAGGAGGGACTTGGGGGAGGGGTGATGGAGATGTGATAGGTGGAAGGAGGTCAAGGTGAGGGTGATAGGCTGGAGTGGGGTGGGGGCAGAGAGGTCAGGAAGAGGATTGCAGGTTAGGAGGGCGGTGCTGAGTTCGAGGGAATGGACTGAGACAAGGTGGGGGGAGGGGAAATGAGGAAACTGGAGAAATCTGAGTTCATCCCTTGTAGTTGGAGGGTTCCCAGGCGGAAGATGAGGCGCTCTTCCTCCAACTGTCGTGCCGATGGAGGAGTCCAAGGACCTGCATGTCCTTGGTGGAGTGGGAGGGAGAGTTAAAGTGTTGAGCCACGGGGTGGTTGGGTTGGTTGGTCCGGGCGTCCCGGAGGTGTTCCCTGAAGCGTTCCGCAAGTAGGCGGGCTGTCTCCCCAATATAGAGGAGGCCACATCGGGTGCAGCGGATGCAATAGATGATGTGTTACCTCAGATTACAACAGGATCTTGATCAGATGGCCCAATGGGCTGAGAAGTGGCAGATGGAGTTTAATTTAGATAAAAGCGAGGTGCTGCATTTTGGAAAAGCACATCTTAGCAGGACTTGTACACTTAATGGTAAGGTTCTCTGGAGTGTTGCTGAACGAAGAGACCTTGGAGTGCTGGTTCATAGCTCCTTGAAAGTGGAGTGGCAGGTAGATAGGATAGTGAAGAAGGAGTTTGGTATGCTTTCCTTTATTGGTCAGAGTATTGAGTATTGTAATTGCAATGTCGTATTGCAGCTTTACAGGACATTAGTTAGGCTGCTTTTGGAATATTTTGTGAAATTCTGGTCTCCTTCCTATTGGAAGGATATTGTTAAACTTGAAAGGGTTCCAAAAAGATTTACAAGGATGTTGTCAGGTTTGGAAGATTTGAGCTATAAGGAGAAGCTGAATAGGCTGGGGCTGTTTTCCTTGGAGCATCGGAGGCTGAGGGGTGACCTTATAGAGGTTTATAAAATCATGAGGGGCATGGATAGGATAAATAGACAAGGTATTTTCCCTGGGGTGGGGGAATCCAGAACTAGAGGGCATAGGTTTAGGGTGAGAGGGGAAAAATCTAAAAGAGGGTGGTGCATGTATGGAATGAGCTGCCAGAGGAAGTGGTGGAGGCTGGTACAATTCCAACATTTAAAAGGCATCTCAATGGGTATATGAATAGGAAGGGTCAGAGATATATCAGCTAAGTGCTGGCAAATGAGACTAGATTAGTTTCGAATATCTGGTCGGCATGGACGAGTTGGATCAAAGGGCCTGTTTCTGAGCTGTACATCTCTCTGACTCTAAATTACAAGGTGCTGCCATGTGAGAGCAGCAATGGCTCTACAAAGCATGAGCCTTCGGTCTTCTCTCAGGATCACAGCATTTGTGGCCCCACCATTTTCAGTCTGTTGGTGCCCCATTGTGGATCGTCAGCCAGTCGTTCAGACTGATGCTGCTATCGCGAAGATATTGCAGTCTGAAATGAGGCCTTCTGGGTTAACAGCTGCCTGAAAACATCCTGAAAGGTGCCCCCTGTAAAAGTCACCAGCAGTGCTGCAGCTACTGATATAAGCACAAGCAGAGGAGAACTACATGAAAGGACTTCAGAAGAATGATTCGGTGACTCTTATGTGGAATATTGGACGATTTATTGGATAAAGTTGATTTAGACCGATTGTTGAGTGGTGGTTTTCATTTCAGCATTGATGGCCCAGAATAGAGGGATGGCAAAGTATGGGGCAAGTATACTAAGAGGTTTTGCATTTCATTCACGGGAACTATAATCAAGTGTGGAGGTCATGGACAGCCTGGCCAGATTGGCAGTGACAGTATGCTACTGTCACCTTCTTTCCTGCTACTCCTTCTGCTCCTGAGTTGTTGACAGTATTCTTGGTGGGAAGAGCCATGCTGACATACAGTGGACCATCATGGATCAGGACACATGCTGCAACACTATATTGCCTAACTTTGCAGCTTTTAGATTTGTGCTTGCAGCTCAGAGCTTTTTGCACATGGATTGTCCCTTGGGAATTCAGGCACAGAGATAGAAGACTGCACAAGTAATCAAAATTCCTGGACTGTGAGTTGGTAAATCCTACATGGAAATCTGTGCACTATTGTCAATGGCACAAAAGTATTATATTTGTTGCCAAGGTGGTATATCAACATTAAAATAATAAATGGTGAGATTGCTTTCCCTCTATTTTTTGTCAATCCCTCTATAACTTGCAGGCTGTATACCCGTGGCCTATGATGGTCAAAACATTAAAATTAATGGATGGAAAATCGTAAGCAGTGAGTGTCCATTTTGTGTTTTGTATTCTTGGCACAGAAGAGGAGGCAGGCAAAGGATTTTTTTTATATCTCTAAGTGGTCTGTGGATGTTTCTGTAACTGTAATGTGAGCTCGAAAAGAAGGAAATTGTGAAAGAGAAACCTCACCCCAGCAAGTTATGCAAACTTTTCATGTAAGGGGAATTAGTTAAAGTTGAATAAAGATAACCACTGTCAAAGTGTAAGGAGTATGAAAGCATTATACTTTCCCAATCGAATTACATATATTATAAATTGTAAAGTACCCAAATTTATTCCACCATTAACAGCTTTACTTTGCTGATTACCATTCACTTTTAAACTAACACAGAAGAATGTTGGCAAGTTTGATGCTGGAAGCAGACTATATTAATAGGACAAAAAGCCTTTCAACCAGTTAGCTATTAGCTCAACATTTTTAACCAAAATGCTGTTTACTCCCTCCTTTCTGCCAGACATTCATAGTCCACCCGCAGTTAGGAGTCCTATGTTCAAAAGACTTTAATTGATTTGAATAGAAAACTGCCTCCAACAAGAAACTCTATCTGGTTCACCTGAATTCAGCTGAAATATAACCCGCTGAGGCTTGAGTCTGCTTAGCGACAGGCCCAAAGCAGAATTGTTTTGCAAATGTCTAAAACAAGACAAATGCCTCACTGCTGCAGGTCCTTATTTGCGACTGTCACGAGAGACAAAAGCCACAGCCTAGGGCTTAGCACCTGAGACATTATATTCAATCCAGTTTTTTGTACACATCTTCCATTCTGAACTGTAAAGTAGGTGCTATTATATGAGAGGAATGCAGTCAGTGGGAATCATGCTTGTCTCTGTCCACTAGTTGTACTCACAGTATAAATGGCTCATGCTCAAGGACTCTACAACATTGAAGACCCATGAAAATGTAAAGGCTATGAGTATGATTGGATTAAGAATGTCGGGTTCACAATGTATGCAGAAGCTGTTCTTTAAGCATGTTTATATTGCTTGTTTTAATTGTTCCTGTCTAGGATGAACAATGCATGAAGCCAGACTTTTCAGACAGGAACAGCAAAAATAGCCAAAATATAAGAATATAAGCACACCTATTGACATGTGGCTTGTCTGAAGATTTCTTTCAAACTTACTTAATGCCCATGTGTCCAAAGTTCTAACCTAAGGGCCAGACAAGATCAATAAAGCTAGACAATAGATTTTATTGTGATTAAAATCTACTAGAGCACAGATGAAAGCAAGGAAAACTATGTGCTTCTATTATCAAGCACAGCTATATTATCAATATATGCTAAGTTAGATTTTACTTTCAAAGATATTAGTGGATGAGAAGTTAACACATTGGGAACAGTTGTTAAAACATCCCTCAATGCACAATATAATGCAGACAGAAGTATTTAATGCTGTCTGCTAACACTGGCAAAATTTCTCAGAAGTATTTTCTCTTAAAATTTTCTGAAACTTTAATATCTCCCTTGTCAAAATTAAGGTAAATACCATTTAGGTTTTAATAGCTGCTAACATTAATATCTTGACAATATCCTTTGCTCAGACATATGTTCAACTTTAAAAGTTGCATTACGCTTTGGTAGTAATTAATTTTTATTTGAAAAAGCAAAGTGAAGGACCAAGTCCCATGGAGCACACACCAATTTTTTCAAACAGATCAGATTTAGCAAATTAATAAAATTACACGTTATACACAATGCCAAATAACTTAGGAAAACCAAATTCTCATATTTTCTTCAGGCTACTCAAAGTGACTGAATGATCAGCCTCCGTGATTGCGCCAATGTTGCTCTTTAACTGGCCATTAAGTAGTTCACTAGAATGGCCCAATATCATTTGAAGTAATTTGGAGTTTGAATGATTGTATATAATTCCTCAGTTCAGAGGGGAAAAGAAGAACGACAATTGGGAGAGATTTATAAAAGGTGGTGTGTGTGTGTGTGTAGCTGAGTCAGAATAAGCTATTTTATTTTTTCACCCAAATCCAAACCATCTCCATTTGACTCTCTTCTTCCTTCTGCATTTTCTCTTAGAGCCATTTCATGTTAACTTTGCTGTGACTGAGAACTCACTTCATGAGGAATTGTTCATTACACCTGAGCAGTCCATTGCTGAGTAAGTTGTTGCATACGCCATGTTGGTGAGATCACATTTGGAGCTGTTTGAATGTATCTGAGGGGAATTCAAAGCAGACTCCTACCTGACCAAATTAAATGACAAAAGTGAACTCAACAAAAATGATTATAACAGGGTAAGGAAATAATTTTAACTCCAAATTAAAATGTGACATAAAAGTACCAAGAGCTGAAGGTTGGATTTTTTTTCTTTCAGATGTTTTGTGTGGCTCTGTTTATCACTTTTCAGTCACTGAACCTGCATGAATGAAGTGCCATCTTCAGCCCAGAGAATTCCCAGTCTCAACTGAACCACAGAGGGCTATAATTGGAGCCGTTTGTTTACTGAAACTCCTGGGTGAATGAATAAAGGATAGTGTTGAGGGAAGACTTGAATTTATGGTAAAATGCAATTAGCAGCTTAGTTCATGAAGCAAACAAGTACAAACTATTTCTTGAACAGCCCCATTCCATGCCGTCTAACTGATTACAGTGTGTTTGAGTTTCCTTGTGTAACTTTCTATCATATAATTCAGGTGCATATTACACAATGACAAAGCCTTGTGCTGCATAAGCCTCCATTTTTCTTGTTCTTTACATTTTATGATTGCAGAATTCTGTGGGGCTCAAGCCAGCCAGTACAGGTAAAGTGTATAATTGCCATGAAAAGCTCCAGGCCACATCCTTTGAATGGAAAGAGGAATTTAAATGTCAGTTTGTTTCCAGGACTTTCAGTAACATAAATGTGGCAGTTTATTTGCATCAGTTCAACTTTTCTAGATGTTGAAATGGTAACCACAGAAATATCAGAGGAGAGATGGGCCTGGATTTTATGACCTCCCCACCAGGCACATTATTGGCAAAGGAGAGGAATGTGAAATAAGAGGAGTACCTATCCTCCACCTTTCTACCCACACTGATGTGCTTCCCCTTATTTAGTGGGAAGGTGACCAATATCCTACCTGTCCATAAGCTTGTTAATCCCAAATTAAGGAGGTAATTAAAGAGCTAATTCTACCTCTGTCACTATAATATAGTTAGTAGAAGGCAATAAGAGTGAACATGTTAATTTTTCTCCAAATTTGGTTAAAAAAAACTGAAGGAATTGCTGAGAGTATTTCCTTTGGGGCACAACTTTCAAAGCTGTACCCTCATGCGGCTGTTGGTTTGCTCGCTGAGCTGGCGGGTTCTCATGGGTCACCATGCTAGTTGACGTCATCTTTGTGACTCCTGTGAAGTTACCTCGCATGGCGACAAAACATTTGCGTGACAACCCGTCAGCTCGGCGAGCAAAACAACAACCGCATCCACAACCCGAGCTACAAATCTTCGCAAAACTGTTCCCCTCCTTTCCTAGCCTGCAAAATCTGACACTCCACTCCTTCCTCATCCCCTGAAGTACCTGATCCCTCCCCATCTAAATCCTGGACATTTTGGAATCCATTTTGTCTTTTTTGCTTGCATGGGCACCCAGGAGCACGCATTGTTGAGTTATGGTACACCCATCGCTGAGTTATGGTACACCCATTGTTGAGTTATGGTACACCCATTGCTGAGATATGGTACACCCATTGTTGAGTTATGGTACACCCATCGCTGAGTTATGGTACACCCATTGTTGAGTTCTGGTACACCCATTGCTGAGATATGGTACACCCATTGTTGAGTTATGGTACACCCATTGCTGAGTTATGGTACACCCATTGTTGAGTTATGGTACATCCATCGCTGAGTTATGGTACACCCATTGTTGAGTTATGGTACACCCATTGCTGAGTTATGGTACACCCATTGTTGAGTTATGGTACACCCATTGCTGAGTTATGGTATACCCATTGCTGAGTTATGGTACACCCATTGCTGAGTTATGGTACACCCATTGTTGAGTTATGGTACATCCATTGCTGAGTTATGGTACACCCATTGTTGAGTATGGTACACCCATTGCTGAGATATGGTACACCCTTTGCTGAGATATGGTACACCCATTGCTGAGATATGGTACACCCATTGCTGAGTTATGGTACACCCATTGCTGAGATATGGTACACCCATTGCTGAGTTATGGTACACCCATTGCTGAGTTATGTTGGGACCATAACAGCTGCCAGCTGCTCAGGTTAGGCAGCAGTCCTCAAGAGTGAGTCTTCCTTCCATTGAGGGGCAGAATTTTCACACTGAGCTTGTTAAGACCACCCTCAGGTGGGTGAGGTACCCTGCAAAATTCACCCCTTGATGAAGTGAAAACTACTCCTGCAAAATATCAAAATATTTGACTTTTTATTTCATTGAGTATATTTCTTTCATTCTCTCCCTTTTGCTTTACCTTTTCTTTTGAGCGTTTCAGTTTCTCCTGGATGTAATGATGTTAGTCATCCTGAATCTGCTACATTCATGCCTCTGGGCTATCAAAGTCATAACAATTTAAAAATTCACCATGAGATTTGTCTAAAGCCAAAATTACAATGTGTTAAATTTGAAGAGCAGCTGAATTAGGTCTGATTTAAGGATCATTTGTACATTTTGTCTGTAAAAAAAAAATTGAATTTATATGAGTAAGTGTCTTGACCCCAGGATGTTCCAATGTGCCTCACAGACAATTGATTAATATTATAGCATTAGTCTCAACACATGCAGAGCTGTAACATCTGTAATTGCTTTTAACACTTGCTATATTTTTGTTTTCCTGTTATTGCAGGCTGACAATTTGGACAATATTTATGATAGGGTGACTGGTAATGGTTTCCATTGACTCCCTGCCATGAGCAGAAAACATTGGTGCTGCTTAGATGCTGTACAATCATGGTTAAAGTGTTAGTTACAATTGGCAGGATGAGATCATAGCTCTATTGGAGTTCTGCCCACTGACTATTGAATCATAGAGAAGAAGTGTTTCTGTTCAGATCAATAGCACTTGAATGGATTGGAGATGGAAGAGAGTCTGAGTGACTGTGAAGTTGTATAGCATGAGGAGGAGCTAAGGGAAGGAAGAGGACCCTGGATTCACCGTGTTGGGCTTGCGCATTGAACTGACAGATGAGGGACCATGAAGAGTCAAAGTTTGTCATTAAGTCCCTTTCTTCGGAGTATACTCAAACATTAGACCCTTATCACCCTCAACCAATTTGCCTCAGTTGGGAAACAGCATAGACACAGATAATTGTGTTTGCTGAGTTCAGTTTCATAAAATGCTTTGGTGCAGAGTAGAATGCACTGCCTGTTTAGTCAGACTGGCCAGAGTGTGGCAGGAAGCAGGGAGTCAGTGAAATCTTTGAAAGTTGTGAAACATTTTAATCTTTTTGAATTTTAATAGATCAACATCCATAATTTCTTCTGATCAGCATCTCATAACACTCTTTAATATTTTACCTTGCTGCCTTTTTAAGGAAGTTGAAGAGATGGGGCTGCTTGTATAAAACCTTCACCACAAATTGTGGTCTGAAAGTCTTGCTCCATTTGGATGCGTCTTTCCTCAAAGCCTCTCGATACATCATACTTGTCTGATATAGCTGCAGTAGTTAAGAACTCTGCTATTGAGAGGTTGTGCAGGGTTACGTACTTGACCACAATCATTGTCACTTTGTTGGGAATATGGAAAGATGCAAGATCTGTCTAGACATTGAATGTGATCCTTCAGCATACCAACCAATCTAAAGGATGCACGCAACTCAGTTTGTGTGTGTGTGTGTGTGTGTGTGCGCGCGCGCGCGCGTGGTGTCGAACACAATGCCCTAACCTAGGATGGCAGAGTTTATGCCACACCACCTGGAAGCCGTCCATCAACTGGCTAACCTTTCTGAGCATGGGACTTAGTTAAAATGTGCAGGAAAGCCAATGGCTATGTTTTAAATTGTAACATACGACCTTGGATGCTGTAAGCAATCTCAACTTTCGAAGAATGGAATACATTCCTGTTCATATGCAAATTTGAGGGTGCCATCCAGTGTCAAAACATCAATCTCCCCTTTGCTCCAAATACTGGGGGAAGCCAATGATCTGACAAGCGGTCAATACACTTCTCCCATGCTCTAATTGTGTAATCTCAAACTCCATTAACTCATCAGCACCAAATTACTGGGCACCAATCATCAGCCAAGTGCTACCCTTTACTGGACAGGTAGAGGCTCCTTGTATGTGGCTAGAATGATCCACACCAACAGGAGTTTACAATCATGCTAATTTCCAAGGTAATAGCCCTGCAGCTTGTGGACTGAAGAGTAAGTTAGTTGTGCAGCAATTGTCTTACTGCACCGTGTTCCACTAGAGTATCCTGACTCTGTTCCAAATAGTTGGATACCGTTCCGTATCACCTGCCCTTTGTGGAGAAATTTGCAAAGAAAAACATCTTTGACCACAAGTCCATCAGGAAGTGGTCAGCACATAGTATCCTTGTGCTAAGTGCACAAGGGCTGAAGGAAAAAGAGAGGGTAGATCCTGTTGTGAGGTTCCCTGAGCAGACTGTCAAAGTTATTTGACAGAATGCCTCATCACCAGAACTTTATAATAAGCACCAACAAATTGTTTGGTTACTGGTGAGAAGGGCACAACCTGTGAGATCCTTTATGGACATCTGGTTGGGTTATGCTGCCCTCAAGGCAGCTGCAGGGGTGAAGAGAAAATCACTCACCTCCTGCTGGAAAATGCTTTTGTAAGGGAATTCTGGGGAATAATGCTGTGGTTTTTGTCGAGTTTCATCCCAAGCAGCTCTGTGACACAAGGATTCTGTGTTCTATGGGCTGGTCCCTGGGATGCACAAAGAGACAACCATCAACTGCGCCTGGAGGACCATCAACTTGGTGAAAGACGCTCTTTGGTCTGTCTGGAACTTGTTGACTTTCCAGAACAAGGAGTTGGCCTCGACCAAATGTATGTTCCAAGGTTCAGGACTATGTGCTGAGGGGTGCACTAAAGCTTGGAGCAGCTGCTGTCAAGGCTCAGCACTGAAAGACTATTGTTTGATGTCTTCCGCTGAAGCTAAATGGGGGTCCGTTTAGTCATCAGACCCTCTCAATCCTCAATGTATGCAAATGCAATCTTGTATATGTAAGAGATGCCTTTGGTTTGATGGGATAGTGTCAAACTCAAACATTTGCTTGTTTACTTGATATGCTACTGTACAGAACTGAACTGCATTTGTGACCATGTACATATACAAAGAGTTTTTTTATGAATAAAGTATATTTTTGAAATTAAAAAAATACAGTATCCTCAAAGCTTGGTTTGAGCTGTTTATGGTGTGCAACTTTTCTTGCGGTGCTTAATTCTTTGTGCATTGACACTCCAAGCGACAAAATTCTGGATATTCTCCACCTCCTCCAGCATTGAAAAAGATGAAGATAAATCATCCATCCTGTTTTTCCAACGTACAGTTGGTTCTGCTGTAACGCGGTAGTTCTGTTGTCGTGCAATCCCAGGTTAAAAGAAAATCGCTTAATAGCCGCACCATTTAAACTAACTGGAATCACCTTATAACCAATACACACTTCAAAAGTTTGTGTTTTAGAAACAGTGTCCTCAATTTGTCAATTGTGTTACAGTGAATTTGCATTAATGAAACACATGTTATAGCAGAATGAACCTGTATACAATTTCTGAAGGAGAAGGATAAATGTGAAGCTTCAATTAGTCACTTCTCAGCTGATTTCAGACTGGCTTCATGCAACCATGGGCTGTTGCAAATCTGGGTGCAACTTTATGAACCCTCCTGCCATCCCAAACAAGCTAAGAGGGAGGAGACTCATGTTTCACGGCTGAAGGGTTTATCAGTTTTACCGACTGGGGTCAAGTGAAAGATCTGGACACAAAAGCATATTGTTGTTACACGCTCAAACTTTCCACAATCTTTTAAGATGTTTAACTTGTTTGTGCCCAGACTGCTTATGTGCAAGTCAGGAGGAAACTTTGAGCCAGCATCTCTGTGGTGTACTGAAATGTCAGCAAAGATTATGTACTCAACCTTGTGAGTAGCATTTGAACCCATGACCTTCAAACTATTGAACTAAGGCTTATGGCAGGCTGTAGCAATAAAATCAATGATTATGTTGGTTGAACCTATGATAAAAAAAAACTAGTTATAAATGAAGAAAATTCTGAACTAAATATCTGATTTTTAAAAATGTTTTGTGTTGAGTGGAATCTTCCTGTCTGTAATTGTTGTGGTTTGATCGGCAGGAAATGTTAGATAATTATCTGCATTTACTCCCACGGATGAATATGAGGACTCCCTTATGATACATAATTACCATCCATTGAGGAAAAAGAATTAGATATAACCACACCAACTTAAATTGCTTAAAAATATCAAATGAACACATGAACTTTATTAACAATGGTAGTTACTGAAGCAATATTACAGTTTAGGGAGGGTGAATTTTGTATTTTATTTGACATTTTAAATTGAAGGTGGTAATTCTTAGTATATAATTATCTTGGATAGTAATAAGTCGAAAAGAGTTGGCTTTTCAAAATGCATTCTGAACAGGGTGAAAATCTTCCTTTGAAAGAGTTAACCATTGAAGCTGATGTAATTTTAACTCTGAAGTTTAGTAATATGTTACTGAAGTTTTACAGGATTGACATCACGGTTGGTGAGGGGTGTGGGCGATTGGAGAAATCTATCAGAATGGACTCTCAGGTGAGTGTAACTCGAACAGTCAAGTTTCTGGAATCGAGAATGGCCCTAATGTAATGAGGGATATGTCGGGTTCCAAGCGATCGATTGTGATAGAAGACCCTCTTGTCAAACGTATCTGTGGCCAGTAGTGAAAAGTCAGAATGGTGTGTTGCCACCCTGGTGCCAGGCTCAAGGATATCTTAGAGAGGATGCAGAATGTTCTCAAAGGGGGAGAGGGACCAGCAGGAGGTTATTGTACACATTGGAACAAATAACATAGGAAGGGAAAAAAATGAGATTCTGGATGGAGAATATAGAAAGTTAGGCAGGATTTTAAAAAGGATGTCCTCGAGTGTCGTAATATCTGGATTACTCCCAGTGCTACAAGCTAGTGAGGGTAGAAATAGGAGGATGGAGCAGATGAATGCATGGCTGAGGAGCTGGTGCAGGGGAGAAGGGTTCACATTTTTGGATCATTGGAATCTCTTCTGGGGTAGATGTGACCTGTACAAGAAGGACAGATTGCACCTGAATTGGAAGGGGACTAACAAAATGGCAGAGAGATTTGCTGGAGCTTCATGGGAGGATTTCAACTAATAATATGAGGGATGGGGAGGTGGGGAATGGTGGAATCTAGGGAAATAGTGAGGAAAGAGATCTATCTGAGACTGGTACAGTTGAGAAAAGAATCGAGTCAAACAGTCAGGGCAGGAAGGAATAAGGCAGAGAACAAGGTAGGACTGATAAATTTAACTGCATTTATTTCAATGTAAGAGGCCGAACAGGGAAGGCAGATGAACTCAGGGCATGGTTAGGAACATGGGACTGGGATATCATAGCAATCACAGAAACATGGCTCAGGGATGGGCAGGACTGGCAGCTAATGTTCCAGGATACAAATGCTACAGGAAGGATAGAAAGGGAGGCAAGAGAGCAGGTGGAGTGGCGTTATTGATAAGGGATAGCATTACAGCTGTGCTGAGGGAGGATATTCCCTGAAATACATCCAGGGAAGTTATTTGGGTGGAACTGAGAAATAAGAAAGGGATGATCACCTTATTGGGATAGTATTATAGACCCCCCCCAATAGTCAGCGGGAAATTGAGAAACAGATTTGCAAGGGGACTTCAGTAATCTGAAAGGATAATAGGGTGGTTATAGAACATAGAACGGTACAGCACAGAACAGGTCCTTCAGCCCACGATGTTATGGTAGGAGATTTTAACTTTCCAAACATAGACTGGGACTGTGATACTGTTAAGGGTTTATTTGGAGAGGAATTTGTTAAGTGTGTACAAGAAAATTTTTCTGAGTCAGTCTGTGAATGTAACTACTAGAGAAGGTGCAAAGCTTGACCTGCTCTTGGGAACTAAGGCAGGGCAGGTGACTGAGGTGTCAGTGGGGAAGCACTTTGGGGACCAATGACTGTAATTCTATTAGTTTTAAAATAGTGATGGAAAAGGATAGACTGGAACTAAAAGTTGAAGTTCTAAGCTGGAGGAAGGCCAATTTTGACAGTTTAGGCAAGAACTTTCAGAAATGGATTGGGGGCAGATGTTTGCAGGTAAAGGGACAGCTGGAACATGGGAAGCCTTCAAATTGAGATAATGAGAGCCCAGAGACACTATATTCCTGTCAGGGTGAAAGGAAAGGCCTGTAGGTGTAGGGAATGCTGGATGACTAAAGAAATTGAGGGTTCGGTTAAGAAAAAGAAGGAAGTGTATGTCAGGTATAGACAGCAGAGATCAAGTGAATCCTTAGAAGAGTATAAAGGCAGTAGGAGTATACTTAAGAGGGAAATCTGGAGGGCTAAAAAGGGGACATGAGATAGCTTTGGCAAATAGAATTAAGGAGAATCCAAAGGATTTCATAAATACATTAATGACAAAAGGGTAACTAGGGAGAGAATCAAATATCAGTAAGGCAGCCTATCTGTGGAACCACAGAAGGTGGGGGAGATACTGAACAAGTATTTTGCATCAGTGCTTACTGTGGGGAAGGACATTGAAGATACAGAATGTGGGGAAATAGATGGTGACATCTTGAAAGTGTCCATATTACAGAAGAGGAGATGCTGGATGTCTTAGAATGCATGAAAGTGGATAAATCCCCAGGATCTGATCAGGTGCACCCTAGAACTCTGTGGGAAGCTAGGGAAGTGATTACTGTTTCCTTGCTGAGATATTTGTATCATTGATAGTCACAGGTGAGGTGCCGGAAGACTGGAGCTTGGCTAACGTGGTGCCACTATTTAAGAAAAGTCGTGAGGAAAATCTAGGGTACTATAGACCAGTGAGGCTGACATTGGTGGTGGGCAAGTTGTTGGAGGGAATCCTGAGGGAATGGATTTACATGTATTTGGAAAGGCAAGGACTGATTAGGGATAGGCAACATGGTTTTGTGCGTGGGATAATATGTCTCACAAGCTTGATTAAGTGACAAAGAGAATTGATGATGGCAGAGCGGTGGACATGATATATATGCAGTTCTGTAAGGCATTTGACAAGGTTCCTCATGGTAGACTGGTTAACAAGGTTGGATCTCATGGAATACAGGGAGAACTAGCCATTGGACACAGAACTGCTTCAAACGTCGAAGACTGAGGGTGGTGGTGGAGGGTTGCTTTTCAGACTGGAGGCTTATGACCAGTGATGTGCCATAAGGATCGGTGTGGAGTCCATTGCTTTTCATTGATTATAAAAATGATTTGAGGTATAGTTAGTAAGTTTGCAAATGACACCAAGATTGGAAGTGTCATGGACAATGAAGAAGGTTACCTCAGAGTACAATGGGATTTTGATCAGATGGGCCAATGGGCTGACGGTGGCAGATGGAGTTTAATTTAGAGAAATATGAGGTGCATCATTTTGGAAAAGCAAATCAGAGCAGGATTTATATATTTAATGGCAAGGTCTGGGGACTGTTGCAGCACAATGAGACCTGAGAGTGCAGGTTCATAAGTCCTTGAAAGTGGAGACACAGGTAGATAGGATAGTGAAGAAGGTGTTTGGTATGCTTTCCTTTCTTGGTCAGAGCATTGAATGCAGGAGTTGGGAGGCCATGCTGTGACAGGACATTGGTTAGGCCACTTTTGGAACATTGTGTGCAGTTTTGATCTCCCTGCTACAGGAAGGCTGTTGTGAATCTTGAAAGGATTCAGAAAGATTTACAAGAATGTTGCCAGTGTTGGAGGATTTGAATCGAGAGTAGGGTGCTGGAAAGGTTAAGCAGGTCAGGCAGCATCCGAGGAGCAGGATAAGCCATATTTCGGGCATAAGGATTTGAGCTTCATCAGGATTTGAGCTAAAGGGATAAGCTGAGTAGGCGGGAGCTGTTTTCTCTGGAACAGAGGGACAATCTGAAAAAGGTTTATAAAATCATGAGGGGCATGAATAGGCGAAATAGACAAGGTCTTTTCCGTGTTTTACCTACTCTATCAATGTAGGCTGTTTTACCGACACTACCAATGTGGGCTGTTTCACCCACACTATTGATGTAGCCTGTTTTACCTATTATATCGATGTGGGTTGTTTTACCTACTCTATCGATGTGGGCTGTTTAGCCTCCTCGATCGATGTAGGCTGATTTACCTATCTATCGATATGGGCTGTTTTACCTATTCTATCAATGTAGGCTGTTTTACCTCCACGATCGATGTGGGCTGTTTTACCTACACTATCGATGTGGGCTGTCTTACACTGTCTATGGATGTGGGCTGCTTTACCTACTCTATTTATGTCAGTTATTTTACCTACTCTGTCTATGTACTCTGTTGTACCTACACTATCGATATAAGCTGTGTTACCCAGTCTATTGATGTCGGCAGCTTTACCTACTCTATGTCGGTTGTTTTACCTTCTCTGTCTATGTAGTCTGTTTTATCTGCACTATCGATGCAGGCTGTTTTACCGACTCTATCAACGTGGGCTGTTTTATCTACACTATCGATGTAGGCTGTTTCACCTATTCTATCGATCTGGGCTGTTTTGCCTACCCTATCTGTGTGGGCTGCTTTACCTATTCTATCTATGTAGGATGTTATACCTACTCTACCAATGTGGGCTGTGTCACCCACACGATTGATGTAGCCTGTTTTACCAACAGTATCAATGTGGGCCGTCTTACCTTCACGATCGATGTAGGCTGTTTTACCAAGACTGATGTAGGCTGTTTTACACTATCTATGGATGTGGGCTGCTTTACCTACTCTATTTAAGTCAGCTGTTTTACCTTCTCTGTCTATGTAGTCTGTTTTACCTCCACTATCGATGTAGGGTGTTCTACCTACTCTATTGATGTTGGTTGCTTTATCTACTCTATGGAAGTAGGTGTTTTACCTCCTCTACCCATGTAGGCTGTTTAACCTACAGTATCGATGTGGGCTGTTTTAGCCACACTATCGATGTGGGTAGTTTTATCTACTCTATCGATGTCGGCAGGGTTACCTACTCTATTGATGTGGTTTGTTTTAACTAGTCTAGCTATGTAGGTTGTTTTACATAGTCTATCTATGTAGGCTTTTTGTTCCTCCAGTATCTACTGTTTCGTACTGTTTTACCCAGCCTATTGATGTGGGCTGCTTTACCTACTCTATTTATGTCGGTTGTTTTACCTTCTCTGTCTATGTAGTCTGTTTTACCTATCCTATCGATGTAGGGTGTTCTATCTACTCTGTCGGTGTGGGCTATTTTACCCACGCTATCGATGTAGACTGTTTAACCTACTCTATGGAAGTAGGCTGTTTTACCTACTCTATCTATGTGGGCTGTTTTGCCTACTTTCTCGATGTAGGCTGTTTAGCCTCCTCGATCGATGTAGGCTGATTTACCTATCTATCTATGTGCGCTGTTTTACCTATCCTATCGATGTAGGGTGTTTTATCTACTCTCTCGGTGTGGGCTGTTTTACCCACTCTACCGATATAGGCTGTTTTACCTACTCTGTTGATGTAGGCTGTTTTACCTACTCTATCGAAGCACGCTGTTTTACCTACTCTATCAGTGTGGGCTGTTTAGCCTCCTCGATCAACGTAGGTTGATTTACCTGCGCTATCGATGTGGGCTGAGTTACCTACTCTATCGATGTGGGCTGTTTTAACTATACTATTGATGTGGGCTCGTTTACCTACTCTATTTAAGTCAGTTGTTTTATCTTCTCTATCTATGTAGTCTGTTTTACCTACACTATCGATGTAGTCTGTTTTACCAACACTATCGACGTAGGCTGTTTTATCTACTCTATTGATGTGGGCTGCTTTACCTCCTCTATTTATGTCGGTTGTTTTACCTTCTCTGTCTATGTAGTCTGTTTTTCCTGCACTTTCGATGTAGGCTGTTTTATCTATTCTATCGATGTGGGCTCTTTTACCTACTCTATTGATATGGGCTGTTTTACCAACACTATGGATGTGGGCTGTTTTACCTACTCTATCAACGTGGGCTGTTTCACCCACACTATTGATGTAGCCTGTTTTACCTATTGTATCGGTGTGGGCTGTTTTACCTACAGTATCGATGTAGGCTGTTTAGCCTACTCCTGTCTTTGGATGTGGGCTGATATACCTACTCTATTTATATCAGCTGTTTTACCTTCTCTGTCTGTGTAGTCTGTTGTACCTACACTATCGATGTAGGCTGTGTTACCTGCACTATCTATGTGGGCTATTTTACCTACACTATCGGCGTAGTCTGTTTAACTGACACTATCGACGTAGGCTATTTTACCCTGTCTATTGATGTGAGCTGCTTTACCTACTCTATTTATGTCGGTTGTTTTACATTTTCTGTCTATGTAGTGTGTTTTACCAACACTATCAATGTAGGCTGTTTTACCAACACTATCAATGTGGGCTGTTTCACCCACTCTATTGATGTAGCCTGTTTTGCCTATTGTATCGATGTTGGCAGTTTTTCCTGCAGTATCGATGTTGGCTGTTTTGTCTACTCTATCGATGTAGGCTGTTTAGCCTAATCCATCGGTGTTGGCTGATTTACTTACTCTATCTATGTAGGCTCTTTTACCTACTCTATTGATATGGGCTGTTTTACCTACTCTATTTATGTCAGTTGTTATACCTTCTCTGTCTATGTAGTCTGTTGTACCCACACTATCGCTGTAGGCTGTTTTACCTGCACTATTGATGTAGTCTGTTTTACCGACACTATCGACGTAGGCTGTTTTACCCTGTGTATTGATGTGGGCTGCTTTACCTACTCTATTTATGTCAGCTGTTTTATCTTCTCTGTCTATATTGTCTGTTGTTCCTACACTATCGATGTAGGCTGTGTACCTGCACTATCTATGTGGACTGTTTTACCTACACTATCGATTCAGTCTGTTTTACCGACACTATCGACGTAGGCTGTTTTATCTACTCTATTGATGTGGGCTGCTTTACCTACTCTATTTATGTCGGTTGTTTTACCTTCTCTGTTTATGTAGTCTGTTTTTCCTGCACTGTTGATGTGGGCTGTTTTATCTTTTCTATCGATGTGGGCTGTTTTGCCTCCTTGATCGATGTAGGCTGATTTTCCTACACTATCGATGTGGACTCTTTTACCTACTTTATTGATATGGGCTGTTTTACCTATCCTATCGATGTGGGCTGTTTTACCTACAATATCGATGTAGGCTGTTTTACCTACACTATCTATGTGGGATGTTTTACCTACTCTATTGATGTAGGCTGTTTTACCTACATTATCGATGTAGGCTGTTTAGCCTCCTCGATCGATGTGGGCTGATTTACCTATCTATCTATGTGCGCTGTTTTACCTGCGCTATTGATGTGGGGTGTTTTACCTACTCTATGGATGTGGGCTGTTTTACCTACTCTACTGATATGGGCTGTTTTACCTACTCTATCTATGTAGGCTGTTTTACCTACACGATAGATGTGGGCTGTTTTACCTACTCAATTGATATGGGCTGCTTTACCTACCTTATCGATGTAGGCTGTTTTACCAACCCTATCGATGTGGGCTGTTTTACCTACTCTATTGATATGGGCTGTTTTACCTATCCTATCGATGTGGGCTGTTTTACCTATGCTATCGATGTAGGCTGTTTTACCAATACTATCGATGTGGGCTGTTTTATCTACACTATCGATGTGGGCTGTTTTACCGATCCTATCGATGTGGGCTGTTTTACCTACACTATCTATGTGGGATGTTTTACCTACTCTATCGATGTAGGCTTTTTACCAACACTATCGATGATGGCTGTTTCACCCACTCTATTGATGTACCCTTGTTACCTATTGTATCGATGTTGGCTGTTTAGCCTACTCCATTTTCTCTGTCTATGTAGTCTGTTTTACCTGCACTTTCGATGTAGGCTGTTTTACCTCCTCTATCCATGTAGGCTGTTTAACCTACAGTATCGATGTGGGCTGTTTTTGCCACACTATCGATGTGGGTAGTTTTATCTGCTCTATCGATGTCGGCAGGGTTACTTACTCTATTGATGTGGTTTGTTTTACCTACTCTATCTATGTAGGTTTTTTTTACATACTTTCTCTATGTTGACTTTTTTTCCTACAGTATCTCCTGTTTCCTACTGTTTTACCCAGCCTATTGATGTGGGCTGCTTTACCTACTCTATTTATGTCGGTTGTTTTACCTTCTCTGTCTATGTAGTCTGTTTTACCTACCCTATCGATGTAGGGTGTATTATCTACTCTCTCGGTGTGGGCTGTTTTACTCGCTCTATCGATGTAGGCTGTTTTACCCACTCTATCTATGTAGGCTGTTTTACCTACTCTATTTATGTTGGTTGTTTTACCTTCTCTGTTTATGTAGTCTGTTTTTCCTGCACTGTCGATGTGGGCTGTTTTATCTTTTCTATCGATGTGGGCTGTTTTGCCTCCTTGATCGATGTAGGCTGTTTTACCTACACCATCGATGTGGGCTGTTTTACCTACTCTATTGATATGGGATGTTTTACCTACTCTATCGATGTAGGCTGTTTTACCAACGCTATCGATGTGTGCTGTTTCACCCGCTCTATTGATGTACCCTGTATCAATGTAGGCTGTTTAGCCTACTCCATTAATGTAGGCTGATTTACCTGCTCTATCGCTGTAGGCTGTTTTACCTAGACTATCGACGTAGTCTGTTTTACCGACACTATCAACGTAGGCTGTTTTACCCTGTGTATTGATGTGGACTGCTTTACCTACTCTATTTATGTCGGTTGTTTTACCTTCTCTGTCTATAGTCTGTTTTACCTACCCTATCGATGTAGGGTGTTTTATCTACTCTCTCGGTGTGGGCTGTTTTACCCACTCTATTGATGTAGGCTGTTTTACCTACTCTATGGAAGTAGGCTGTTTTACCTACTCTATCTATGTGGGCTGTTTTGCCTACTTTCTTGACGTGGGCTGTTTTACCTACTTTCTCGATGTAGGCTGTTTAGCCTCCTCGATCAATGTAGGCAGATTTACCTATCTATCTATGTCGCTGTTTTACCTGCGCTATCGATGTGGGCTGTTTTACCTACTCTATGGATATGGGCTGTTTTACCTACTCTACTGATATCGGCTGTTTTACCTACTCTATCTGTGTGGGCTGTTTCACCCACACTATTGATGCAGCCTGTTTTACCTATTGTATCGATGTGGGCTGTTTAGCCTACTCCTGTCTTTGGATGTGGGCTGCTATACTACTCTATTTATGTCAGCTGTTTTACCTTCACTGTCTGTGTAGTCTGTTTTACCAACACCATCGATGTGGGCTGTTTTACCAACCCTATCGATGTGGGCTGTTTTACCAACCCTAACGATGTAGGCTGTTTTACCTCCTTGATTGATGTAGGCTGATTTACCTACACTATCGATGTGGGCTCTTTTATCTACTCTATTGATAATGGGCTGTTTTACCTACTCTATCAATGTGGGCTGTTTCACCCACACTATTGATGTAGCCTGTTTTACCAATGGTATCGATGTGGGCTGTTTTACCTACTCTATTGATATGGGCTGTTTTACCTACTCTATTGATATGGGATGTTTTACCTACCCTATCGATGTGGGCTGTTTTACCAACAGTATGGATGTGGGCTGTTTTACCAATACTATTGATGTAGCCTGTTTTTACCTATGGTATCGGTGTGGGCTGTTTTACCTACACTATCGATGTGGGCTGTTTAGCCTACTCCCGTCTTTGGATGTGGGGTCCTTTACCTACCCTATTTATGTCAGCTGCTTCACTGTCTGTGTAGTCTGTTGTACCTACACTATCGATGTAGGCTGCGTTACCTGCACTATCTATGTGGGCTATTTTACCTACACTATCGGTGTAGTCTGTTTTACCGACGCTATCGACGTAGGCTGTTTTACCCTGTCTATTGATGTGAGCTGCTTTACCTACTCTATTTATGTCGGTTGTTTTAAATTTTCTGTCTATGTAGTGTGTTTTACCTGCACTGTCGATGTAGGCTGATTTATCTACTCTATCGATGTAGGGTGTTTTACCTACTCTATCGATGTAGGCTGTTTTACTGACACTACCAATGTGGGCTGTTTCACCCACTCTATTGATGTAGCCTGTTTTGCTTATTGTATCGATGTTGGCTGTTTTACCTGCAGTATCGATGTTGGCTGTTTTGTCTACTCTATCGATGTAGGCTGTTTAGCCTAATCCATTGGTGTTGGCTGATTTACTTACTCTATCTATGTAGGCTCTTTTACCTACTCTATTGATATGGGCTGTTTTACCTACTCTATTTATATCAGTTGTTATACCTTCTCTGTCCATGTAGTCTGTTGTACCTACACTATCGCTGTAGGCTGTTTTACCTGCACTATTAACGTAGTCTGTTTTACCGACACTATCGACGTAGGCTGTTTTACCCTGTGTATTGATGTGGGCTTCTTTACCTACTCTATTTATGTCAGCTGTTTTACCTTCTCTGTCTGTGTAGTCTGTTGTACCTACACTATCGATGTAGGCTGTGTTACCTGCACTATCTATGTGGGCTATTTTACCTACACTATCGGCATAGTCTGTTTTACTGACACTATCGACGTAGGCTGTTTTACCCTGTCTATTGGTGTGGGCTGCTTTACCTACTTTATTTATGTCAGTTGTTTTACCTTTTCTGTCTATGTAGTGTGTTTTACCTGCACTGTCAATGTAGGCTGATTTATCTACTCTATCGATGTAGATTGTTTTACCTACTCTCTCGATGTAGGCTGTTTTACCTGCTCTCTCAATGTAGGCTGTTTTACCGACACTACCAATGTGGGCTCTTTCACCCACTGTATTGATGTAGCCTGTTTTGCCTATTGTATCGATGTTGGCAGTTTTTCCTGCAGTATCGATGTTAGCTGTTTTGTCTACTCTATCGATGTAGGCTGTTTAGCCTAATCCATTGGTGTTGGCTGATTTACTTACTCTATCTATGTAGGCTCTTTTACCTACTCTATTGATATGGGCTGTTTTACCTACTCTATTTATGTCAGTTGTTATACCTTCTCTGTCTATGTAGTCTGTTGTACCGACACTATCGATGTAGGCTGTTTTACCTGCACTATTAACGTAGTCTGTTTTACCGACACTACCGACGTAGGCTGTTTTACCCTGTGTATTGATGTGGGCTGCTTTACCTACTCTATTTATGTCAGCTGTTTTACCTTCTCTGTCTATATTGTCTGTTGTTCCTACACTATCGATGTAGGCTGTGTACCTGCACTATCTATGTGGGCTGTTTTACCTACACTATCGATTCAGTCTGTTTTACCGACACTATCGACGTAGGCTGTTTTATCTACTCTATTGATGTGGGCTGCTTTACCTCCTCTATTTATGTCGGTTGTTTTACCTTCTCTGTTTATGTAGTCTGTTTTTCCTGCACTGTCGATGAGGGCTTTTTTATCTTTTCTATCGATGTGGGCTCTTTTACCTACTTTATTGATATGGGCTGTTTTACCTATCCTATCGATGTGGGCTGTTTTACCTACACTATCGATGTGGGCTGTTTTACCTACTCTATTGATGTGGGCTGTTTTACCTACACTATCGATGTGGGCTGTTTTATCGATCCTATCGATGTAGGTTGTTTTACCTACTCTATCTATATGGGATGTTTTACCTACTCTATCGATGTGGGCTGTTTCACCCACTCTATTGATGTACCCTGTATCGATGTAGGCTGCTTAGCCTACTCCATCGATGTAGGCTGATTTACCTGCTCTATCGCTGTAGGCTGTTTTACCTAGACTATGGACGTAGTCTGTTTTACCGACACTATCGACGTAGGCTGTTTTACCCTGTGTATTGATGTGGACTGCTTTACCTACTCTATTTATGTCAGCTCAGCTGTTTTACCTTCTCTGTCTATGTAGTCTGTTTTACCTGCACTTTCGATGTAGGCTGTTTTATCTATTCTATCAATGTGGGCTGTTTTACCTACCCTATCGATGTTGGTTGTTTTATCTACTCTATGGAAGTAGGTGTTTTACCTCCTCTATCTGTGTGGGCTGTTTTACCTCCTCTATCCATGTAGGCTGTTTAACCTACAGTATTGATGTGGGCTGTTTTAGCCACACTATCGATGTGGGTAGTTTTATCTGCTCTATCAATGTTGGCAGGGTTACCTACTCTATTGATGTGGTTTGTTTTACCTACTCTATCTATGTAGGTTGTTTTACATACTTTCTCTATGTTGACTTTTTTTCCTCCAGTATCTCCTGTTTCCTACTGTTTTACCCAGCTTATTGGTGTGGGCTGCTTTACCTACTCTATTTATGTCGGTTGTTTTACCTTCTCTGTCTATGTCGTCTGTTTTACCTACCCTATCGATGTAGGGTGTTTTATCTACTCTGTCGGTGTGGGCTATTTTACCCACTCTATCGATGTAGACTGTTTAACCTACTCTATGGAAGTAGGCTGTTTTACCTACTCTATCTATGTGGGCTGTTTTGCCTACTTTCTCGATGTAGGCTGTTTAGCCTCCTTGATCGATGTAGGCTGATTTACCTATCTATCTATGTGCGCTGTTTTACCTACTCTATCGATGTGGGCTGTTTTATCCACACTATGGATGTGGGCTGTTTTACCTACTCTATCAATGTGGGCTGTTTCACCCACACTATTGATGTAGCCTGTTTTACCTACAGTATCGATGTGGGCTGTTTAGCCTACTCCTGTCTTTGGATGTGGGCTGCTATACTTACTCTATTTATGTCAGCTGTTTTACCTTCTCTGTCTGTGTAGTCTGTTGTACCTACACTATCAATGTAAGCTGTGTTACCTGCACTATCTATGTGGGCTATTTTACCTGCACTATCGGCGTAGTCTGTTTTATCGACACTATCGACGTAGGCTGTTTTACCCTGTCTATTGATGTGAGCTGCTTTACCTACTCTATTTATGTCGGTTGTTTTACCTTTTCTGTTTATGTAGTGTGCTTTACCTGCACTGTCAATGTAGGCTGATTTATCTACTCTATCGGTGTGGGCTGTTTTACCGACACTACCAATGTGGGCTGTTTCACCCACTGTATTGATGTAGCCTGTTTTGCCTATTGTATCGATGTTGGCTGTTTTACCTGCAGTATCGATGTTGGCTGTTTTGTCTACTCTATCGATGCAGGCTGTTTAGCCTAATCCATCGGTGCTGGCTGATTTACTTACTCTATCTATGTAGGCTCTTTTACCTACTCTATTGATATGGGCTGTTTTACCTACTCTATTTATGTCAGTTGTTATACCTTCTCTGTCTATGTAGTCTGTTGTACCGACACTATCGCTGTAGGCTGTTTTACCTGCACTATTGATGTAGTCTGTTTTACCGACACTATCGATGTAGGCTGTTTTACCATGTGTATTGATGTGGGCTGCTTTACCTACTCTATTTATGTCAGCTGTTTTACCTTCTCTGTCTATGTAGTCTGTTTTATCTGCACTATCGATGTGTGCTGTTTTATCTACTCTATCGAGGTAGGCTGTTTTACTGACTCTATCGGTGCACGCTGTTTTACCCACTCTATCGCTGTGCGTTATTTTACCTACGCTATCCTTGTGGGCTATTTTACCCACACTATTGATGTACCTGTTTTGCCTACTCTATGTAGTTTGTTTTACCTACGCTATCGATGTAGGCTGTTTAGACTACTCTATCTATATAGGCTGATTTACCTCCACGATCAATCAGTGCTGTTTTACCTACACTATTGATGTGAGCTGTTTTACCCACACTATCGATATAGGCTGATTTACGTACTCGATCGATGAAGGCTGTTTTACAGACATTACCAATGTGGGCTGTGTCACCCACACTATTGATGTAGCCTGTTTTACCTTTTGTATCGATGTGGCTGTTTTCCCTATAGTATCGATGTTGGCTGTTTTACCTCCACGATCGATGTGGGCTGGTTTCCCTACTCCATCGCTGTAGGCTGTTTTACCTACACTATAGATGTAGGCAGTTTTACCTACACTATAGATGTAGGCTGTTTTACCTAATGTATTGATGTGGGCTGCTTTACCTACTCTATTTATGTCGGTTGTTTTATCTTTTCTGTCTATGTAGTCTGTTTTATCTACACTATCGATGTAGGCTGTTTTACCCACTCTATCTATGTAGGCTGTTTTACCGACTCTATCAGTGCACACTGTTTTACCTACTCTATTCATGTGGGCTGCTTTACCTACTGTATCGATGCAGGCTATTTTAACTACTCTATCGATGTACGTTATTTTACCTACGCTATCCATGTAGGCTATTTTAACCACACTATTGATGTATCTGTTTTGCCTACTCTATGTAGTCTGCTTTACCTACACTATCGATGTAGGTTGTTTTACCTACTCCATCAATGTGGGCTGTTTAGACTACTCCATCAATGTAGGCTGATTTACCTCCACAATCGATGTGGGCTGTTTTACCGACACTACCAGTGTGGGCTGTGTCACCCACACTATTGATGTACCCTATTTTACCTACAGTCTCGATGTGGGCTGATTTACCTACAATATCGATGTGGGCGGGTTTACCTACTCTATCGATGTGGGATATTTTACCTACTCTATCTGTGTGGGCTGTTTTACCTCCATGATCGATGTGGGCTGTTTTACCAACCCTATTGATGTGGGCTGTTTTTCCAACACTATCGATGTGGGCTGTTTTACCTACTCTATCTATGTGGGATGTTTTACCTACTCTATCGATGTAGGCTGTTTAGCCTCCTTGATCGATGTAGGCTGATTTACCTATCTACCTATGTGGGCTGTTTTACCTGCGTTATCGATGTGGGCTGTTTTACCTACTCTATTGATATGATGAAGGGCTCTGGCCCGAAACGTCGAATTTCCTGTTCCTTGGATGCTGCCTGACCTGCTGTGCTTTAACCAGCAACACATTTTCAGCTCTGATCTCCAGCATCTGCAGCCCTCACTTTTTACTCTATTGACATGGGCTGTTTAACCTACTCTATCTGTGTGGGCTGTTTTACCTACTCTATCTATGTGGGATGGTTTACCTACTCTATCGATGTAGGCTGTTTTACCAACCCTATTGATGTGGGCTGTTTTTCCAACACTATTGATGTTGGCTGTTTTACCTACTCTATTGATGTGGGCTGTTTTTCTAACACTATCGATGTAGGCTGTTTTACCTAGTGTATCGATGTGGACTGTTTTAACTATACTATTGATGTAGGCTGATTTGCCTACTCTATCTATGTAGGTTGTTTTACCTCCACGATCGATGTTGGTTGTTTTACATACTCTATCGATGTGGGCTGTTTTACCTACACTATCGAGGGCTGCTTTACCTACTCTATGTATGTCAGTTGTTTTACCTTCTCTGTCTATGTAGTCTGTTTTACCTGCACTATCGATGTGGACTGTTTTATCTACTGTATCGATGTCGGCAGTTTTACTTACTCTATCGATGTTGTCTCTTTACCTACTCTATGGATGTAGGCTGTTTTACCTACTTGCACAACGTGGGCTGTTTTACCTACTCTATCGATGTAGGCTGTTTTACCTACTCTATTCATGTGGACTGTTTTACCTACTTTCTTGATGTGGGCTGTTTTACCTACTCTATCGAAGTGGGCTGTTTTACCTACTCTATTCATGTGGACTGTTTTACCTACTTTCTTGATGTGGGCTGTTTTACCTACGCTATCCATGTGGGCTATTTTACCTACTCTACTTGTGTGGGCTGTTTTACCCACACTATTGAGGTACCTGTTTTACCTAGTCCATTGATGTAGGCTGTTTCACCCATTCTATTGAAGTGGGCTGTTTGACCTGCGCTCTTGATGTGGGCTCTTTTACCAACTCTATTGATATGGGCTGTTTTACCTACTCTATCTGTGTGGGCTGTTTTACCTACTCTATTTGTGTGGGATGTTTTACCTACTCTATCGATGTAGGCTGTTTTACCGACACCACCAATGTGGGCTGTTTCACCCACACTATTGATATACCCTGTTTTACCTATTGTATCGATGTGGGCTGAGTTACCTACTCTATCTATGTGAGCTGTTTTACCTATTCTATTCATGTGAGCTGTTTTACGTACTTTCTCGATGTGTGCTGTTTTACCTACTCTATCGATGTGGGCTGTTTTACCTACGCTATCCATGTGGGCTGTTTTATCTACTCTATCTGTGTGGAATGTTTTACCTACTCTATCGATGTGGGCTGTTATACCTAATCTGTCGATGTGGGCTGTTTTACCTACCCTATCGATGTGGGTTGTTTTACCTATTCTATCTGTGTGGGATGTTTTACCTACTCTATTGATACAGGCTGTTTTACCTACTCTATCTGTGTGGGCTGTTTTACTTACTCTATCTGTGTGGGACGTTTGACCTACTCTATCGATGTAGGCTGTTTTACCTACTCTATCGATGTAGGCTGCTTTACCTACCCTATCGATGTGGGCTGTCTTATCTACAGTATCAATGTGGGCTGATTTACCTACTCTATCGATGTAGAGTAAAACTGCGTGCACCGATAGAGTAGGTAAAACAGCCTACATCGATAAGAGTAGGAAAAACAGCCCACATCGAGACTGTGGGTAAAATAGGCTACATCAATAGTGTAGGTAAAGCAGCCCACATCGATCGTGGAGGTAAAACAGCTAACATTGATAGAATAGGTAAAACAGCCTACATCAATAGAGTAGGCAAAACAGCCCACATCGATAGGATAGGTAAAACAACCTACATCGATAGTGCAGGTAAAACAGACTACATAGAGTAGGCAAAACAGGTACATCAATAGTGTGGTTAAAAATAGCCCACGTGGATAGCGTAGGTAAAATAACGCACATCGATAGAGTAGGTAAAACAGCCTACATCGATAGTGCAGATAAAACAGACTACATAGACAGAAAAGATAAAACAACCGACATAAATAGAGTACGTAAAGCAGCCCACATCAATAGACAGGTTAAAACAGCCTATGTCTATAGTGTAGGTAAAACAGCCCACATCGATAGTGCAGGTACAACAGACTACATCGATAGTGTAGGTACAACAGACTACATAGACAGAGAAGGTAAAACAGCTGACATAAATAGAGTAGGTAAAGCAGCCAACATCAATACACAGGGTAAAACAGCCTACGTCTATTGTGTCGGTAAAACAGACTACAGCGATAGTGTAGGTAAAACAGCCCACACTGATCAGGTAGGTAAAGCAAACTATAACGATAGAGTAGGTAAAACAGCCCACATCAATAGAGTAATAAAACTACCCACATTGATAGTGGGCTGTTTTACCTGCTCTATCTATGTGGCCTGTTTTACCGACTCTATCAGTGCACGCTGTTTTACCCACTCTATCCATGTGGGCTGTTTTACCCAAACTATTGATGTACCTGCTTTATCTTCTCTATCTATGCAGTCTGTTTTACCTACACTATCGATGTTGGCTGTTTTACCTACACTATTGGTATGGGCTGTTTTATCCACACTATCGATATAGGCTGTTTCACCTATTTTAAGGATGTGGGCTGTTTTGTTTACTCTATCGATGTAGCCTGTTTTACGTACACTACTGATGTGGGCTGTTTTACCTGCACTATCAATGTATGGTGTTTTACGTACTCTATCGATGTGGGCTCTTTTCCTACTCTATTCGTGTCCGCTATTTTACACAGACTATCGATGTAGGCTGTTTTACCTACTCTATCGATGTGGGCTGTTTTACCTACAGTATCAATCAGGCTGTTTTACCTACTCTATCAACGTGGGCTGTATTACCTACTCTATCTATGTGGGCTGTTTTACCCTCACTATTGATGTACCTGTTTTACCTTCTCTATCTATGTAGTCTGTTTTACCTACTCTATCGATGCAGGCTGTTTTACCTACACCATCGATGTTGGCTGTTTTACCTATTCTAAGGATGTGGGCTGTTTTGTTTACTCTATCGATGTAGCCTGTTTTATGTACACTACTGATGTGGGCTGTTTTACCTGCACTATCTATGTATGGTGTTTTACGTACGCTATCGATGTGGGCTCTTTTCCTTCTCTATTCGTGTCCGCTGTTTTACATAGACTATCTATGTAGGCTGTTTTACCTACTCTATCGATGTAGGCTGTTTTATCTACACTATCAATGTAGGTTGTTTAACCTACACTATCGATGTAGGCTGTTTTACATATCCTATCGATGTGGGCTGTTTTACATATTCTATCGATGTGAGCTGTTTTACCTACACTATCGATGTAGGCTGCTTTGTCTACACTGTAAGTGTGGGCTGTTTTACTTACTCTATCGCAGCGTGCTGTTTTACCTACACAATCAATGCGGGCTGTTTTACCGACACTATCGATGTCAGTTGTTCTACCTATCCTATCGATGTAGGCTGTTTTACCTACGCTATCGATGTAGGATTTTTACCTACTCTATCGATGTAGACAGTTTTACCGACTCCATCGGTGCACGCTGTTTTACCTACATTATCAATGTAGTCTGTTTCATCCCCTCTAGCGATGTGGGCTCTTCTACCTACCGTATCAATGTGTGCTGTTTTACCTACTCTATTAATGTAGGCTGTTTGATGTACTCTATTGATGTGGGCTATTTTACCTCCTCTATTGATGTAGGCTGTTTGACGTACACTATCGATGTGGGCTGTTAGACCGACTCTATCGATGTGGGCTGTTTTATCTGCTCTATTGATGTAGGCTGTTTTAACTACTTTATCTATGTAAGCTACTTTACCTACTCTATCGATGTGTGATGTTTTACCTACTCTGTCGATGTGTGATGTTTTACCTACTGTATCTATGTGGGCTGTTTTACCTACACGACCGATGTGGGCTGTTTTACCTACACTATCGATGTGGGCTGTTTTAGCTACTGTATCAATATGGGCTGTTTTACCTACTTTATCAATGAGTGCTGTTTTAATTACTCTATCAATGTAGGCTGTTTTACATACTCTATTGATGTGGGCTGTTTTACCTAACCTATTTATGTGGACTATTTTACCTCCTCCATCTTTGTGGGATGTTTTACCTACTCTCTCTATGTGGTCTGCTTTACCTACTCTATCTATATAGGCTGTTTTACATACTCTATCGATGTAAGTGGTTTTACCTACGTTATCAATAAGGGCTGTTTTACCTACTCTATCGATGTGGGCTGATTCATATACTCTATTGATGTGGGCTGTTTTAGCTACACGATCGATATGGGCCGTTTTACCTACTCTGTCGATGTAGGCTGTTTTACTACTCTATTGATGTGGATTATTTTACCTACACTATCGACATGGGATGTTTTACTTACTCTGTCGATGTAGTGTGTTTTACCGACACTATCGAGATGGGCTGTTTTACCTAATGTATTGATGTTGGCTTCTTTACCTACTCTATTTATGTCGGGTATTTATCTTCTCTGTCTATGTAGTCTGTTTTACCCACACTATCGATGTCAGCTGTTCTACCTATCCTATCGATGTGGGCTGTTTTACCTACTCTATCGATGTAGACAGTTTTACCGACTCTATCGGTGCACGCTGTTTTACCTACATTATCAATGTAGGCTGTTTCATCCCCTCTAGCGACCTGGACTCTTCTACCTACCCTATCAATGTGGGCTGTTTTACCTACTCTATCAATGTAGGCTGTTTGACGTACACTATCGATGTGGGCTGTTATACCGACTCTATCGATGTGGGCTGTTTTATCTGCTCTATTGATGTAGGCTGTTTTAACTACTTTATCTATGTAAGCTACTTTACCTACTCTATCGATGTGCGATGTTTTACCTACTCTATCTATGTGGGCTGTTTTGCCTACACAACCGATGTGGGCTGTTTTACCTACACTATCGATGTGGGCTGTTTTAGCTACTCTATCGATATGGGCTGTTTTACCTACTTTATCGATGAGTGCTGTTTTAATTACTCTATCGACGTGGGCTGTTTTACCTAATCTATCTATGTGGGCTATTTTACCTCCTCCATCTTTGTGGGATGTTTTACCTACTCTCTCTATGTGCTCTGCTTTACCTACTCTTTCTATATAGGCTGTTTTACCTACTCTATTGATGTGAGCTGTTTTAGCTACACTATCGACATGGGATGTTTTACTTACTCTGTCGATGTAGTGTGTTTTACCGACACTATCGATGTAGGCTGTTTTACCTAATGTATTGATGTGGGCTTCTTTACCAACTCTACTTATGTTGGGTGTTTTACCTTCTCTGTCTATGTAGTCTGTTTTACCTGCGCTGTCGATGTAGGCTGTTTTATCTACACTATCGATGTAGACTGTTGTACTTACGCTATGGATGTGGGCTGTTATACTGACTCTATTGATGTGGGCTGTTTTACCTTCTCTATCAATGTAAGCTGTTTTACATACACTTTCCATGTGTGCTGTTTCACCTCATCTATCGATGTAGGCTATTTTATGTACACTATTGATATGGGCTGTTTTAGCTACTCTGTTGATGTGGGCTGTTTCACCTTCTCTGTCGATGTGGGCTGTTTTACCTTCTCTAATGATGTCGGCTGTATTACCGACTCTATCGATGTGGGCTGTTTTACCTCCACTATCGGTGTGGGCTGTTTTATCTACTCAATCAATATGGGCTGTTTTACCAATTCTAAGGATGTGGGCTGTTTTACTTACTCTATCGATGTATTGTGTTTTACCTACTCTATCCATGTGGGCTGTTTTCCCTACTCTATCGATGTAGGCCATTTTACTTACTCTATCGATGTGGGCAGTGTTACCTACTGTATCGATGTGTGCTTTTTTACCTACTCTATCGATGTAGTCTGTTTTACCTACTCTATCGATGTGTGCTGTTTTACCTCGTCTATCGATATAGGCTCTTTTATATACACTATCGGTGTGGGCTGTTTTAGCTACACAATCAATATGGGCTGTTTTACCTACTTTATCGATGCGGGCTGTTTTACCTGCTCTATCGATGTATCTGTCTTATGTACACTATCGATGTGGGCTGTTTTACCTACACTATCGACATGGACTGTTTTAGCTACACTATCGATAAAAACTGATTTACCGACTCTAACGATATAGGCTGTTTTACCTACTCTATCGATGTGGGCTATTTTATCTACTCTATCGATGTGGGCTGTTTTACCTAGACTATCGATGTGGGCTGTTTTAGCTACTTTAACGATGTTTGCTGTTTTACCTACTCTGTCATATGTGGGCTATTTTACCTGCGCTATCAATGAGGCTGTTTTACCTACACTATCGATGCGGGCTGTTTCACCTATTGTATGGATGTGGGCTATTTTACCTACACTATGGATGTGGGCTGTTTTGTCTACTCTATTAATATGGACTGTTTTAAGTACTCTGTCTGTGTGGGCTGTTTTGCGTACTCTATCGACGTGGGCTGTTTTACCTACTCTATCAGTGTATGCTGTTTTACCCACTCTATTCATGTGGGCTGTTTTACCTACTATATCGAGGCAAGCCGTTTTACCTACTCTATCCATGTGGGTTGTTTTACCCACACTATTGATGTACCTGTTTTACCTTCTCTATCTATGAAGTCTGTTTTACCTACACTATCGATGTAGACAGTTTTACCAATTCTATCGATGTGGGCTGTTTTACCTGCTCTATCGATGTTGGCTGTTTTACCTATTCTAAGGATGTGGTCTGTTTTGCTTACTCTATCAATGTAGCCTGTTTTACGTACACTACTGATGTGGGCTATTTTACCTGCACTATCAATGTATGGTGTTTTACGTACGCTATAGATGTGGGCTCTTTTCCTACTCTATTCGTGTCTGCTGTTTTACATAGACTATCTATGTAGGCTGTTTTACCTACTCTATCGATGTGGGCTGTTCTACTTACCTTATCGATGTGGGCTGTCTTACCTACTCTATCAATGTAAGCTGTTTTACATACTCTTTCCATGTGTGCTGTTTTATCTACTCTATCGATGTGTGCTGTTTCACCTCATCTGTCGACGTAGGCTGTTTTATGTACACTATCGATATGGGCTGTTTTAGCTACACTATCGATATGAGCTGTTTTACCTATTCTATCAATGTGGGCTGTTTCACCTTCTCTATCGATGTGGGCTGTTTTACCTACTCTATCGACGTAGGCTGTTTTACCTCATCTATCGATGTAGGCTGTTTTACCTCAACTATCGATATGGGCTGTTTTACCTTCTCTATCGATGTCAGCTGTATTACTGACTCTATCGATGTGTGCTGTTTTACCTCCACTATCGGTGTGGGCTGTTTTATCTACTCAATCGATATGGGCAGTTTTACCAATTCTAAGGATGTGGGGTGTTTTACTTACTCTATCGATGTATTGTGTTTTACCTATTCTACCCATGTGGGCTGTTTTCCCTACTCTATCGATGTAGGCTGTTTTACTTACTCTATCGATGCGGGCAGTGTTACTTACTCTATCGATGTGTGCTGTTTTATCTACTCTATCGATGTGTGCTGTTTTACCTCGCCTATCGATATAAGCTGTTTTATATACACTATCGGTGTGGGCTGTTTTAGCTACACAATCAATATGGGCTGATTTACCTACTTTATCGATGCGGGCTGTTTTACCTGCTCTATCGATGTATCTGTTTTATGTACACTATCGATGTGGGCTGTTTTAGCTACACTTTCGATAAAGACTGATTTACCGACCCTAACGATGTCGGCTGTTTTACCTAGACTATTGATGTGAGCTGTTTTAGCTACTCTAATGACGTGTGCAGTTCTACCTACTCTGTCATATGTGAGCTGTTTTACCTACTCTATCAATGTAGGCTGTTTTATCTACTCTATCTATGTGGGCTGTTTTACCTACTCTATCAATGTAGGCTGTTTTATCTACTCTATCTATGTGGGCTGTTTTACCTACATTATCGACATGTGCTGTTTTACCTTTGCTATTGAAGTGGGCTGTTTTACCTACGCTATCGATGTAGACTGTTTTGTATTCTCTATAGATGTGGGCTGTACTACTTACTCTATTGATGTGGGCTGTTTTACCTACTCTATCTGTGTGGGCTGTTTTACCGACGCTATTTATGTAGACTGTTTTAGATACTCTATCGTTGTAGTCGATTTTACCTACTCTATCGATATGGACTGTTTTACCTAATTTACCAATGTGGGCTGTTCTACCTACACTCTCGATGAAGGCTATTTTACATACTCTATCGATGTGGGCTGTTTTAACTACTCTATCGATACGGGCTGGTTTACCTACTCTTTCGATGTGGGCTGTTTTACCTACACAATCGACATGGGATGTTTTACTTACTCTATTGATGTGGGCTATTTTACATACTCTGTCGATGTGGGCTATTTTACTTACGCTATCGATATAGTGTGTTTTACCGACACTATTGCAGTGGGCTGTTTTACCTACACTATGAATATGTTTTACATACTCTATCGATGTGGGCTGTTTTACCTACTGTATGTATGTAGGCTGTTTTACCTACACTGTCGGTGTGGGCTGTTTTACCGACTCGATCGATGTTGGCTGTTTTACCTACACTATCGATGTAGGCTGTTTTACCTACACTATCGATGTAGGCTGCTTTATCTATACTGTAGGTGTGGGCTGTTTTACTTGCTCTATCGCAGCGTGCTGTTTTACCTACACTATCAATGTGGGCTGTTTTACTGACACGATCGATGTCCGCTGTTCTACCTATCCTATCGATGTTTGCTGTTTTACCGACTCTATCGGTGCACGCTGTTTTACCTACATTATCAATGTAGTCTTTTTCATCTCCTCTAGCGATGTGGGCTCTTCTACCTACCCTATCGATGTGGGTTGTTTTACCTACTCTATCAATGTAGGCTGTTTTATCTACTCTATCTATGTGGGCTGTTTTACCTACTGAATCTATGTAGGCTGTTTTACCTATTCTACCGATGTGGGCTGTTTTACCTACATTATCAACATGTAGTCTGTTTCATCTCCTCTAGCGATGTGGGCTCTTCTACCTACCCTATCGATGTGGGTTGTTTTACCTACACGATCAATGTAGGCTGTTTTACCTGCTCTATCTATGTCGGCTGTTATACCTACTCTATTGATGTGGGCTGTTTTACCTACTCTATCAATGTCGGCTGTTTTACCTACTCTATCAATGTCGGCTGTTTTACCCACCCTATTTATGTAGGCTGTTTTGCCTACTCAATCGAAGTGAGGTATTTTAAGTACTCTATCGATGTGGGCTATTTTTCCTACTTTATCTATGTAGGCTGTTTTACCTGCTCTATCTACGTAGGCTGTTTTACCTCCTCTATCGATGTGGGCTGTGTTACCTACTCTATCGATGTTGGCTGTTTTAAATTCTTTATCGATGTAGGCGGTTTTACCAACTCTATCAATGTATCCTGTTTTACCTACTCCAGCTATGTAAGCTGTTTTACCTACACTTATCGATGTGGGCTGTTTTACCTACACTATCGATGTTGACTGTTTTACCTATTCTCTCAATGTTGGCTCGTTGTTGGCTGATTGATTACGTCACTTCCGCCTCCATCATGGCCACTCCCACAGCCACTTCCACTCCTCACAATTCCTCATGCATCACACGTGACATCACGTCCTCCCCTCACATCATCGCTGATGCCACATGCTCAATGACTTCCGCCACTCCTACTGCCGTGGTCATCACCAGCGCCACTCACCTTCATTCTGCTGACACGCCCCCCCACAGACCCCACTGTCACTATCCCCACTCCCCAGAACCCCAAGTGGAACACTACTCCTGCTCATGACTCCACCCCCATTCCCCCCACCATCACACCCACTCCAGTTACAGGTTCCGACCCGAATCCCAGTTCCACACCCACACCAGATCCCAGCTCCCAGCCCTGCCGAGTTTTCACCATCCCTCCAGACCTCCCCCTCACTGAGGACAAACGATCAGTCCTCAGCAAAGGACTCACCTTCATCCCCCTCCGTCCACACATCAATGAATTTAATACACGCCATGACGTCGAACAATTCTTCCGTCGCCTCCGCCTCCGAGCTTACTTTCACAATCAGGATTCCCGCCCGCCTTCCGAGGACCCCTTTGCCCACCTCCAACACATTGCATCCACCTGGACACCCCGCGCTGACCTATTACCTGCCCTCGACCTCTCCATTTCCAACTGCCGCTGGGACATTAACCACCTCAACCTGTCTACCCCTCTCCCCCACTCCAACCTCTCACCTTCACAATGCGCAGCCCTCCAATTTCTCTGCTCCAATCCCAACCTCACCATTAAGCCAGCGGATAAAGGGGGCTCAGTGGTAGTCTGGCGCACTGACCTTTACACCGCAGGAGCCAAAAGCCAACTCAAGGACACCTCTTCCTACTGCCCCCTCGGCCATGACCCCACCCCCATCACCAAACCATCATCTCCCAGACCATACAGAACCTCATCACCTCAGGCGATCTCCCACCCACAGCTTCCAACCTCATAGTCCGGGAACCCCGCACTGCCCGGTTCTACCTCCTTCCCAAGATCCACAAGCCTGACCACTCTGGCCGACCCATTGTCTCAGCATGCTCCTGCCCCACTGAACTCTTCTCTATCTACCTCGACACTGTCCTATCCCCCCTAGTCCAGGAACTCCCCACATACGCTCGAGACACCATCCACGCCCTCCACTTCCTCCAAGACTTCCGTTTCCCCGGCCCCCAATGCCTCATCTTCACCATGGATATCCAATCCCTCTACACCTCCATCCGCCATGACCACTGTACATCAAAACTGCAGGTAAAACAGCCTACATCGATAGAGTGGGTTTAACAGCCGACATCACTGGGTAGGTAAAACAGCCGACATAGAGAGAGTAGGTAAGACACCCACATTGATAGTGCAGGTAAAAGAGCTGACATTGATGGTGTAGGTACAAAAGCCACATCGATAGAGTAGGTAAAACAACCCACATCGATAGAGTAGGTAAAACAGCCTACATCGGTAGAGTAGGTAAAGCACCCCACTTCGATAGAGTAGGTAAAATAGTCTACATCGATAGAGGAGGTAAAACAGCCCACTTCGATAGAGCAGGTAAAACAGCCTACATCGATAGAGTAGGTAAAATAGCACTCAACGATAGATGAGGTAAAATAGTCTACATTGATTGAGGAGGTAAAACAGCGCACATTGATGGAGGAGGTAAAACAGCCTACAAAGATAGATCAGGTAAAACAGCCTGCATCGATGGAGTAGGTAAAACAGCTCACTTAGATAGAGTAAGTAAAACGGGATACATCGAAAGTGTTGGTAAAACAGCCTATATCGATAAAGAATTAAAAACAGCCTACATCGAAAGAGTCTGTAAAACAGCCCACATTGATAGTATAGGTCAAACAGCATACACCGATAGAGTAGATTAAACAGCCTTCATCGATAGTGTAGGTAGAACAGCCTACATGGATAAAGTAGAAAAAAACAGCCCACAACGATACAGTAGGTAAAGCAGCCTACTTCGATAATTTAGGTAAAAGCTGACTTCGATAGTGGAGGTAAAACAACATACATTGATAGAGTAGGTAAAACAGCTTATATAAATGGAGCAGGTAAAACAGCCTACTTTGATAGTGTAGTAAAACAGGCTACATCGAAAGAGTCTGTAAAGCAGCCCACATCGATAGTGTAGCTAAATCAGCCCACATCGACAGAGTAGGTAAAATATCCCGCATTGATAGAGGCAGTAAAAGAGCCTTCATCAATAGATTATTTAAAACACTAGACATCAAAACTGCAAGTAAGACAGCCTACATCGATAGAGTGGGTTTAACAGCCGACATCAATGGGTAGGTAAAACAGCCAACATAAATAGAGTAGGTAACATAGCCCACATCGATAGAATAGGTAAAACAGAAAATATCGATATCCTCTATCGATGTTGGCTGTTTTTCCTACTTTATCTGTGTAGGTTGATTTACCTACTCTATCGGTGTATGCTGTTTTACCTTCTCTATCAATGTGGGCTGTTTTACCGACTCTTTCGATGTCGGCTGTTTTAAATTCTCTATCGATGTCGGCTGTTTTACCAACACTATCGATGTATCCGGTTTTACCTACTCCATCTATGCAAACTGTTTTACCTACTCGATCAATGTGGGCTGTTTAACCTCCTGTATCGATGTAGGCTGTTTTACCTACTCAATCGATGAGAGCTGGTTTCAGTACTTTATCGATTTGGGCTGTTTTACCTACTCTATCGTTATGGGCTGTTTTTCCTACTTTTTCTATGTAGGCTGTTTTACCTACACTATCGATGAAGGCTGTTTTACCTACACTATCGATGAAGGCTGTTATACCTACTCTATCTTTGTTGGTTGTTTTTTCTGCAGTATCGATGTATAGTGTTTTAAATACTCTATTGACTTCGGCTCTTTTACATTCTCTATCGATGTGGGCTGTTGTACCTACATCATCGATGTCGGCTCATTTACCTGGACTATCGATGTGGGGCGTCTTACCTACTCTCTCTATGTCGGCTCTTTTACCTACCCAGTGATGTCGGCTGTTAAACCCACTCTATCGATGTAGGCTGTTTTACCTGCAGTTTTGATGTACAGTGTTTTAAATAATCTATTGATATAGGCTCTTTTACTGCCTCTATCGATGTGGGATGTTTTACCTACTCTATCGGTGTAGTCTGTTTTACTACACTATCAATGTAGGCTTTTTACCTGCTCTACCTATGTAGGCTGTAATACCTACACTATCGATGTGGGCTGTTTTAACTCCACTATTGAAGTCGGCTTTTACCTACATTATCGGTGTAGGCTGGTTTACCTACACTATCGAAGTAGGTTTAACCTCATGTATCGATGTATGCTGTTTTATCTACTCTATCGATGTGGGCTGTTTTACCTGCTCACTCAATGCGAGCTGTTTTACCTGCTCTCTCTCTGTAGGCTGTTTTACCTGCTCTATCGATATAGGCTGTTATGCCTACTTTATTGATGTGGGCTGTTTTACCTTCTCAATCGATGTAGGTTGTTTTACCTACTCAATCAATGTGAGCTATTTTAAGTACTCCATCGATTTTGGGCTGCTTTACCTACTCTATCGATGTCGCCTGTCTTTCCTACGTTATCTATATAGGTTGTTTTACCTACACTATCAATGAAGGCTGTTTAATCTACTCTATCGGTGTATGCTGTTTTACCTACGCTATCAATGTGGGCTGTTCTACCGACTCTTTCGATGTAGGCTGTTTTAAAGTCTCTATTGATGTACTCTTTTGATGTATCCTGTTTTACCTACTCTATCCATGTAAGCTGTTTTACCTGCTCCATCGATGTATGCTGTTTTACCTACTCTAGCGATATGAGCTGTTTTACATGCTCTATCTATGTAGTAAGTTATACCTACTCTATTGATGTGGGCTGTTTTACCTACATGATCAATGTATGCTGTTTCACCTGCTCTATATATGTAGGCTATTATACCTACTCTGTTGATGTAGGCTGTTTTTTCTACGTTATCTATATAGGCTGTTTTACCTACGCTATCGATGAAGGCTATTTTACCTACACTATCAATGTGGGCTGTTTTACCTTCTCTATCGATGTGGGTTGTTTTGCCGACTTTATCGATGTGGGCTGTGTTACCTACTCTGTCGATGTGTGCTGTTTTACCTTCACTGTCTATGTGGGCTGTGTTACCTACTATATCAATGTGGGCTGTTTAACCAACATTCTCGATGTGGGCTGTTTTACCTACGCTATCGCTGTAGGCTGTTTTACCTGCACGATCAATGTGGACTGTTTTACTGGCTCTATCTGTGTAGGCTCTTTTACATACTCAATCGATGTGAGCTGTTTTAAGTACTCTAACGATTTGGGCTGCTTTACCTACTCTATTGTTGTGGGCTGTTTTTCCTACTTTATCTATGTGGGCTATTTTACCTATACTATCGATGAAGTGTGTTTTATCTACTCTATCGATGTATGCTGTTTTACCTACACTATCGATGAAGTGTTTTTTATCTACAATATCGGTGTATGCTGTTTTACCTACACTATCAATGTGGGCTGTTTTACCTACTCTAACAATCTAGGCTGTTTTACTTACTCTATCGATGTGGGCTGTTTTACCTTCTATATCAATGTAGGCTGTTTTATCTACTCTATCTGTGAAGTCTGTTTTACCTTCACTATCGATGTGGGCTGTTTTACCTACTCTATCTATGTATGTTGTTTTACCTAAACTATCGAAGTAGGCTTTTACCTACATCACCGATGTAGGCTGATTTACCTACACTATCGATGTGGGCTGTTTAACCTACTCTATTGATGTGGGCTGTTTCACCTACTCGGCTGTTTTATCTAATGTATTTATGTAGTCTGTTTTACCTTCACTATCGATTTAGGCTGTTTTACCTACTCCATCTATGTATGTTGTTTTACCTACTCTAGCGATATGAGCTGTTTTACATGCTCTATCTATGTAGTAAGTTATACCTACTCTATTGATGTGGGCTGTTTTACCTACATGATCAATGTATGCTGTTTCACCTGCTCTATATATGTAGGCTATTATACCTACTCTGTTGATGTAGGCTGTTTTTCCTACGTTATCTATATAGGCTATTTTACCTACACTATCAATGTGGGCTGTTTTACCTTCTCTATCGATGTGGGTTGTTTTGCCGACTTTATCGATGTGGGCTGTGTTACCTACTCTGTCGATGTGTGCTGTTTTACCTTCACTGTCTATGTGGGCTGTTTTACCTGCACGATCAATGTGGACTGTTTTACTGGCTCTATCTGTGTAGGCTCTTTTACATACTATCGATGTAGACTGTTTAACCTACTCTATCGATGTGGGATATTTTACCTACTCAATCGATGTGGGCTGCTTTAGCTACATTATCGATGTGGGCTGTTTTACATACTCTATCGATGATGGCTGTTTTAACTACTCTATCTATGTAAGCTATTTTCCTTACTCTATCGATGTGAGCTATTTTGACTGCACTATCGACGTCGACTGTTTGACCTACTCTATCAATGTGCGGTGTTTTACCTACTGTATTGACGTGAGCTGTTTTACCCACTGTATCGATGTGGGCTGTTTTCACTACTCTATCTATGTGGGCTGTTTTCACTCTTATCGACGTGAGCTGTTTTATCTACTCTATCTTTGTTGGCTGTTTTACCTGCAGTAGCGATGTACAGTGTTTTAAATACTCTGTTGACTTAGGCTGTTTTACCTACTCTATCGATGTTGGCTGTTTTACCTGCAGTTTTGATGTACAGTGTTTTTAATAGTCTATTGATGTAGGCTCTTTTACTGCCTCTATCGATGTGGGATGTTTTACCTACTCTATCGATGTCGGCTGTTTTAGCTACTCTATCGATGGAGGCTGTTTTTCGTACTTTATCTATTTAGGCTGTTTTACCTACACTATCGATAAAATCTGCTTTATATACTCTATCGGTGTATGTTGTTTTACCTACTCTATTGATATGGGCTGTGCTACCTACTCTATCGAAGTAGACTGTTTTACTGCACTCTCAATGTAAGCTGTTTTACCTGCTCTATGTAGGCTGTTATACCTACTCTATCGATGTAGGCTGTTTTAAATTCTTTATTGATGTGGGCTGTTTTACCAACTCTACCAATGTAGGCTGTTTTACCTACTTTATCGTTGTAGGCTGTTTACCTACTCTACCGATGTGTGCTGTTTTACTTACTCTACCTACGTGAGCTGTGTTACCTACTCTATCGATGTAGGCTGTTTTACCTGCTCTATCTATGTAGGCTGTTATGCCTACTCTATTGATGTGGGCTGTTTTACCTTCTCAATCGGTGTAGGTTGTTTTACCTACTCAATCAATGTGAGCTATTTTAAGTACTCCATCGATTTGGGCTGCTTTACCTACTCTATCGATGTCGCCTGTTTTTCCTACGTTATCTATATAGGCTGTTTTACCTACACTATCAATGAAGGCTGTTTAATCTGCTCTATCGGTGTATGCTGTTTTACATGCTATCAATGTGGGCTGTTCTACCGACTTTTTCGATGTATCCTGTTTTACCTACTCTATCTATGTAAGCTGTTTTACCTACTCCATCGATGTACGCTGTTTAACTTACTCTAGTGATATGAGCTGTTTTAAATGCTCTATCTATATAGGAAGTTATACCTACTCTATTGATGTGGGCTGTTTTACCTGCATGGTCAATGTATGCTGTTTCACCTGCTCTGTCTATGTAGGCTATTATACCTACTCTATTGATGTAGGCTGTTTTTCCTACGTTGAGAAAGTGAGGTCTGCAGATGCTGGAGATCAGAGCTGAAAATGTGTTGCTGGAAAGGCGCAGCAGGTCAAGCAGCATTCCAAGGAACAGGAGATTCGACATTTCGGGCATAAAAGAAGGGCTGACCTGCTGCGCTTTTCCAGCAACTCACTTTCAGCTCTGTTTTTCCTACGCTATCTATATAGGCTGTTTTACCTACACTATCGGTGTATGCTGTTTTACCTACACTATCAATGTGGGCTGTTTTACCAACTCTTTCGATGTAGGCTGTTTTACCAACTCTTTCGATGTATCATGTTTTATCTTCTCTATCGATGTGGGCTGTTTTACCGACTTTATTGATGTGGGCTGTGTTACCTACTCTGTCGATGTGTGCTGTTTAACCTACTATATCAATGTGGGCTGTTTAACCAACATTATCGATGTAGTATGTTTTACCTTCTCTATCGATGTTGGCTGTTTTACCTACTCTCTTGATGTTGGCTGTTTTACCTACTCTCTCGATGTGGACTGTTATACCCACTCTATCGATGTAGGCTGTTTTACCTGCACGATCAATGTGGGCTGTTTTACTGGCTCTATCTATGTAGGCTGTTATACCTACTCTATCGATGTGAGCTGTTTTAAGTACTCTATAGATTTGTGCTGCTTTACCTACTCTATTGTTGTGGTCTGTTTTTCCTACTTTGTCTATGTAGGCTATTTTACCTACACTATCGATGAAGTGTGTTTTATTTACTCTATCGATGTATGCTGTTTTACCTACACTATCAATGTGGGCTGTTTTACCCACTCTATCAATCTAGGTTGTTCTGCATACTCTATCGATGTGGACTGCTTTACCTACACTATCGATGTTGGCTGTTTTACTTACTCTATCGATCTGGGCTGTTTTACCTTCTATATCAATGTGGGCTGTTTTATCTACTCTATCTATGTAGCCTGTTTTACCTACTCTATCTATGTATGTTGTTTTACCTACACTATCGAAGTAGGCTTTTACCTACATTATCGATGTAGGCTGATTTACCTACACTATCGAAGTAGGCTGTTTAACCTACTCTATCAATGTGGGCTGTTTTACCTTCTATATCAATGTGGGCTGTTTCACCTACTCTAACGATGTCGGCTGTTTTATCTAATGTATTTATGTAGTCTGTTTTACCTTCACTATCGATGTAGGCTGTTTCACCTACTCTCTCGATGTGGGCAGTTTTACCTACTCCATCTATGTATGTTGTTTTACCTACACTATCGAAGTAGGCTGTTTTACCTACTCTATTGATGTTGGCTGTTTTACCTAAACAACTATGTGGGCTATTTTACTTGCTCTATCTATGTATGTTGTTTTACCTACTCTATCGAAGTAGGCTTTTACCTACACTATCAATGTTGGCTGTTTTACCGACTCTATCGATGTAGGCTGTTTTACCAACTCTATTGATGCGGGCTGTTTTACCTCCTGTGTTGATGTGAGTTGTTTTACCTACTCTATCGATGTAGGCTGTTTTACCTGCAGTTTTGATGTACAGTGTTTTAAATAGTCTATTGATGTAGGCTCTTTTACTGCCTCTATCGATGTGGGATGTTTTACCTACTCTATCGATGTGAGCTATTTTGCCTACTCTATCGATGTGAGCTATTTTGCCTACACTATCGACGTCGACTGTTTGACCTACTCTATCAATGTGTGGTGTTTTACCTACTGTATCAACGTGAGCTGTTTTACCTATTCTATCGATGTGGGCTGTTTTACCTGCAGTATCGATGTACAGTGTTTTAAATACTCTATTGACTTAGGCTCTTTTACCTACTCTATCGATGTGGGCTGTTTTAGCTACACTATCCATTGAGGCTGCTTTACCGACTCTTTCAATGTGGGCTGTTTTACCTAATCTATCGATGGAGGCTGTTTTTCGTACTTTATCTATGTAGGCTGTTGTACTGACAGTATCGTTGTAGGCTGTTTTACCTGGGCTATCACTATGGGCTGTTTTACCTACTCTTTCGGTGAAGGCTGTTTTACCCACTCTACCTATGTGGGCTGTTTTCCCTACACTATCGATGTATGATGTTTTATCTAATCTATCTATGCGGGCTGTTTTACCTTCTCTCTCCGTGTAAGCTGTTTTAGCTACTCTATCACTGTAGGCTGTTTTCCCTAAACTATTGATGTGGGCTGTTTTACCTTCACTATTGATGTGGGATGTTTTTTCTATACTATCGATGTAGGCTGTTGTACCTACTCTATCTACGTAGTATGAGTTACCTCATTTATTGATGTAGCTTGTTTTACTGACACGATCGATATAGGCTGTTTTACCTACACTCTCGAAGGAAACTAATTTACCTACTCTATCGATGTGGGCTGTTTAACCTACTGTATCGATGTAGGCTGCTTTACCTACTCTGTCTATGTAGATTGTTTTACCTCCTCTATCGAAGTGGGCTGTTTTACCTTCCTATCTATGTGGGCTGTCTTACCTCCACAATCAATGTGTGCTGTTTTACTTACTCTAACGATGTGGGCTGTTTAAGACCATAAAACCATAAGACATGGGAGTGGAAGTCAGGCCATTCAGCCCATCGAGTCCACTCCACCATTCAATCATGGCTGGTGGGCATTTCAACTCCACTTACCAGCATTCTCCACATAGCCCTTAATTCCTTGTGACATCAAGAATTTATCAATCTCTGCCCGGAAGACATTTAGCGTCCCGGCCTCCACTGCACTCTGCGGCAATGAATTCCACAGGCCCACCCCTCTCTGGCTGAAGAAATGTCTCTGCATTTCTGTTCTGAATTGACCCCCTCTAATTCTAAGGCTGTGTCCACGGATCCTAGTCTCCTCGCCTAATGGAAACAATTTCCTAGCTTCCACCCTTTCCAAGCCATGTATTATCTTGTACGTTTCTATTAAATCTCCCCTTAATCTTCTAAACTCTAATGAATACAATCCCAGGATCCTCAGCCTTTCCTTGTATGTTAGACCTACCATTCCAGGGATCATCCATGTGAATCTCCGCTGGACACGCTCCAGTGCCAGTATGTCCTTCCTGAGGTGTGGGGACCAAAACTGGACACAGTACTCCAAATAGAGCCTAACCAGAGCTTTATAAAGTCTCAGTAGCACAACGGTGCTTTTATATTCAAACCCTCTAGAGATAAATGACAAACTCTATCGATGTGGGCTGTTTTACCGACTCTCTCGATGTGGGTTGTTTTACCTACTCTATCTATGTGGTTTGTTTACCTACTCTATTGATGTAGAATGTTTTACCTACTCTATCTATGTAGGCTGCTTTTCCTACGCTATTGATGTGGGCTGTTTAACTTCATTATCGATGTGTGCTGTTTTACCTACTCTATCTATGTATGGTGTTTTACCTACAATATCAAAGTAAGCTTTTACATACATTATCGATGTAGGCTGCTTTACCTCCTCTATCGATGTGGGCTGTTTTACCTTCTCTTTCAATGTGGAATGTTGAACCTACTGTATCGATGTAGGCTCTTTTATCTTCTCTATTGATGTTGGCTGTTTTACCTACTCTATCGATGTAGGCAGTTTTACCTACACTCTCGATGTGGGCAGTTTTACCTACTCAATTGATGTGAGCTCTTTTAAGTACAGTATCGATTTGGGATGTTATTTTTCTCTATCGATGTGGGCTGTTTTATCTCCTCTATTGTTGTGGATTGTTTTACTTGCTCTATCTGTGTGGGCTGTTTTACCTACTCAATCGATGTAGATTGTTTTACCTACTCTATCAATGTAGGCTGTTGTACCTACTTTATCGATATGGGCTCTTTTATCTGCTCTATCGATGGAGACTGTTTCTCATACTTTATCTCTGTAGGCTGTCGATGTCAGCTGTTTTATCTACTCTATCTTTGTTGGCTGTTTTACCTGCAGTATTGATGTACAGTGTTTTAAATACTCTGTTGCTGTAGGCTCTTTACGCACTCTATCGATGTCGGCTATTTTACCTACTCTATCGATGTGGGCTGTTGTAGCTACACCATCGATGTCGGATCTTTTACTTGCACTATCGATGTGGGGTGTCTTACCTACTCTCTCTACGTCGGCTATTTTACCTACTCTATCGATGTGGGCTGTTTTATCTACTTTATCGATATGGGCTGTTTTACCTACTCTATTGATGCAGAATTCCAGCTTGGATATTTCTTAACAGTCAGCTCTGGTCACTGTGCTCACCTAAATTTCAATTCCTCAAGGATTGATAAAGTGATAGAACATGGAAACAGACTCTTCGATCAATGACCAGTGGAGTGCCACAAGGATTGGTGCTGGTCCCTCTACTTTTTGTCATTTACATAAATGCGATGCGAGCATAGGAGGTACAGTTAGTAAGTTTGCAGATGACACAAAATTGGAGGTATAGTGGACAGTGAAGAGGGTTACCTCAGATTACAACAGGATTTGGATCAGATGGGCCAATGGTCTGAGAAGTGGCAGATGGAGTTTAATTCAGATAAATGTGAGGTGCTGCATTTTGGGAAAGCAAATCTTAGCAGGACTTACACACTTAATGGTAAGGTCCTAGGGAGTATTGCTGAACAAAGAGATCTTGGAAAGCAGGTTCATAGCTCCTTGAAAGTGGAGTCACAGGTAGATAGGATAGTGAAGAAGGTGTTTGGTGTGCTTTCCTTTATTGGTCAGAGTATTGAATACAGCAGTTGGGAGGTCATGTTGCGGCTGTACAGGACATTGGTTGGGCCACTGTTGGAATATTACGTGCCATTCTGGTCTCCTTCCTATCAGAAAGATGTCGTGAAAGATGAAAGGATTCAGAAAATATTTACAAGGATGTTGCCAGGGTTGGAGGATTTGAGCTATAGAGAGAGGATAAACACGCTTTGGCTGTTTTCCCTGGAGCGTCGGAGGCTGAGGAATGACCTTATAGAGGTTTACAAAATTATAAGGGGCATGAATAGAATAAATAGACAAAGTCTTTTCCCTGAGAACGGAGAGTCCAGAACTAGAGGGCATAGGTTTAGGGTGAGAGATGAAAGATATAAAAGAGACCTAAGGGGCAATGTTTTCACGCAGAGGGTGCTACATGTATGGAATGAGCTGCCAGAGGATTTGGTGGGGGCTGGTACAATTGCAACATTTAAGAGGCATTTGGATGGGTATTTGAATAGGAAGGGTTTAGAGGGACAGGTGCTGGTAGGTGAGACTGGGTTGGGTAGGGATATCTGGTCGGCATGGATAGGTTGGACCGAATGATCTGTTTCCATGCTGTACATCTCTATGACTCTATACCACAAGCAGGTATGCTAAAGTGTTCAAGTCTCATTTGCCAGGAATTGACCAATATTCCTTGCATTCTTTCCTATTGAATTCTCCATCCAGACTCCTTTTAAAAGTTGTAATTGTACCATCCTCCAACATTTCTTCTGGCAGCTTATTCCATCCATTCCCCACCCTCTGTGTAAAACATTGCTCCTCAGATCTCCTTTAAATATTTCTCGTCATACCTTTAAGCTGTGCCTGCTAGTTTGGACTCCCCTACCCTGGGAAAAGTGTTTGGCTTCCCAACTGAATACTTTTCAAGTGCCAGGAGAGTTCAACGGCTTGAGATCGAGCAGGGAGTCTTCTCAGGAAGTCACACCTGTCTATTTTTAGGCTCTTTGATACCTTTCGGTATTACATCCCATTGGTCCCAGTCAGAACCTTTTACATCTGTAGTTATTTTCTCTCCTTCACAGTGCTCCTTAAAAAAAACCCATGTTGGAGTTAAAGGCTAAAAATGCCCTTAGTACTTTAGGTTTCTGAGTGCTGGCAAATGGGACTAGATTAGGTTAGAATATCTGGTCGGCGTGGACAAGTTGAACTGAAAGGTCTGTTTCCATGCTGAACATCTGTCTGACTCTAATTGCACACCAGAAGGCTATCATTTTTATCATGAATCTTGCTTGATGGTAAAGCTGCTACAGACCTTAGTAAGAACCACTCTCAAAGGTTTATGGCAGAAAGTACAATTATAATTTCCTCTTGCATCATACTTCATGGCACATCTTGCATTATTTTAAATGTCTTGTCACTTGAATTTTATGTTATGCAATGGATATATTAAAAAAAATCACATCTGTCAAAGGATAATTTTATTTCCATTCTGTTAAACAAAATAACTTAAACTAATATGACGCGCCACAACCACCTGATGAAGGAGCAGCACTCTGAAAGCTTGTGCCTCAAAATAAACCTATTGGACTAGAACTTGGTGTTGGGTGATTTTTAACTTAGCCTACCCCAGTCCAACACTGTCACCTCCAAAGTATGGGAGAAGATAACCTTTTGGCTCCTCAAGATACTTTGTCAACCTATCCTGCCATATCTCATATCTCTCTGTCCCATGTTTAGTATTATATGGTTTATATATTGTTACATGTCCATACCTTTCCTACAGAGATATACAATTTCACACTTCTCTGTGTTGATTCCATCTGTCATTCAGATGCACATTCAACCAGCCATTCCATGTCCTTTTGAGATTATCCTACAGTTTACAACTTTTGTGTCATTTGGAAAATGTTGAACTTTTGCTCTGTGTGACCATGATCTAAGATATTGAAACACCTCGATAAAATAATGGCCCTTATTCTGATTACGGGGAGCTGTACTGATAAGCTTCGTCTAGTGTGAAAAACAATAGTTTCCCATCACTCAGTGAACTCTGTATCCATGCTGTCACTGTCTTGTTTGTTTAATTATCATTGATTGTATTTACGAGCATATTTTGAGCAGTTTTATCCAAATGCCTTTAGGTCCCATATACATCACAGAAACCATATCAACTGTCTCACCAAAAAGAAACGTCAATCAGGTAAAACAGCATATGCGTTCAACAAATCTATGCTGGTTTTATTTAACTGATCCGCACTTGTCCAGTTACTGCTAACTTTGGCATAGATTATTTCTAAAAGCTTTCCCAACATCGTGGTTAAATTAATTGCCTTGTACTTGCAATGCTTATCCTTCAATCCATGCCTGAACAGGTTGTAGTATTCATTATTCTCCAGTTCTCAGATCCCACCTCTCCACCCAAAGTGCGTTGGAAGTATATGCTTGGTGCCTCTGCAATATCCACCCTGTTGACTTATTAATTTAAATACATCCAGCCTTTATAATACCTCCTCTTTATCAATTCTTAACTCATCCAGTTTCTCAACTACCCTCCAATTCACGATGACTTTGGTAATTATTGCAAAGTACTCATTGATTAACACAGCCAGGCCCTCTGTCTCTGTGCTTGGATCTGATTTTAGATAATACTATAACCTAGTCTTTACTCATACTTTTTTAAAAAATAGGTGTTTTTAGAAGACGTCCTTTTCACATTAATTGTCCGTCTCTTCTTGCTTAGCCCCTCTTACCTTTTTAAATGTCCTCTCTGAGCTTGGTTCTCACTTTCATTCTCATCCTTATGTCTGTCATTTCCATTCTTTTCTGCTTCACCTTCCTCTCTAAGAGCACAAAGTCTGTGCTGCCTGCCCAATGCCAGGGTGAAGGACATCTCCTGAGGGCTGGAGAGGAATTGGAATGGGAGGGGAAGGATCCAGTTATCATTGTCCACCATATTGGTATGAACAACATTAAAAGGAGGTTGTGCTGAAAGAAGTTGAACAGTTAGGAACTGAATTAAAAAGCTGAACTTCCAACCTAGTCATCTTGGGTTTACTACCAGAGCCTTGGACAAACTGGCAGAGGATAATTAAAGTCAAGCAGTTAAATATACGGCTAATAGATTGAACTGGAAGGAAACGGTTTCAACCAGTAAATAGTAGAAGAAGTTGTTCTTGCAGTTTGGCCATCACTTGAACAATGCTGGAACCTGTATCTTGGTAATAACTGGGACTTTAAATGAAATAGGTGGGGTAGAGCTCTGGAGAGGACATATTTAGCCTTACAACCCAAAAGGAAATGGCAGCATTATGGCCAGCTACTTAGCTTGCGATATCCAGAGTGTACGGGAAAGGGTAACAATGGTAACTGCAAAATTAAGGGCACGTTTCTTAAATGCACGTCATGTTTGGAACAAAATAATGGGCGTAATTCTGTTATCATTATGGAGACATGATTACAAGGAGATCAAAGCTGGTAACAAATATACAGGGCTTTGTGACTTTTTGAAAGAACAATCATGAAGTAAAGTGTTTTGGGTTGTCCTTGTTAGAATGACATATAATAAGTACAATAGCAAGAAATGATCTTGGCTCAGAAGATGCAGAATCCAAATGGGCAGACAAGAAAAAAACAAGAGGAAGAAGACATTGGTGGGAGTAGCATGATGGCACTTGACTGTAGCTGTAGTGTGGGACAGAAAATATATCAGGAATCATTGAGACCGTGTAAGAAAGGTATCATAAACGTCTGACAATAATGTAATCAGAATTGGCTGATTGATCAAATATTCTGGATAATAATGAGGTCCACATAATCAATGTAAAAACACACACTAAGTAGTAGAAACATAATATAGGGCATATACAAGTCACTGTTATATTTATTTACAGCATAAAGTACTTAAATAATAATGCAACATTGCCTTAAATAAAACCTATTGGCAGAGAGCCTTCTTCACTTGCACCCGCAACTAACTACTCAGCCATCATGGCAGATCGTAGCATTTGAGGAGAAATTGATTCGGAATTGAATCAACTGTTGGTCTTGCAAATCACCATTCGATTGAACAACAAGCATATTTACAGTGAGGTAAATAAGTTAAAAACTATAAAAATTGGACAGAGCAATATCGTAACCCTCACGGCATTTGAAGTATATAATTCTTGCTGGTTTATAAGGTGCCACTTAAAAACAGTTTGCTCTATATTAATTATGGATGAGTTTAGCAGAAAAGACAGTTGAAGAGGAATGGTAAACACTTAAGAAACTAGTTCATGACTCACAACAGAATACAATCCCAGTGAAGAACAAAGCATTTTAGGAGGGGGATAAGCTGACCATAGTTAACCAGGGAAGTTAAGGATAGTATCAAGTTTAAAGAAAAAACATGCAATGTAGAAAGATGAGTGGTAAGCCAGAGGACTTGAAGATGGTCACTCACTGCTTCTGGATCTATGTCCAGCTGTCACACTTTATCTTATGACTGATTCAAAATAGGTCAGGACTAGAGAGTAGAAGCTGATGATGTGCAACTCTCCCTTATTGTGATCCAACTCAACCAAGAGTCCTTTTCATTACATTTGTATTATCTGTTATCCGTTATCTACTTGTTGCTATTCCTGTGGTGATTGGTGAGGGTCATAGCAGCTGGTGTGGATTTTCTCTGGGCACAATGGGTGCAACTCCTGTGTAGGTGGTTCAGGCCATAGGGTTAATATTCACTGGAATGAAACAAATGTAGTGGAACTCAGCTGTTCTTTTAGCACCTCTTTGCAGAACCATAATGCACATCCCAAAAGAATGAGGATGGGGCTGGAAAAGGCTGAAGCTGGCAGGTCTCTGATCAATGTGGTCATAAGTCAGTTGCATGTTCTTATGTTATATCTGTGACAATGGTCACACTTGTGTCCAGCACCACAGAGTTGAGAGAAGAACCACACTTCATGGTAGAGACTTGACTGGTTACAGCATCTAGAGTGTTGCCCTTAGCTCAACTTGACTGTCTGAGTAATGTCAATTCAAGGAAATGAGTGAGTTGCACATGTTTTGGTGTTGCTGTGGGGGAAAAAAGAATGATGCAGAGCTGGAGGAGATTCTGCTGTCAGGAAGCATTTTGTCAATAAGATGACTTGCCTTCCCAAGGGTGTTACTGATAGTCCGATGGAGCTTAAACCCACCCAGCCCCCAGCTGTACAACAAGATGCAAGCAATTCTCATGAGTCTGTCTGCACTATCATGTGTAATGCTAATTAAATCACAGACAACTTCAATGATGACCTCTATTCCTTGATTGCTGCTGTGCTAAAGTCAAGCTAATCATTCTTGGTGACTTCAATGCAAAAGATCACCAGGTTTAGAAAGAGCTCATTGGGAAAAGAGGGTGTCTTTTTGCAACAATGGTATCTTCTTGCTGAAGATGTGTGCTGTGCATGAACTCATAATCACAAATATAATTCTCTCCCTGCCTAATTACAATAAGACATCTTGAACAACCATCTTCCATGCATTGGCATTGAAGTGACTACAGCATCAACAGACATACAGACAGGTAGGATGTGTGTATAATGAAAGCCATGTGCAGTATTGTCTTTTGGACTGGCAACCATCTTATAACATCAAAGGTAAAACTCACAATCTGTCCACAGGACATAAAAGCCTAGAAATGTCACAATGTTTCAAAGCACAAACAGGCAGTCATGAACTCCATTTTGTGTCGAACTCATGAACTCATGAACTCCAATGTGTACTCCATTTCTTTGCAGGTCCTTGGCACTACGCTATGTAAATGACATAAAAGGTGACAATTCTGAAAGAATGAATGTTGGAGATTGTATTAGACTCTATCCAACCTGATGATGTCAGACAGTCTTCCCTGGAGAAAGAAACCAGCCGAACCTTTAACTAAAGCTTGATTTAAGTGAAGGTTGTCCTAATGGAATTTTTATCGCTTTCTCCATTACTTTCTAATATATTTTACAATAACAACTTGCCTATAGATAAAAAAAATTCCACAGATTATTATCTGGGGTTTCTGCACTTAAACCCAATATCAACCACACAGATAAACATCAGAGGCAATGCTCAGATAAAATAAAAACATAATCCTAGGTATCTATTACAGACTTTACAATTTAAAACTATTATCTCTTAAAACCCCACTCAAATACATTTAAATCTCTTCAATTGCTTATAAAAACAGTGAAAAAGGCAGTTGGCATGCTGTCCTTTATTGGTCAAAGCATTGAGTATAGGAGTTGGGAGATCGTGTTGTGGCTGTACAGGACATTGATTACCACTTTTGGAATATTGTATGCAATTCTGGACTCCCTCCTATAGGAAAGATGTTATGAAACTTGAAAGGGTTCAGAAAAATTTATAAGGATGTTGCCAGGGTAGGAGAGGCTGAATAGACAAGGACTGTTTTCCATCGAGCAGAGGTTTATAAAATCATGAGGGGCATGGATAACACAAATAGGCAAGGTCTTTTCCTTGGGTTGGGTAGTCCAGAACAAAAGAGTTTAGGGTGAGAGGGGAAAGATTTCAAAGGGACCTAAGAGGCAACATTTTCATGCAGAAGGTGGTGCGTGTATGGAATGCGCTGCCAGAGGAAGTGGTGGAGGCTGGTACAATTGCAACATTTAGAAGCTGGATGGGTATATGAATAGGAAGGGTTTAGAGGGATTTGGGCCAAGTGCTGGCAAATGGGACTAGATTAATTTAGGATTTTGGTTAGCATGGATGAGTTGGACCGAAGGTTCTGTTTCTGTGCTGTACATCTCTGTGACTCTATGACTATATGTAGTAATTGACAATATCCAAGACAGTTAATGCATAGATAAATTCTTGCAGTGGTTAATTAAACTGTGAACTTGTAACACTCTCCTAATCCATGGCAAGTGATGGAAACAGGCGGACAGTACTAATATTATGATGACAGCTCTCAGGGTTTTGTTAACAAATAGCTATTGAAATTTTATGCACTAACTGTTTTCAACTCAAGGGACATAGTAGCCTGGTGTTTTGCCCAAAATTTAAAAAACTGGTCATTTAAATAAGTTGACAGCTTGATAGTTCTGCATACCTCATCCAGTCTGCATGAGCATTCATGTCTCCTCTGTGAAGCTTTGGAGCACACACACACTGCGGGCTAAAACTGTTCGTGAAGTGAGAATTGTATGTACTTGTTTTGTGCATTACGTTAAATGTCCTAGCTGTCTTTGGATTTTCCTCATGTTAACATCACACCTTGACCCCTGAAATTTGGGTAATACTTTGAGATCCAGGTCCTCTCCAGCATTTTTAAAGGATCCTGAAGTCTCCCAAATGCTGCAAAAGTCCAGCCCATTAACACAGTTAATCAGATGTGCGATCAAAGAGGTAACTTTTAAAGGAGTGACTGAAAGGAGAAGAAAGGGTACAGAGGCAGAAATGGGATCCTACTGTGCATTAATGTAATTAACTAACATGGACATAAAGTGAAGCTTCACGCACCAAGGATCGTTTTTACTGATCAATTTTTTTCCAGTTGTTATTTATGACATTTTCGACATGTCTTTTCAATGCAAGTTTCATGGTTGTTGCTTCATTCGTTTACTTTATGTTTTTTCTCCCTTTAGCATGTCTGAAATGTATATATGAAGGTAGAAAGAGCGGAATTACACAATCTTTGGATGTCTGTCCATAATTGAAACACTTATAAGTATTTGTCTGAACAGAAAGATGCAGGGAACTCCTACAATACAAAAATTCACTATAGTCTAGTGGAACTTTTAATTCATCAACAAGTCATTTAATTGTGAGGAGCAAAGCCCAATGTCAATTGGCAGGATTGTTTAAAATTAAATGATGGACATTGTTTTCTAAGCACACTGAAAATAGTATTTCATGGTTTGAAACAATACAAAATGCAAGAAGATATGCTGAGGTGATTAGCTGACTTGAACTGTCTGCAGCTGCTATTGTTCATATCTGTAGGCCTTGGCGCACTTACCCGATATAAGACAGAGAGAAGCTGCTGCCTTTGAGTCCTAGCTAGCTGTGATGCAACGTCATATACCATCAAGTTGAACTCCCAATATGGCATCAGTGGTACTCAATGTCTCAATTGCTTTCAGTTTCCATGCCTTTGTTACTCCTTTTAATAGAGTTAAAGGTCGCACAACACTAGGTTATAGTCCAACAGGTTTAATTGGAAGCACTAGCTTTTGGGGCACCACTCCTTCTTCACAATCATCTGATGAAGGAGCATCGCTCCGAAAACTAGTGTGCTTCCGATTAAACCTGTTGGACTATAACCTAGCGTTGTGTGATTTTTAACTTTGTACACCCCAGTCCAACACCGGCATCTCCAAATCATGACTCTTTTGAATAGAGGTTTCTAAAGTCAATGAGGGGTTTAGATAGAGTTAATGGTAGATGCCGTTGTCCTAGAATGGGGAATTTCAAGACTAGGAGGCACATGTTTAGGGTGCGAGGAGAGAGATTTAAAAAAGACACAAAGGGCAAATTTTCTACACAGAGGATAGTTCATGCATTGGATGAACTTCCTGAGGTGAATGTGAGCACAGTTACAGTGTTTAAAAGAGAGGTAGAAAAGTACATGAATAGGAAAGATTTGGAGGAATATGGGCCAGGAGCAGGCAGGTGGGATTAGTTTAGTTCGGGATTATGCTCGACATAAATTGGTTGGACCAAAGGGTCTGGCTCCTTGCTGCATAACTCTATGACACTCTCAGTCATTTGCAATGTTAGTCAATTTATTGTTCACAGATGTATTAAGGGGACCCTGATACTTTGTTCACTATAGTAGATGTCCTTACCAGTTGCTCAGTTGAAAGATAACAACTTGATGAGAGATGCAAATCTTTCAGCTGTCCAAATTCTCCAAAGTTAAACAAAATGTGGTAAAGTGGGCACCAAGATGTAGGCCTCACACTCCAAGACCAGCAATCCTGACACTTGTGCCTCCCAACAGTGATCTTTGTAGGGTTTGGCATGCAATCAGGAGGAAGCCACTTACAGTGGATTAGTGTGTCTAACTATTTGTGTAATTTTACAGTAATTGCTCACTGCATGCCAGTGAGAGTTTGTCTAAATGCTTACACATGAGCCTCTACCTTTCTCGAATCCTGACATTGTTTCAGTCAGACCCAGAACAAGGAGTTTAAAAGAACACAACAAAACTTTCATTTGTCAGAGGTTCAAGCAGGTCATCTCTCTCAGACAGTTGGCCATCACTGACAGAGAAGCTCCCCATTAATGGTTCTCCAGACTTAGAGAGTTCCCAGCTTAGCACAGCACCATTTTCCCACTTCACTCCATCACTCGCCTTATCAAACAAGCTGTATAGAAGTCTTGGATCTTTCAAAAATGGAAACTGATGGAGACCAAATATAATAGGGTATCCACTGTTCCATGGAAATTCAGTAAGTCTCCTATTGTTCATGTATAGGTGGCTGGTGGTGCCGAAGTAGAGTTTTGTTTTGTGCTGATTATAAAACACAGAGGATTTTACTCTATAAATACCTAGATAGTCAGTAACCAGAAGCATAGGCTCATGGAGGTTACTTCCTACTTTTGAAGAGCCACTCTTGACTTTTATTTTAAGATATTATAAGAATTATCTGTTGCTGTGTCATTTAAAGAAGAAGGCTACTATTTTTAGTGTTGACATTATTGTGAATAACATGGCTAAAACTGAATGCTGATATTTCAATGTCCATGAACTTCCCACTATACCACCAACTGTTTCCATACTTAAACAGCACTTTGGACGCTTGCATAGTTCTGAAAATGTGGGGCATCTTGCAGCAAATCTGTGCTGGAGATCCGTATGATCATATATGTTTTTTCCATGTTTCATTATTCAGTGAGACAAAAATACATAACTCTGGAGGAAATGTAGGAGCAGCTCTATAAACTGATAAGACCAAATGGTGGCAACAACCGTAGTGCTGACACTGTTGTTACTAGAGCATCTTTACAAGTAGTATCAAGCTCTCATAGATGTAATATAGATCTAAATGTAAGCCACACCATTTTTATTTAATGAACAGGTCTGTTTACATATGCAGCATAAAGAGATTTTAATTAACTCTTCCCAGTTTGGTTCTCTGCAGAACAACAGTATCATAATAATTCATCTTTGCATTGGTGCAAAATGTGCAAAAGTAAAAGTTTGAAGGATTCTAATTTATTTTATTTCAGTGTAAATGCATCTTTTGTTTTGGCTGCAGAAGTGCTCTTACATGCAACTAAATGATTATTTTTCCATCATTAAATCACCTGTGGTACTTTTAAACTATTATCCTCCACCATTAAATCATCTGTGATGCCAATTAATCAATTTATATGCAAACCCCATCAAGGGCAATGCAGCACCACTAAAGATAAGAGAGGTGAGGAGAGAGGGGTGGGGCTAAATCAAAATGGAGCTGGAAGGGGAAGTAAGGCACTTCAGCCCCGATGGTGCCAACCTTTCTCTAAAAGCATCGAGAATATTTAGTCAACACTATATGCACTCTATCCAAGGACACCTGGGTAAGAATATAGGCACAGAACAGGGACAGGCAGTCTGCAATAATGACCCCTTCCACTGTCCTCTATCTGATCCTATCAATGACCAATTTGGTGTGGCCCAGGAGCAGACCCATGAGGAGGTCTTCCGACTTGCCCAAACTCCTCCACAACAGATAGCCAAAGATCAGGGACGTGGGACTGAAGTGAAATCAAACAAATAACAAAAGATTGTTGAAATAACTAAAAAGGGAGGGCGATGATCCACAACCAATATAGACATGGGCCACAGTCTCAACAGCTCTGCAACATAAACAGTTGGACCAGGAGTCCATGAACCACTGCAATCTGCGTTTACACAAAGAGCTCTCCACCCAAGTCCTGCAGTTTGGTTTATTTTTATATCTGGAAGTGTTGTTATGCACAACTGCTAATTTTCACCTATAATCCACCATAACTTAAATTATCCATAATTCCACTTACATTCAATTCCCAATAAGGAAAATTCTCTTTGGTTTATTTATTTTTTAATTTAGCCAACTTTTCATGTTCAGGGATGTTACTAGACAGCCTGGGGCAGGTGGGGCTTGAAAACAGGCCTCTTGGTCCAGGGGTAGGGACATGACTACTGAGGGCCTTGCCCCTTTAGCTTATAATTTCCAGAGTTCACACTCTTCAGCTGTAGTGTGAAATGGTCATGTAATAACAGATGGGCCCTAATTTGTCCAGACCTCTGATCGCACATTGCAGCCTGGCTCTCTTGTCTGAGATGGGATTCACTGGGTATGTTTGCGTTCAAACCTCCATGCTTTGGGTTTCCATGGAGCAGCATCCGATGTTTGTTTTTGCTCTTTGTCAATAAAGTTCTGCTAGTTGTGTATGTTGTATAGTTGTGTATATGCATTTCTTAAACCCGTTTTAGCTGCTTTCTATGCAAAGAGCATGTGAAACGTCTGGTGTGTGGAGCTATGGCGAACTTAGTGGTGAACCACTGAAAATAACATGATTAACACCTCTGTCAAAATTCCAGCCCACAGAATACCAGGTGAAAATGTTAAGCATTCATTTGTTTATGTCAACAATAGGTGATTTTTAGTTTTCAAGGTTGTTGCGAACCCTTCAGAAACCAATAACATTTAAAAACTGAAGGCATGTAAAATTCCATGTGACCAACGCAAAGGATCACACAAAAAGATTTCATATTTTAAGCTGTGTAATGAAACAAACACATTCAAATCAACACACATTAATCATTACTTATCTGGCAATAATAAACTAAATTACGGAAAAGATGTTCCCAATTAACTGCTTAGCACAGCTAGATACTCAATGTCACATTTATATATTACATTCGGCAGTCTTGTAATTTTGGCTTTAAAGTCCACAGAGCTCTCCTCGGATCCATCCCCTTGGTTTCAGCAGGGTAATTTTCCAGTTGCCTTTTAAACCCAGTATACTTCATTCTATCCTTTAAACGTTACCAAATGAGCTTCCCTTTACAAGGTACTCCCTGGTGGTTTGATTCAATGGTCTTTCATGTTTCACTATTGTTGCTTACTTGAACAGGAATTCTAACACCACCAAGCTCCTCCTAATGGAGGGTTAACCCAGAAGGAACCCATGACAAAGAAGCAACTGTTGTGGGATGTCTTCCCACAAAACTATGCAAAAGTGAGGAGAACAGATGCTGGAAATCAGAATCTAGATTAGAGTGGTGCTGGAAAAGCACAGCAGGTCAGGCAGCATCTGAGGAGCAGGAAAATTGAGGTTTCGGGCAAAAGCTCTTCATCAGGAATGAAGGCAGGGAGCCTCTGGGAGAGATAAAATGTTATCTCTCCACCCCTGAGGCTTTGTGCTTTCAATTCTGATGAAGGGTTTTTGCCCAAAATGTCAATTTTCCTGCTTTTCAGATGCTGCTTGGCCTGCTGTGCTTTTCCTGCACCACTCTAGAGTCATAGAGGTGTACAGCATGGAAACAGACCCTTCAGTCCAACCCGTCCATGCTGACCAGATATCCCAACCCAATCTAATCCCACCTGCCAGCGCCCGGCCCATATCCCTCCAAACCCTTCCTATTCATATACCCATCCAAATGCCTCTTAAATGTCGCATACCAGCATCCACCACATCCTCTGGCAGCTCATTCCATACACGTACCACCCTCTGTGTGAAAAAGTTGCCCCTTAGGTCTCTTTTATATCTTCCCCCTCTCACCCTAAACCTATGCCCTCTAGTTCTAGACTTCCCAACCCCAGGGAAAAGACTTTGTCTATTTATCCTATTCCTGCCCCTCATAATTTTGTAAACATCTATAAGGTCACCCCTCAGACTCCGACGCTCCAGGGAAAACAGCCCCAGCCTGTTCAGCCTCTCCATATAGCTCAAATCCTCCAACCCTGGCAACATTGTTGTAAATCTTTTCTGAACCCTTTCAAGTTTCACAACATCTTTCTGATAGGAAGGAGACCAGAATTGCACGCAATATTCCAACAGTGGTCTAACCAATGTCCTGTACAGCTGCAACATGACCTCCCAACACCTGTACTCAATACTTTGACCAAAAAAGGAAAGCATACCAAATGCGTTCTTCACTATCCTATCTAGCTATGACTCCACTTCTCTAATCTAGACTCTGCCCCCAAAGCTATCAGTCTTACTGATTCTGATAATCTGGAGGCCCAGATGTATCAAGACCTTTCCTTTGTGTCTAGGGGTTAAAGCTTACACCTGACTTTCAGTAAGGTTTGACCTGGGCTGCCTGTTGCATGGCAAACTGATCACACAGGCTTGTTCCCAGGCAGAGTTCAGTATGTTAGTTCATACAACTTCACATCACCCCATTCCAGGGCATTCTGTTTTACCTGAAATTACAAGAGGTGGGTTAGAACCCTCCCACTTTCAGATAAGCAGGAAAGTCTCCACAATGGAAGTCCATGGCCTACTGAGATGGGAAAGCCTGCCTGATCTTTCAGCAACCGGGCAGTTAATTACCATTCAACGCAATGTTTTATGGAATTGATACTTAGGATCAGGAAATTCCTTTCTCCTACAAGTTTTTTTTAAAAAATTCACTTATGGGATGTGGGCACCATGGCTTGGCTACCATTTACGGCCCATCCTTAGTTACCCTTGAAAAGGTTGTGGTGAGCTGCCTTCTTGAACCGTTGCAGTCCATGTGCTGTAGGGAGGGAATTCCAGGATTTTAACCCAATCACAGTGAAAGAGCTGTGATATTTTTCCAAGTCAGAATGGTGAGTGACTTGGAGGGGAACTTGAAGGTGGTAGTGTTCCCAGGTATCTACTGCCCTTGTCCTTCTAGATGGAAGTGGTTGTGGAAAATGCTGTTTCAATGAGTTTCTTCAGTACACCTGGTAGATAGTACCACAGTGCAGCTGAGTGTTACTGATGAAGGGAATGGATGCTTGTAGTCATGGTACCAATCAAGCTGGCTGCTTTGTCCTGCATGGTGCTAAGCTTCTTGAGTATTATTGGAGCTGCATTGATCCACGCAAGTTGGCTGTGCCTTGTAGACAATGCACAGGTTTTGGGAAGCCAGTAAGTGTGTTAGTCGCAGCAGTATTCCTAGACTCTGACCTGCTGTTGTTTATGTGGCAGGTCCAATTAAATTTCTGCTCAATGATAACCTCAAGAACGTTGACAGTGGGATTTAATGATGGCATGATAGTCAAGGGTTAGGGACAGGGATTAGATTTACTCTTACTGGAGATGGTCATTGCCTGGCATTTCTGTGGCACCAGTGCTACTTTGCACTTGTTGGCCCAAGCCCGGATAGCGTCCAGATCTTGTTGTGTTTGAACATGGACTGCTTCAGGATCAGAGGAGTCATGAATGGTGCTGAACATTGTGCAATCATTGTCAAACATTTCTATTTCTGATTTCATTATGGAGGGAAGCACATTGACGGAGCAACTGAAGATGGTTGACCTTATGCCACTACCTTGAGGAGCTCCTGCAGAGATGTTCTGGAGTTGTGATGACTGATATCCAACAACCAGAACCATTGTGTCAACTAACGGAGAGACTTCCAGTTTTGAGAGGGCTCCTTAATGCCACACGAGATCACAAGCAGCCTTGACGTTAAGGCCTGTCACTTTCACCTCACCTCTGGAATATAATGCTTTTGTTCATGTTTGAAGCAAAGCTGTAATGAGGTCAGGAGTTAAGTAGCTGTGGCTGAACTGAAACTAGGTATCACTGAGCAGGTTATTGCTGAGCAGGTGCTGCTTGGTAGCAGTGCTAGTGACACCTTTCACCACTTTACTGATGATCAAGAGTGGATTAATGAGACGGTAATTGGCCGGGTTGGATTTTTTCTACTTTTTGTGTACTGGACATACCTGGCAAATTTTACACATTGTCGAGTAGGTGCCAGTGCGGTAACTGAACTGGAAGAACTTGGCTTGGGGAGCAGTGAATTCTGGAATACAAGTCCTCAGGATTCCTGAAGAAGGGCTCATGCCCGAAATGTCGATTCTCCTGCTCCTTGGATGCTGCCTGACCTGCTGCGCTTTTCCAGCAGCACATTTTTCAGCACAAGTCCTCAGTACTATTGTCAGAATGTTGTCAGGGCCCATAGCCTTTACACTATCCAGTACTTCCAATAGTTTCTTGATATCATGGGTAGCGAATCCAATTAGCTGAAGACTGGCATCTGTGATGCTGGGGACCACTGGTGGAAGTGAAGATGGATCATCCACTCAGCCTTCCAACCCTGATGAGACCCTAGCAACAGCAGCTGAAAGGTAACTAAAGTCCTGGTTCTGTGAAAGCTTGACCACACTCACTCAAACTGCTTCGATTGTTCCTGTTTTAAAAACAGAACGCAAGGCCTCACAAGTTGCTTCTCATAAATTGCTCGGCACCTGTCTCCCAATCTTCTCTCTCTCTCTCTCTCTCTCTCTCTCTAAGAGAAACCAGGATAATTCACTCATCTTAAAGCCACAGATGACAGATTTTTGTTTAATTGCATTAACATTCCACCATCTCCTTAGGCAGGATTTGAACCTAAGTCCCAAAAGTTTCCAGATTAATGGGCTAGTGATAATATCTAATTAAATGTTGGCATACTCAGAAGTCAACCATGTCACTACTGGACTCCCAGAGTGAAGGGCTGTTACTTCTGGGTTTGAAGGCCATAGGGAAATGAGGGCTAGAAGGCTGCAGGCAAGGCAGGAAGGTCAATTCTCAGTGACACTGCCTTACCTTAGCTCCAGTCCCTTGGCTTCTTGCACAGTTTAGTCCAGATCTACTGCCCAACACACATTCTCCACAATCTGACAGCTGGCCTGCACTGGTTTACCCGTCAGGTAGGATGACTCTCATCCTACCTGGATCTACAATAATTACAGCCCAGGGAGGATGGCGCTCTTAAGTGGTCATTGCCTAATGGGATTGACTTCTCACTCCATGCTTGGAAGATTTCAATTATAGTTTCAAATGTAACCATTTTATAAATTTTGCATTCATAATAAGGCATTGATTTGAGTGTGTAACGTGTGCCACAGCAAGGTCTGCTAATGTGTAAAGATTTGCACACTGCTCCTTAACAAAGCTTAAGAAAATAAAAGTTCCAGCTCATACTATTTTTATGTAGATGTTAATTACTTATTTTAGTGAGTTGTCTGCAGAAAATTAACGTGCAAAAGCAAACTGACCACTTCTTTGTGAACTCCACATATTTATTGATTCCTCCCTCCAAGGTTTGTGCAATACTGAATTCTAAATTTTAGCAGGAGATACATTCACTATCAAATATTGAAATTATTGAGTCAGATTATTGCCGTAACAGGGATTTCAAATGAACATGATTGATCTGAGATAGGCTCCATTCTGAACCTATCTAACATAAGGCATTGTCTTGATTTTAAGATTCATTCCATGGCTTGAATCATAAAGAATTGCATTTTTGTGTAAAAATTCTTGTAATTTGCTAAAATGTTCCTTGCAAAAAATTAACAAAGAATTGAATGGAAATATTTTGGGACCGTTGCCAATGTTTTCTCAAGGGAATCCGTGAGTAGAAAAGCATGACATTAAGTGGCAATTTTCTTTTTCTTAATAAACAGCATCGTCTGAAGGAAATGTTGCTGGTTGGAACTTGCTTTCTGGCTCCATTCCTCATTCAAACCCGTAGCAGCTAGCAAACAGAATTCTACAGGGACACTCTATACACGAGGCCCCAGAGAGGAAAAGAACCTCTAACATTCTGTTTTAATGGGATTTTTGCCAGTGGGTAAGTTCAAAGTGCAGTTTCCAGTAATTTGCTGTAACTACTTGGCGTGTTTGATAGGTCGGGACAGAAGCATGAAACCCGAAGTAATATTTCCTGATTTCTATCATTTGTGAAACTGACTGGAGGTCACAGAGGAACATCGAATCGGAAAAAGCTTTTGCCTGTCACTGTTTGCTTTCTTTTCTCTTCTTCATTGGACTATATCTCCTTTAAAGATTGACCCTGAACTTGGATGAAATTGTGCCTATTGTTTCAATATAACCATTTCCTCTGCCTCTTCTAAGAACTGCTATGACTGCACCACTACAGCTCTCCCAATCCAAACCCTTCATCCTCCCTTACCCTAACTCATTCCCACAACCCACTGTTTTATTCCAATTTTCATTCGCAGAGAATAGCGACAATGCCTTTCAAGCTGATATCTCATGGTATCCTTTGCACATTGCTGTTTATGTATGCATTCCACTGAGCTGGCCTTTTAATGAACATGCAGGATATGCAAATATATGTGAAAGGATTTCCTGATATTTGCAAATGGGAAGCTTGAACTGTCTTTAAAGTTCTGGAAACGTAATTGCAAACTTTTGACTCACCCTGGAAACCTTACTTTGGATGTCTTTTACAATCCCATGTCAGTCTTGCATCCTGCTCCCGGAAAGTGCACAAAACTCCACCCTCTAGGTTTGTGTACAGCAAGGGCTAGCTGTATTTCCCTGTCTGTCCAGTTGTTAAAATTCGGGGAGGCAATGGCCTAGGGTATTGTTGCTGGACAGTTGATCTAGAGACCCAGTTAATGTGCTGGGGACCTGGGTTCAAATTCCACTATGGTAGATCATGGAATTTGAGTTCAGTTAAGGGAAATCTGGAATTAAGAGACTAATGATGACTATAAATCTATTATTGATTGTCAGAAAAACCCATTTGGGTTACTAATGTCATTTAGTGATGGAAACTACCATCCTTACGTGGTCCGGCCTACAAGTGACTCCAGACCCATAGCAATGTGGTTGACTCTCAACTGCCCTCTGGACAATTAAGGATGGGCAATAAATGCTATCTGGTCAACAATACTCTCATCCTGTGAGTGAATTTTGCGTGTGACTTTCAATAGAGCTTGATCTGAGTTGCCTATCCCCATAGCAACCAGATCCTGCAGGCTTGTTACTGGGGAGGGTTCAGTATAACTTCACCTCATCCACAAAAACACACATTTCTTGAATAACCATCTATCCCTGCCTATCTATGTATCACACGTAAAAAGCTAGACACAGCAGCACTAAAAACACATCAACAGCAGCAAGTATCATTTAAGGAACAAAGAGATAAACCCAGTAGATTCAGCATAATCGACATGCAGTTGACTGATGTCAGTCCTAAATATGTGCCCCTGGCTACGCCATGGTACACATTTCAACACTCCTTATAATATAAGAATAGCAGTAAAAAGAAGAATCTTTTTTGTGTAATTACTCAATAAGGAGGGCTAGACACGAAAGGATCACTGAGGTATGTTACTGAAAATTCCAGGACAAGGCTTTCTTTTCAGCATCATGTAAGTCAGTCTGTAGGCCAGGGATAAAGTCAGGTGAGGAACAGCTCTGCCTTCTTGCTAGTTGTTGCTATTTTAGGATTTCCCATGGCAAGTGACAACAAAAAAAAGATTTACAAGGATGTTGCCAGGGTTGGAGGGTTTGAGCTATTTGGAGAGGTCGGATAGGCTGGTTTTTTTTTACTGGAATGTAGGAGATTGATCGGTTGACTTGCTAGAGGTTTATAAAATTAAGAGGCGTAGCGATAAGGTGGATGGCAAATGTCTCTTCCTGGGGTGGAGGCCTAAGGGGCGTATTTTTTAGGTGAGTGGAAAAAGTCAAAAAAATACAAGGGGCAATTATTTTACTCAGAGTGGTGCGCGTGTGGAATGGACTTCCAGAGGAAGTAATGGCTGCAGGTACAGTTACAACATTTAAAACACTTTGGATAAGTACACGAATAAGAAGGGTTTGGAGGGAGATGGGCCAAGTGCAGGCAGCTGAGATTAGTTTAGTTTGGGAACATGGTTGGCATGGACTGGTTAGACCAAAGGGTCTGTTTCCCTGCTGTATGACTCTATGACTCTAGTAAGCGGTGGGTGTTTTATAGTGACACATAGATGATGTCAGTATGGCCTACAATATATTTCCTTCCAGGCCAAATGTTGCTGTAGAAAAGCATCCACCAATATCTGTATTTCCCTTTAGCTCAAAGTATTATTGCCCATGAGGTGACCGAAAGTGTGAGCTGCGAGTGCCGTAGGAATGGGGCAGCTGCATTTTCACTCATCACCAGTTCATTAAATGGAATTAATAATTGAATCATTAAATTTACAAAAATTGAAATGAAGCAAAGAAACAATCCAAGTCTTTCTTTCCAATTTCTGGCATGAACATTGTGCTATAATTTGATAGGGCAGGGCCTCTAATTACCCTTACCTGTTTAATATTTAAACTTCTCTTTGTATACCTAGATGTTGAAAATACAAATTATTAATGTTACAATGAGAGAAATTAGGCATGAACTGATTAAGTAACTCTATATCTCCTCTATATCAAATTGAAGGATTGTGGAATTAACAATAATAAGACCGGACCTAATGGAAATGACAGTTGCTGAATTTCATGTCAAATCAGCCAAGAAACATAAGGAGAGAAAAAGAAAGATTGTTCTGAAGTTCTGAAGTAGAGTCACTAGATCTGAAATGTTAGCTCTGATTTCTCTCCACAGATGCTGTCAGACCTGCTGAGTTTTTCCAGCAAATTCTGTTTTTGTAAAAGAAAGTTTGAATTATTAGATAGGTGATAAAGATTTGCGGTTACATAGAACATAGAACATAGAACAATACAGCACAGAACAGGCCCTTCAGCCCACGATGTTGTGCCGAACATCTATCCTAGATTAAGCACCTATCCATGTACCTATCCAATTGCCGCTTAAAGGTTGCCAATGATTCTGACTCTACCACTCCCATGGGCAGTGCATTCCATGCCCCCACCAATCTCTGGGTAAAGAACCCACCCCTGACATCTCCCCTATACCTTCCACCCTTCACCTTAAATTTATGTCCCTTTGTAACACTCTGTTGTACCCGGGGAAAAAGTTTCTGACTGTCTACTCTATCTATTCCTCTGATCATCTTATAAACCTCTATCAAGTCACCCCTTATCCTTCGCTGTTCCAACGAGAAAAGGGCAAGAACTCTCAACCTATCCTCGTACGACCTAACCAAAGTCCTGTACAGCTGCAACATCACTTCACGACTCTTGAATTCAATCCCTCTGCTAATGAACGCTAATACACCATAGGCCTTCTTACAAGCTCTATCCACCTGAGTGGCGACTTTCAAAGATCTATGTACATAGACCCCAAGATCCCTCTGTTCCTCCACCTGACTAAGAACCCTACCGTTAACTCTGTATTCCGCATTCTTATTTGTTCTTCCAAAGTGGACAACCTCACACTTGGCAGGGTTGAACTCCATCTGCCACTCCTCAGCCCAGCTCTGCATCATATCTAAGTCCCTTTGCAGCCGACAACAGCCCTTCTCACTGTTCACAATTCCACCAATCTTCATATCATCTGCAAATTTACTGACCCACCCTTCGACTCCCTCATCCAAGTCATTAATAAAAATTACAAACAGCAGAGGACCCAGAACTGATCCCTGCGGAACTCCACTTGTAACTGGGCTCCAGGCTGAATATTTACCATCTACCACCACTCTCTGACTTCGACCGGTTAGCCAGTTTTCTATCCAATTGGCCAAATTTCCCTCTATCCCATGCCTCCTGACTTTCCGCATAAGCCTACCATGGGGAACCTTATCAAATGCCTTACTAAAATCCATGTACACTACATCCACTGCTCTACCCTCATCCACATGCTTGGTCACCTCCTCAAAGAATTCAATAAGACTTGTAAGGCAAGACCTACCCTTCACAAATCCGTGCTGGCTGTCCCTAATCAAGCAGTGTCTTTCCAGATACTCATAAATCCTATCCCTCAGTACCCTTTCCATTACTTTGCCTACCACAGAAGTAAGACTAACTGGCCTGTAATTCCCGGGGTTATCCCTATTCCCTTTTTTGAACAGGGGCACAACATTCGCTACTCTCCAGTCCCCTGGTACCACCCCCGTTGACAGTGAAGACGAAAAGATCATTGCCAACGGTACTGCAATTTCCTCTCTTGCTTCCCACATAATCCTGGGATATATCCCGTCAGGCCCGGGGGACTTGTCTATCCTCAAGTTGTTCAAAATATCCAACACATCTTCCTTCCTAACAAGTATCTCTTCTAGCTTACCAGTCCATTTCACACTCTCCTCTTCAACAATACGGTCCCTCTCGTTCATAAATACTGAAGAAAAGTACTCATTCAAGACCTCTCCTATCTCTTCCAACTCAATACACAATCTCCCACTACTGTCCTTGATCGGACCTACCCTCGTTCTCGCCATTCTCATGTTTCTCACATACGCATAAAATGCCTTGGGGTTATCCTTGATCCTATCCGCCAAGGATTTTTCATGCCCTCTCTTAGCTCTCCTAATCCCTTTCTTCAGGTCCCTTCTGGCTATCCTGTATCCCTCCACTGCTCAGTCTGAACCCTGTTTCCTCAACCTTATGTAAGCCTCCTTCTTCCTCTTTACTAGACATTCAACCTCCCTCGTCAACCAAGGCTCCCTCACACGACCATTTCTTTCCTGCCTGATAGGTACATACATATCAAGGACACATCGTATCTGCTCCTTGAAAAAGTTCCACATTTCCACCACATCCTTCCCTGACAGCCTATGCTCCCAACTTATGCTCCTCAAATCCTGTCTTACAGCATCATAATTTCCCTTCCCCCAATTGTAAAATCTACCCTGTGTGCGCACCTATCTCTCTCCATAATCAAGGTGAAAGTCACAGAATTGTGGTCACCATCACCAAAATGTTCACCCACTAACAAGCCCATCACTTGTCCCGGTTCATTACCAAGTACCAAATCCAATATGGCCTCCCCTCTGGTTGGACAATCTACATAGTGTCTTTCATTTTTGAAATGTCATCGCCATTGTAATATAAGCAACACAGCAGTTAATTTTCAATGCTCCCAAAAACTACAATGAGAAAATGACCAGAAAACCTTTTTTGTGTGTGTGACATATATTGTGCCCATGTATTGGCTAGGTCACTGGAGACTGATGTCCTCCTTTCTTTAAAATCTCCCCACTGGACCTTGTGCATCCACCCGTGTGAGTAGCTGGGGCCTCCATTGAATGAATTACCTGAAAGATAGTGCCTCTGACAGTGCAGGTTTCTCTCAGCTTTTTTTCTTTTGTGTTATTATCCTGGAACCCTGGAGCAGAGCTTGAACCCAGCACCTTGTGATTCAGAGGTGAGTGTGCTAACATTTGAGCCATGACTATCATGCAAAAGGAAGGAAAATAAATGTAAATGTAACTTTTTTTTGAAATTTGTAACAACTCACAACTTGAAGAAGATATTTTCTACACTGGTATTAGTGAATTTTCATTGCCAGATAAGTTGATTAGCAGTGATCCATAGAAGGCTACTTAAACTTGAAATCACAACACTTAGAGTCATAGAGTCATAGATGGTTACAGCATGGAAACAGACCCTTTGGTCCAACTCATCCATGCCAACCAGATATCCTAAATTCATCTAGACCCATTTACCAGCATTTGGCTCATATCCTTCTAAACCCATCCTATTCACATACCCATCCAGATGCCTTCTAAATATTGCCATTGTACCAGCCTCCACCATTCATATTCCATTCTTGCATCACCCATCTCCGTGAAAAAGTTGCCAGGATCTTACTGGTTCCCTACAGGCGAAATGGGAGTAACGGAGACCAGTAGAATTGTAGGGAACCAGCTTGGATTGTCTCCCTGCCATGTGACAATTTACCAATGGTGGTTCTGGATCTGGTGAGGCTGCCTGTCCTATGGAGATAGGCAGTCTTTTTCCATAATATAAAGGCCTTGTTTGCCATCGTTTTACTTTGCCTTTGGCATCTCGGCCAAATCAATGGGATAACATTTAGGGGCAAAGCTAAAGAAAGGATTTCAGGCAGCGAAGACAATACCTCTGGCACCAAACAGCTCCCTTGAGGAGTTTGCAATCCAATTCATGGGTCCCATGAATTTCATTCTCTTAAACCTACCTCCCGGAGGCTTTGGGACTTTTGAATTCTACAAAAATGAATGCTTTGTAGAGACTTCAGAAATGCTGATACAATGATCGGGGTATGAAGACTATTCCTGGATGGTGGCTCACTGAGGTGAAAGTGAGGACTGCAGATGCTGGAGATCAGAGTCAAGGGTATGGTGCTGGAAAAGCACAGCAGGTCAGGCAGCATCTGAGGAGCAGGAGAATTGACGTTTCGGGCAAAAGCCCTTCGTCAGGAATCATGATGGCTCATTGAGGCTGGCTGTGGTACAATTGCCGGATGTTAGAGGTTTGGGTCCTACATTTTACTTTGATATTAGGGTCCCGATGCCCTTCCTAAATTCCACCTTGTGTTTCTCCATATTTGCTTATTCTAAATGAAACAACAGCAGAATTTACACACTTTGTCCTTCAAGGATGAACAAGAAAAATGAACCTGAGTTCCAATTGTAGAGCTCTGTGTAGTGACACCTATATTAAAAGGTATGAGGGTGTGTTAGGCTGTGACAAGATTAGTCTCAGCTGCAATAGACCTCAGCGACTGGCAACATGTTAATGTTCAGTGGGCTCACAAATGAAGAATGACAATGTAGGCAAAAGCATGACACCTATGGAACATTATGAGTGACTGCCTTCAGGGGAAGTGTGGAGATAAGAGGAGATAAATGAGAAACAGGTATTCAGTGAACAATATTTGTCTTCATCTTTTGTGCTCATCTTTCTGCGTAGAATCACAAATTGGCAAAGGGTCAAAGTTAGAAAAAGACGTGATAAAAAGACAGTTTAGATTGAATTACTTTGTAATCAATTTCTGGAAGGTATCATCACAGGCGGCTGTGGGAATTGATTGTAGTTGTGAGTTTAAGACAGAGCAGAAGTATCTGAATATAGAATTAATAGAAGTATATGAGGTACAGAGAGGTCAGGTGGACTGCAATGGTGATGTCCTATGCCTTCGTACATTTTCAGGTCCTGGACTTGTCCATATTCATGTCTCTTTTCAAATGAACAGGAAGGAATTGGCAGAGATTACAAAGTTATCACAGAAAGCAACTTCCTATTTACCTTAATTGCATTTCAGCAAAACCTTTTTTCTGTCTCTTCATGTCTACAGCCATTTTCGCAACTAGAAAATTGAATATGGAGAACAAGATAGGAATTCACTAAATATCAGGTACACTGCAGGAGTCCAGCATCCATTCAGTCAGTAAAGTATTTGGATAAGGCTGGTTTATATGATTAATAACCTATCTGATGCATTCAGTATATTTTATACTATTGCTATACAAAATTGGCAATCTGCAAACAGTTAACACAATGTTTCACCTTTGATATTCTTTTGGTGCTGAAGTGCCAGACATTCCTCAGGATGGTTAATGAATTGCCCATTTACCTTCTTGGCTTTTAAATCTAACAAGAGGGCTAGCTTGCCTTCACAGCCTTCTGTTTAAAACCTGCCTAACTGCAAATTTTGCTGGATCTGTTTGACAGACTTTTCTGGATTTTTCTCATTTTCCACACTCCTGAGTGGAAGAGAGGGCAACTTCAGGTGGTAAGGACACCCGTGTGATCTCGATTTCTCTTCCCCCATCCCAGGAGCACTGAAGATTTCGCTTCCTGATGACTGTTACTGGTTAATAGGGGATTGTTTGCAGGAGTGATTTGGAGTCTTAATAGATCACCTGGGCAAAGGTGACTAGACACCTAACTTAGTGCTGATATGGTGTGGGATTACTTTAATAAAATTATGAACAAAGTGGAAGTTTTCCCTTTCACCATAGTGGCCCAGTTGAGTAAAACATTTAGTGTTTTGACAAAGACTTGAATAAATCCAAGGAACTTTTCCAATCCACAGTTGACCTTTTTGCAGAAATCCCCTGCAACACAGTTGGGAATTTGTTTCTTTTACCGTGGCAGGCTTCCATGGGAGTCAACGGTGTGTCATAAGTCAACTTAACCCAGAAACGTGGTTCATGTATTAGTGCATCCAATAGAAATTCCTTTATCGATGTGTACTCTGTGTCTCCAAGGCTGACATTAAATCATGCCACTCAGAAATGGCTTGATGGCAAGTGGCAAAACAAAATTGGCAAAAGAACTTGTTTGTGATTCGTGGTGTTGGGAACGCTGTCCCTAATGCTTGCCTTCATTGTTCTGATCTTTGAGGATAGGAGTTGGGGCATCATGTTGAGGTTGTGTAGACTGTTGCTGAGGCTTCTTCTGGAGTACTGCGAGCAGTTATGGTTGCTCTGCTATACAAAGAATATTATTAAAATGGAGAGGGTTCAGAAAAGACTTACCAGGATGTTGCTGGGAATGGAGGGTTTCAGATATAAAAAATAGATATGGGAAAACTATGACTTTTTCACTAGAATGTAGGAAGTTGAGGGGTGATCTTACTGAGGTTTATAAAATCACGAGAGGCATCGATACGGTGAATGACAGAGGTTTTTTTCCATAGGGTGGGGGAGTTCAAAAGTAGGTGGGAGGAGAAAGATTTAAAAAGGATATTTAACTTTTTTAGAATAAGCTGCCAGAGGAAGTGGTGGCTGCAGGTACAGCAACATGTTTAAAAGACATTTGGATAGATTCATACGTAGAAAACGTTTGGAAGGATTTGGGCCAAATGCAACCAGGCGGAACTAGTTTAGTTTATGAGCATGGTTGGCTTGGACTGGTTGTAGTGAGGAGTCTGTTTCCGTGCAGTATGAGTCTATGCCTTTATGTGGCAGGGAGGATTTGACAAGGGAAATCTGTCTGATGTCAATTAAACACGTTAATGAGCCATGTAATGTCAATTATCCCTGAGTCCATTGGGATCCAATGATGACTCAGGGATTTCGTGGGACTCACACAGCTCTTGAGTGGCTCTTGAACAAACACTGCTGTGTTTTCCAGCAGCCTACCACATAGGCTCCTTGTACACAGGTGCTTTGTGAATGATCGGGATGCATTTTATTAAGAATGGGCGGGTCAACCCAAAGCCTTGTAACTAACCTCTTGCCCATGACTCCTGTCCATCTGGCTATCTGGCCTGTCATCCCATCTGGATCGTTAGTGTCTGGAAATCCAACAATAATCTGTTGTCTAACCACTTTGTAATTACATCAAGTTTCAGAAATAATGGGACGATGTCACTATTTCTCCAACTGGTGCCAGCAGAGATGGGGGAATAGGAGTTGTAGGGGTTGGAATGGAGGGGTCTGGAGTTTTATTTTTAACCTTCATCCTTAAACAGCAGATGTGAGATACCTGTCTTGCCAAAGCAGACTTAGAAATTACTTATTGTATCAAATCAATTTATTTTGGCATTAGGGTTGTACCTCAACATAGATCTTAACTTGTTAACATCTTGACTAATTCAATAGCATCTCTGTAATTCACAAAGTGCGACAAACTTCTGTTAAGCTTTTCAGAAAGCTGGGATGATTCTAATTTGAAAACAGAAGGTTGAGCAAAGATTTTATGAAGGTGATTAAAAATCAAAGAGTTATTATTTCAAAGTATTCGTTGGTATGTCATCACATTCTAAGCGACATGGGCTATGGCTAGATGAGTTAGATGGTAGAATTAGGCAAGATATTGTTTCAATGACGAGATCATCTCACCACAACTTGCTACTTTGCTTAAATGAGATTCTCACCTGATGCTATTTATTGTTTGTCACTCTTTGTTGACAACTGAATTTACCATGAGTTGTTTTCTTACCAAAATAAACATGCAAATAGCCATTAGGAAAACTGGCCATGGAAATCAGAGACTATTCTTGGTAGATTCAATTGTCCATTTGCTCCAAAAGATCCCCATGTTTGGTACCAGCGAGTAGAAACATCTTTTCACATCCACTCGAGCAAGCCTCTCAGTATTCTGTAAGTTTCAATCAGATCCCCCCTCATCCTTCTAAACTTCATATTTTACAGGTCCGGAATTGTCAACTGCTCCTCATGAGACAAGCCCTTCATCTCCAGGACCATTCTTGTAAACTTCCTCCATAACCAGCACATCATTCCGTAGATATGGGGCGCAAAACTGCTCATCATATTCTAGACATGGTATGACCAGAGTCTGACACAGCCTCAGCAGCACATCCTTCCTTTTATATTCTAGTCCTATTGTAATGAATGCTAACATTGCACTTGCCTTCCTAACTGCCAACTGAACCTACATATTGAGCTTAGGAGAATCCTGAACTATTCTTCCTACCAAAGTGCATAACCTCTCACTTTTGCACATTGTATTCCATCTGCTACTTCTTTGTCCATTCTCCAATCTGTCCAAATCCTTTTGCAGCCTCTCCACTTCCTCAACATTACCTGTCTTTGTGTCATCTGCAAACTTAACAACAATGCCCTCAATTTCTTTGTTCACATTATTATTATATAACATGACTAGTTTGTATAATGCTGATTTCTGCAGAACTCCAATAGAAAAAGACCCCTTTATCCCCATTCTCTGCCTTCTGCCAGTCAGCCAATCCTCTCTCCAACCTTGCTCTAACGCCAGGAGCTCTTATCCTATTTAGCAGTCTCCTGTGCAGCGTCTTGTCAAAGGCCTTCTGGAAATCCAAATCGATAACGTTCACTGGCTTTCCTTTGCCTAACTTGCTCGTTATCTCCTCAAGGAATTCTGAGATTCGTTAGACATGACCTCCCTTTGATGAAGCCGTGCTGACTCAGCCATATTTTACCATGCACTTCCAAACATATTGCAAACTTTGCTTTAACCAGCGCCTCATGAGCCGGCACCCTTGATAAACTTGTATAAATTGTATATCTCAGATACTGTGAAGTTTACTGTTCAATTATTATGGTTTTTTAAAACTTTATTTACGTTGATGTAAGCATGTTTGTTGTTTAACCAAATGGCCACATGAAATATCAAAAGTTGGTTCAATTTTGAGTGAATTTCTCCTTAAATACCATGATCTACTGTGAAGTCTGAGTAGTCAGTTGAGAGTGCGCATGAAAGGCTCTCTCCCGATAAGTTTCATTAAGGCAAAGTTGCATTATAATTTAAGTGATTTATGTTGTAAACAACATAGAGCAGCGATGCGTATATTGGCTGCATTACATTTCTATTACTTAGTGTGTATTCTTACATTGATTATATGGACCTTTTGATTATCCAGAATATTTGACCAATCAGCACAATCCTAGTCCATATGTACTGGTTAATAAAACATTTGCTGTACTCTGATGCTTATCTTTAATAATGGACTCTAAAATCTTACCAATGACTGAGATCAGGCTAACTAGTCTATGGTTCCCTGTCTTTTGCATCCCTCCCTTCTTAAACGGCCATTTTCTTTTCCTCTGGGACCTTCCCTGTCTTCAGGGATTCGGGAAAGATAATGTCTTTACAATCTCCTCAGCTATCTCTTTCAGGATTCTCCAGTGTAGTCTATCTAGTCAAGGTAATTTATCCACCATGAGACTGTCACCTTCTCCTTAGAGATGGCCACTACACTCACCTCTGCCCCTGACTCTCTTTTCTGGCATGTTGCTGGTGTCTTCCACAGTGAAAACTGATGCAAAGCACAGAAGGTATTCTGGAAGGTGTAAGTGTATGGCACAGCTAATACAGTTAGTGCAAGTGGGGACAGCTCCCAAGTGAATGAGTGAGGGAGAATGCTGTGCTTCGGGTAGGTAAAGGTTCCAACCTGTTCCAGGCATTAATGAAATTGCTAGAGCATGAGCCTTGGTGGGAGGTGGATGCATTAACAGAGAAAAAGTGAGGGCTGGCACTGGAGAGAAAGTAGAAATTAGAAACATTCTCTTTCTTGGATACACTCAGTGTCCGGGACTCCACAGTCATCTGTGGTGGTGTATTCCACTGAAATATTTCCTCATCTCAGTTCTAAATGTCCTACCCCATATCCTGAGCATGTGACCCTGGTTTTAAATTCCCCAGCTGGGGGATCATTCTCTCTGCATCTTGCCTGTGTGGCCCTGTTAGAATTTTACACGTTTCAATCAGACCCCCTCTTATTCTTCCAAATGTTTGTAATAAGTGCGAAATTGAACCAAGTTCTCCTCATACCCATTCCTGTCAAATGGTAACACTTAGGTTAACAGAGTGATGAAGATGTGGCCTTTTTCTGACATTACTAGGCATTCCACCAGATGGCTGAGACTATGTCAACACAGTTGATAACCTTGGCTCAGGTTGGCATGGTCTGGCACCCATGACCTCCATTGTTAGCCCTGGGGAAATGAAAGTTCCTCCTGTGCACCACCCCATTCAGTGGGATCTCTCAGGACCATGTATGTAAAGTGGGATGAGGATCTCCTCGTGTCTGCCAAGTCCGATGTCATTGTCAGGAATTGTGCAGGGAAGCTTCAGACTGCTCATGACTGGCTGGTCCCATGACAGATTTTGATATGGCACAATGCCACAGATGCTCGCCAATTCTAGTCTAATCATGGGAGGGGCGAGGTTGCTCCAAGATTACAGGCTGGAAGTGTAGCATGAATCTTACCGGGAGAGATCTAATGGCTGTTAAAGTGGTGCATTTGGTAAGGAATGAGTATGAGGAGAAATTGGTTCAACTGGGCAATTATTACAGAATTTTAGAAGAATGAGTGGGGATCTGATTGAAACGTGTAAAATTCTGACAGGGCCACAAAGACAAGATGCAGAGAGATGATTCCCCACTTGGGGAATTCAGCACCGGGGCCACATGCTCAGGAAATGGGGTAGGACATTTAGAACTGAGATGAGGAAATGCTTCTTTACTCAGAGGCAGGTTAACCTGTGGAATTCACCACCACAGAAGGCTGTGAAGTCCAGGACACTGAGTGTATTCAAGAAAAAGAATGTTCCTAATTTCTATTTTCTCTCCAGTTTGTTTAGCCTTATAATGAGAATCAGTTCCAAACTTGGGGGTAACTCGCACTTCCAAAAAAAAGAAAATGATAGGAATGACCATTATTACTTTTCAGGTGTTTGTGATGAAAGTCATTGATTTAAAGTGATCATCAATAAAATGAGGCGGGGGAAATGTAATTAGACAGAGTTGAGCAGTTGAATTGTGGAAGGTTATCTACAGGGAGCTGTTGTGGCACAGAAAGGCATCTTTAAAGGGAGGCTGGATAAATGTTTGAAGCAGCTATGGCAGAAGTAGAAGGAAATTTGATTTGTTCTGGATTGCCCTAGCAAAGATCTTTCCATACAGTGAATATCTAATGGTGATTGGTTCAATGAACTTCATTCAAATCCTGAGTGCTGAACAAAAAAGTCAGCCTGCCAAATCTTCATCATACTTTCAGAAAGGCTCGCAACTTATTGTTTCTGTTCTGTTTCAGGTTAAATTCCTAACTTCACAATGTTAACATGCGATGTAAGTGACTTTTCAAACCTTGCACCCATCAAGGCCAGATGTAAGGTAATGAAGTTGCCTAGCTAAGTATAGAAGATGACTTGACTCAGAATATGCGAGTTTTCCTTCTGCAAAAATAATTTTGTTCAGTTTTCCAAAGTCTGCTGTATGCAAGAAAATATAATCAGAGCTCAACATGAAGTAAGCTAGTTGAAGCTTGGTTCTGACAGATCCCTGTCAAAATGGACAAGTACAGGCAAATTGGCCTTATCATTATGGCAGCACATATACACACCAAGCTCTTGTTTTGTGACTTGGCAGGATTAATAGATCCAGACTGTATTAATTCCAGCAGCTTATAGCGAAACAGTGACATATTTAAACATTCTTAACAGTAGGCCTCATGAACAATGAATGCAAATTTCCTGTGTGTTGTGTCTGTGTCTTTGAGTTGGGGGTTGGTGGGTGGTGGTCATGTAGTTGGGGTATGGGAAGGCTTAGAAAGGCACACTGAAGAGAACCATACCTGAACTGCTACAGAACTCTCTTTTTTGTTGCTGTATGTCAACATAGAGCTGTTCAATAACTAATCCTTTAATGCGATTTGAGAGCAAAGAGTTTAACAAGTTTCATAGTGACTGGGGAAAGAAGTGGATCTGCTAAAATATGTACTCAAGAGCAGAGACTAGATGACAATTCTATACCAATACTACATGAATCTAAACAGATTACATGACACGAAAGGCACTTCAGTTTTTAAAAAAAATGGATATAAATGTCCGGAACACTTGATGTATCCAGGACAACAGAACTCTTTTTAAATCCTTTAACTTTGCAATCCTTTGGTACACCCTGTCTTGGCCTGGAGGTAGAAGGATAATGACACCATGGGATGATAGCAGACTGCACTCTGAAATGCTTCACTTGGAGGAAGTCCGCAATTACATATCTCTGGGCAAACATTAACCAAGAGTCAACCAGACTTCAGCACTAGTCCCAAAATAACAGCTGGAATTGGAACCCTTAACAATCTGTCATGAAGTCAGAGAAGACTACAACAGTAATTTATGACGCATAGCTGTAGCAACCAAGCACAAGCAAGACTGCTAAATGTCTTCTCACCATCCATTTCAAAACAATATATTTATGTTGGATAATAAGTTCCTTTTAAAAGAATTATTGGTACAAGCGCTATTTGTTATAAAACTACAATATACAAAATACTACTTAGTTTTAAATAAGCAAAATTGACATCTTTATTACTTGACCTACAAACAAGGGCTGTATTTTTGATTGTAAATTTCCTTGTGTAAAATATTTTAAGAATCCAAATTTGATTTACTAGTCACTGAAAGCAAGTGTGAAGTAAGGTTGCCTTTATTTATAAACTACATTTTTGAAAGACATTTGTCACAGTGATGACTCAGCCACAATTTCACTTCCTTTTTTTGATTCTGAAGTTTTTTGATTTTATGCAAATGTTTGAAAAAGGTATTTGCAGCTTACATCTTTCATTACTTGATTATAAACAGCCTCCAAAGTACTGTTCAGACTACAAATCCTGTTCAGCAACTGAAGAGAGGAATAATCCTTTTCACAGAAAAGGAATCCTGACTGTTAGACTCAGCATTAGATTCGTTCAGACGAACTCCCAAGCATGATGCCTGAATAGTATCTCTGACATTGTGCACCTACTCACTTATAATACAATTAAAACATAAACCCAGACCTATTAGAAGTGTTAAAGTATGGAATAAATATAGATAATGAGATTTATTTTTCTTGAAGGTAGGGCTGGTATTTTTAAATGAAATGGATAATTGTTTGCCTTGTCTTTTTGTAACCTCCTTCATAGCATGTGGTAGCCCAGGTCAAGATGAGACGGAAAGGAAGAGGTAGGCCATTCAGACCATTGAATCGGCTCTGCTATTCAATGAGATCTTCGCTGATATGATCATACCTCAACTCCAACTTTCTGCCTTTTCTCCATGTCTCTTGACTTCCTTAATGGTTAAGAATCTGACTATCTCAGACTTGAATACGCTTAATAGCCCAAACTCTACAGTGCTCTGTGATAAAGAATTCCACACATTCACTAACCTTTGTGAGAAGAAACTTGTCCTCATCTCTGTCTTAAAAGGGTGACCCTTATTCTGACATAATGCCCTTTGGTCCTAGACTCTCCCATGACAAGAAACAACCTTTTTGTATCTACCTTGCTAAGTCCCCTAAGAATGCCCTCGCATCCTTCTAAACTCCAATGTGTATAGACACCGCCTCCAGAGCCTTATTTCATAAGAGGTTCCCTTCATATCTGGTATTTATCTAGTAAATTTTCTCTGGACTGCCGCCAGTGCTAGTTTATCTCTTGTTAGGTAAGGGGCTCAAAATTGTTCGAAATATTCCAGCTGTGGTCCAATTAGTACCTTGTTTTGTTTTAGCCAGACTTCTCTATTTTTATAGCTGAAAAACGTGTTGCTGGAAAAGCGCATTCCTGAAGAAGGAATGCCTGAAACGTCGATTCTCCTGCTCCTTGGATACTGCCTGACCTGCTGCGCTTTTCCTGCGACTCCACTTTCAAGAAACTATGAACCTGCACTCCAAGGTCTCTTTGTTCAGCAAGCATTAAGTATATACGTACTGTCCTGATTTGCCTTTCCAAATTGCTGCATCTCACATTTCTCTAAATTAAACTCCATCTGCCACTTCTCAGCCCCCTTGCCCATCTGATTAAGATCCTATTGTACTCTGACGTAATCTTCTTTGCCATCCACTACATCCCCAATTTTGGTGTCATCTGCAAACTTACTAACTATACCTCCTATGTTCACATCTAAATCATTTATATAAATGATGAAAAGCAATGGACCCAGCACTGATCCTTATGGTACACCACTGGTCACAGCCCCCAGTCTGAAAAGCATCCCTCCACCACCACCCTATATTTTCTAATTTCGAGCCAGTTCTGTATCCAAATGGCTAGTTCTCCCAGTATTCCATGTGATCTAACTTTGATAACCAGTCTCCCATGGAGAACCTTGTCGAAAGCCTTGCTGAAGTCCATATAGATTACGCCTGCTGCTCCACCCTCATCTTTAAATTACATTGATTAATCATTAACTGTACATTTGCTTGAAATTCTTGTCTTCTATTTAAAAAGTAGAAATAACTTTTGTTTTCACATAAAATAATAGCGAACTAATGTGCTTTCATACAGAACCGTTTGTATGTTAATAGCTGTATGGTTTTTCTTTCAAAGCCCAAAGCACTTTTAAACCACTCAAATTAATTTGGATTTAAAGGTGCCAACTCCTTAAAGGGTTACTTTAACAAAAAAAAGGGCTCAAAATCTAAATTAAAAATTCAAATTAAAATATCACTCTTGAGGCTAGTAATGCCGTCCAGCCCTTGCACTGCCCACTAGTCATAGACAAGCTCCTTCTCCAAGTACACCAACTATGGGTATAGCCATAAAAGGAGTGTAGGTAATGAGACCGAGTGACCCTTTAATGGACCGCTGCCTGGACCTTTAAATGGCCACTTCGGCCAGGTCCAGAAGCAGACTCACGTGGATGTCCTCTTCTCAGCCTGCTCCACTCTGCACCAGGTGATGAATGATCAGATGCAAGGGGCTGAAGTGCAAACACAATCTAAGAAGCAGTCCCCTCATAAAGTTAAATAGGGTTTGTAATCGGCTCTGTTTCAAACCTGAATGTTGGCATGCTAATTAACAGGTGCCCAATGTTTTCTCACTGATGTACTATATTCCTCTGGCGATCACTGGAAGGGAATAAGAACCCTGACTGACTTACCCCTTTCTCTGACTAGTTGCAAAATCCTGCCTAAAAGCCTTGGTTAAAACAACTGACATAACAGAGACTACAGATGGGGCCTGCAATCTTCTGATCTCCATGGCTAAATGTCTCACTAGGTTGTGTCTTTGTTCATTAGCCCATTAGTATAATTAACTTTTATGTATTTCTGCTGTAGGCAGAATGTAACACTCATTCATAATCACTTCTGTATGCAGTTTATCGCAATGAAAACGTGTCACGTGGTGGTTGTGGTAGAATGTGGGCTCATACTTTGGGTTTCCCATGGAGTGAGATCTTAACTATCAACCATGCTTTGTGCAGATGGTGAGGAGCTGTTATGTAATTCTGTGGAGGTGAAGGTGTAAATTGATTCTGTGACAATCTCATGCATAAAACAATGTAGTAAGATGTGACTAGTTGTAACTATGGCAATGATGTCAAGTGTTGAGGGAACCTGAGCATAGCAGTGTAAATTGGAAATTGTGTAATATAGGCATAGGAAATGGGTACTAATACAAATCAAATTTGTCAACTAAGTATGTACTTATCCTTACAACTTGCTTTCCTAAAACACAATTATTGTCCTTTCCTTGTTTCCGTTGCAATGCTGTCTCAGGGTTTCATCACATTGCTACAGTAGATCAATAGTTATTGTCACTTAATCCACAAATGCTTAGATTATAATCCTGTCTGTAATGGTTGCAGAGCATCTCTTAAAAAGGTAAAAGTGACAGTAAGTTATTATTAGAGTGAAGTGATGTCATGGAAGCTGTTAATATCGATTACAGTCTAGGATCATGGATGTGCAACAACTTATGGAAGGATCTATTGTATTTCAATATTGCTTTATGAGCATTTTATTCACTTATAATATGAACACTGTGCTTTGGTCAGTGACACTCTCTCTTCCTATCAGCTGACTGAATTGCAAGTCTAGTCTACTATGCCATTGGCTTTTCACAGTGTTCAGAGTCAACTGCTGAACAAGTGCCAGATTTGACAGAAACTCTGCATTCTGGATCTACGTCCAATGGAAACTACCTTGAGACTATCAGTAACTCACTTGATTTTGTTTTTATTTAAATATTTATACAGAACTGTGTATTTAGCTATGCAGTTCTTCTAACATAGTGCCCTGCTGGCAAGATAAAAAATACAAAATAAATACAAAGGCAAAAAGACTTTCTGAATGATATATGATTAGACAATATGCCAGAGACCATTTCAATATAACTATGATTACAATTGCTTTTATTGTTGTGGAAAGACTATGACATTTGAAACATAAGAAGACAATTCAGATCTCATATCTGAACAACAGAAAGTGTGAGGACGAGTCCAATTCTGTTTTAGTTAAAATGGAGGAAGTTTCCAATTTGCATAAACAAATGACCTTGTGATACGTTATGAATCTGATAAAGTTGAAAATGACACAACATCATTTGGAAACACCAGCTTTCAGAGCGCTGCTCCTTCATCAGATGGTTGTCTGTCTGATGAAGGACTGATGCTCCAAAAGCTAGTACTTCCAAATAAACCTATTGGACTATAACCTGGTGTTGTGTGATTTCTAACGTTGTCCACCCCAGTCCAACCACAAATCTGATAAAAACTGTGATAATAACCTGGCAAATAAATAAGGGAGAATTGAATTGTTAAAACCTCTGCCAGTTGTCTGCTGATCTAACTATTAGGATTAATCTGAGGTTTTCTATTTGAGCACAATAAAAACTGTAAATAATAGTCCTGCAAGGCTGAACTTTTCTGTTCATGTATTTTCATGTAATGTTAGTTGTGTTACTGTGCCTCATGGTCGTGATCAAGAAAAGAGAGATTTATCCTTAGAACGATTGAATAATTGAATGTTGAACTACTGAAATTTTTGTATAAATATTGGCGGTTTTTGAGTCATAATTGTATGTTGCAAATACAGAGAAAATAATTTGATTCCAGAAGCAGCTTATTGACATCGTGGAACTGACAAGGATAAAGCACACTTTCATTAAAAATTTGCAAAGTAAGATCAAGGAGCAAGTCAAGAGGAAGAGAAATGGTTATACTTGTTCACCTCATGAATGATGAGTATGTCCTTATTATTTTTATTTTTTATTATTAGTGCAATGCAGTGTAAGTTAATATAATATGCAATGTACATACTAATATGTGAGCACATATAAAATATTCATTGTCTCATTTTTACCTTCATAAAATGGTGCAAACAAAAATTTATTCTATCAAATAATTTAATAATTCTTAAAAACTCTTCCTCAGGTTGTATGGAATTTAAAATAAAATGTTAATTAATCATGCTTTCAATCTACAGTTTTGTCATTTATAACCCATATTGTGGATGATTAATTCAAAATAAAATGAGAAATGTTGTGAAAGGCAATGTGAAGTGTCTTTGTATCCTGCAGTTTTACTTTCTATATGCATCAGTCAAATGCACCATGCCTTTTTCTGGACCTCACTTTCTATATATATGTCCTCAAGCTCAAGTCGATAATGTTTGGCACTGGGAAAGGCACAGCAGGTCAGGCAGCATCTGAGGAATAAGATAGTCGATGTTTTGGGCATAACCTGATGAAGGGTTATGCCTGAAACATTGACTCTGTTGTCCCTCAGATGTTGCCTGACCTGCTGTGCCTTTTCCAGTGCCACACTTTATCGACTCTGACTCTCCAGCATCTGCAGTCCTCACTATCTCCAATATGCCCTCAAGCTAACTTTCATCCACTGCGCCTGACGAAAGTGTACAATACATATATATTGATATCAGTTTTGAAATATGGATTTTAAGTCACATTCCCAAGTTAAGGTTTATAAAAGAAGGTGACATCTCAGCTCAGACAATGTCTTAAAAAGTGTGATATCTGAGTTTATCTGAATCCCAGTCTTGATTCAGACTGGTTCTAATTCCAAAGTGGAATTTACAAAATATTATACAGATTGACTGCCTGCATTGACTGCTTACCCGTTGTGTATTTTTTGAGCAAAATAGAATCTATCTGTAAATATAATTCTACAAATACAAGTTCAACCCATAGACTTATATGTGTGTGTGCGTGCAGGAGAGAGATGGAAAGGAAGAGAGAATGAGTGTGTGCATATGATTGTGTGTGTGTGAGTGTGACTGTGAGCACATGTGACAGAGTATGTGTTGCGTGTGTAAGCTTGGTAAAGTGTGTGTGAATGTGATGGGGTATAAGCCTGTGAGAGTGTACATGTGTGAATGGGTGTGAGTGTGGGGGGGTGTATGTGCGTGTTTGAGAGAGAGCATGTGAGTGAGAGACAGTCTGCATGAGTGTGTGAGTATGTAAGAGTATTTGTGAATGTGTGCATGTGATAATGTGTGTGTCTGTGTGTGAGTGAGAGTGTATTGTGCAGTGGGGTCACCTGTAGTGTGACATGAACTCAAAATCCCGGTTGAGGCTATCCTCATGGATACCGAACTTAGCTATCAGTCTCTGCTTGGCCACTCTGCATTGTTGCTTATCCTGAAGTCCGCCTTGGAGGATGGTCATCCAAAACTCCGAGGCTGAATGTCCCTGATCACTGAAGTGTTCCCCGATGGGGAGGGAACATCTCTGTCTGGTGATTGTTGAATGGTGTCCATTCATCTGTTGCCATAGTGTCTGCTTGGTCTTGCCAATGTACCGTACCTTGGGACAACCATGCCCCCCATGTATGCGGCAGCTACTCATGTCACTTGGCCTATGCTGTGTACCTCATACGCTGCAGGCAATGATTCCCTGAGGCATGGTACATTGGCAAGACTATGCAGACGCTACAATAACAGATGAATGGACATTTCGCAACAATCACCAGACAGGGGTGTTCCTTCCCATTTGGGGAAAACGGCAGCAGTCAGGGATATTTGGCCTTGGCAAAGTGGCCAAGCAGAGGCTGATAACCAAGTTCGGTCCCCATGGGGATGGTCTCAACTGGGACCTTGGGTTGATGTCACATGACATGTGACGCCACTACATTAGACACTCTCCCTGCTCCCATACACAAGCACTGTTACATACTCACACACTCATGTCAACTCTCTCACGTACATACACTCTCTCTCATACACGCATGCATACACACCCACACTCACACCCACATGCGCACCCTTTCACAGGCATATACCCCATCATACTCACACACATAGTTTACCAAGCTTACATACACACAAACACACACTCTCCCACATGGACTCACACTCACACGTATGTACTCACTCTCTCTCTCTCTCTCTAGCTCTTTCTCCTGCACTCACACACATATAAGTCTCTGGGGTGAATTTGTATTTGCCGAATTATATTTACACATATGTTCTATTTTGCTCAAAAAATACACAACTGCTAGGCAGTCAATGCAGGCAGTCAATCCTATAATATTTTGTAAATTCCACTTTGGAAATGGAACCAAGTCTGAGTCAAGATTGGGATATAGACAGACTCTGACTCACACCTTGAAGACATTGTCTGGGCTGAGATGTCACCTATTTTTATAAAACCTTAACTAACCTTGCAAATATGTCTTAAAGGAAGTTCTTGGATTTACATATTAAAGAACTGAAACCTGCAACCCATTCTAAAAAATGAAAGACTTAACAACAATGCAGGTTTGTTCAATATATCATTTTAATTGCATGACACTGTAATTTTTTGCTACAAATTCTGTGTCTTATGGTGCTACTCCACAACCACCTGAAGGAGTGGTGCTCCGAAAACTAATGCTTCCAAATAAACCTGTTGGACTATAACCTGGTGTTGTGTGATTTTTAACTTTGTCCACCCCAGTCCAACACCGGATCCTCCACATCAACAACAGAAACAGCATGAATGAATGGAATCAGGCTCCCATTGAAACCAGGATTTTGGTTTAGCTTTCAGTTGTTGGGGTTTGAAGTTGGTTGCGGAAGCAGATACTCTCTCTCTACCAGAATTTTCTCTTGGTGTTCTTTCCTCCTGGACTGGAGAAACACACAATGTGAGACAGTTATTTTATCAAATTTGCAAAGGGTGTGTTTATGGGATGTCACTATGTTGGAACAGTTGCTTTTAATAATGAAATAAATTATTATTCTGCTATGTTTCCTGATGGACCTGAAGTTATAGAACCTTTCTTTCTTTTGTTTATGTTTTAACTGTAGTGCAAGAATAAAGGATGTTTTGCCAAAGCCTAGTAGTGTGATCAATCAAATTACATGCAGTGCTTTGAAATTGCCTCTAAATCAGTTGCAAGTTAGGGTCTAGGCTACCTCCTTGATATATTTTGAAGGGGTTTGTTCTGGTCCATAATAGGAATGTGGACTAAAGAAGGAAGAAATTACTTTAACCACAGTGACTTTATAAACAGATGGCTGCTGTTTTAAAACAGTCACGCTATAAGTTATATAAAATACAAACAGTTCTTCTGTAATGGGATAGATGTGATCTTGTGCAAAACCCGCATTATCGAAAAATTGTGCTTTAGAAACAGCACTTAAAGTGTTGGCACTGTAATCACGTTACTGCCAACACACATTTGTGCTTTACAAACAATGTCCCCAAATTGTCAATAACGTTACAGTGAATTCACAATGAGGAAATGCGTATTATAGCAGAATAGCCTGTATTGTATTTTCCGAGAACATGAGAGAAGCAACAGACACCACAGAGCCGATGGGTTCTGAACTAAAGGATAACTTCTCAACAACAATACTTCTGACTTGGGATCATGTCTTGTGTGGACGCAGTGCAGGGACAACCACTTAGCCTGCAAAGAAAATGCATCAAAATATTGCATCGCTACCTCTTGTGTGGTGGTATCAGGGAATCTCCAGTTACAGCTCACTATCTTCTACACACTTTTCATTGAAAAACTGCTTTTGAACACCTTTAAAGATAGAGAAAAGATGAAGTCTCAGCAGTGAATTAAGGAGAGCATCAGTCTCAAATAATCTTGGGTCAACAGCAAAGAATGAGTGTAGTGCTTGTAAAATGAGGTCAGCCAAGTGGACTTCATAAAATATGCGTTCCCTGATTGAGGCTATCAATCTGGTCCAATCAGGGAGTCTTGGTTGACAGATAAAAAGAGGAGTGTCAGACATCTTGATACTTTGAGAACTGACTCTGAGGGAGGTGGACAAATGTCAAGGACTTTCCACATGCAAATTAAGGGTGACTTGGTGACAGGATAGCAGCCTCTCTGGAGTTATTTCAGTAACGATGAGAGTAAACCACGTTCCTAAAAAAGCCTGCTAGCAACAGTGGTTTTTGAAGTGGGCTAAGCAATTCTGGCATCATGCCATTATTTAGGAAGCTTGACTTCTTCAAACCTACCTTCAAAACTGGGCCTACCTTGTGGAGTGAACATGCTATTTTTTTTCAGACAAGCAACAAAGGTATCAGTGGGGTATATCAGGTGTGACTTAATGTCTGGAACAATATTTGTATGTGTTGTCCATAGTCTAGCTAAAGATTGGGTTGACTCACTTCCATTGAATGATTTAACATAATAGTTACTCCACTGGTCATGGAAAGGTCAAGTGATGTCAAGGAGATGGAGCAGCTGCAGGAGAATATTCCTAGAATTATTCTTCCATACCTAGTGGATGGAGAAATGAGTGATAAGGTTCCATTGTCTTAAAACCAGTACCAGACACATATTTGGTTCTCTGAAATTTTCTGTGTGAATTTGGATAATCTAAAAGAAATATCCATTAATCTTCACCGATTGAAGCTCGGTAAACTGACCAGGGTTAAGTAAGGGGCAGCACGTGGCTCTGTGGTTAGCACTGCTGCCTCACAGTGCCAGGGTTCAATCCCAGCCTCGGGTGACTGTGCTGAGTTTGCACATTCTCCCCGTGTCTATGTGGGTTTCCTCCAGGTGTTCCAGTTTCCTCCCACAATCACAACAATGCACAGGTTAGGTGAATTGACTGTGCTAAATTGCCCATAGTGTTCAGGGATGTGTAGGTTGGGTGCATTAGTCAGGAGTAAAATGTAGGGGAATGGGTCTGGGTGGGTTGCTCTTCAGAGGACCAGCGTGGACTTGTTTGGTTGAAGGGCCTGTTTCCGCACTGTAGAGTTTTTATATATTTACTCAAACCAAAGTTGAAACAGAGGGAATTTGAGGATGCTGTTTTATGGAAAGTGGGATTCTGCCAAGGAAATGGAGACCTTCCACACAAACCTGTTAATGGCAATTCACTAGATAGTGATGGCACCCAAGCATTGCGAGCAGGTATTAAGGATAGCCTATGAAATCCACATGTAGGGTCAAAGCAGGGATCTGGAAAACTCACATATGTATTCGTTGATATTATTCCCTTGCCAGGACATCACTAGGACATGGTGGAGTTTTGTAAAACAAAGAAGTGAAAACTCTGAAATTTAACCTCCTAACATCTGGTTAACTAACAATGAACTATTATATAGGTTAACATCATGTTTCCATATTTAGTGGTTGAACAATAAAGAGATCTAACAGGAGTTTTTAAGGACAAACTGGGTTTAAATACATAACATGGATGTTGGGGAATCCTCTCTAATAAAACAACATCCTTATTACTTAGGACCATAAACACAGGTTTAGGTAAAAGCAGAAATGCAGTACCTAATTAAACCTCCCTAATTAAACACAGTTAAAGCACCTGAAGTTTTATAGCCATATTAGTACCGAAGCCTGATGGTTTATTCCCATACTGCATAGATCACGGAAAGGTTAATGTAGTAACAATGGCAGATTCCTAGTTAATTCCTTGCTTAGATGATTGTATTGTTAGGGTCAGCAGTGCCAGATGTCTTACCCAATTAGATTTGGTAAAGGGATTCTGGTGGGTTCCCTTAATGCCATATTGGTATAGAGTGAAACAAACATGGAGAATGCTGGAGAAACTCAACAGATCTGGCAGCATCTGTGAAGAGAAGAACAGAACTAACGATTTGAGTCTGGAATGACTCTTCTTTCAAAAGTTATGAAACTTCTGCCCCCAATTTCATTAAATCTTTTATGATGGTAGTTGATGATAATGACCTGGGGTAGATGCACTCCTGTTCCAGGAAGTTGGATCAAACACAGGAAATCTAAAAAGCTAAATTGACACCAAAGTGATACTCTACAGTAGAAAACAAAACTCAGATTCCTACATGATTTGGAGATGTCGGGGTGTACAAAGTTAAAAATCACACAACACCGGGTTATAGTCCAACAGGTTTAATTGGAAGCACACTAGCTTTCGGGGCGACGGTCCTTCATCAGGTGATTGTGGAGGGCTCGATCGTAACACAGAATTTATAGCAAAAATTTGCAGTGTAATGTAACTGAAATTATACATTGAAAAAGAGGGGAATGATGTAAGTTCAGGAAACAAAGACATGGGAACAGTTTGGGTAGAAATGAGAGATAATAAAGAAACAATAAGTTCATTTGTGGCAACTGTGTATAATCTCCTCACAGTAACCACATCATGTGGTGGAACATGGAGGAATAAATAAATCTACAATCAGACTAAAAATATCAGATACAAATTAAGCTTAGATGAAGAGTTCATAGGATATTCCTAGGATACCTCCTATCCCAGTGGCATATACTGGGGCAGACCAAAGAGCTGGTTGTACTAGCGCCATTATTGTGCAGTGATATAGGATTAACTAATGATTTCATAATGAAGGCACCCATACATAGGAACAGCTATAATAAAATTGATTTTTACATTTAGTTTGAGGGAGAGATGAGTGGGTCTGAGACTATTTGTTTTAAAATGTAGATGAGGAGAATTATAAGGTCATGAAAACAGAAGTGGCTAAAGTGAATTGTCAAATTAGGTTAAAGGAAGGGTCAATAAAGGAGCAGTGGCAGAGATTTAAGGGGATATTTCGGAATAGGTACATTCCAATGAATATGAAAAATTCCAAGGGATGGATCCATGATCTGTATACTAAAGATAATACTAAATTTAAATGAAAGGCATTTAATTGTACATGTGTAGGGGACTGTTCAGAAGATTGGACACAATGTAAAAAACAGTGAAGTTTGGCTCAAAAATAAACAGGAGAAAAAATGGAATACAAAAGAATGCTAACCAAATTTATAAAAACAGATAGTATCAGTTTCTGCAAACATTTGAAGAAGGAAGAGTTTTTAAAAAATGAGTATTGGTCCTATTGAAAGTTAGGAGAATTAATAATGGAGCATAAGAAGTAGCAGCTGAATTGAACAGGCATTTTGCATCAGTCTTCACTATAGAGGATACAATTCCAGATGCAGCAGTAAATTAGAAAATGGAAGAGAGGAACACCAGAAAAATCACAATAACTAGAGACATGGTCCTGAGTAAATTGTTGAAACTGTGGCCTTACAGGTGCACAAGTGCTAATCCAATTCATCCCAGGGTGCTGAAAGAAACGGCTGATGCTCTGGTTTTGATTATCCAAAAACACCTTATTTCTGGGACAGTCCATCTGGGAGACAGTGAATTTAACTCCTTCATACAAAAATATTGGGAGACAGAAAGGAGGAAACTCGCATCCAGTTAGCTTAATACCTGTCACAAAGAGAGCACATTTGAAGTAATTTGGAAATCTGATAGAAATTTATAACTTATTGTGAGGGAAATTAAATGCAAAGGTAGGGAATTTATTCTTCAAATATATAGGGCACAGGTGAAACTACAATGAAGTTTTTAAAAAAAAGTTATTCACTTGTAAGATGTGGGCATCGCTGGCTGACCAGCATTTATTGTCCTTCCCTTGTTGCCCTTGAGAAGGTGATGGTGAGCTGCCTGCTTGAATTATTGCAGTCCACTCACTGTTTGTTGACCCACAATGTCCTTAAGGAGGGAATTCCAGGATTTTGACCCAGTGACACTGAAGGAATGGTGATATATTTCCATATCACGATGGTGAGTGACTTGGAGGGTAACTTGCAAGTGGGGGTATTCTCGTCTTGTCTTTCTAGATGTAATTGGTCATGGTTTTCAAAGGAGCTGTCTAAAGATCTTCGGTGAATTGCTACAGTGCATCTTGTAGATAGTACATGTTACTGCTGTTAGGCATTGATGGTGAAGAGGATGCTTGTTGGCTGCTTTGTCCAGGATGGTGCCACACTTCTTGAGTGTGTGTGGAGCTGCACCCATCCAGGCAAGTGGGGAGTATTCTATCGCACTCCTGTGCCTTGGACAGGTTTTGGGGAGTCAAAGGTCTCTCATCACATATTCCTAGCCTCTGACCAGCTGTTGTCACCACTGTGTATTTGGTGAGTCCAGTTGAGTTTCTGGTCAATGGTAATCCCAAGGCTGTTGATAGTGGGAGATTTAATGAGAGTAATACCATTGAATTTCAAGGAGCAGTGGTTAGATCATTCCTTATTGTAGATGGTCATTGCCTGGCCATTGTGTGGTATGAATATTACTTGGTACTTGTCAGCCCAAGCCTGGATATTGTCCAGGTCTTATTGCATTTGGACGTGGACCGCTTCAGCATCTACGGAGTCATGAATGGTGCTGAACATTATGCAATCATTGGCGAACAGCCCCACTTCTGACCTTATAATGGAGGGAAAGTCATTGATGAAGCAGCTGAAGATGGTTGGGCTTAGGACACGACCCTGAGGAAGCCCTGCAGAGATATCCTGGAACTGAGATGACTGACCTCCAACAACTACATCTACTTTCCTATGTGCCAGGTATGGCTTCAGAAAGTGAAGAGTTTGCCCCATTGATGCTCATTGATTCCAGTTTTTATTGGGCTCTCCCTAACCCCATAACCTCCACTAGTCCCCACAACCCTCCCTAGCTCCATAAACTACACATAGTCGAATATAGCCTTGTTGTCAAGGGCTGTTACTCTCACCTTACTGCTTGTATTCAGCTCTTTTGTCGATGTTTGAACCTAATGATGTCAGGAGCTGAATGGCCCTGGTGGAACCCAAACTGGGCATCACTGTGCAGGTTGTTGCTGAGCAGGTGCTGCTTGGTAGCATTTTTGATGACACCTTCCATTACTTCACTGATGATCAAAGGTAGATTGAAGGGGCAGTAATTGGTTGGGTTGGATTTGTGCTGCTTTTTGTACAGGACATACCTGGGCAATATTTGACAGTGTTGGATAGATGCCAGTCTGTAACTTTGCTGGAGTTTGGCTCGGGAATTGACAAGTTTTAGAGCCTACATCTTCCGTACTATCGCAGGAATGTGATCAGGGCCCATAGCCTTTGCAGTATCCAATGCGTCCTACTGCTTATTGGAATCATGTACTTGATATTAAGTATTGTACACATTATTGGTCGTGTCTGATAGGAATAGTAAATACATTGCAGGTAGTGCAGACAAAACTTATTCAATTAATACCTGGACGGGTTTGAAAGATTGGCTATGTTAGGCTTGTATCCAGTGGAGTCAAGATTAGAGTGGTGCTGGAAAAGCACAGCAGGTCAGGCAGCATCCGAGGAGCAGGAAAAATCAACATTTCCAGCTTTTACCCAATTAGATTACTTATAGTGGGGAAACAGGCCCTTTGGCCCAACAAATCCATACCGACGGGCAACCCACCCAGACCCATCACCCTAACCTGCATATTTTTGGACTGTGGGAGGAAACCGAAGCACCCGGAGAAAACCCACGCAGACACGGGGAGAACGTGCAAACTCCACACAGTCAGCCGCCTGAGGCAGGAATTGAACCCCAGTCTCTGGTGGTGTGAGGCAGCAGTGCTAACCATTGTGCCACCGTACCACCCACAAAAATGGAAGTCCCTCGTCCAGAGTAGATCCTGTGCTCTTGCCATCCTCAGTGTTTCTTCCAAGCGGTGCTCAACATGGAAGAGAGGTCTGCAGCGAAGGGGATGAGATTAAATCAGATCTGGTTTTAATCAGATCAGCCATCATCTACATGAATAGAAATGTGGGCATGAGGCACTGACTGAACTACTCCTGATTCCAATTCATGCATTTGTACCTGTCCCTGAACCAGACATTTTGTCCAGTTCAGAGTTTTCCTCCTGTGACTGGAGTTCTATCAGATCTGCTGCTGTGTGCTGTGACTTTTTCTCATTAGTTAGTCTTCCTGTGATCGTGACAAATTATATTTAGCTTGACGTTGTGTTCCAAAACTGGTATATCCATTTTAAATGTCCCCTGTAAAGAATTCTGCAGATGAGCACCCGTTATTCAATTGCACTGTAAATGAGTAATGCTAATTTTCAGCTTAGATTTATCAGTGACTTCAAAGTTACTGTCCTTCTATTTCTCTCTTTGATTGAGGATAGACTGGAATCCCATCTCCTGTCTGATGCCTTCCCAAAAGTCAACTGCTAGAAATCCTTGTTCATTAGGCCTGTTGTGTCACCCTGATTATTTTGGGAAATTATATATTGCAAAGATACTTGTTCATTACTCTGAAACTGTTGTGATGTACATGACTGAATGCACCTTCCCTCTAAAATAAAAAAAAACATCCTGAGCCTTTTCCCTGCCATTTTTGAAATTGGTGGTGTAATTATTAGCTCCAAAGACACTTGCCTGTGTATGGTATGCATTGGCCACAATGTATGCCATCTGAAAAATTTGACCATCACACTGCTTGTTGTGCTCTTGTTCTGCTCGTCATGAAACTGATATATTCGCCTAGAGTTTCTGCAGCATTTCCCTATTTGTTGACTTTGATGTAACTTTTCTATGGCTGTACACAAATATATCTTCCACTATTGTCAAGTATTGTTTTTGCTTCAGTGTTGCTTTTGTGTTACCTTGTGCTTTAATAATGTATCCTGAAAATTTAATCTTCACTCGAGAGGATTGGCATTTAACACAGTTAATGTAAAGCCTGCATTTTATCATGCATTTATCATGTCTTTGACCTTGTAATCACATTCTTTTTTCATTTTACAATGCTCTAGCCTGTTATCCACATGGCAACCAGGTCCTTTCTCCCCTGCCAGAAGTTGAGATACTGCCCTCTGAAATGTTCCTGAAGCCTTGGCAGCTGAGACAACACTATTGAAATGATGTAATAAATGCAGCCAACAATCTTCTCTCTTAGTCTGATTGCATATACCAGAACCCACTGTTAGCATTGGGCTTTGTGAACATTTGGTTTGCTGCCAATTTTGCCAAACTATCGTCAACAGATGAAACCAAATTGATTCTCTCTTAACTCCTTTGATTAACTGGGTGAGATCCAAACACAGTCTTTGTTGGATGACTAGGTCTGAGCACCCAGTCTTTGTCATTAGCAATACAATCTCACTTTCAATCATGCTGTCTAACTGAGATTTTACTTTTCCCATCAAAGGATGAGGAAGTTTCATGACAGTGTACAAGCAGATGAGTTTAGGATCTTCTTGCAGACTCCTGATTCAGTTTTCCTCAACTGTTGAATAGCGTTGAGAATTCTTGCAGAAATTTTCTCCTGTCTTCATTCTGAAATATTGTGCCCACTCCCTCCACAAGAGACTCGATAAATATGTATATTTCTGCTCAAATATGTGGTATTCTCCTCCTTTAGTATGTACGATGTTTCTGTAACATTTCGTCCTCTGTGACCAAGCTTCTTGACAATATACCCACGGACCTGAAGATTTGTGCTTTTTGGACCTTATAGTTTGAGATTAGCTGGCTTGACTTTCAGACTTCAACCACGACAAGCTGTCTGCCAGTGTTGGAACAGCTGCTCCTTTGTTGACTATAAATTCTATCTCAAACCCTTGAATATTCAAATTAATAGTCCAGAATCTGTTTGGACTTTCTTTCACTTCCCCAATGAACGTGGCTTCATCTTATGTTTCTCATCATTAATGTGTTAAACTGTTTGGATTGAAGATGGTTGATAACACTTCATCTCACACTAAATGCTATACTCTAATTAATCCATTGTTCAAAGCTTTGTACCTGGAACTTCTTGCTAATGATGTAAACCCATTACAAAGATCTTTATTCTCCCAGTCAGAAGTCACACAACACCAAGTTACAGTCCAACTGGTTTATTTGAAAATATAAGCCTTTGGAGTGCTGCTCCTTCGTTAGGACCTGGTGTCAGGTCAAGATCTTGTGGTATACAGAATCTGAGGATGTGTAGTAAGGGGTGTGTGAGGTGAGCATGGGTTCAGCAGAATAGTTACTTAAGAGTTAGACTATATGTTTAGTAGTTTGACACTTGCTGAGTAATTAATAACTTAATTTCATTTGAACCCTCCAAATTCTTTTTGCAATATCTTTTTGCCAATTTTTCGCCCAGCAATCTGGAATGAAAGCTGGAAATGCCATTGGTGTGATCCAGTGATAACATAGTGATGGAGTGAGCAGGGATTGTCATATTAAACTCTATGGGCTTGGAGGGAAATGGGCTGGATGCAGGCAGGTGGGAGTAGTTTACTTTGTGAACACAGTGGACTGAATGGGTGGAAGGGTCTGTTTCCATGCTGTTTGACTCTGTGACTCCATAAAACATTTAGTCTTGGGTTTCTCACTTACCAATTCCCATGTTGCATCATTATTAAAAGTGCAATAAATATGCTGCTGATAGAGTAACACTACTCTGTTGTTTTGCAAGGAATGCCTGAAATCATTCAGCAACCACTTGACACATTCAAATGTTTTAAGTATTGCAATCTTAAAAAAATGGGTTTAATAATCAAGTTAGGACTATAATATTTGTTAGTCATTTGCATTTATTACAGCTTTTAATCTTCTGATGGCCATAGAAGCAATTCCCTGTAAAAGTAATCAATTACAGTAAGAAATCTTAAAATGAATTCTCTAGTTTCTGATTTCTCTCGAAATTCCAAATTTTTTGATCCTGTTGATGGCATTCGCCTCTCCTCAATGAGTGACAAAGTATCTCTCTGTTTTTTAGCATGTACACAGAGAGGACCTGTGCTGTATCTGTACTGAGGTGCATGGTAAGCTGGCATCTTTGCATGAACGATGCTCTTTGTATTATGAAGCAACAATGCTGTACTCACCTCATGCAGCAGCATCCCCCCTGCATGACCTTTCCAGCAGATCAACCACTTGTCCTTCGTTAGCTCGAGAGGTTGTCATGGTGCAGTTAATCATCATAATGTACATATTGACACCCTCCCATTGTTACCTCCCTTCTAACCTGCACCCACTGCCATCTCATGGTATTGGCAGAAAAAGAGAGAATCCAAAGCCAATCCGTGTAGACAATAATACACTTAAGAGAAGCAGAACAGTTTCAGAAGAGAAGTTACCATAAGGGTCATCGGTCCATGATCTCTATTTTGCTGCAACGTTGCCACAGCCTGAGACTTGTTCATTTCCTCTTTGAACATTTGAAGTGGATTCACATTCATTGCACAAGCTGATAACTTGTTCCCAAGATGGAAAAAAACTTCTAATATCTAACCTAGTCAATACTTCCCTCATTAGGCCTCTCTGCATTTTTAGAAGGCGTTAAAATAATCGCAAAGATTCAACTAAATCATTTGCCTCTATAACATTGAAACTGTTATAAAAAACATTTGTCATGGCTAGTTAAACAGTGTTTGCAGAGGAAAGTACAGCTAAAGAGTTATCCTTAGGGGTTGCATTTGAAATATTGATATAAAATAGTTTTGTCTTCTGTTTCTATTCAATTAACTGCAATCTATCGTTCTCTCAACTAAGTGCTGAAGTGGATTATATCTGGAAATGGCACATGTCTACTTTCCACACTGCCCATCTGACTGTAATTTTAACAGAAGGAAACACTGATTGATTACTGCTTTCAGGTTTAATTACCCCAAGACAGATTGACTGTGTAGGCACATACTCTAATCAGGGCGCAATTTATGTTGCCGGTATTTTCGAAATGTCAGGTACTTCAAAGCACATTTGTACCACTTCTTGCAGTGGTTACCGGAAGGAGACTATTAGAATTTACATAGTTTCAGAAAAAAATTGTGCTCCAATCATTTCAACTGTTTCAACTATATTATTAAATAACTGAAATATTGTTTTTCTCTTACTGAAAGTTTTGTTTCAAAATCTATTTAAGTTCCTTGCCATCAAAAGCATTCACATGCACTCACACACATTGTTTTTCTATATTTTAGATGAAAGATTTATCTGAGGTCCTTTCTGGAGATTAAGGAAGCTGTAAAGAAAAAGTCTTATGGACAGATTCTTTTAGGGGTCTGATCGATATGAGGTATGGAGAGATATATGGCAGGATTCAATGAGAAGTCCAATGAGACTCATTCTGGCACTTCTTCTATTCTCTGGCAGTGCACACTGAAAGAACAGACATACACAGGATGATTTATTAGGAAGGGGACATGGATGTTTGGAGGAGGACCAGCATGTCCAGGCTGAGGCTAGTGGCAGAGGAGTGCTCTGTGCCACCTTCCACCATGTTGGAAATGGCTGCGAGCATTCTTGGCCATGCCTTTAGTCCTGAGCACCAATGACTGGGGTGATATGGAGTATATGGTATGCATCCTCCATCAAGTCCTAAGGGTGCTGGGTCTGGGTCACTATGCCAACTACCAACCTGTCCACAGAAGCAGATTATCTCAGGATCTGCTGTACTGATGCATCTTCTGGGCAATGATGGAATTGTGTTTTGTCTGTGTTTCTACCACTGCTGCTCCTCGCTATGTATTTGGATGAAGTCTCTCAATGCCCACAATGAGGGTTCTCTCCTGCCTGGGACTGAGCAGAGACCTGGTATTGAGAAATCTCTCAGTGCCAAAGTTAACGCGAAAGTTGCAGTGGTATGACGAGTGACACTTAATCATAATGTAGTAATGGATGTTTCTGTCCACAGAAGCAGTTGTGGTCATCTCCTACAACAGGGAGAAAGTGAGGACTGCAGATGTTGGAGAGCCAGAGCCAGAGTGTGATGCTGGAAAATCTCAGCAGGTTAGGCAGCAACCAAAGAGCAGGGGAGTTGACATTTCAAGTATGAGCACTTCATCAAGAATGTGCTGAAGGGCTTATTCCTGAAACATTGACTCTCCTACTCTTTGGATGGTGTCTGATCTGTTGTGCTTTTCCAGCAGCACACTTTCTGACTTTTTTCCTACAAAGGGCAGGATTCTCTCTGCATACAGGGCAAAGACATGGATTGGCATCATCTGTCTGCCCGTATAAGCTCTCTGCCCTGTCACCAGTTGTCATCTTCTGCAAAGAGCCAAAAGGGGGCCAAATGGGATTCCAGTGTGTATTTGGGGGAAATTTTGTGAGATGTACCAAAGGACAGAGGAGACAAAGCAGAGGCCATGCAGGGTTAGTGGTGTGGAAGGTAAAGGTTGGCAAATGAGTGAGGGAGGGTATCGCACTCAGTAATAGAATAGCAGAGCATGGGCTTTGGTGGGAGATGGATGCAGTAGCAGGCATAGTTAGTGTGAGGTAGCTGACTGAAGAGTGTGGCACTTCCTCTGACAGACTGGAGAGGATCATGCTGGCCATTCCTCTGCACTCTTGATATGGCACTGACCTAGGTAGCAACCTCAGGCCAGGCTGGCAGGGTCTGGTATCATGGCCTCCTCTAGTTATTCTCTGAGAAGAGGATGCCTCTCCTCGGGATCATCATGTCCACCAGGACCTTCACATCCCTGTCGGAGGATCACGGTGCCATCTTTTGCTTCCCCAACATGTCCAGGCTCCATCTTTCACAAAGCAGTTCAGAATGCCAGTACTTGTCAACATACATAGTGACAAAAGGGATGAAGACTGGAATTGTTTATTTCTGACTGCAACCACTACCTGGAATAAAAGAAACTTACACCAGGTTTCATTAATTAATTAAAAAAACAAAATCGTAACTTAGTTTTGAACAAGTGGCAAAAATGAATTATGAATTGCCAATGAAGAAAAATTAAACTATATCCACTTTAAATTTAAACATGCACACATTCGTTCATAAATAGGAAGGACAACACAGGTTTTCTGATATTAGACTAATAACTAAACATGCTTTATCACTAAATATTATACATTTACACAAACACTTAAAGTCTAAGTAGTAAGCCTGTGAGTAGTCCTAAGCTAACTAAAAGTAAATTACAAACAGTCAATTTTATTTCTCAGCAATTAGATTCACTGCCCGTGATAAGCAATGGAGCTCATGGAACTAAATGAGTTTCAATTATTTAAACATTTTGACAGAAATTTAGAAAGGTGGAACATTCGTCAATTCTGAACAAGAATCATATCGGACATGAAACGATAAATCTGCTTCCCACTCTACAGGGGGTGTAAGACCTGCTGAGTATCTCCCGCAATTTGAATTTTGAATTTTAATATTGAATGTAGTTTAACATACAATATCTGACACTTGGATGGCATTTCTCATCATCCAATTGTCACAGGATGAGGTAGAATTTCTACAGGTAATACCTGACCTCCAGAAAAATTAGGTCAATGATGTTCTGCTGACACTACAATGGGATATATGGGGGGGGGGGGGGGGTGGGGGGGTGGAGGGGGAGCTGCAGCAGAAATTACTGGCAAATTTGTTTCCGCAATGGCCCATCAAGCCACTCATTACTAAGGAAGTTAGGGATTTGCAAGTTTGTTTTTAATTCATTCATGGTATGTGGGCATCGTTGGCAGGAATAGAACTTACTACCAAACCTTAACTGCCCAGAGGATAGTTTGAAGTCGACCACATTATTATGGGTCTGGAGTCACATGTAGGTCTGTTCAGGTAATGATTCCCTAAAACATATTAGTGAATTGGATGGGGACTTTTTAACACTGGTTACATGTTCGCCACTCGTCCAGCTTTTAATTCCAGAAGTTTATTGGATTCTAATTTCTAAATCTGCCATGGTGGGATTCAAACCTATGAACCCAGTCCATTTGCCTTAAGTCCTGGATTACAAGTTGAACTCTCCAACTAATACTGATTTGCCAATAACGCCCACACTACATGAAAGAAGAAAGATAAAAAAAGACAGATGCAAGAATACTAAAATGCCAAGGATACCAAAAGCTTTGACCCTGTGCATCTTCCTTCAGCAATACTCAAGTTCTACACTTTCAAGCAATCATGGAGTCAGAGAGTCATAGAGATGTACAGCAAGGAAACAGACCCTTCGGTCCAACTCGTCCATGCCGACCAGATATCCCAACGTAATCTAGTCCCACTTGCCAGCACCCGACCCATATCCCTCTAAACTCTTCCTATTCATATACCCATCAGATGTCTTTTAAATGTTGCAATTGTACCAGCCTCCACCACTTCCTCTGGCAGCTCATTCCATACACAAACCACCCCCTACGTGAAAAAGTTGCCCTTTAGGTCTCTTTTATATCTTTTCCCTCTCACCCTAAACCAATGCCCTCTAGTTTGGGACTCCCCCACCACAGGAAAAAGCTTTGTCTGTTTGTCCTATCCATACCCTTCATGATTTTGTAAACCTCTATAATGTCACCCCTCAGCCTCCGACGCTCCAGGGAAACAGCCCCAACCTATTCAGCCTCTCCCTCTCGCTCAAATCCTCCAATTCTGGCAACATCTTTGTAGTCCATGGGCTTTGGCCAGTCCCTTTTCCTTGAAAACCTCCAGTGTTTTATCACTGGGTCAGGTTCCAACAATTGTTACATAGTTATTGTTAGGGAACCTATAAACTACTTATGCCAGTATTTCCTGAACTACAAATTCTTATCTCCACCCACACTAATTCAATTTCTTCATGTTCCAAACCAAAATCCTTCCCGGATCGCTATTATCCTTATCTCATCCTTTAAGAGACTTTCCTGACAATTCTACACCACCCACAGTCAGTCCCACTCCTACTTTTTCCATTTTGTCTGACTGAGCAGTGCCAGTGTGCATGGGTGGCTAGACCACATTGGCAGAGTGGGCAGGTAATCCAGTGAAGTCTGAGAACAAACACACTGGTCCTCAGTAGGATAGGGGTGTGGACTGAGAACTCAGAGTGACCTGCTGTCACTCTGCCTTATCCTAAGGGGGCTGTGACTCCAAACATGATGCAGCTGAATGGGTTAATTGACGCCATTTTGAACAGTTGGAAGGAAGTTTCTCCCAGTCACCAATTTCAAAGGTGCTGTGCTTCAAGTAAAGCTTCAGTGTGTTCTTGGCTGGACTTCCTTTGGTGTTTCCTGGAAAGCTAGCTACTTGAGAGGTCAGCAAACAGAATCAAAAGGGAGAGACACTGTGCAGGACCCAGTCACCATGTCTGCTCCGTCAGAGCTGATTTTTCAGTTCTGCTTGAATGCTTAAAGGCATGTCTTTAAGAAGGGCACTAGCATTTGCTCAATGATGCCCCCATTGAATGCAGATAATGTGGTGGAGGCATTGCTGGTGGATTTTCTTGAGCACTCTGATATATCGGTGATACATAGTCCAGGTCTCACTGTAATACAGGAGAACGTGTACTGTAGTAAATGGCAGTCAGGTCTGACAGAGGAAGCTGAGCTGGTTCACAAATAGAGATCTAATCCTTTTTACAAACACAGAGAATGCTAGAGAAACAGCGGGTCTGGTAACATCTGTGGAGAGTGAAACAGAGTTAATGTTTTGAATCAGGTATGATACTTCTTTAGAATAGGAACTGGAAATATGAGGGGTCAGAGCATATCCCAGGCAGTAGATCTAGGGGGATAGAGATTTACGATGATTGCAAAAGCAACCGAGTGCAACATGAGCAAAAATGTTTTTAGTGCAGCAATTGGATTTAATGTTGAGTGCATTCTCTGAAAGGTTGGATTCATCGCAGCTTCCAAATGGGGAAAGGAAAGGGAAAAAGAAATACAGAACTACAGAGAGAGGTTGGAGCAATAGGACTGACTAACTTGCACTTACAGAGACTAATAAGGGCTTGACTGGCTACAATTATTCTATAAAGCTATACTTCATACAGATTTGGCTGAAATTTGATTGTTCTAACTGTTAAAAAAAACATAGACGCTGTGTAGCTCTTTGATACTGAAACAATGGAATGTCATAAGGAAAATAAAAAGGCAGCAACAAAAAACAGTTACAAACAGGTCATTTTCTTCAATGAAAACATATATTATATCTATTTTTTTCAAATGCTATTTAAACACACAGCTGGAACTTTATGTCAGTCACAACATAACTCTTCTCACGGCAACTAAATGAACATTTATTTCGTACGTGCCCCAGTAAGACAACCTCGACTTGTCTTGATCAGGACAGATTCAAGAACAAAAACCTTGACAGATCTGCCAAAGGCAATAATTATATTGTCCCGTCTTAGCTGCTTTCTCTGTCCACACAGTAATCCATTCAGGTAAAACCATTACAAGCACAGGCCATAAACCTGCATTCAAAATTGAGGCCATCATCAGCTTAAACATGCTGGGATCCAAATTTAGCATTGTTATGCCCATTTTCAGGTATGAAATGAAGTTGGCAATAGCCTGAATCCAACATGATTAATGATTGTTAAATCAATAAAATGTCTTTCTTTTATATACAGCCCTGGTGGCCATGTGAAATGAGTACAAGCTTCCTTTCAATTCTGAAATAATCAACTACTCTCGTTTCCAGCCTCAATGCAAGTTCTGACAAATGCTTCTAAATTTTGCACTCCTTACAGAACAACACTTCATGAGACCAGTTAATAGCCACTCGTAAAACGCATTAAATGTTCCTGAAATGTTTGTTTTGTGGAAGGTGAGATTTCATGAACAAGTCCCAGCCACTGGTTGTTCCTCAATGTCATTCAACTCGAACTCTCATGTCAGCCTCAGCAGCAGATGACATTCTGGACGTGAACTGTACAGTGCCCACCAAATTAACACTCACCACTTGACTGAATTATGATGATGGATCAAAGACATTGCCGAGTGGTATTGTCAGAAGACTAGTAATCCAGAGACATGTATAATGTTCTGGGTTCAACAAATAAAAGTCTGATATCATTGTCCTTCAAATTGTATCTCGTTTCCTTTAAGGCCGTTTCCCTTTTACCCTTTTAGAGAAAGAATCTGCGATTCTTAACTGATCTGGCCTCCATTTTCAGTTCCATACCCACAAATATGTGGTTGATTCTTGACAGCCCTATGAATGGCCAAGCAAGACGTACAGTTGTATCAACATAGCCCAAAGAAAGGAATTAAACTGGGTCGATCCACCTTGCATTGACTAAGGCAATAGAATCACAAAGCCTATTTTCCCTGGACGTCCTCCTGACTATCAAATGGGGTTAGTGCCAAAATTAGGCGAGCTGTCTCAAAGACTAGCCAAGCAGTAACCTGATATAGAGCTGAAAAATGTGTTGATGGAAAAGTGCAGCAGGTCAGGCGGCATCCAAGGAGCAGGAGAATCAATGTTTCGGGCATAAGCTCTTCTTCAGGAATGAGGGAGGTGAGCTAAGCAGGCTAAGATAAAAGGTAGGGAGGAGGGACTTGGGGAGGGGCATTGGGAATGCGATAGGTGGAAGGAGGTTAAGGTGAGGGTGATAGGCCGGAGAGGGGGTGGGGGGGTTGGGAAGAAGATTGCAGGTCAAGCAGGCAGTGTTGAGTCCGAGGGTTGGGACTGAGATAAGGTGGGGGGAGGGGAAATGAGGAAACTGGAGAAATCTGCATTCATCCCTTGTGGTCGGAGGGTTCCTAGGCAGAAGATGAGGCACTTTTCCTCCAGACGTCATGTTGTCATGGTCTGGCGATGGAGGAGGCCAATGACCTGCATGTCCTTGGCGGAATGGGAGGGGGAGTTAAAGTGTTCAGCCACGGGGTGGTTGGGTTGGTTGGTGTGGGTGTCCCAGAGGTGTTCTCTGAAACGTTCTGTAAGTAGGTGGCCTGTCTCCCCAATGTAGAGGAGGCCACATCGGTTGCAGCGGATGCAGTAAATGATGTGTGTGGAGGTGCATGTGAACTTGTGATGGATATGGAATTTGATACGGCCTTGGGGCCTTGGAGGAAAGTGAGGGGAGAGGTGTGGTTGCAAGTTTTGCATTTCTTGCGGTTGCAGGGGAAGGTGCCGGGAGTGGAGGTTGGGTTGGTGGGGTGTGTGAACCTGACGAGGGAGTCGCAGAGAGAGTGATCCTTCCGGAATGCTGATAGGGGAGGGGAGGGAAATATATCCCTGGTGGTGGGGTCTGTTTGGAGGTGGCGGAAATGATGACGGTGATACGATGTATCTGGAGATTGGTGGGGTGGTAGGTGAGGACCAGTGGGGTTCTGTCCTGGTGGCGATTTGAGGGGCAGGGCTCAAGGGCGGAGGAGCGGGAAGTGGAGGAGATGCGGTGGAGAGCATCGTCAACCACGCCTGAGGGGATATTGCGGTCTTTGAAGAAGGAAGCCATCTGGGTCGTTTGGTATTGGAATTGGTCCTCCTGGGAGTAGATGCAGCAGAGGCGAAGGAATTGGGAATATGGGATGGCATTTTTACAGGGTGCAGGGTGGTAGGTGGTGTAATCTAGGTAGCTGTGGGAGTCGGTCAGTTTATAGGAAATGTCTGTATTGAGTTGGTTGCCCGAGATAGAAATGGAGAGGTCTAGGAAGGGGAGGGAGGAGTCTGAGACAGTCCAGGTAAATTTGAGATCAGGGTGGAAGGTGTTAGTAAAGTGGATGAACTGTTCAACCTCCTCGTGGGAGCACGAGGTAGCGCCAATACAGTCATCTATGTAGCAGAGGAAAAGGTGGGGGGTGGAGCCAGTGTAACTGCGGAAGATGGACTGTTCCACATATCCGACGAAGAGGCAGGCATAGCTGGGGCTCATGCGGGTACCTATGGCTACTCCTTTTGTTTGGGGGAAGTGGGAGGATTGGAAAGAGAAGTTGTTCAGAGTGAGGACCAGTTCAGTCAGTCGAAGGAGGGTGTCAGTGGAAGGGCAGTGGTTGGGTCGGCGGGAAAGAAAGAAGCGGAGGGCTTTGAGGCCTTCGTGATGGGGGATGGAGGTGTATAGGGACTGGAGTGGAGGAAAAGGTAGGGGTGGTGCCAGTGTAGGTGCTACTTTGTGCTCCCACGAGGAAGTTGAACAGTTCATCCACTTTACTAACACCTTCCACCCCGACCTCAAATTCACCTGGACCGTCTCAGACTCCTCCTCCCTCCCCTTCCTAGACCTTTCCATTTCTATCTTGGGCGACCGACTCAATACAGACATTTACTATAAACCGACCGACTCCCACAGCTACCTAGATTATACCTCCTTCCACCCTGCCCCCTGTAAAAACGCCATCCCATATTCCCAATTCCTTCGTCTCCACCGTATCTGCTCCCAGGAGGACCAATTACAATACTGAACAACCCAGATGGCCTCCTTCTTCAAAGACCGCAATTTCCCCTCACTTCCTGTTCCTCCACCCTTGAACCCCATCCCTCCAATCGCCACCAGGACAGAACCACACTGGTCCTCACCTATCACCCCACCAATCTCCAGACACATTGTATCATCCTTTGTCATTTCCGCCACCTCCAAACAGACCCCACCACCAAGGATATATTTCCCTCCCCTCCCCTATCAGCGTTCTGGAAAGACCACTCCCTCTGCGACTCCCTCGTCAGGTCCACACCCCCCCACCAACCCAACTGCCACTCCCGGCACCTTTCCCTGAAACTGCAAGAAATGCAAAACTTGCGCCCACACCTCCCCCCTCATTTCCCACCAAGGGATCCTTCCATATCCGTCACAAATTCACCTGCACCTCCACACACATCATTTACTGCATTCGCTGCACCCGATGTGGCCTCCTCTACATTGGGGAGGCAGGCTGCCTATTTGCGGAACGTTTCAGAGAACACCTCTGGGACACCCACACCAACCAACTCAACCACCCCTGGCTGAACACATTAACTCCCCCTCCCATTCCACCAAGGACATGCAGGTCATTGGCCTCCTCCATCACCAGACCAAGGCAACACGATGTCTGGAGGAAGAGCGCCTCATCTTCTGCCTAGGAACCCTCCGACCACAAGGGATGAATGCAGATTTCTCCAGCTTCCTCATTTCCCCTCCCCCCACCTTATCTCAGTCCCAACCCTCGGACTCAACGCCGCCCTCTTGACCTGCAATCTTCTTCCAGACCTCTCCGCCCCCACACCCACTCTGGCCTATCACCCTCACCTTAACCTCCTTCCACCTATCGCATTCCCAACGCCCCTCCCAAAGTCCCTCCTCCCTACCTTTTATCTTAGCCTGCTTGGCACACCCTCCTCATTCCTGAAGAAGGGCTTATGCCTAAAAGGTCGATTCTGCTGCTCCTTGGATGCTGACTGACCTGCTGCGCTTTTCCAGCAACACATTTTTCAGCTCTGATCTCCAGCATCTGCAGTCCTCACTTTCTCCTAGTAACCTGATATAATCATACTCATGAGATCATACCTTACAAGCAATGTCCCGGACAACACCTCTGTGTGCCCAATCCCACTGGAAATAACAGTAACGTATCAAGAGGAAATTGCTCAAGGTGTTTTCAACATTCACTCATGAAGTCTCCTTACACTAAGTCAAATATGAACAGAGGGTGGGGTTGTTGATTAGCTCTGTTGGCTAGATTGCCTGTTTTTACTGCAGAGTCCCAACAGCATGGGTTCAACTCCTGCACCAGCTGAGGTTACCATGAACAGGTCTCCTGCTGAACCTCTCCCCTTGCCTGAGGTGAGGTGAACCACAGGTTAAATTGCCACCAGTCATCTCTCTGCCATGAGAGAGCAGCTATATAATCCAGTAGGATAATGGTGACTGTACCTTTTTTGGACTTGACAACATTCCAGCAATAATCTTAAATACGTGTTCTCCAGAATTCCCCACACCCCTAGCCAAGCTCTTCCAGGACAGCTACAAGATTAACATTTACCCAACAATGTGGAAAATTGCCCAGGTGTGTTCTGCACACAAAAAGCTGGACATATCAAACTCAGTAATTACCACCCCATCAGTCCACTTTTAATCATCAGTAAAATGGTAAAAGGTATAATCAACAATGTGTTTTTACCAATGCTATTTTTCCTTTTTGCCTTCGTCTGTCTTCTTGTTGCTGAGATGATTCAGTTAATGTTGCCATGGTATCAAGTGGAAGCATATTCATTCAAAAAGCTTTTCAAATAAAATTACTTGCTCCCCCACTCCTTCTATTTTCTCTATTAGTTACGCTGAGGCATTTGTTACCAACTGAATCAATAAAAAATTTCCTGGATGTGGTTTGAGAAAAATAGGGTTGGATTTTATACAGGCACCACCAGTACACTAGAAATAGGTGGGCCTTGCCAACCCAATCCTTCTGAAATGTCAGGGACTGGTGAGAGAGATGCTGGATGGCTTGGACCTATTGAAGTCCATAAGTTGCCAACCAAAGGACTACATCCTCCCCACTGCCCATGATACTTTACTCAAAGCATGCGGAGACCAAGGCTTCCTATTCAGGAAGACTATTAACTTTAGCTGCATGAGCTCATGTCTGGCTAAAAGTAAACCTGTTTCATGAATCTTGTTGATCAATCTGGATGATTTCCCCCAAAGGGACCCCCTCTGACCTTCTTTCTGGCTTCTTCAACACAACCACTCAACGCTTCCTCTCTCTCCCTGCCCTCTTCACCATCTCCTTGGCCTAAATGCCTGACATCAGTCTTAGCTGGGGTCCTCAGTATGGTGAGGTAATTACCAGCATTCCAGCTGGCGCTGGTTGGACTACAGAGTTGCCTGCTATTCGATTCACTAGCAGTTCTCTCAGAACCAGAGGGATTAAGTTTTAGAGGAGAGGGGAAAGATTGAAAAAAACAACTTAAAGGACACCTTTTTCACACAGAGGATGATTTGCATCTGGAATGAGCTGCCAAAGGACTTCCCAAGGACTATGCATTGATCTCACCTTAAAACAAGTAACCTCAGTCCTGTGTTAAATTGCTGCAGGGTATTTTGAGAATGCTGTGTCACCTCTGACTTTTAAAAAACAGGAGTGTATCACCGACCCTCTGCAGAGTAACCCACCCAGACCCATTTCCCTCTGACTCATGCACTAACACTGCAGGCAACTTAGCACGGCCAATTCACCTGACCTGCACATCTTTGGACTGTGGGAGGAAACCAGAGCACTCGGAGTAAACCCACTCAGACACGGGGAGAATGTGCAAACTCCACACAGTCGCCCAAGGCTGGAATCGAACCTGGGACTCTGATGAAAGGCTCATTCTGCAGGACTACAAGAATCCCAACAGACAATCCCTGAATTTTCAGCTGTTTCACACTAATTTTACTAATAGCATTATAGATCATTTCATCTGAAACATACTGCAAGATTTTACAGGTTGATTCTAAACTTTATTACTTAAAGTGGAATAGTAAATGATTGTAGATGAACTATACTTAGACAGGCTATGTGATTGCGCACAACTAAGGAAAGGCTTGAATAGAAGTATCAGGCTGCAGTTGAAGATGTGGAATGCTCCTCAGTCTAATTTGACTTTGTCGATTAGAGATATCAGAGTATATATTCATCACAAAGTTTTGGTATATCAACAACTTGTGATAAAATGGAAGCAAATATATTCACTGTGCGCAAATCTAAACAGCTTTGGTCTCATTATAGACTCATAGAGATGTACAGTGTGGAAACAGACCCTTTGGTCCAACTCATCCATGCTGACCTGATATCCTCAATTAATCTAGTCCCATTTGTGGGCATATGGTTCATATTCCTCTGAACCCTTCCAACCCAGATACCCATCCAGATGCCTTTTAAATGTTGTAATTGTAGCAGCCTTACCACTTCCTTTGGCAGCTCATTCCAGATACAAATCATCCCCTGTGTGAAAAAGGTGTCCTTTACGGCTTTTTTTCAATCTATCCCCTCTCCTCTTAAACCTAATCTCTTTGGTTTTGGACTCCCCTAACCTGGTGAAAAGACTTTGGCTATTCATCCTATCCAAGTCCCTCATGATTTTATACACTTCTGTTTGGCCACCTGTCAGACTCCAACACTCCTGGGATTAGTTCTTATAAATTGCAGATGTGTGTGTTGACTCTATTTGCTGCAAATCTTTATAGTTACATACCAAAATGATGAGTTGGATGAATATTGATGATGTGATATATCCAGAAGTTATTACAAGTGCAAGCAGCTAATCTAAGCTGACATCAGTGACCAGAAATGGAGTATGCTCTATCCTTCAGCACTTAACACATAATTCATAGGTTAAATGCTTAATAAAGAAGCAGAACAGAATCAATTACATGTCTGCTTGCTTTATAAAATTGGTCTCTACCACCTGCTAATATTATTACACAAGTATCTTGAGATTTTCACATAAACATATCAGCCAAATATTTTGATCCATGAATTTAAAAATTCTAAATACTGAGGAACCTCTATTATCTGGCATTTGATTATCCGAATTTCAGATTATCCAAACAAGATTGCAAGGTCCCGATGCGTGGCTAAACTGTGTTATCTGGCATTCGATTACCCAAATGTTCCGTTATCCAAACAAAATACTCCCTGACCATGTCTCTCGGAAAATCGAGGTTCCTCTAAATACACCTGTACACCAAATAAGCAGATGCAATTTTCTGCTATAGAAATGTGTACATATCTGAATAATGATGCCAAAACACTCAAGTTACTGGGCCTCAGACTTCATTGGAGTGGGATTTGAAGCCAATGTTTTCAATCTCTGCTGAAACTCTGTTCCCTAGCTACTGACCGCATACATATCTCTAGAAAAAACCCGAGGCTGTTCACAACTTTGGTGTTATGTTTGATTCCAAAATAACTTCCAGTTACACATTTGAGCCACAGAAGGTTATCCACTTCCACCCTCAAAACAACCCATTCTCATCTGCCACTGAAACTCTCATTCATGACCGTGTTCCATTTAGGTTCGACAATGCATTCTTATTTTGTCTCTCAAACCCTCGTCAAACTTAAGATCATTCAAATCTCTGTTGGCCATATCTTAATTCACATGTCCCAATCACCTATCACCCCTGTGTGCTGAATGACATTGATTCCTGCTCAAGAAACATCTTGATTTTAAATCTTTCAACCATATTTACAAATTCCTTCATGGCCTTCTTCCTTTGTATATCTGTAACATCCACCAAACCCACTGCCATTCATCATTTCTTGCTTTTTGAGCACACCTTCATATCATGTGGAGCTGAAGACTGGTATCTGTGATGCTGAGGACAACTAGAGGAGGCCGAGATGGATCAGCCACTTGGCAGCGAATGCTTCAGCCTTCCCTTTTGCATCGATGTGATGTACTCTTCCATCATGGAGGGCAGGGATAGTTGTGGAGCTTCCTCCCCAAGTGAGTTGTTTATTTGTGCACTACCATTCACGACTGGATGTGGCAGAACTGCAGAGCTTAGATCTGATTCATTGGTTGTGGGATTGCTTAGCACTGTCTATCACTTGCTACATATGTTGTTTGGTATGCAAATAGTCCTAGGCAATAGTGAGGACTGCAGATGCTGAAAACCAGAGTGGTGCTGGAAAAGCACAGCAGGTCAGGCAGCATCCAAGGAGCAGGAAAATCGATGTTTCAGACAAAAGCCCTTCATCAGGAATTGTGGAAAACCACAATTCTGTTACTGTTATTGGCCTTCAGCACCTCACTGTTGCCCAGTTGAGTTGCGAGATCTGTTTGACGTCTGTCTGATTTAGCATGGTGATAGTGCTACATCACAGAATGGAAGGTATTCTCAATATGAAGGTAAGATATTATCTCCACAAAGACTGTGTGCTGGTCACTTATGGAGAGATGCATCAGCAGATGATAGATTAGTAAGGGTAAGATTAAATATATTTTTTCCTCTTGTTATTTCCTTCACTATCTGCTTCAGACATTGTTTAGCAACTATGTCCTTTAGGACCTGACCAGTGTGCTGCTGCCGAATGACACTTGGTGGTAGACATTGAAATCCCCCACTCAGCGTACATTTTGTGTCCTTCCCACCTTCAGAGTTTTCTCGAAGGAGGAACCTGGAGAATTACTGCTTCATCAGCTGAGGGTGGAAGTTCCATGGTAATCAGCAGGAGGTTTCCTTGTCAAAGTTTAACCTGAGGCCATGATACTTCATGTGCTAGGTCTGACCTGTCAGTGAAGGCTGTTGGCATGACCCATTGGATGTTTTGGACCCAGTTAATGAACCCATTGGCCAAAGGCTTCACAACATTCGAAGTAAATATCAGATGCGGTACCCGCAGGATAGATATGCTGGGAGACAGCACAGAAAGCTAAAGTAGTCACTTGCACTTTCCTAATTTTAAAACCTACACTACTGGGAGCCAAGGCATCAGCTACTTAGATTCCATAGATTCCATAATACTGCCTCGAAGAACTCTCTATCTCTCTCCCTCTCTTCCTTCCTTCCAGATGTTCTTAACATTTCGAATAATGTTTGGCCATCTGTCTTAATACTGCCTTTTAAGGTCCAGCATTAGATTTTGCTAATGGTCCTCTTGAAGCCCTTTGAGATGTTTCACTACAACCGTTACAAAAGTGCAACAAGCTATTATTCGTATTGCAGGTCACATGCAATCCCAAGGTCTAGCTTTGTTGAGTTCAGTCTCAGGACCAATCAATCATGAAGGAGGGGGCTTCAAATAAGTGGTAGTTCCATTATTTGTATATGCAAAAGACTGAATAACTGGTTCAGGGTTGGGTAAAGGATAATGACATTATTGACTGGAACTATGCATTTGCTTTCTGCTCATTAAGTGCTTAATAGACCATCTAGCATCCAAAAAAAAGGTTCCACAGCTGAGGTGGTAGCACTTCAGAATAATTAATTATACATCCTGAGAAATATGACAAAGCATTTAATGCACAATGTGATAATGCTCGCTTTTCCTTTTATTTTTACATTCTTAGTAGAAGCTTCGACTTTGATGTAAGCATAAGGTAATTTTAAAAGAGTTTTATTTTCAAAATGCTCCAATGCAACTTTGTTTTTGATGAAAGGGTTAAAGATGCTTATAATTACAAGTGCAATTCCACAAGCATCAATTGCAATCGTATTGTTATACTCTGGCTTTGAGTCAAACTTTTGTGAGCTGGGGAAAGTACTGTGCATGTGTCTTTACACACGTGCAAAGTTCTAGACTTGAGAGTAGGCCACGCCATAAAAAAGGTTTTAAATACACTTCAGATGTTTTAACTCCATAAACCCCTTGGCCAATGGAGACCAGCTGTTGGGGTAATCTGCGCCAATGCTGCCAGTAACAGACTGATTGTAATTTGACCAACTGGCATTGAGACTCATCCAAATCTAATGGCGTCCTTTTTAACAATATAAATGACAGGTCCCAAGAAATCACTGGGACCTGACTGCAATTTGTACTTGGCAGCCCGCATTGTCATAACTTTCCCAACAAGACAACTTAACAACAAAGCAGACTAGGGCCAGAGTGTCATTTGAAGCTTAGCTTCAGTTGAGTCTTTTGTTTTACTTTTCTTGTGAAGCCAAGAAGGACTCTCCCATGGCCCATGGAAGAAATCAAAGTTCAACTGAAGTCTTATCCATCTGCCCTAATCTCGGGCTGGATCTTCAGTTGTAATAACAGATAGATTTCATTTGAAATGTAAGTTGGCAAAAGTAAGTTTGACCGGCTATGTCGTATGGTAACGTATGGTTTTATTTATAATTCAAAACGAAAGTTGAACTGTTTGTGGTGTTCACTCATGTGTTGCTCAAGAGTATGAAACTTTTGCAAGAAGCTGGATTCGTTGCTTTTGTGCAACTAGTTGGCACTGGGAACTTCTGGGTTGCAAAAGAGAAAAATGCCCAGCAAAGTTTGTGGCTTGGTTTAAGGAGCAATTAGTCACAGAACTCAGAGAACAGTTAGGCTTGCAGCCCTGAAAAAGTTTGAAAGAAAGAAGAACTCCTCTCTCTGTAAGTGGAAAAGCAACAATACTTCAGCAAAATAGAAAAGAAAACTTCTAACTCAAGCCAGGTCCTAGGTCCAACTGCCCAGATACCAAATTGCGATCTGCCAGATATAACTAATAGCTATGATGGACCACAATATGATATTATGGGCATTTTTCTTTGTAAAACTATAAGAAAGTCACCTCATTTCCCTTACGGTCTTTTTTGCCAATATTTTTCATACAATATTCCAGAAAAACCCCATGATACTGACAGCACCTTTGCCCTATCAAGTGCCTATCCCTCCTCACAGACTGCTTGCATGCTGTACCTGGCTGTTCACTAATTACTCCATCATCTGATCCATAGCTCAGGTTCCAACCCCATTGTCAATCCAGTTTAAGTGATCCTGAAGAGCTCTAGCAAACCTCTCACCCAGGATATTGGTGCCCCTCCAGTTCAGGTGCAACTTGCCCTTCTTGTATGTGTTCCACCTTCCCCATTAGAAAGAGAATTCCAGATTTTGACCCAGCGACAGGCCATTGCGGAAACAAATTTGCCAGTAATTTCTGCTGCAGCTCCCCCCCTCCATATATCCCATTGTAGTGTCAGCAGAACATCATTGACCTTATTTTTCTGGAGGTCAGGTATTACCTGTAGAAATTCTACCCCATCCTGTAACAATTGGACGAAGAGAAATGCCATCCAAGTGTTAAACTACATTCAATATTAAAATTCAATATTCAAATTGCAGGAGAAGTTCAGTAGGTCTTGCACCCCCTGTAGAGTGGGAAGCAGATTTATCGTTTCATGTCCGATATGATTCTTGTTCAGAATTGACGAATGTTCTACCTTTCTAAATATCTGGCAAAATGTTTAAATAATTGAAACTCATTTAGTTTCATGAGCTCCATTGTTATCACAGGCAGTGAATCTAATTGCTTAGAAATAAGATTGACTGTTTGTAATTTACTTTTAGTTAGCTTAGGACTACTCACAGGCTTAGTACTTAAACTTTTAAGTGTTTCTGTAAATGTATAATATTTAGTGATAAAGCATGTTTAATAATTAATCTAATATCAGAAAACCTGTGTTGCCCAAAAACTGCAAATTCAGTTCGGCACGGAAAGGGTTACAACAAATGAATACGCTGGTCTCCAAGACTGTGGTATTCTGCTGTGTGTGTTAAGCTGTAGGCAAGACTTTGTCTGGGAAAGGAAAAAAAGCTGGTTCATTGTTGCTTGTTTCCCAGTGTCATCTCTTAGCGTTGCCATGGCAGACTCTGTGTATCCTTTCAGCACCGTGTTATTGGGCCTCCGGAAGGAAGTGGCCCATTCCAGGCTGCTATTTTTATAAAATCTTACATAACACAATCTATATGAACTTCCTCTTGCTCTGTTTATCACACAAAAGGGAGATTGAATTTAATGACTTCCAAATCTTTGATTGAGGGATATCAGGTGACTTCCAGATTTCTTTCTTTGCAATTGCAGCATAGTAACAATATTCTCGTTTCAGGCTATTTGATGGGCCTTCAGAGGCCTGGTAATATTTATCAATATTCAGATGGAGATCTTTAAGTGCAATCTTTAAATGCTGCTGTTCAAGATCGTTGAGTGACTGTTGTAGACAAACTACTACTGCCTCAAGATACATTTCCTCTAGTCAAGGGTTCAATATAATAAACTGCTTCAAAAGGGAGAATTGGTAACATTTCCTTCCTTCCTTTGTCTGTGAGTGTGCTGATGGTAAAATTTAACGATAATAAGTTCGGTGGGATGTCAAAATGAAAACAAATTGATGGATGTTGTTTTGTAAAGTGCTTGCTCTACACTGTAATTAGGGCTGCAATTTAAATAGTGAGCTCCTCTGTAATTTATACTGTAATTATAGTTGTCTCTGATTTCCACAATATGGTCTAAGCTGGGTTCAAAATGGAAACAAGAATGAAAATGACCGTCAGAGAAGCAGTCAGAAGGTACTGTTCTCAATATCGGGGACTGCAGACTGTTAAAGAATTGTTGTCCTTCATGAAAAATGGTTAGCAAGCTTTTGGTTTTCATGTCTTGCCAGGCACTGCATTGTACTAATACTCGGAAATTCATGTCACAAAAATGTTGTACTGCTTACATATTGTACATCATACACCTTCTCTCTGGCTTGCCTCCTTCCTTGGCAACAAAGGTCATAACAGACCATAAATGACCTTGAAACTGTAAGGTGTTTGGTGTTATTATGTGCACATTTAACATTAAGAAACTCTTTACCTGTTATATTAGTGGAGCTATAACCATTAAAAATAAATGGGTAAATTCTGCGTACATTTCCTACCTCCAACCACCTAGCAAAAGAAAATTAATACAAATGCACTGCACACTAATCTTAACGGAAATATATTGTATCCTGGAAAGCACGTTATTTGTTTTAGTTTTAAAGCAAACTTATCAGCATTTATTAAAATAAATCTCTGAAGGACTCTAGGAAAATGGGTGAAAATGTAGCCCCTGTTAATGTACCAATTGAGTGCGATCTTGGTACCTGACAGATCTTAAGCTGGGCAGAAAACATGGTTAGAATGAAAGCTGTTTTGCAGCTCTTCACAGTGGACTCAGACAATAAATAGCACGGTATCTATTGGAATTGTTCCAGCAACCAGTCATTTTGAGGAAATGACTCATTTATTTCATATAACAGGATTTGTTGTTTCGTTATCAGTCTAATGAATCATCCTTGCAGAACATGAAAAGCAATCATCCAACAACATTGCTTGAAAAAAAAGGTAGTTTTGAGAGACAATTTGCATATTCCTTTTTCTTGCATTACAAGATTCTCTCTTTATTAGCTTCTCACCATCAGGCACACATTCTCCTCCAGCCAGATGTTTAACTAGAATAAATGATTCCTCACACCAATCCACCTTCACTCCTGGTAGCAGTAATCAGTCATTTTGGATGGTGAGAGGTTTCCTTTTTTGTTGCTAAACGAAGTGTATATCCAAATGGCCTGGCTTAAACCTCACGCTGTTGAGTTTAAATGATGACATGTAGTTCTGGAACCCAACCTCACAACATGATTGGGAATTGAACACTCAAAATCCAAAACGTAGCAACATTTTTAAGGAATAAACTTGCTTTGAGTTGCAAAAAGAAAACTTGAATTCACATAAATAACTCATGTTTTACAACTACTCAACTTTCGAGCTTGATCTTTGTCTTGTGATGTTGATTACAACGTTTGCCCCACACACTGCATCTAGTTTGCTTTGCTCTTAGCAAAGGAGAACCATTTTGTCCTTTTAACACTGACTGCTTACCCCTATTTTACATCTCGAACTCTTCTTTACCACCATTACCACTCCCTTTGTCTTTTGCTTTCGTACCTTCATCACAAGTTCCACTCATTCCTCCTATTCCTCTGTTAACAGCATAAAACCACCTTCCTTCCATCCTCTCTCAGTTCTGAAGAAGAGTCATATCAGACGCAAAATATTAACCCTGTGTTGAGCTCCACAGGTTTCGTACACCTGCTGAGTTACTCCAGAATTTTCCGTTTATAATTTGGATTTCCAACATCTATGATATTTTGCTTTTATTTGAGTGGCTATATTAATTTTTTCAGGTCAACTTACTACGTATGAACAACAGCTTGCATTATTTCAGATATTGCGGTCAGAGATTATAACATAGTCTCTCAACATGTTACATTAAGAAATTAAGATAACATAAAAAGTGCTTGGTATGAGATCAGGATGATATTTGCTTAACTATTAGTACACAAGTGTTAAGGGATTTTAATATTCTCTCACTATTGTGTAGCATGTGACAATATGAAATGTCTAGTTATTACTTTTACTGCCAGGGACAAACAGCCTGAGATTCAGGAAAGGAGCAAGTTCAAGGATCTTGTTTCTCTTATTCTTTTTATTAGCTAACATGGCAATAATGGACCAGCATAAAGTAAGTACTTCATGATTATTGCCAGGATAGCCAGATAATCTTTGCTCTGAGATACATCTCAGCCTTCAGGTACTCCACTGACAAAGCCATGTTTGACCATTTTATAGGACTCTGCAGCATGGGAAGCCAGCAATCCGAGGCCAATGTGGGAGTCTTTCAGGATATGAGAGAATGAATGAAATCCCCTTCCCGAACTCATCTAGCTTAAAGAATGCCTGACATTTCTCTTATGCAGCAGCAGACTGTGAACGGGAAGAGTTTGCAGATTTACAATTTACTGCTCCTGTCTGAAAGAATTCCAACTTGAAGAAATTAACAGCCTTCAAAGCTGCTGGTTTTATTTTGCCTTGCTCTGATTTGTAGATCTGTTAAAAGAAGTAGCCGAGCTCTGTGGGTGTCTCATTCATAAAATGCACGCTGCTCCTGGCTCCGGTTGGTGCCAGATAAAGACTGGATAGTAACATCTTTCCGAGGATACATCACCTCATCCTCGCCTTCTCCTGTCTGCGAGCAGCATGTCCTTTGCTTTGCTGTCTCTTTTCCAGCTTTTTCCACTGCAGCAAACCCAGAGGGATGACAGCTTTATTACCTGTGACTGGAAACAAATAATGTGACCACAAATGTCGAAGCCAGATTCAAGCTTTACCACATTACCACAAATAACTTGGGCTAATCTCTTCCTGGGTGAAAATGACAGACGCTGGGTTGGGGGTGATCAAAAATAATTTGATGTGGTCCAGAGCCATTCTATAGATTGAAGAGGCAAGGAAAAGGAGAACAGCCAAAGACAACTAAAGAAGTAAATGACAAGACAAAACCAGAAGAAAAAGCATATAAAATGCAAATGAAACACAGATCTTGGTGAATGGGACTGATGCAAAGTGAACCAAAAAAAAAGGCCACAGATAACCAAGAGCTACAAAAAGCTATGAAATGAAACTTGCAAGGAATGCTAAAATCATTGAGAATGAGATGACAACATTATCTAAACTAAGAAGGTTAATATTGAGTCAGGGACAGAAACCCTTCAATATTAACATCTGCGAAGCAAAAATTATGAAAAAAGTAATGATACTAAAGAATGGAAAGTCCCAAGGGTCAGAAAGTTTCTATCTCAGGAATTCAAGGAACTGAGTGAGAAAATTGTTAATGCCTAAACGATAAAGCTATAAAATGTAGGAACAGATGTAGACTTTCAAACCATCAAGGAGAAAGTGAGGATTGCAGATGCTGGAGATCAGAGCTGAAAATGTGTTGCTGGAAAAGCGCAGCAGGTCAGGCAGCATCCAAGGAGCAGGAGAATCGATGTTTCGGGCATGGGCCCTTCTTCTGAAACGTTGATTCTCCTGCTCTTTGGACATGACCTGCTGCGCTTTTACAGCAACACATTTTCAGCTCAGTTTCAAACCATCAAGCCAACTCTGCTATTTAATGAGATAATACATAATCAGATAATCTTCAATTCCACTGTCCTGCCTTTCCCCCATAGCCCAAATTTGCCTATCACAGTCTTTAATATAGGTAACGATCCAGCATTGATGGGTCTTTCAGGTAAAGAATTCCACAGATCCACTACCCTTTGAGAGAAGAATTCCTCCTCACCTCAGTATTAATTGGGCATTATGAGATTATACCTTCTGGCTCTGAGCTCTCACACAAAGAGAAACAATTTTTTAGCACCCACTGTGCCAAGCCCCAGAAGAAATTTGCATGTTTCAATACGATCGCCTCTCTTTCTTCTAAACTCAAATGAGTACAGACCCATCCTACTCAACCTTTCCCCACAAGAAAATCTCTCCATACTTGGATGTACCTACTGAACTTTCTCTACACTGCTTCCAATGCTAGTACATCTTTCCTTAGTAAGGGAACCACAACCATCAACAGTTTCTCATGGGTTGTCTAACCTGTGTTTTTTTTTATTGTTTTAAGAAGGCCTTCTAATTTTTATAACCCGTTTCCTTTGAAATAAAGACAAACATCACATTTACCTTTCCTTACTGTTGTAAAGTGAAAGGCTTAGTAAATGTACCCTGACTAACCTTGACCAGTTTGCAATAATCCTTTTTTAACTCAGGTGTGTTACATAGTGAGAGAGACAAAGGGGACGCAAGTCAGAGGAAGGTCCAACACAACTATACTGAACACTTTATCAAGGAAAAACAATATTTATCAGACTGTGCTATTGTAATTTAATTCAACACTCTTAAACTGTTACAGGACTCTTCAGTAAACAGTCTCAAATCTACACTAGCTATCTACTTCTGACATGCTTGTGGGGATTCGCTATATTTTATCCACAAGTCCCGACCACTGTATTTGATTAAAATGACAGGTAATACCCATTCAATAAGTCTGGGACAGACTGTTCATGGGTATTTCAGAATTGGCTGATGTTTCAGGATCTGCACTAATTGATTTGGGTTTCCCTTCCTGTTTAGCGCAAGTTCTGGTCTTCAGGTTGTCTCACTGTGGTGGTCTCTCTGGAGATACCATTGAGAAAGGTGCAAAAGGCAGAGTGAGCTGTGGCTCTAGGTTGTCCCTTTCATCCCCCTCACCACACCCTGCTTAAGGATTCTGTGGCCTGTGTCCCATGCTATCATCGAGTGTGAGCAGGGAGATCCCAATGAACTGACAGCTTTCTGTATTTGGAGTTTGCAGGACAAGGTTTTGAACCTTCAGTTGTTAAGTACTGCGCTTGTCATGCTATACCTCTGGCCTGCTCCTGGGCTGCGTGCCACCAAGTCTGTGTAGCATTCTTCTAACAAAGCAACTTCATTGGAGATAGCAACAATGGTTCATTCTGAAACAGTGTGGCCATTAGCACGTGGCCAGGCAGTTTCAGGTCCGTCTGGTTTCAACAGGAAGTTGATTGTCCAAGGCCTGCTTGAGTAAAAACTGCCTGTTCCAACCCTGTAGTTTACAAATTGTGCACTCTGGCTGTGTTTAAATTTAGTTTCCAAATTTTGAGTTTTTATCTCTGTCCATGAAAAAAAGTCAATAGTTCTGTAACAATCCTGGAAGTCCTGATCACACTACTACCTTCTGAACTAATTTGTTAGCTTTTTGTGATGCGTGCACAAGGATTCCTAAATCCATCTGTACTGCAGCTTTCTGCAGTCTTTTTCCATTTAAATAATGTCATCTCCTCTATTTTTCCTGCAAAAATGCATAACATTCTCTCACATTATATTCTAATGGTCAAGTTTCCATTCACTCACTCAACTGTCTATGTCCCTCTCTCGACTCTTTTTGTCATTCTCACCACTCTCCATCCAACCTATTTTTGTGTCATCCACAAATTTGACTATAGTACATTTACTTGCTTCATCCAAGCTATTTATATATATATTGTAATCAGTTGTAGCCACAGCACTGAACCCAGGTTGCTGTTCAGAAAATGTCCCATATATGCTGACTCTATGTCTTCTATTAATTAGCCAGTCCTTTATCGATGTTAATATATTTACCTATAATTAAGAATGGGGTGATGGGAGCCACTTGAAACTGATAAGAGACAGCAAAGATTTGTAATGGGTAGGCCACACCTATTCAACATCTGAAGTGGTGAATAAAGTATTGGACAATGGAATGTCCAGTATACAGCAGGACCTTTAGGACCATTGATATACAGAGGGATCTTGAGATCCAAGTCCATAGCTCCCTGAAAGTGGCAACACAAGTGGATAAGTTAGTAAGGAATGCATGTTTTGCCTTCATTGGACAGGCTCTTGAGTATAAAGGTTAGCAGCTCATGTTGCAGCTGTACAAAACTTTAGTTAGGTCACATTTGGAGTATTGGTCGCAGTTTTGGTCCCCATACTGCATGAAAGATGTGAAGGCTTTGGAGCAGGTACAAAAGAGTTTTGCTGCATTGGAGTATATAAGCTTAAGGAGATGTTAGGCAAACTTGGATTGTTTTTGCTAGAGCATCAGAGGCTAAGGGCTGACCTGATAGGAGTAGATAAAATTATGAGAGGCATAGGGTGAATAGTCAGAGCCTTTTTATTAGGATGCAAATGTCAAATACTAGGGAACATAGATTTAAGCTGAGAGGGGAAAAGTTTGAAAGAGATATATGAGGCAAGTCTTTTACACAGAAGATGATAGGTACCTGGAATGGGCTATCAGGGAAGCTGGTAGAAGCAGATACAGTAACAATGTTTAAGAGGCATTTAGACAGACACAGAACAGGTAGTGAATAGAAGGATATGAGCCATGTGCAGGTCAGTGGGATTAGTTTAAAATGGCATCATGGTTGGCACAAACATGGCAGGTCAAAGGGCCTGACCTATGCAGCGAATAATAGAGATTTTGCAATTGGGAGAGATATGAGCAACAGTAGAAGAAAATGGTCAGCTTGCAAAGGTGGAAAAGGCAATGCTAATCTCTTTTACCAATATATAACTTGGGACCTGATGTTATATTCAGGAAATAGAGGACTTACAAAACAGCTACTTTGTAATGGTCTTCAAGATGAGGATGCACTCCCTGATCTGTTTGTACTTGAATTCTGGGAAACGTTGGGGAAGCACAGATGGATTGATGGTGATTACAGTAATTACCTGGCACTTTCTTGGGAATCATCAGGACATGGTGCTGCTCCCCAGCAACTGTAGGAATATCACCAGGCCTGGGTAGAGATGTTTGACTGGGTCAGCATCACTGTCGTCACCTGAATTGTACAGAAGTAATTTTAAAAAAAATTCATTCACAAGATGAGGGTCGGCTGGTCAGGCCAGCATTTATTGTCCATCCCTAATTGTCCAGAAAGCAGTTGAGAGTCAAGCACATTGCTGTCAGGCTAGAGTCACAGGTAGGCCAGATCAGGGAAGGGCAATTTTCTCTTTAAATCTTCAATGTTCCAACAGGCAGGCAGTGAGAGATTGCCAGGATCAAAAACAGGCTCTGAAAACTGCCTATCATATGTCCTCCCACAACCCGAGAGCAGCTGCACCTATGGAAATCAGAGTTGCCCACATGAACATGGAGACTGCAAGGGACAAGGCCAGATAAGGAACTTTAATGTTTTGCTGACAGCTCTGCTTTGGGAAGCCCAGTAGCCATGACAGTGGCCCAGCAGCTGTAACGAATTCAGGATGGAGGAGGGATTGGATCTTCCTCTCATGATCCACTTGTAACCCACCGCTGCCCAGCCACCCTCATCCATATTTCACTTCTGATTCTGTCCTCACCCTCTGCCCTCCCTCTTGGTCTGGACATATCCACCCCACTGTGGGCAATTGAACTCCCACTGGATTTCCGATGGTGGGAGAACATGAGGACTGCAGATGCTGGAGATCAGGGTTGAAAGGGTGTGGTGCTGGAAAAGCACAGCTGGTCAGGCAGCATCTGAGGAGCAGGAGAATCGATGCTTCTGATGAAGTGCTTATGCCTGAAACGTTGATTCTCCTGTTCCTCGGATGCTGCCTGACTGGCTGTGCTTTTCCAGCACCACGCCTTTTGATTCTGGACCTCTGATGGTGCAGGAATGGGTCTTATGGCCCACTAACTTAGAGCAATAATTGGCGTCATTTGTATGCCTGCCTTTTCTCAGGTCAACCTATCTTTCTCCAAGCTGGCTTCTTTTAAAATGACTTGTGGAGGTGAACAGGCATGGATCTCTCACTGCTGAATTGTGTTTCCACTTTTGTTCCAGCCTCTGACTCTTTTACCAATCAAATGCGATGTTTACCTCAATGACCCTGTTATCAGAACTGGAAAAAGTTACAGCTGTAAAGAAGAATAAAAATATAAAAAAAGGAAGTGTGTGGGAGGTGAAATTTATGAATCTGTGTAAATTTGGACTCCTCACTATGTCAGAAAGTTGTTAATTGATTTATTTCAATCAATGTCATTGTCCACTGAAATAGCTAAGGCAAGAGTTTCGGGTGAATACATATTTGTGTGTCTTTAACTCCCTATTTTTAATTTTTAAAAATTAATTTCTTAAAAGTAATGTAGAAGTTATCGGGTAATCAATGAACAACACCATGAGATTGTAGAAACAAACACAATAAAACATTAAACCGTTTTGCAATGTTTGACTGTACATTTGGACTTTCGTATCAGTCACATGCTGGTTGCTCTAACTGATAAAACCTTTACAGAACTATCATGCATTACGATTCATTGAATTTCCAACTTTGCAAAATCTAATCCCTAAGAGCCAAACTTCCCATGTTACTTTTCCATTCCTGTTCAGGAATGTTTACTCAGCGCACTTTCTGAATTTGTGGGAGAATGCAGCACACTTCTCCCGCTTATGAGATTGACTGACCCCTGAAAGGAATTCATAGATTGTGTCAGTGTTGTTAAAGGTGCACTTGTGTTTTGGGATGTTTTCAGAGAATTTGAGAATAGCTAGGGACAACCCAACAGAAAGGGCACAGGTAGATATCACCCCACTGTTTCTGAGACAGGTATTATGCTGGAGTAGGTGCTGCATTTTCTATACTGCAAATAATTTGAATATGTCTTTACAATATTTAATGCTCAATTACAAATTGAGTAACAGTAAGTAACAATGGTATCATTTTGAGCAAATATACTTTGCACTGAGAAATATATTTCATTTACTTTGAGATTATTTTCTGATTCAAAGTGGTTTTCTAAAAAGTGTTGTTGAGCAAAGCTTAGATGCTTTAGTTCAATTAAGAACATAGGAAAGAATGACAAGATAAACAGATATTTAGCTTATCAAACACACTCCTTACATAATGCTGCAGAGCCTATCATTGTGGTCTAAAGGAAATATCTATGTAAATACTCCCTGATACCCAAAGCTGAGGAATCTCATCTCTGTCTCTTCATTTAGAGCTGCTGCCTTTCACAGATCATATCGTCATTCCCTTCAGCAATGCATGTTCCCTGACTGATGCAAACTCAACACCCATTTCTCCCTCCATTAAAACGCTCCTTAAAATCTGTTGCTTTGACTAAGCGTATGGTCATCATTCCAAATATATTCTTTTCTTGTTTGGAGCCAATTTTGTTTGATAGTCTTTTGAAGCACCATGAAACATTTAATGACGTTGAAGGTGCTATAATAAAAGCACAATGTTTTTGTAGCTGTGGATTTTGGAGTTTTCTTTTAACAATATTTGCAATTCCAGCTCACTGGGGTTTGAATCATGTTGCATGCACAGGTTATCATGACCGCATATGATAGAAAATATAATGCTAGCTACTGAATGATCCCAACACAGTATCAGTAGCATGGAAATTGAGATAATCATAAAAGTATACAGCATGGAAACACACTCTTTGGCCCAATCTGTTCATGCTGAGCTGGTTTCTTAAACTGAATTGGTTCCATTTGCCTGTGTTTGGCCCATATCTCTTGAAACATTTCCTATCAATACACCGTCCAAATGTCTTTTAAATGTTGTAATTGTACCCACCTCTACCACTTCCTCTGTCAGGTCACTCCATATATGCACCACCCTCTGTGAGAAAAAGTTGCCCCTCAGGTCACTTTTAAATCTTTCCCCTCTCACCTTAAGCCCTATTCCCTTAAATGTTGGATTCCACTACCCTGGAAAAAAAGACCAGGGTATTTATCTACTTATTGTCTATTTATCCTATCCATGTCCCTCATGATTTTATAAACTTCTATAAGGTCACCACTCAGCCTCTGACGCTCCAAGGAAAAAAGTCCCAACCTGTAGAATAGATTGAATAGAATGAAATGAGGGAATCCAAAGGAAAAAAAATGGAAACTATCACCAATGTGTGGGCTTTGCCTCCAGCAGGACATTTTTACCTAACGTGGTGATGTTTATGCTAGTGCCCATAACCTATGATCTGGATATGGGTATCATGGTACATGTTTGAAATATTGGAAGAGGCTTTTATTACAGCTCCTGGTATATTACAGTCACAGCCACCAACGTGCCATGCTTCAAGTGTCCTCAGTTAGGATGGAGATGGTGAGTTTCCTATCTTCAGGCCCCATGCAATGATATCATGATAATTTCCCTTAAAGGGATACTTTCCTTAGCATGATCTGGACAGGTTGGGTGAGTGGGCAAATCAATGGCAGATGGAGTATAATTTGGATAAATATGAGGTTAGTCACTTTGCAAGCAAAAGCAAGAAGACAGATTACTACTTAAATGGCTGGAGAGGGCAGAGTGCAGCGGGACCTGAGTGTCCTTGTGCACCAGTCGCTGAAGCTAAGCATGCAGGTGCAACTGGCAGGAAAGAAGGCAAATGACGTATTGGCCTTCATTGCGAGTAGTTTTGAGCAGGGATGTTACAGTTATAGAGGGTCTTGGTGAGGCCACACCTGGAATATTGTGTGCAGTTTGGTCTCCTTTTCTGAGGAAGGACGCTCTTGCTCTCGAGGGAGTGCACTGAAAGTTTCCCAGGCTGATTCCAAGGATGGTGGAACTGATGTATGAGGAGAGATTGGTTAGGTTAGGATTGTCTTCGCTGGAGTTCAGATGAATGAGAGGCAGATTTCAAAAAGGCATATATAATTCTAACAAGACTAGACAGGGTAGCTGCAGGGAGGATGTTCCCGATGGTGGACGTGTCCAGAATCAAGGGTCAAAGTCTGAGGATTCGGTGAGGACCATTTAGGAAGGAGATGAGGAGAGATTTCTTCACCCAAAGAGTGGATTTCATTACCACAGGAAGTACTTGATGCCAAAACATTGAACATATTCAAGAGGCAGCAAGATATAGCAGTTGGGGTGAATGGGATCAAAGATTATGGGGAGAAAGCAGGATTAGGCTATTGAGTTGATAATCAGGATGAATGTGAGAGCAGGCTTAAAGGGCCAAACGGCCTTCTCCTGCTCCTATCTTCTATGTTTCTATGCTTCTATGTTACACATTAACTGTAAGACATAACATATAATAGACTGGAAGAACAAATATTGGAAACAAAACTGAATGGATTCAAATTCATTCTATTCAGTTCAGATCAGATTTTGAAGATCGCGAGGTGCTCACTTGTCTTCTTAGAAATCCAGTTGTCGCTACAACATTCTCCTCTAGCACTGCTCCAGAACTGTCCATTAGCATTTTCTGCTCATTACAGACAGGACCTCTTTATCCTAATATAGCTGCACAGGAGCACTGTTTCAGTTACATAGTGCCAATGGAAAATAAGGTAAAACGATTCATGCCACTACGAGTGCACGACCTCTCACTGTGGTTCTGAGCCAAAATTGGAGGCTCCTTGCCTTGTGTGTGATGCACATAATTATTACTTTATGACTCTACTGTAAATTAGCTACGATTGGTTGCTGAAGGTTGTGACTTTGCTGGTCACTAATAGGGAAAGAATGTAACAGAAAGTCAGAGGTTGGAAAGAGAAAGAAGCAGAACAGGATGGAGAGGTTGGATGTTGCACATGCAGAGATGCCAATTTTGACAGGCCTCCCTTCTCTTTCACTTCTGGCTGACATTAAAGCCAATTCGGATGTGGCAATTATTTGCTTTCCTTTCTGATATTGACTGTGTGTGATTTTCCACACTGAACAAAGATTCCTACCACTGTATACTTACCTTCCCAGCATACCTCAGTTCTCCAATCCTAACAAACCTGAGAACTGCACAAGGACTTCATTTTATACCATTTTCTTGCTGAATGCAGCAGATAAGTGCTAATGTTGATTCAACCGACTTACACTAGCTGAATCTCTGGTTTTATTTTTCATGTTATATTGGCTCTCGGGGTCTCACAGTTAAGATACAAATTCTTTCCATTTTTGCTTTTAAATTCATGGTCTGAATTCAAAAGGATCAGATTGAGTATTACAAATTAAATCGCACTATTAAGTTTGACTTCAAGTAGTAAGGTGACGGTGAACAACTTTTTCAACAGAATCCCGAAGAGCCATTAGTTTTCAAGCCTGCTGCCATTCTCAGTTTAATGTAATAGTGCAACGCCTGTTGAAAACCTTCAGCAGTGACTTTGTATAACCTCTTGCACTCCACAAGTCGAGGGTAATGACATTAATACTGTGATAAACAGAGATCACCCGAGAGAAAGCAGAAATTTGAAATTTTGTTTTCAATGTCTGATGTGTGAATGCATTGGCTATATATTTGGCAATCTGGCAAAATTCTAGTCTTCCATTAAAATTGATTAAAACTTTCTGTAATATGCCAGGAAATCATTTTGGCATGTGTGACTTTCTGGTTTGCAACTGTAATGGGCTTCAACCAGTGAGAGGGGACAAGGGAACTGAAAATTGAGGTGATTAGGAGCCATGCAAAAAAAAAAGAGTTGCTACACTCAGTCAAGAATTTCATGCAGTTATCATTAAACCTTCAAGAATATTTGTGGTTGCCCCTGGCTTTTCTGCCGAATTGTAAAAATGGTGCAAATTATTAACTAGTAGGAGAGAGAGTTAAAAAGTTTTATGAAGGAAGTTTGAATTTAACTAAACATTAACCCAATAAGGTCTGTAAAAGTTTATAATATATACTGAAAACAGCACTTCCAGCATTCCTTTGCAGATTATATGTTCATAATCTCTAGTAATTACAAAACAACCATGAATCTTCTTGTGAAAATTTATCAAGAACATAGAGTTCAATAATAGCATCTACCTCATAAACCATTGCCAGCACCTGAATTAATCAGAACAGAAGGCAGGACATAATGTAAAATGAATATGCATTTAAATAACACTCTCCAGCATCTTAAACACGGCTTAAATCTATCAAGATGGTTTTGATTATGGTTGTAAAGCATTGAAACTTCATCCATGTTGTTTATGATATTGTACATTAAACATCAAAATTTCTATTATTCTCCATTTATTTTAAATTTTAAAGTTTATATAGCCTAATTCTGCAGTTTACTGTTAAAATTAAAATCTTTGAAATGTGTTTTTAATAATTAAATGTGGTTACATTGTGCAAATTTATGTAGTGAATTATATCATATTTTATTTAAAATCAATTTATTGAAATTACACATCTAAATACACTGCTGTAATTTCACATTCTATCAATGTTCTTTACCTTAAATTTAAATTCTGAATACGTACCTTTAATTCAAGTGCAGTCAGTGCATTTTTTTCTCTGCTGATATAAATAATAAAATATGGTTGAAAAACCAGCAAAGTAAAATATAAAACTTCAGTGAAGTGGTACTTTGTGTTGAATAAGGAGAGAGAGAGAAAAAAAGCTAGGGAATGTAATTGTAAATGATTGAAACCACAAGCTAAACATTGGTGGAATCTCACAGTAAACTGTGGGGCAAGATGGGAATATGCTGGACTCTTGCATGACCACAAGACAAACAGATCAAATTACGAGTCCACTTAGTGGATCTTTTAATCTTACTGGTTTCTTTATGCATTTCTTTGCATTCATTTAGTTTTAATATCAACTTTCGTGAATTGGGAAGCAGCATTGTGCATGATTTACTTTTGGCGTTAGGATGTGGGGGTACATGTCTCTAATGCTGCTGATCTAACCCAGTCTTATAAGTCCTACATAAACTTGATATTTGTCATCAATATATGATGATTTATGTAGTTTTCATAGTAACTCTTCCAAACTTCCAATGGAGCTCCTTGACTGTCATTTATGACTGGCAAATCGTTCATCAGTTTTACAGCAGTAACGCTAAGAGGATGGAATCTAACTTGCTCAATTTAGTATTGAAAATGTTTCTAAGAACAAGTTGATTTGTGGCTTGGATAATGCGTATGCTCTGTCCATTGACACCTTTACTGCGGCTGACCACTGGGAAACCAAAGCTCCTGATTATTTCAGGTTGTAGACCCTTTCTCATCAACAAATGAGGATCTTAAGATACATTTATGACCTCAATTTTCATTTCAGAATGAAGCTGGTTGGAGTGAGCAGCTTACATTATTTTATTACTTGTAGTTAAAGAATAAGTTTTAAACAACTTTTGTGATCCAAGGAGGAATAGGAGAATTGTTCACGGCTCCATAAAAATAACTCGGACCACACTGAGAGTCCTCACTAAGAACAGAGGACAACTCTCCACACTTCAAGCTTTATATTATTACATCTGTGTCAGTGAGCTGCATTAAGACAGCCACGGATTGTGGAAAACTTATGGGTTCTATTTAAATGTGATGAATTAAGGCCTCAGATAGCCACCAAAATACATTGGCGACTCTGCCATCACCTGATCAAAACTTAAAGTCTATTTCTTTAAATGTTCTTAACATTTAAAAACCTCGAAATATGTAACTGCCACCACAAATTCTTGGTGATTGATAAAGGTGAAATTACCGTCATCAGGTTTTAATAATTGAAAATGTCTCCAGATCCCTAACTGGAATGTGAGTGGACAATATAACTACGGGTAGTTTTGGTGTTCCTTCTAAAAAGATTAAATTGGTTGAACCAGGAATATGAGCCAAGTTCAGAGAAACCCAATCCCTTTAGGTCATGGCTACATCTGTTGACAGTAGCAAGCGACATTCCAATGAAAATGTGTGAAAGTTTATGATGTTGCTTCTTGTGTCGAATTTTAATTTTAACCTGGTCCCTTCCTTTTGGCCCACATGATTTAACTTGCATCCTGTAGCAACACTCACTGACAGTAGCTCCCTCTGTAACAGCTAATACTGAGAGGGGAAAGCAAGTAAAAAAAAGTAATATTTGGAAAACAAAATGTACTAGTCACACTGGAGCACCATTTTGCAGTATGTGAATTGGACCAGTATGTTTCGTTCAGAAATTGTATTGCTTTTTCCTTTCTAGGCAATGAAAGTTTCAAGTTCCAAGGAGTAAGTATCACTAACGATCTATTCTGGTTCATCCACATCGACGCTACAGTCAAGAAAGCACAACAGTGACTCTACTTCCTTATATGGCTAAGGAAATTCAGAATGCCCACAATTACTTTTGCTAGTTTTTAATAGATGCACCACGGAAAGAATCTTACCCGGAGAGCATCACTGCTTGGTATGGCAACCAAGACTGCAAGAAATTACAGAGAGTTGTGAACGCAGTGTTCCTTCCATTGACTCCGTTGACACTTCCGCTGCCTTGGGAAAGCAGCCAACATATTCAAAGACTCCTATGACCCTGTTTGTCCTCTCTTTCATCAGCAGAAGATACAAAATTTTGGAAACATGTACCAACTAATTTAAGAACAGCTTCTTCCCTACTACTATCAGACTTATGAATGGACTTATATATTGGAGTAGCTCTTTCTCTGTGCCCTCTCTGTAGCTGTAACGCTGTATTCCGCATTCTGTTCTATTACCCTAGTGAACTTGTGTAAGGCACATTTGTCTGGTTAACACGCAACACAATACTTTTCACTGTACCTTGGTGCATGCAATCATAATAAATCAAATCAAAACATTGAATCACAACATGTCTCCTTAGCACATACAGACAAATATTAAGTCCCTCCTTCTACCCTATGAATGCACCAACATGATTCTAAATGCTCTCCATGATTTACAGTATTAGCCTGCTCTTTTGCATAAGCAAGTGAGAAGCTAGTGTGACCCTGCTTTAGCTAAGGCTCTGTGGCTGTCATCAGCATCCATCTACAATCTTAGCTGCAAGTTTACTTCAGGGAACATTGTGGCCTTTCCTCCAGGTCAAATATCAGGAAGAGGAGCTGGGACCAGGAGTGCCCTCGAAAATAAGTTTATTTTATTTTGCTGTGAATTGCAAAGAGCTGGTGTGTTTTTTCCAGACCTCCCAAGGAACCTCTGCCTGAAGCCTCCCTCACACACTTGACTGCACCCCATCCACAGTTTAATTCAAAGGGACCATTTCTTCAGATTCCTTTCCAAATCTTCCTGATGCCCAGAATCTTACCCCCTGCTGGTTGCCCAGGTGTTGTGAAGGCTGTTAGGAGAAAGTGAGGACTGCAGATGCTGGAGGTCAGAGTCAAAAAGTGTGGCACTGGAAAAGCACAGCAGATCAGGCAGCATCCAAACAGCAGGAGAGTCGACATTTCAGGCACAAGACCTTCATCAGGAATGTGAAGACTGTTTCCAACCAAGCACAGCCCCAGCAGCATCCTGCATTAAAATAGTATTAAGAGATTCTCCTTTTATCACCTGTGTCAGTTGATCTCCATCTCAACATATTCATCACATCCAACCCCAAATTTGCCTTCAAATCGATTGTTTATGATCAAAGTCATTAGTTCTCTTTACATTACACTTGTGAAATGAAACAACCAACAGTGTGATAGCCTATTTGATGGAACAGGATAGAGGTCTGGTATATATGTCACAGGTACACTGGTCACATTTACCAGCAAATACCACTGAACGAGGTTATGTTGTGGAGAGGTTCCTCAATTTAAAAAAAAATCTGAGTGACCTGTTCAGAGATGCTATTACACATATCTGGAGTGTGGGACTTGAACTAAGTGAGACCCAAACATAAGCTTCATAAATCAGAGGTATTGCCACTGACACCCCGCTCCAAAAGCCTCTCATAGGTTCTTTACAAAGCAAACCTCCATGTTATATACATGAAGGCTATTTATTTGTAATTCAGAATTAACTGTTTTCTCTGCAAGACTGGTCTATGGCCTGTAAATAGTGTGGGACATTAGCCTCTTGTATTGAATCTGAAGAGGAAATTTGCTTAATATATTGTAGTAATAAAGTGCTGAATGCATCACGTTTTTGTGATTAGCTGTATAGGCCAACTCCTGAAGTTGCTGCATCTGGGCAACATCAGTGGGGAGAAGTGACTGACTCACAGCCATTCAACACTTTGCTCAGCTTCATTCACTCAATTGTCCTTCACAGGCAGTCAAATCAAATCAATTAGTTTGAGGATACCTCATTGGTGACTGTCGGAGAGTCATAACTCTCAATAACACAAATTAAGATAAGTTATAGCAGTACTTTGCATGGGTGAAGAAATGACTTGAACCTGCTATCACCAGAGAAAGATTTTCAAGTTTATATTCCAATAGAGTGAACAGTCCCTTGAATCATAGTGCCAGTCTCATGTTAGTTCTAGAATAACCATTACAGTATAATTGACTTGTGATTTGCCAGTGTACTCCTGTTCATATATATGGATTTATTGCAATTTGAGCAAGGTGTTAGAGTCTGTCACATCTCAACATTGAGTCAGTGCTTTCAGGAAAGTCAAAGAGGAAATTAGTTCGGGGATTGCAAAAGTTAAAACCACATTTTTTGTGGACAGTCACAACGACTGAAGTGAAAAACAATTTTGAATGCATAACCTGCAAAATGAGCAAGTGAATGATTATGTAATGATCATTCTATTAGAATATATTACAAAGAGGAAACAGATTTCACTGGAGAGCACAATGAACATCAATAAAATGTAATTTGCCATTTAAATTGACATCTTAGGAAAAACTTTACCAGCTGTAAAATAATGCTAAGCCATTATATCACTGATTACATATCTGTGGACTGTTCTTCATCTGGACTTTACTGATTATTTAATTTTGTTTGTTTCTCCCTCTTTTCTTTCAGTCTTTTTTTCTTGTTAAGATGTTGGCTTCTTTCTGCAACTGTATCTCGCGCAATACAGTTGAAAATTGGCAGTGATGTTTGACAGGCTATTTGATTGCAGGGTGAAGTAAATGAGCTTGATCCTGTACTGAGGTGATATTCACTGGCATGGATTTTCCACTTGGAGTATTCGTGAGTGATCAGAAGAGGAAATGTTTGACTGAGCTTCTCCTTCCTTGCCCATGCCATTGAGATCCCATGGCAGTACCTCTACTGTTATCCCAGCAGAGACTGAATAACACAAGAAAAAAACATTCTGTGGCTTATTTAGTTTGTGAATGCACTGCTTAAAATAATCAACTGATTAATTCTGTGGAGCATGACTACCTTCTCAAGGTCAATAAATGGTTGCCAATACAGCGAGAACCACAACCTGTTAAAGTATAAATATATTTTTAAAAAACACAGTTGGGACAAGTTTTGGTGCTTTTGTCTATGTCAGCACAAATGTGGGAAAATTATTGGGAGCAGGGAGTTGATTCCAGGATCCCTGCCCTTATTACCCTCATAAATAATTTTTAGGAATTTGGAATAAGGTGCTAGACAGTAAGCCCTAATGTAATTGCACTTGCATTGGAGGGGTGAATATTTTAGAACCGCAATATTTCAATGAATTGGGCCAATTTTGTTAGGCTTTATAACACCTTGAAGGCATCATGAAACATGAGGTAAACTTGGTTTTAAGCCAAAACCAATTTGACAGGTTAAGTTCAAAAATGACTGCCAATTTCACTACCATGATAGTGTCTGATAAAATAAATGTTTTAATACGTGATTAATTATATGGATTTGTTCATAAAAGATTGCTGATGATTATATTGAAGAGCATTCAGATGCTTTAGAGTACTTTATTTATTAATGAGTTCTTCTAACATTGAAATTAAAATTTTAATTTGTCATCTAGGCACTGCAATTTTATTTTTACATTAATTTAAAGTGCAGGCATTTGTTGAGTCTGTGAAACAGACAAATAACAGCTAAAAGTTCATCTGTCTTTGCTAAAAAAGAAAGTGATGGCTATCTGTTGGTCTAACTTCAAAGACTATTATAAAGAAATCAGAATGACTTATTTGTACATTTGAGTAATGACACCTTATTATAATGGTTTGCTGAATTCCAATCTATTGTAACGGATTTAACTCAGTGAGGGTGTTTTGCACAGCTGTGAAGGATGTGGATACTTGTTTGATTGACAGTTTTATGAGCTGTCAAGAGGCTAAAAGTGTTTTGAAGGCAATTTTTGAATGGATGTTTGTCTCTTGTCAGTTTTCTGAGTATTTCAGATTCTTCAATGTGATTATAGGATGCATAGGTTCTGACCATGGTGGATATTGGATTTATTGGTATGAAGGGGATGGGATTTCATTTTAAATTCATTCCTGGGATGTGGGTATTGTTGATTTATTGCCTATCCCTAGTTCTCATTGAGAAGCTTGTGATGAGTACATTCTTGAACTGCTGCAGTCCATTTGCTGTATATAGATCCACAATGATATTAGAGAGGGAGTTCAGGGTTTTCACCTAGTCACACTGAAGGAGTGACAATATATTTCTAAGTTAGGATTGTGAGTGGCTTGGAAGGGAGCTTGCAGGTGGTGATGATCTGATGTATTTGCTACCCTTGTCTTCTAGATGAGAGTGGTTGTGGATTTGAAACCTTGTTGAACATCTATGGAGCATCTTATAAATGGTATGCGTGCTGAAAATGCATGACCGTGCTGGTGACAAACGAACAGGCTGCTTTGTCTATTATTGCCTCAAGCTTCTTGAATGTTGTTGGATTTGGAGTTGCACTCATCCATACTAGTGGGGAGTATTCTATCACACTCCTGACAGATCTCACGGAATACAGGGAGAAGTAGCCATTTGGATACAAAACTGGCTCAAAGGTAGAGGACAGAGGGTGATGGTGGAGGGTTGTTTTTCAGACTGGAGGCCTGTGACCAGTGGAGTGCCACAAGGATCAGTGCTGGGTCCTCTACTTTTCATCATTTACATAAATGATTTGGACGTGAGCATAAGAGGTATAATTAGTAAGTTTTCAGATGACACCAAAATTGGAGGTGTAGTGGACAGTGAAGAAGGTTAGCTCAGATTACAACAGGATTGTGACCAGATGGGCTTATGGCTGAGAAGTGGCAGATGGAGTTTAATTCAGATAAATGCGAGGTGCTGCATTTTGGGAAAGCATATCTTAGCAGGACTTATACACTTAATGGTAAGGTCCGAGGGAGTGTTGCTGAGCAAAGAGACCTTGGAGTGCAGGTCCATAGCTCCTTGAAAGTGGAGTCACAGGTGGATAGGATAATGAAGAAGGCGTTTGGTCTGCTTTCCTTTATTGGTCGGAATATTGAGTATAGGAGTTGGAAGGTCATGTTGCAACTGTACAGGACATTGGTTAAGCCAGTGTTGGAATACTGCAATTCTGGTCTCCTTCCTATCGGAAAGATGTTGTGAAACTTGAAAGGACTCAGAAAGATTTACAAGGATGTTGCCAGGGTTGGAGGATCTGAACTATAGGGAGAGGCTGAATAGGGTGGGGCTGTTTTCCCTGGAGCACCGGAGGCTCAGGGGTGACCTTATAGAGGTTTATAAAATCATGAGGGGCATGGATAGGGTAAATAGACAAAATCTTTTCCATGGGGTGGAGAGTCCAGAACTAGAGGGCATAAGTTCAGGGTGAGAGGGGAAAGATACAAAAGGGACCTAAGGGGCAACTTTTTCACACAGAGGGTGGTACGTGCATGGAATGAGCTGCCAGAGGATGTGGTGGAGACTGGTACAATTACAGCATTTAAAAGGCATTTGGATGGGTATATGAATATGAAGGGTTTGGAGGGATATGGACCGGGTGGTGGCAGGTGGGACTAGATTGGGTTGGGATATCTGGTCGGCATGGGAATTCATATTGTAGCTGTACAGGACATTGGTTAGGCCACTTTTGGTATACTGCGAGCAATTTGGTCTCTCTGCTTTAGGAAGGATGCTGTGAAACCTGAAAGGGTTCACAAAAGATTAATAATGTTGTTGCCAAGGTTAGAGGATTTGAGCTATAGGGAGATGCTGAATAGGCTGGGGCTGTTTTTCTGGAGCATTGGAGGCTGAGTGGTAACTTACAGAGGTTTATAAAATCATGAAGGACCTGGATAGGGTGAATAGCCAAGGTCTTTCCTGCAGGGTGGGGGAGTCTAAAACTAGAGGACATAGATTTAATGTGAAATGGGAAAGATTTAAAAGGGATCTAAGGGGCAATGTTTTCATGCAGAGGGTGGTGCATGGAATGAGCTGCCAGAGGAAGTAATGGAGGCTAGTACAATATTAACATTTAAAAGGCATCTGGATGTGTATATCAATAGGAGGGGTTGGCAAATGAGACTAGATTAATTTAGGATATCTGGTCTGCATGGACAAATTGGACTGAAGAGTCTGTTTCCATGCTTACAGCTCTATGACTCTATGATGAGATTGGGATTCAAGATTTTGGCAAATTGAAGGTACAAACTTGGATCCTGCTGCGCTATGTCATCTTGTGTTGGCCTCAGGTAATGTCAGAGCCTTTGCTAATAAAGTGCGTGGGAAACAGCAACTTGTCTAAACACCTTTGTGGAGGCTGATCCAATGCAAATTCTCTCAAGTTTAAAGCACCTCTGAGTTCGAGATCATAGATCAGCACAGAATGAGAATTATGTCACCCACCCATTGACAAGTAAGAATGGTGCACTCAGTCACTGAAACTGCTAAAAGTCTTACATCCCCTCTCCATCCCCACAGCCCACAGCCCACAGCCCAACTAAATCTAATGGCTATGAGTAAAAGCAAATTGTTTCAGCCCTGAAGTATACATTGGTACCAGATTGCACGATGCATCATGTGATTCTGCTCTGCTGTTGCACCTATAAAGGAAAGGGATACATGCTTTTCCGTGAGCTGGGTTTCTAACTCTGCTAGAGTTCCCAGCTGGACACAATTTAGGAATTCCTGATTTATGTATTCCCTGTGAGAATCTGAATCAGTATCAGTGTGTGTTAGGCACCTGTGTTCATGAGGGGGTGGAGTTGGGGCTGGGGAGTGGTTTGGTGTGGGGAATGTGGTGCTGGCCATCTGTATTCTGAGTAAGTTGATAGGACTGAGCTGTTAACAAACAAAAACCAGCACCCTTTAGAAGAGGATCAGTTTTAGTGTTACAAAATCATCCCCTCTGGAGTTTCTCAACTCATGCTTGTGGCCTGCAATGCTCCCATTAATCTCAAATCTGCTGATATGCGTGGTGTATGCTACTGGTCAGGATAGAAGAGAGGGAAGCAGACGAAAGTCCAACAGAGAATGGCCTAGTCTCCTTCTATAATATCAAATGTACATGCTGTTTTACCTCCAACCTACTACATGTCAAGAAGAAAGCTTCATATCCAGCTATAATTGTTCAACTTACAACCGGATAACCTCAACACTTGTTTTTAATGTGAATAAAGGGTACCTGTGATGTGTCATCTCAGTTCACCAGTCTAGGCCTCTTGCATCTGCTCAGTATATTGCGAAGTTTTGCCTGAACTACAAATTTTGCATTCTACTCTCTCTATGCAAGTGTGCAGGTCATTTAAACATGGAGGTCCATTGCATTCAGATTGCTGGTTGGCAAGACATCCATTCACCTCTGGCTCCTATCCATTAGCTAATCATATTCCTAAATTAATATCATCCTTTTAATCACACACACTTCAATTTTCCAATTAGGACTGTCACATACTATTTTAAACAGCTTTCATGACCCTTCTGTTTTACTTCATTAGGCTACTTAGACATGGTTTATTGTCAACAAATCCATTCTTGCTGTCCTGTATTAACCCATGATTCTTCAAGTGAGGATAAATTGGGCCCTGACAGTAGTTCTCCTGACATTGACACAGCGACACCACTGACACAGTGATTACTCTGAAATTAGCAAGTTTATCCTTGTCTTTTTTTTTGAGTTGGAACATTTGTAATCTTTCAGATCTTTTGCATCACTTCCATATTTGAAGAGGTTAAAAATCACACAACACCACCTTGTAATCCAACAGGTTTATTTGAAAGTACAAGCTTTCGGAGTGCTGCTCGTTCGTCAGGTAGTTAGTGGGGCAGGATCATAGGACACAGAATTTATAGTAAAAGGTCAAAGTGTCATACAACTGATGTGATGAACAACCCTAGATTGCTGTTAAGTCTTCAATCACTTAAAATGAGGATGCAGGATTCCATTGATTAACATCTAAATCCCTTTCACAGGCATATACTTTGTCACACTCATGCACACACTCTATCAAGCACACACACACACACACACACACACACACACACTTTCTCCCTCTCTCCCACAAACATATCCTCACACACGCTTTCCCCCTCCTTCACCACACACACACACACACACACACACACGTCTATGGGGTGATTTCGCATTTGCAGATTTGTATTTGCTGATACATTCTATTTTGTTCAAAAACCACACAATCCGTAGGCAGTCAGTCCATGTGACATATTATAAATTCTACTCTGGAAATACAACCAGTCTGACTCCAGGTTGGGATACAGACAGAGCCTAACCTCACACCTTAAATGCATTGTCTGAGTTGAGATGTCACCTTTTTTTAATACTGAAAATCTTAAGCTATCTTGGGATTGTGACTTGAAAAATATTCTTGAATTTACAATTAACCAATGGAAACTTGCATCCCCATTTTAGTGATTAAAGACTTAGCAGCAATCTAGGTTTGTTCAATATATTCCATCAGTTATATGACACTTTGATCTGTTACTGTGTTCTATGATCCTACCCCATGAGCTACCTGACAAAGGAAGCTTGTACTTTCAAATAAACCTGTTGGACTATAACCTGGTGTTATGGACTTTTAACTTTGTCCACCCTAGTCCAACATATCTGAGGAGGGCTGACATATTATAGTCAAAGTTTCTGTTACCTTCACCCTAATTTATGTCAATTACCTAAGATGCATTCCATTTGGACTAGGTGACTTATTGACTTCGAGAAATTGTTTGCTGAGTTCCGATAGAGCAATTACTTTTCGAGTCTGCTGTCGGGCATAATAAAGGCAATACTGTCCAGAAGAGCTGGCTTTGAATGTTTAGCATCTTGATTCTGGACATGATTGGGGTGAGGAAGCTGCTGTAAGCTTGACTTTCCAGGCACTGATTTTTGAGGATCTTGCAAAGGTGCAACTGGTGGTCTTTCTCCAAAGGGATGCAGTTGAAGACTCCAAAGCAAATAAGATAGTGAGGATCATTGCTGCCTGGTGTACCATACCTTACTCTTAGGTTTGTGATCCCAGTCCTCAACTACCTCTGCCTGTTTACTGTTTTCCTGACCAATCTTTGTTTACAGTTCAGCATGGTGGCACAGTGGTTAGCACTGCTGCCTCACAGCGCTAGAGACCCGGGTTCAATTCCCGGCTCAGGCGACTGTCTGCGTGGAGTTTGCACGTTGTCTGCGTGGGTTTCCTCTGGGTGCTCTGGTTTCCTCCCACAGTCCTAAGATGTGCGGGTCAGGTGAATTGGCCATGCTAAATTGCCCCTAGTGTTAGGTGAGGGGTATGGGTAGTGGGTCGGTGTGGACTTGTTGGGCCGAAGGGCCTGTTTCCGCACTGTAAGTAATCTAATCTAATGCAAGGTCCCCTCTTAAGTCACTGATATTGACTCTTTTTCAATTGATTTCCCAGTGCAGGAGGGAATAAAGAATACTATCTTAAAGTTGTATGTAGTTCAAAGTACATGGTGTTTAGGGCAATCTTAACCCTGGTAGGACCTAACTCATGCTAAACTGATTGTAAAATGGGCAAACTATGTTTCCAAGGGAAGAATTTATTCATCATAAGTTAGAAAATAGTCTGATTATCTGCATTGCATAAAAGTCTAAAAGAGAACAGAACAATTGATTTTAACTAACAATTGAGGGTTATAAGGGATGGAAAAACTTCCGGCCTTGTCATAAGCAGTCATGGCCTGAGAGAGAAAAGCAAATAAGATGTAAACAGCTGACCAAGCAATTTTTGGAGCAGACTAACTCCCTTGCCCTTTCAATCAGGAAATGGCACACTGAAAACCTGAGAAAGACTCATGTTGAAATAATCTTGGCCATTTTGATGATAGCAAATTTTATAAAAAGAACAAATGCTGGACAAATATTTAAAATACAACTTAGGTAGTTCAAACAATAGAATAATCGAATCACACATACAGAAACTCTTCAAACTTGCCAAAATCAAAGCATTCCGACAGAAACTCTGGCTGAATTGAATTTACTCTTTATTTCAATACTTGACAGGTTTAAAACTTAGGAATATTATTGAGATTTTAAACAGAAAGCAGCCACCTCTGAATTAATATTACTGCATCACAACTCTTAAGAGTGTTGAAAAATTGCTGCTCCTTTGAGATGGCATTGATTTGGTGTACCACAAACAAGTCAGCTTAACATTTTGAGAGATTGCATTGCAGTCTTCTTCCACTGATAGTTTCAAATCTTGAATAATCATGCAGACCCAATGTCACAATGGAGATAACGCAGGACAATTCCAGGAATTTTGCTCTCGGTGAGAATGCCAGATCACTAGCTTTATCAGTAAGACCTGTTTTGCAGTATTGTCAGTGCATTAAGCTTGGCCATAAAACAGAATGATATGTGTTCATCATATTTAAAAAAATTTTGTCTGCACCAGGGTGAGTTATGTTATGTTACTGTTCAGGAATGGAATTCATTCCATTTTAGATTTCTGGTAGCAACATGAAGTATTTCCAGTTCCATAGTTAGGTATAGAGTAAAGCTCTCTCTAACTGCTTAAACTCAGACAAGAGTCCGTGAATGGAAATGTTTTCACCCAAATGAGAAGTCGTTTCTGTGGGGTGGGCCAAGTATATCAGAAATGGGCTTGAGATTCCTCAAGTTCATTTCACAAAGATCCCTTACAGCTAACTGAAAGACAAAGGATGTTCATTTAGATCAGTTGGGATTGAATTTGAATCCAGGTCTGATCAGTGAAACTTCAACCAGTCCACTCACTGTGACATCAAGTTCTGCTCGCTCATTATTTCTGTTGAACTCATTAATCAGTGATGCTTTTACACCCTGGTTATATTTGTGCTCCAGCTGAGACAGCAGATGACTCAACTGCTCCTTGACCTTTATTAATGGCACTTGGAATCAGCTGCTTGCAATGCATAGAAACGAATTGTATGGGCAAAATGTTCCGTCCAATTATTCATTCCACGCAGCATCACTCTGAAATGCCAAGTGCTATCGTGCCAGAGATTGAATCTTTGCTGTCTGCCATCCAAATTATATAAACTCATAATTCAGTGTTACGCTAGAAATGTCTATTTTATTATTTGATATCGCAATCTGTTTTGATTAATGGGTATCAGAGGGAGCTTGCACAGAATCTCAACAATGATTCAAGAGTCGCATTGACATATAATTTTCAGAAGTAAATTCATATCTTAACAGCCCCCATTTCTTTCCTCTCCACCTATCCTCAAAAGCACAGACCACCAACCCCCGTGATAGTCCCCCGGGCTCTTGGATTTCTCCCTGCCCTAAAATCCTGGGGGTTTACCTGTTCTGGCAGCAACATACTTATTCTATCTACTCATTTCCATCTGAGCAGTGCCCTCAAACTGAGCTCTTGTCCTGGCAGTGACTAGCTGCTCTTGAGAGCAGGATTTTATTGCCCTCAGTGAGGGATGGAAGTTGCACTTTCACCCAGGTAAGTCCATATTTTTAGACATTCATTCACTGGATGTGGGCATTGCAGGCTAGACCAGCATTAACTGCCCACCTCCAATTGAGAGTCAACCACATTGCTGTGGGTCAGGAGTCACATTAAGATCAGGAAGGCAGTTTTCTTCCCTAAAGGTCATTAGTGAACCAGATGCATCTTTCCCAACAATCCTTCATGGTCAACATTGGACTCTTAATTCCAAAGGTCTTTTTCTATTAAATTCAAATTCCACCATTGGCCACAATAGGATTCAAACTCAGGCCCCAGCACATTATCTGGGTCTTTGGATTAACAGCCCCGTGATGATACATCAGGGCATCACCTCCCCAGGATGTTGGGCTGCATGTTATGGCTGTGGGGTGCACATCTGCCTGCGTGCATTGGCTCCCAGACAACTATCCTTCATGTTTGGTTGTGGGGACAGGAGCTGGTGAGGTGGAGGGCAAAGGAGCAGTTTTTTAGACGTTTGAGTGCTGACACGTGACTTGAGTCCAGCACCTTGTGAGAATGAACCCATTTACAACACAAATTAGATAAGTGCAAATGTGGCAGAACATAATAAAGCATTCAATTCTCTCTGGATCTTGAGTTTTGAGGATGAAGATTGAATGACGTGATTGCTTTTGAGACACTTTAACTCTCTGGATTGTGAGGATTAGATATATTTTATTTGGAAATATAAACTGGGAGATAGAAGTTTAGATTGTTTGTTGTCTATTTTACACTCAAAGGAAAAGTGGATTTGGGTTGTGTTCACTGACTGTTTACACAAGATCCGGTAACTTTTGGAGAAGCTGGATTTGATTGTCCTGTGAAGCTTACACAAAGTGTCTTGGGTTGAAAACAAAATGGATGAGCAACAGCTTCTGGACTGACTTCTAATTAATATTTGTCAAAGACCTGAAGGGTAATTGCACTCAGGCCTTCAAAGGCCTGCAAGCCAGCCAAATCGCTCTCTCACCTGTAAGTGCATGAAAACCAGCAGTAAAAGACCCACAAACGAAGCATTTCTAACTCAAGCCAAAACTTAAGTCAAATTGACAGACTATTGAATTGGGGAACATTGTGGATGATATTTAATCATCAGAAGTAATAGAACCACGAGAACGGCATCTCATTCCATGCTTATGATTTGGGGTTTTAATTGACAGCATTTGTTCTTTTTCATCCATCCATAATATTTCTAAAAGCTTTCTGTCTTGCATATTTGTCCATCTGATTTGTCAAAAAGTGTAGGTGTTTGAATTTAAAGGGGTATACGTTAAGTTTGTATATTTGTAATGAATAATCCGTCTTTGCCATTTGTCAAAGAACATACAGTACAGGAACGGACCCTTCGGCCTACAGTGTGGACACCGAATTTAATCTCTTTGGCCTGCCCTTGGTCCATATCCCTCCATTCCTTGCATATTCACATGCTTATCTAAAAGTCTCCTTATGGCCCCTGTAGTATCTGCCTCTACTGCCATCCTTGGCAGTGTGCTACACACTCCTACCATTCTCTGTGTAAAAAAAAACTGCCCCCTCACACCTCCTTTGAACTTTCTCCTCTCACTGTAAGTGCATGCCCCCTGGTATTAGATATTTCAACTCTGGGAAAAAGATTCTGACCATCAGTCCTATTTATGTATCTCATTATGTTATAGACTTCTATCAAGTCTCCCCGTTAGCCTCTACCACTCCAGAGAAAACAACTTGAGTTTTTCTAGCCTCCTCTTATAGCTCATACCCTCTAATCCAGGCATCATCCTGGTAAACTTCTTCTGCATCCTCTCCAAAGCCTCCAAATCCTTCTTGTAATGGGGCAACAAGAATCTCTGAACAATAAAGGCAAATATGCCACACACTTCCTTTACTACCCTCTCTACTTTCAGTGGTCACTTTCAGGAAGCTATGGACTTGAAACCCAAGATCCTTCTGTACATCAATGCTGCTCAGGGTCCTGCCATTAACTGTATATTTTTCCTTAACACCTGATCCCACAAATTGCAGCACCTCACATTTACTCAAATTAAACTGTATCTGTCATTTCTCTACCCATATCCGTAATTGATCTATATTCCATTTTATCCTTTAACAACCTTCTTCATTGTCCACCAATCTTTGTATCAGCTGCAAATTTGCTAACGCAGTCATCCACATTTTCATCCAAGTTATTTACATATTTACAAACAGCAGAGACCCCAGTACAGAATCCTGTAGAATACCACTAGTCACAAACCTCCAGCCTGAAAAACACCTTTCACCACTACCCTCTGCCTTCTATGGTCAAACCAATTTTGAATTCAAGTGGCCAACTCACCATGGATCCTATGCATTTTAATCTTCTGCTTGACCCGACTATGAGGGAACTTGTCAAATGCCTTACTAGAACTCTGTGTAAACAATATCCACTGCTCTCGCCTCATCAATCACCTTCGTCACCCCTACAAAAATTTCAATCAAGTTAGTAAGACATGAACTGTCCAGCACAAAGCCATGTCAACTGTGCCTTGGCTTTTCCAGGTGTGTGTAAATCCTATCTATAAGAATGCTGTCCAATATCTTCCCAACTACCGATGTGAGGAACGGAGGAACAACATTAGCTACTGTCCAGTCCTCCAGTACCTCTCCAATGGCAAGGCTATAGAGATTTTGGTCAAGGCCCCAGCAATCTCCTCTCTTGACGCTCTCAATAACCTCTCTCGTGCCCTGGGGACTTATCCACTTCAATGCTCTTAAAGACATCCAACACCACTTCTTTCTTGATCTCAAAATGCAGCAATGTATTAACATGTCCCGCATAAATCTCATTATTCCATATCTGTCTCCTGGGTGAATACCTATGCAAAATACTCACCTCACGCACATCTTCTGCCTCCAAGCACCTATTCCCAACTTTATCTTTGAGTGGTCCTACCTTCTCCCTAATTATCCTCTTGTTTTTAGTGTATGTTTAGAATTCCTTGGAATTCATTTTAACTCAACTTGCCAAGGTCATTTCATGGCCTCTTCTTGCTCTCTTAATTTCCTGCTTGATATCTTTCTTGGATTCTTATATTCCTCACGGTCCCTATCTGATTTTAGCTTCCTAAACCTCATATATGCTTCTTTTTCCCTTTTGACGAAATTCACAATCTCCCTCATTATCCAAGGATCCCTTCCTTTGCCATCCATGTCTTTCCTCCTTACTGGAACATGCTGGTCCTGAACTCTGATCAGCAGGTTTTTAAACAATTCCCACGTGTCAAATGTGGGCTTGTCTGGTAAAAACTCCTTGCAATTAACAGTCCCTTGCTTTTGCCTAATACTGATGTAATTTGCCTTCCCCCAAATTAGAGTTGAAGAGGATAGTGCTGAAAAAGAACAGCTAGTCAGGCAGCATCAGAGGAGTAGGAGAGTAGACATTTCGATCATAAGGATCAGGAGGGGTGGCCCAAAGGGACTGAGAGATAAATGGGAGGGGTGTGGGGCTGGGGGGGAAGGTAGATGGGAATGTGATAGGTAAATGAAGGTGGGGGTGAAAGTGATAGGTCGGAGAGGAGGGTGGAGCTGATAAATAGGAAAGAAGATGGCCAGGTCAAGTGAGTTGGAAGGTTGGATCTGGGATAAGGTGGGGAAAGAGCAAATGAGGAAACTGATAAATCCACATTGATCCCGTGTGGTTGGAGGGTTCCAAGGTAGAAGATGAGGCGTTCTTCCTTCAGGCTTCGAGTGTCTAGAGTTTGGCAGTGGAAGAGGCCCAGTATCTGCATGTCCTTGGTGGAAAGGGAGGGGGAGTTAAAGTGTTTGGCCACGGGGCAGTGCCGTGTTCAGAGATGTTCTCTGAAATGTTTCACAAGTTAGTGTCCTGTCTCTCCCAATCTACAGAAGACCACATTGGGAACAACGGGTACAGTAGATGATGTGGGTGGAAGTTACAGATAAATTTCTGTTGCATATGGAAGGATCCTTTGGAGGTTTGGACAGAGGTGAGGCAGGAGGTGTGAGCGCAAGTTTTGCACTTCTTGCTGTTGCAGGGGAAGGTGCTGGGAGTGGAGGGTGGGTTAGTGGCGAATGTGGATCTAACAAGGGAGTTGCAGAGGGAATGATCTCTGCGGAACGCAGATAGTGGTGGGGAGGGAAATATATCTCTGGTGATGGGATCTGTTAGTAGGTGGCAGAAATGGTAGAGGATGATGCGATGTCACCGAACGTTGGTGGGGTGAAAAGTAAGGACCAGGGTGCTTTTGTCTTTGTTGTGTTTGGAGGGGTAGGGTTTAAGAACGGAGGTGTAGGAAGTGGAGAAGATGTGCTGGAGGGCATTGTTGATCACGTGAGAGGGGACTTTGTGCGATTTGAAGAAGGATCTGTGATCCTTGCCTTCACAATCACTGCCAAGACAGCTGTCTCCGCGATTGTCAGCAAGATCTACCGCCTCTGAAAACACCACAAAGCCTACCCAGCACATGGTTTACTTCTACTCCCCCCCCAGCCCATCATTGCCTCAGCCACTTCTGCCCCCAACGACATTACTCATCGGGACACCATCGACGACATCGTGAACGTCATGTATTACGTTACTTCTGCCCCCACGGATGCCACCAAAGGCACCACTTCTGCTCCCCAAACCTCAGGGTGAGTGTCACTTCCATTGGTAATGGCACTCCCGAACCCATAGCCACTCCTACTCTAGTAACAGTCTTCGCCCTTCCACTCCCGGCTCCAGCCCCACACCAGGTCCTAACTCCCAGCCCTGCCATGTTTTTACCATCACCTCCTCACCCTCCCCCCCCCCAGACCTGTCCTTCACTGAGGGGATGAATGATCAGACTTCAGTAAAGGGTTCACCTTCATCCCTCTATGTTGCTGATCAATGAATTCAACATGCCTTGTGGCACTGAAGTTTTCTTCTGTCACTTGCTTTTTCCATCAGGACCCCCACCCATCTGGACATCCCTTGTTGATCTGTTACCTGCCCTTAATCTCTTCATTTCCAATTGCTGCAGTGACATTGACTGCCTCAATCTGTCCAGCCCTCACTCACTCCAACCTCTCACCCTCACAACGTGCAGCCCTCCACTCCCACCAGACCAACCCCTCATCTCATCATCAAACCAGCGGACGGGGTGGAGTGGGCACAGAGTTAGTTTGGTATACTGACCTCTACACCGCTAATGCCAGGCGGCAACTTGAGGACACCTCCTCTTACTGCCCCCTCGACCACGACCTCATCTTCTATCGCCAAATTGCCATCTCCCAGTACTTCCACAACCTCATCACCAACATGGGGATCTCCCACCAACAGCCTCCAGCCTCATAGTCCGGGTTGGTCAGTGAGAGCAGAGTGTAGACTTGGGTACTGGTTCAAGCAGCATCTGGGCTCTACATGCATTAACCAACCCGACCTTCTGGTTACCATCCACTTACAGCCCAATGGCCTCAGCGTGGCCTCCTTCTTCCTCTAACCTTATCCCATGTCTAGCCCCACCCCTCCTCCTCACCTACCTGACCCAACCTGTCCATCTTCCTACTCACCTATCTGCTCCACCCTTCCTACTGACCAATCACAATAACATCCTACCTGCATCCGCTTATCACCATCCCACTCATGCTACCCACCCCAACCCTCTCCCTCTGCATACTTCTGGGCACCCTCCCCCTCCCCACTCCTGGTGAAGGGTTTCAGCCTGAAAGGTTGACTCTCCTGCTGGTTGGATGCTGCCTGACCGGCTATACTCTTCCACATTATACACACATGTGATGGATTATGGAGTAGTGGAACTTGATTTCTGGTGCATTCTTCCAACCAGGGTCATGACAGGAGCTGGTTAATCAGAATCACATATATACAGAGGAAGACAACCACTATCCTCATCAGTAACAATACACTGCAGTGGCATCAGCTCTTACACAAGGGAGAAGAGGAGAGGAGCTGACATCACAGGAGCCTCAGATGTAAACCCCGCCCTCTTAATAACTGACAAGAGCAGTGCTTCAACAGACTGAGATTGTCACATTAGGCAATGACTGACATACATTCTCTTGACTCTGTTGAAAGCCATTTTATCTGATTCCATTCTCGTTCCACAACATTACATGCCCACTTCGCAATCCATTTCATTTCATCCATTTATAACCTGGTCTTTTTTATTGGTCATATTATTCTCAATAGTTACTTAAATACCATTACATTATGTCCGCTGTTCTCCTGCTTTTATATTGACACCAGAATATAATTACAGGAGAGGCCATTTAATCTTTAAGCCTGTTTTACAATTCAATCACATCATTGCTGATCCGTGACCTAATTGCCCCGTGCCTATTAATATCTTCGTCGAATAACAATCAATCGTTCTCAGATTTAAAATTAAGCACCACCTAATGCGATGATGTAATATGAACTTGGGTGACGAAAGAACTAAGATTTCGAAGGCGATAGATTTAGCCTCTAGGTTTCCCTCATCATCTTAATAACAATGTGCATCAAATCAATGTAATTTATATCTGTTTGCCATAATGCTGGAAATGATGCCATATTTAAGTCAAAAGCCTTTTCTCATTAAATTACCAAGTGTTTATCCGATAATGGATTCGGCAGTCAGGCTTATTAGAACCTAACATAAAAGGAGGCTGATGGTAACAAACCGGCACGATGTACCTTTTACCAAGTGACTGTGTTTCGATCCATGCGCAAGCATGATCCTGACCTTCCCGCAGCCAGTCATTTTAACACAGTGCCCTGTCACATGCCCATGTATCTGACCTTGCCTTGCTGCAGTGCTCCAGTGAATGACAGCACAAACTAGAGGAACGACATCTCATCTTCAGACTGGGCACTTTACAACCTTCTGAACTCAAAATTGAGTTCAACACCTTCAGATTGTGAACTCACTCCCATTTCTCTCCTTTCCTTTAGTTTTACTTGGTGCATTCTCTGTCACCATGTCCTCCCTTCCCTCCCCCAACTCCAGGGGGATTATCTGTTCTTTCCGCTCTTGCAGTTAGACATACCATTGTTTTTGCCATTCTCACATTCTGATTGCTTAATCTGCACTATCAGCAGCCTTTCTCTCCCAGCACACCACCCTCCCTTTGCAAAAATGCTGCTCCCTCCATATTTCATATCAGCTCTGATGAACAGTTATCTGGACTCAAAATGTTAACTTGCTCGCTCTCCACGGATGCTGCCTGACCCACGATAATTTTCAACATTTTTTATTTTCAGTGACTGTTGTGGATCCAGCAAACAACGTGGTGAGCAGAGATATGGACTTGTTTGGACTGGAAATCCAACATGGTGAGCGTTGGTGCAGATTCCAAAGGCACAACTTTAAGAATGTAGCTTGTGTAGGCCGTTAAAACTGGAAAGCTGAATGTTCACTCTGACATTGGGATACAACTCAGCCAATGTCTTAACCAGATCAAAATCTGCCTTCAATTCCATGACGTCTAGCTTTAGCAACTGTTCTCTTTTCAGGAACCTTAGTAATTGCTTTCTGAAAGGCAATAATGTAACATTTCCTCTCAAATCTTGATCTCTCCTTTCCTACTGCTAGATTCAGTAGTTGATCATCCTTTATTGCTCAAAGGGGTCCTGTGCATTTTCTAACCTCCATCTCCTGAAGAGGTCCGCATCACTTGTCTCTACAGTATGAGATAATTCACATGATGTGTTCTGTCCCATGCCATTCCCCAGTCTGAACTTGTTTTTTTTGAGGCATTCAGCTCAGAAAGGGTTTCACAATACTTAATTAGCAAAGTAATCTGCTTATTTCCAAGAAGTACAATAGAATTGTAGTAGAGGTTAACTTTAACTCAGCTTTATGAGGACAATCAATTTTAGGGAGGCTACTTGGTCATACAAATATAAAGATTGCAAATCCTTCAGTTGGCATAGTAGGTAAATGTAGAGAGCACAAAAGGATGAAAGACACAGGTTTGAGCTAATCTGTGGAATGAGGAGCCACTGCTTGAGTCTCATTATCTTCACAAGCATTTGTTTTCACTTCTGGCGTACAGCAGTTCCTGCAAAATATTCCCAACATTTGTTATACGCTGACTCTGACTTCAGTGTGTCTCGGCCTGCAAAGCGTTTGGAAAATATAACTTCTCAGTGAATGTCTTGTAGCTTGTGTACAGGTGATAACAGCTGCCTCACCATGTGAACATGTGAGACCAGTGGAAGAATGAGTGATTGGCTGTTTGAAATGGGGAAGTAAACCAGATAAGATTTATTTTGTTAATGCTGCTTAACACTGAAGAACAGTAAGAATGGTGAACATTATCTACAATTTAGAGCTAAAACAGAATTCAAATGGTTTTCTTTTGGTTAATTTACAGTTGATGATAACACGTAGATTTAGTTCAATGAAAATATATCATAGGATCAAAAGCACAATGGTCAATTAAGGCTATAGTTTAGTGGGACATTTTCTTTGGGAAATTTGTTTGGCTAGGCACTTATTGGATGGCATCTAGCCTCTGAACTCCATCTCTTTTGCTACTCTTTACAAGTGCGATGATGCCTTGCTGCGGGTTTTGACTCTTCATTTGGATTTTCTTCTGTTTCGGAAAGAAGCAGAGCCAGGAAAGTTAAGAAAACAACACTGGGTTATTTTTGTCTCGCTGTTGGTGCTGTTACATTGCATTACGACTTAGAGTCATAGAGTCATAGAGATGTACAGCAAGGAAACAGACCCTTCAGTCCAACGTGTCCATGCCGACCAGATATCCCAACTCAATCTAGTCCCACCTGCCAGCACCCAGCCTATATCCCTCCAAACTCTACCTGCTCATATACCCATCTAAATGCCTTTTAAATGCTTCAATTGTACCAGCCTCCACCACTTCCTCTGGCTGCTCATTCCATACATGTACCACCCTCTGCGTGAAAAATATTGCCCCTTAGATCTCTTTTTATATCTTTCCACTCTCACCCTAAACCAATGCCCTCTAGTTCTGGACTTCCCCCACTCCAGGGAAAAGACCTTGCCTATTTATCCTATCCATGTTCCTCATGATTTTATAAACCACTATAAGGTCACCCCTCAGCTCCAAGGAAAACAGCCCCAGCCTGTTCAGCCTTTCCCTACAGCTCAAATCCTCCAACCCTGGTAACATCCTTGCAAAATCTTTTCTGAACCCTTTCAAGATTCACAACATCCCTCCAATAGAAAGGAGACCAGAGTTGCACATGATATTCCAAACGTGACCTGACCAATGTTTTGGATAGCCAGAACATGACCTCCCAACTCCTTTACTTCTACTCTGACGTTAGAGCAGTTCACAAGAGAAGTGTGCTAAACATTTTTGAATATAGTACAAGTTTTGCTAAAACAGCAATGATATATTCTAAAAATCCCAAATCTGCTGCTGTCCCTATACTTACAAATAATGAATTGTTGCATGAATTGGAAGAGTCCCCCAGTATGGGTCAGTATCAAGAGATAAGAAGGTCTAAGGACAAACACTTTCAAAAAATGTTTAAATAGAAGAAAAATATTTTGGATGCGGGAAATTTGCGAGAGAAGCAGAAAGTTCCGCAGACTGTTTGGAAGGAGAGTCATATTCAAATCATAGGGGCATTTGTGGAGCTCCTGAGAAATGGAAATAAATCTGAAGGGATATTTATTAGAGTCGAACAAAAACGTGAGCCTCCCGACAATGGAATGAAAGTTGCTTATTAAGTCGGTGACAGATGGCAGGTGGATTGAACTTCCCAATGTCAAGCAGTGACAAATTATCTTTAAATATACTAAATGTTTCAGTAAAATGCAACTCTTTCAGATTAGTTTCAATCTTTGGAGTTAAGAATCCAGCAAATGGTAAACATGCCTTCAGATTCATGACTGGTTAAAGGTGGTGTGCAGCAGGTGAGGTAGTTTTCCTGGTAGATTTGGACTGAGTATGAATTGCTTTGCTTTCCTATTGAACCAGGGAAGAGGAGACATTGATGTATGATGTTGGCTGGCAGCGAGAAAGGAGAACAAGTGATAATGGACTGAGAAAGGAAGGGAGATGGAGTCCTTTGAAGCCTCTTGGTAGGATAGGGGAAGAAGCTGGACTGAACAGGGAAGATCAATGCCTACGGCTGTAAGATCAAGCATGATTGTGGGTAGATATGTTGAATTGTAAACTCCATTTCTCTCTCCACAGATATTGCCAGACCTTCTGTGGTTCTCCATTAAGTTTTGTTTAAATTTCAAATCTAAGCCTCTGCAATAGTTTGCTTTTACATAAAAGAAGTGCAGCATTGCAGTGCCTTCACCATCACTTGGTCAGACTCATGTGAGTAACTGAGCTTATATTGACACTCGCTAGATTTTAGAGACTTTATAGGGGAGAGGAGGGAAATATATCCCTGGTGGTGGGGTCCGTATAGGGGAGGGGAGGGAGATATATCCCTGGTGGTGGGGTCCGTATAGGGGAGGGGAGGGAAATATATCCCTGGTGGTGGGGTCCGTATAGGGGAGGGGAGGGAAATATATCCCTGGTGGTGGGGTCCGTACAGGGGAGGGGAGGGACCCCACCAGCAGGGATATATTTCCCTCCCCTCCCCTATCAGCGTTCCGAAAAGACCACTCCCTCTGTGACTCCCTCGTCAGGTCCACACCCCCCACCAACCCAACCTCCACTCCCGGCATCTTCCCCTGCAACTGCAAGAAATGCAAAACTTGCGCCCACACCACCTCCCTTACTTCTCTCCAAGGCCTCAAGGGATCCTTCCATATCTGCCACAAATTCACCTGCACCTCTACACACATCATCTATTGCACCCGCTGCACCCGATGTGGCCTCCTCTATACTGGGGAGACAGGCCGCCTACTTACGGAACGCTTCAGAGAACACCTCTGGGACACCCGGACCAACCAAAACAACCACCCCATGGCTCAACACTTTAACTCCCCCTCCAACTCCACCGAGGACATGCAGGTCCTTGGACTCCTCCATCGCCAGAACATAACAACACGACGGTTGGAGGAAGAGCGCCTCATCTTCCGCCTGGGAACCCTCCAACCACAAGGGATGAACTCAGATTTCTTCAGTTTCCTCGTTTCCCCTCCCCCCACCTTGTCTCAGTCGATTCCCTCGAACTCAGCACCGCCCTCCTAACCTGCAATCTTCTTCCTGACCTCTCCGCCCCCACCCCCACTCCGGCCTATCACCCTCACCTTGACCTCCTTCCACCTATCGCATCTCCATTCCCCCTCTCCCAAGTCCCTCCTCCCTACCTTTTATCTTAACCTGCTGGACACACTTTCCTCATTCCTGATGAAGGGCTTATGCCCGAAACGTCGAATTTCCTGTTCCTTCGATGCTTCCTGACCTGCTGCGCTTTTCCAGCAACACATTTTCAGCTCTGATCTCCAGCATCTGCAGACTTCACTTTCTCCTTGAAGTTTATTTTCAACTTGCCTCAAGGCTTTGCATACAACGTGTTGACCATTCATTCCAATATAAACCAAATGGTCCATCAGCACTGCAGAGAAACTGTCTATCATAGAATATCTTATAACTTAACTGTTATAAGCTCTGGTCTTACAAAAAGGAACTACAGTCTGGTCATTGACTGTGATTAATGTCAAATGCAGTTAGTATTACGTTAACCTAAAATAAATGGGTATGAGTTTTATTCAGTCATAACCATTCAAAATGTGAATTAATATCCTTAAAGCCACACTCTTAATTTTTTAAGCAACTGAAAATATCACAAACAATATAAGCTCCAGAAAGTATGGTATTACAGAATCGAAAGAGTTAAAGGAGCTACAGTTATACACACAAGAGCTGGATGATTGCTTGTCATATTCAGTGAGGTGATTGTTTTATATCTTATGCCTTAACACTTACATTAAGCAGCCCTCTAATGTATGGCCATTAATAATTCATCCTCTTCCATCTTCCTCCTCACTCTGGGTTTGTTTTCAACATTCCTCAGCTTAGCCTAGAAAAGCACAACTGATCTTTACACCTGCTGCAGCTTGCACAGTCTGAGGACTGGAATATGTCATGGACAATGAAAGGGAAGAGAGAGAGACAGAGAGAGAGAGAGAGAGAGAGAGCCGTGGGGGGGGGGGGGGGGGGGGGGGTGAGGGGAGGGATGCTGCGTCAGGGTCAGAATCTCAGTTCTGGAGATTTATTCGGCACTGTTGCTTCCTATGTTTACGTTTAATTGGCAATTTGTTAAGTCAAGCAATCTCAAATGTGCTTCCCCCTGCTTTAAAGGCAAGACATTAGTTGTCAGGTTCTGAGTATGAAAAGCCCAAAGGATTAGAGAACAAAGCTAAATTCTGGATCTGTGACACGTTCCAACAGGATAAGGGAAATTTTGCCATGGTACTGGGGTATTCAAGCTCACCTCTCTATTACTTAGGTGGCTAACCAGTAATTTAGACTGTTGAGTGGATTATAAGGTTAGCAAGTCTCTGAAAAAATAATCAAGCTTCGGGGTCCTCTTGTCGCACAGTGGTAGTGCCCCCACCTCATAGATTAGGAGGCTCAAGTTCAACTAGGCAGAAGTGGGTACTGGAGATGCTGGAGATTAGAGTCAAGATTAGAGTGGTGCTGGAAAAGCACAGCAGGTCAGGCAGCACTCAAGGAGCAGGAAACCTGATTCCTGACGAAGGGCTTTTGCCCAAAACATCAATTTTCCTACACATCGGATACTGCCTGACCTTCTGTGCTTTTCCAGCACCACTCTAATCCAGGCTCAAGTTCAAGTCCACCTGCTTCAGAGGTCATGATTTGGAGATGCCGGTGTTGGACTGGGGTGTACAAAGTTAAAAATCACACAACACCAGGTTATAGTCCAACAGATTTAGTGGGGTGAATTTGTACTTGCAGAGTTACATTGCACTTTGCTCAAAACTGCATGAATCCATATAAGATTCTGTTAACTCCTGTTTGGGATTAGAATCAGTCTAAACATTATGGCACAGACAGCACCACACAGGGGGCGAGTAGCTTCAACGCATTAGCTGGGCTGACACCAATTGTTAAAGTTACACTGAGAATGTAACTTTTTTAAAAAAGTTTTGTGATTTACATACGAAAGAAGTGAAACTAACATGGTCATTCTAACAAATAAGTGACTTAACAAACAGTCAAGGTATTTTTCAATGTATAAGTTTGGTTACATCACACTGAAAACTTTTGCTATAAATTCTGTCTCTTACAGTTGTGTCCTCCACAACCACCTGATGAAGGAGCGGTGCTCTGAAAGCTAATGCTTCCAATTAAACCTGTTGGACTATAACCCGGTGTTGTGTGATTTTTAACTTTGCTCCAGAGGTGCATGATAATATCCCTGAACAAGTTGCTTAGAAAAAAATAGGTTAATAAAGTGTAAATAAATAAACATTTTGAGTTTCAGATATGGCATAATTGTCCCATTAAGCAGTTCGACTGGTTTTTCAGCAATTCTCTGCAGAATTGCTGCCTCAAAGTTTCTTCACCACTTTCACAAGCACTGGGCTTTTGACACAACGCATTTCAAGGGATTCGATAGCATTCCCCCTCACCCCACCATACCTACCCAAGTCACTCTCTATTCCAACTAGCTCCATTAATTGCCTCCCATCATTCCAAGCGATGACCTTTCATAAAGGATATATTATGCTGCTGGAGTGAAGTCATCAAGTAGTGTGAAGGAGATAGAGGAGACAGATATTAAAAATGTAGTGCTTATGGATGGTGACATTGTAAAGGACAATAACGTCAAGGAATTCCTGAAATGCATACACGAGAATTTTTTTTTGATCGGTATACAATATTTCTAAACAGAGACGGAATGAAAATGAGCAGGATCCAGTTCCAAGGAATGAAATGGAGCAAACGGAACATATTTTAGTCAGACAGAATATGTAGAACAATGAACATAATACCATTGTATTTAGACTATTCTATGTTACAAAATGATACATAGATTAAAATGGGAAGTGATAATTCAATTAAGCATGTGAATTTGTTGGTTAAGAACATGTCTAAATCTTTAATTTTTACAAACTTACTTCAGCCTAATTTAGTTTGTAATTTGCATTTGGGATTAAAGTAAAAATTTGTAGTTTAAAATTCTGTAGTTGTAGGCTTTGAGCAGGTTTATTTTCTAAGTAGTGTATTACAACAGCAATCTACTTATGAACAGGCTAAAACTGGATCCAAATTAAATGAGGGAGATTGGCCCATTGGTTTGGAAGCATATAAATTCAGTGAACAATTTCAATTTTGCCTTGGTCTAAGTGAGTGCATTTAGAGTCATAGAGTCGTAGCTGGGGCTGTTTTCCCTGGAGTGTCAGAGGCTGAGGGGCGACCTGATAGACGTTTATAAAAGCATGAGGGGCATGGGTAGGATAAATAGACAAGGTCTTTTCCCTGGGATGGGGGAGTGCAGAACTAGAGAGCATAGGATTAGGGTGAGAGGGGAAAGATATAAAAGCGACCTCAGGGGCTACCTTTTCATACAGAGGGTGTATGGAATGAGCTGCCAGAGGAAGTGGTGGAGACTGGTACAATTACAACATTTAAAAGGTATCTGGATGGATATATGAATAGGAAGGGTTTGGAGGGATATAGGCCATGTGCTGGCAAATGGGACTAAATTGGTTTGGGATATCTGGTCGGCATGGATGAGTTGGCTTGGTAATAATTTTCCGGTTTTTAAATCTTGCAAACCTAATTTAGCTTTATTTAGATTGTAACTTGTAATTGCCATTAGAATGAAAGCTCTAGTTTAAAATTCTGTATATTATGGGATTTTTGCAGACTTATTTTTGAAAGATATGTTGAAAGAGCAGCATAATTAAAAATTGACAGAAACTGGATATTCTTTAACTGATTGATCTAGGCTCCTTCTGTTGGGAGTGTATGTAAATAACCAATTTAGTGAGACTTAGCATATGAACATGAATTATAATAGGGCAACAGAGTTAAGCAATTCAAGAACTTCAGTGGAGGCATGAGAGTAATGTTTGGCTGCTTTTATCTAAACACAGCAGCTAGTTGGTGAGTATTTCTAGTTTTAATAAAAACAGCTAGTTAAGTAAAATAAAGTCATCACAGTCTTACCAGATCATTGGCCATTAGAGAGAAAGAGAGACAACTGATTGCGTTTTAACTTGAAGGTCACCATGTCTCGGGTGAGGACAGCAGTTGCGAAGGATAGTCTTTCATGGTAACTACAGTTGGTGTGGGAATTGTCTCACACTGTTGGCATCACCTACACTACAAATCAGTCGTCTAGCCAACTGAGCTAACCAGTTCTTTGTTAAGTAAATGATTTATACTAATATGTAAAAAGGAAGTAAAAATATACAAACTATTTAGTGCGTGAATTCTTTGAGAGTACATGAATGAAAAAAAACAAGTATAAAAGATGATTTTAACAATAAATTAAATAAGAAATGATACAGTTGACAGGGAATGTGATGTGTTCCAGCACATGGGAGCTGCTGCACATTAAAGTCATCCACAATGAACACAACTGTGGTAAACGTTTTTAAGCTCGAGCAACTTTGACTCCGAGTTGAAGAACTGGAACTCAAACCGTGGAGATTGTGCCACATCAGGGAAGGGGAACATCTCCTGGACTCTTTGCTCCAGAGGTAGTCATGCTTTTTGATTAGGGACTTTAAATTTGGTCTGTTATCAAGGACAGGAGGGAGTGGTGGCAGCTGAGGCCGATATGGGGATTCTGGGGGCAGCTCTCAAGAAACCATAATGATCCAGCAGTTCTGAGGGTCTTACAAAAGGTATGGATGCTGGGAAGGTGAGTGAACTGGCCATTGCGCTATGATTTTGGAAACCATTCAAGTAGGTGGAGGAAATAGGAATTTAGCAGTAGTAGATGACAGTATTAATTACTGAGATAGGTACTGTTGTTTGTAGCTGTGAGTGTGAGTCCCAAAAACTATGTTGCTTGTCTCACATCAGCTTAAGGATGTCTCCTCAAGACTGGAGAAGAACTTTATTGTTATTCATTTCATGTAAGAACTTCAAATGTAAGAAACTCAGGATTAGAAACTCAGGACTACTCCGTGAATCTGAGCAAACTGTCACAGGGTAAATAAAATCAATGAATTAAACGTGTGGTTAAAGAGTCCTGTGGTAGGAATGGGTTTTACTTTATATGGCAAAGGTAGCAGTACTGGGAAAGAAGAGAGCTGTTCTAGTGTGACAGGTTTTTTTTAAATTTTGTTGGCAACAATGTCCTGGTTTGATTAGATTAGATTACTTACAGTGTGGAAACAGGGCCTTCGGCCCAACAAGTCCACACCCACCCGCCAAAGCGCAACCCACCCATACCCCTACATTTACCCCTTACCTAACACAATGGGCAATTTAGCATAGCCAATTCACCTGACCCGCACATCTTTGGACTGTGGGAGGAAACCGGAGCACCCGGAGGAAACCCACGCAGACACGGGGAGAACGCGCAAACTCCACACAGTCTGTCGCCTGAGTCGGGAAATGAACCCGGGTCTCAGGCACTGTGAGGCAGCAGTGCTAACCACTGTGCCACTGTGCCGCCCACTAATTGAATTGAATTGAATATGTCAGCAATGAGGGAGTCATAATTTCAAGATTGTGAGCAAGAGAGCAAGGAGTAAGATGAGGAGAAACTCCTGTACACAGACAGTTGTTTAGGATTTGGAATATGTTGCCTGGGAAAGTGGTGGAGGTAGTTTCCATAGATTTCAAAGCTGGATATATATTTGAAAGTGAAGTTTGAGTGCTACACCTATGGGGCTAGAGAGTGACACCAGCTGGGTAGCTCTTTAGGGACCTGGTACAGACATAATGGGTCGAATGGCCTTCATCTGGACTGTAAAATTCTATGATTCTGTATTATCCAGGGCTGGTGAGAAGGCTTTAAACTAATTACTGGGGGAGAAGGTTCAGGAGGGCAGAAACTTAGGTTTACAAAACGAAAAGATATGGTGGCACTGCAGGGCAACTAGTTTGATGATGACAACCAGAGTGGGACAGGAAGAAACAGCGTGTACAAACAGTTAAACATGAAGCAAGTAGGGTCAAAGGGGAAGAAAAAAAACAGGAAAAAAGACAAAAGTTTAGTGACTTAAATTGTGGAGTGTATGAAACAAAACAAATGAATTAGTGCCACAAATGCAGGCTAATGGGTATGATCTAAGTTGGTGACTGAATATTCACTGGTATCAAATTTTTCAAAAGGATAAGCAGGAGGGGTAAGATGGTTGTGTCGCTATGTTAATATTAAATATATAAATACAATTGCAAGAAATGATCTTGGATCAGTTGGCATTGAATACGTATCGATGAACTAAGAAATAATAGAGGCAAGATGATGCTGGTGGGGGTTGCCTTTAGGCCCCCTAACAGTAGCTGGGGTTGTTCTGTAGGACAAAGAATAAGTCAGGATACAATGAGGGTATGTAAAGTGGCAGTGCATGGATCATGGGTGACTTTAAACTTTATGTAAATTGAAAAAAAAACCAAATTGGCAAAGTTTGCCTCAAGGAAGAAATCATAGAGTATGTTCAGGACAGTTTCCTAGAGTAATATGTTGTGGGTCCAAACAGGGACCAGGCTATTTTAGATCTGGTAATGTGTAGAGAGGTAGGTTTAATAAACTAATTCAGGTTAAAAGGTCTCCTGGGGAACAGTAAAATATAACATGATAGAACTTAGAATTCAGTTTGAGAATGAAAATCTTGAGTCAGAAACGACCATGCTAATGCTAAGTAAGGATAATTATGAAGTGATGAGAGCAGAGAGCAGACGGGCGGCACGGTGGCACAGTGGTTAGCACTGCTGTCTCGCAGTGCCTGAGACCCGGGTTCAATTCCCGACTCAGGCAACTGACTGTGTGGAGTTTGCATGTTCTCCCCGTGTCTGCGTGGGTTTCCTCCGGGTGCTCCGGTTTCCTCCCACAGTCCAAAGATGTGCGGGTCAGGTGAATTGGCCATTCTAAATTGCCCATAGTGTTAGGTAATGGGTAAATGTAGGGGTATGGGTGGGTTGCGCTTCGGCGGGTCGGTGTGGACTTGTAGGGCCGATGGGCCAGTTTCCACACTAAGTAATCTAATCAGATTTAGCTGTAGCTGACTGTAAAACAAAATATTTAGCAGAAAAGAGGAGGTGGAGGAACAATTGCATATGTTTAAGCAAAGATATATCCTGGTGAAGAAGAATGATCCATGGATCAATTGATCATGGTTGATCAATGAAGTTAAGGATAGTATCAAATTTAAAGAAAAAACAATGTGGAAAATGTTAATGGGAAACCAGAAGATTCGGGATGTTTTAAAAGTCAAATAAAATTGACCAACAAAAACTAAAGAGGGAGAAATAAACTGAGGGCAAATAGTAAATACCAAAAACATACAGTAAGAGCTTCTTTTCATTTATAAAGAGCAAGAGAGAGGCCAAAATAAACACAGGAATGTGAGAAAATGAGTTGAACTGATTTGATAGTGAAGACACTAATAATATTTCAAAAATGCTAAATAATTAAGGGGTAAAGAAGGGGGTGAGATAACGGCCATAACAATCACTAGTGAAAAAGTATAAGAATAATAAACGTGACTAAAAAGCAGTTACTATCCTAAACCAGATGAGTTGCATCCTGGAATGTTAGAAGAAATAACTCTCGAGGTAGTGTAATCTTCCCAAGAATCCTTTGATTCTGGAGAGGTTCCAGATAATAGGAAAAATGAAGGAGATAAAACAAAAACAAATTCAGCCCATAATAGAGAAAACAAATGGCCTTTTTTCAAAGGGCATTGAGTGTAAAAATCAGGAAGTCTTACTAAAACTGTACATCACACTTGTCAGACTATGAATAGTTTTGGACCCCTTATCCAAGGAAAAATACTCTGACGTTGTAAGAAGTCCAACCATGATTCACTAGGTTGCTTTTGAAAGTGGAGAGATGTTGCTCTGAGGAGAACTTGAATAGGTTGGCCTTGAACCCATTGGAATTTAGAAGAACCAGAGAGGACTCTGAGCATGCTTCACAGGGTAAATGTGGTGAGGCTGTTTCCGCTTGTGGGAGAGTCCAGAACCAAAAGGGATCATTTCAGAGTAAGGGGCTCCCATTGAAAACAGATGAGGATAAATTTCTTCTTTCACGACGTGGTGAATGGCAGAGTACATTCCGTGGTCTGAGTGGCTTACCTTCCCCTTATGTCTTATAATAAAACGAAGCTTCTGAATTCACTGGAGGGCAAAGGTGAATGCAAAAAGCACAATTAAGAATTGAGAAATGAAATAAGAGTGGTAAAGAAGGTTCATATGAATAGGTTAGTAACATGGCCTGTTAGAGTTCAAATGAAATGTAATACAGGCTTGAGTTAACACCATTTTTCCTCATCTTTTGACAAAGCTCTCTGCAGCCTTCTGGACTCAATACAGAGTTAAACAATTTTAGATTCCATTTTGATTTTAGTTGGCGGCCATTTTCTCCATCTATTTCTTTATTTCTTTTCATTGAGTCAACTGCTAACCAGCGATTGACACCTCACTTGGAAATTTTTGTTTCTTTACTTTATCCATTGCAACTATGTTTGGCTTTTGTCACAACCCATTTTATATTTGCAAAGCAAGATGTATTTGAATTGGTAAATAACAGAGAATGAGGCTTTGAAAGCACAAGGAATATGTTTATTGTTAGTTTTCAGTTGAAACTTTCGTCACGTGAGAAGTTGTATTAAAAGGAACAGTTTTATCAAGTTCAATAGCTTGATTAAAATCAGGCAGGTGACTTTTTTTGCTAATTGAAGTGAGGGAACAAAAGATCACTAATGTTTGTGAATTTTAATCAGATGTATCAAACAATCAGAGTAGAATTGAGCATCCAAAGTGCTTTATTTAGACGGAGAGAGACATTTTCTCTGCATCGATCTGATTTTTCTCAATGCCGGTCGTCATTGTAGCATCTCTAAATGTTGCACGTGGTTGGGTTTTACAGTTTAGGTCCAAACTGAGTGAGCAACATTGAACATACACTGCTCCAAACTCAAATATATAATCGAAGGATGGGATTTCCATCCCAACAGTTAGCATTCGGCTTGAATCAAGCTCACTGAGGTGAAAGGACACTGGTAATCCACTGTGCCACCCAATCATTCGTCTTGTGCTCGTTTATATTTAACTTAGGATTATTGATGCTTTGGGAAAAGGACAGCCAAGTAGCATTCACTATCATTTATCATAATATTGTGTACATGTGACACATTGCTGGCTTCACAGTGCTATAGCCCTTTTAGGATATGAATAACTGGCAAAAAAAGAAACACAGTTTGGAGAGTAGTTAATGTAGCCTCACTATTTATGAAAGGAAGGTAGAGTGGAAGTAGGAATTATAGTCCAGTGAATCTGCTGTCAGCAGTGGGGAAGAGGTTAGAGTCCATTATCAAGAATTTTATAGCTGAGCACTTGGTAAACATTGGTAGAATCAGGCAGATCCAACATGGATTTCACAAAAGTGAAATCGTGCTTGACAAATCTATGATGTTTTTCAAGGATGTAACTATTATAGTGTAACTACTGGGGGGGAGTCAGTGGATGTGGTTTATTTGGACTTTCAGAAGGCTTTTAACAAAGTCCCACATAAGAGATTAATTAGTTAAATTAAGGCACATGGGATTAGGATTGTACTTTGAGATGGATAGAAAATCAGTTCTCAGACAGGAAACAAAGAGTAGGAATAAGTGTCTCTTTTTCTGAATGGCAGGCACTGACTAGTGGAGTATCGCAGGGATCAGGACTTGGACCCCAGCTATTTAGATGAGGGGACTAAACATAAGATTTCAAAATTTGTAGGTGATATAAAGCTGTGTGGAAGGGCGAGCTGTGATGAGGATGCAGATATGTTGCAGTATGAGTTGGACAGGCTGCGTGAGTGGGTAAAGGAC